>NC_068916.1:71587058-72212058 GCF_023091745.1 Budorcas taxicolor | reverse complement strand
TGTGGGTTTTATCCTACAACCAAAAGTGAGCACTTGTGAATGTCTATAGTTCCCTTTAGGTTCTGTGTATGTTACGTACTTAACCTTGTATTCTTTTATAACTGTTTTTTGCTCATCCAGAATGGATGATTTGAGTATCAGCTCCTGAAGGAAAAAAATATATATTTGTTTTTTTTGTGTGTATCCTATTTGGAATAGTTTTCTGAACATGGTGGCTCTCAAGAAAAAGTTAACTTAAATGAAGAATAAATTCGCCCTGTATGCTATAAGTGGACTTCCCTCGTAGGTCAGTTTGTAAAGACTCTGCCTGCAGTGCAAGAGACCCAGGTTCAATTCCTGGGTCGGGAAGATCCCTTGGGGAAGGAAATGGCAACCCACTGCAGTATTCTTGCTTGGAGAATCCCATGGACAGAGGAGCCTGGCAGCCTACAGTCCATGGGGTCACAAGAGTCAGACATGACTTAGCAACTAACCCCACCACGCCCATGCTGTAAGTAGGTAGTTTGTATCCTAAAAGAGAGTATATCTTCAAGCTCAAAGTGACTTGGTAAAAGAAGCCAAGTGTTTGCAAACTTTTATTTAATTGAAATGAATGATACTTTTCTTCTCTGAACTTTTTTCCTTGTCCAGAATTGAAGAATTACATCATGTTTCTTTTTGTCTATGAAATTTGGAAAGTAAAATGGCAGAAGGAGATAGTTGTAGTCATTATATACTTGGTTTAAATTATTTCAGAAGTTGCTTCTTATAACCTTGAATATTATCTTTCAGTAAGAGAGTGAAGAAAAATGGGGATTATAATTTATGGGAAAAGTAGGGGAGAACGTCTTTGGAGGAATTTAATTTTTGACATTGTTAATTGGATTCTTCCTACGAGATCAAATAGAGTTATCCAAAATGGACAGTCTGGTCTGTAGCTTCTAACACTGGGAAAAAAAATCATGTCTGTGATCCTCTTCATTAACTCATTCAATATTTCAGTTTCTATGTATGCCAGGTACTGTTCTAGTCTCCAAAGACACGGAAGTGTAGGACATTCTGTCTGTAGTTATCACCAGAGAGAAAATACAGAGCAGGAAAACGCAAAAACAAGACCAAGATCATCCCTCATATTAATAAGCAACACAAAGGAGGTAAAACAGGGCTATGTTATACAGAGTGGCTGAGGGGTGCTCCTTCAACTTGGTTGGTCAGGGAAGGCCTAAGGGACACATGAGCGGAGACCTGAAAATAAAGAGAAGCCATTGTGCTCTCCTTTCCTCCTCCCTTCCCTTCCTTCTCTCCTTCTCTTCGCTTTGTGTGCTGTGCTCAGTTGTTTTAGTTGTATCTGACTCTGCAACACCATGGACTGTAGCCCACGAGGCTCCTCTGTCCATGGGATTTTCCCCGCAATACTGGAGTGGGTTGCCTTGCCCTTTTCCAGGGGTACTTCCTAATCCAGGGATTCAAACCAGCATCTCCTGAATTACAGGTGGATTCTTTACCTGCTCAGCCATCAGGAAAGCCCCACTTCACTTCAACCCAAATTCTGATAAGTGAGACTCTTCCTGGTCCTACTTGAGTGAAGTGTCCACTTCTGACCTAGGAATGATGGAGGCACACTGTATAACATGTCCATCAGGTAAACGTGCCTAGATGAAGGGCCAGTTAAGAGGATCACTGTGGCTGGACAGACAACCTAGTGGCTGTTTCAAAGACTGCTGACTGTGTCCTCCTACCCACCACCAGGTATCTGATAATTTAAAAGATAGGAAAGAGGAAAAGATGGGAGGGGTGAAAAATGCATGTGTGAGAAAGATGCATTCTTGCTTGGAAGTGAGGCAGTAGAGTTCGGGTCCCCATTCCTCCAGCTCCTGGTTTAAAACTCAGCATAGTGAATTTATTATCCAAGTACACATTATGTACTTTAAACAGTCCGAAGTTAAAGAAACATTTTCCACACTGATTCTAATTGTATCTTTCTCATGATGCACAATTATACAGAAGGACCATAAGTTAATTGTTGCTCCTTTGTTGATATATTGGTTTAATATGCTTTCTTTTATTATTTAGACGTTTAAATGTATGCCATTTGGTGTACGTGTCCATGCAGTGAGAGTAGTTAAATGATGTTAAATGATTAAACCACTGTGTTCCTACCCCTTATGTTCTCCATTTAATACCAAACACTGCGGAGTAAAAAAAGTTGGCTTAAAGCTCAACATTCAGAAAATGAAGATCATGGCATCTGGTCCCATCACTTCATGGCAAATAGATGGGGAAACAGTGGAAACAGTGTCAGACTTTATTTTGGGGGGCTCCAAAATCACTGCAGATGGTGATTGCAGCCATGAAATTAAAAGATGCTTACTCCTTGGAAGGAAAGTTATGACCAACCTAGATAGCATATTGAAAAGCAGAGACATTACTTTTCCAACAAAGGTCCGTCTAGTCAAGGCTATGGTTTTCCCAGTAGTCATGTATGGATGTGAGAGTTGGACTATGAAGAAAGCTGAGTGCCAAAGAATTGATACTTTTGAGCTGTGGTGTTGGAGAAGACTCTTGAGAGTCCCTTGGACTGCAAGGAAATCCAACCAGTCCATTCTGAAGGAGATCAACCCTGGGATTTCTTTGGAAGGAATGATGCTAAAGCTGAAACTCCAGTACTTTGGCCACCTCATGAGAAGAGTTGACTCATTGGAAAAGACTCTGATGCTGGGAGGGACTGGGGGCAGGAGGAGAAGGGGACAACAGAGGATGAGGTGGCTGGGTGGCATCACTGACTCGATGGACGTGAGTCTGAGTGAACTCCAGGAGTTGGTGATGGACAGGGAGGCCTTGCTTGCTGCGATTCATGGGGTCGCAGAGTCGGACACGACTGAGCGACTCAACTGAACTGAATGGTGTCTCATGATGTATCATTACAAAATGGGCCTGTATTGTCCTGGCTAATATTATCTCTCCTAAATGTGAAACACCTCCTATCCTTTCTTTTTTACTTCAGTGGAATCTTTGATATCATCAAAGAAGTATCAATAAGAATTGTTCAATGCTAACAGAAAGAGAAAAAATGTCTGTACAATTTCTGGTAGTTTCCTCATAAGAATCTGAAAAAATTATGAAGTTGTCAAGAACTCAGCCGACTAACAAATTAGGAAAATTCCTGAATATAATGTTCTTCTTAACATTCACTCATGTAATAAATTCATTAATTATTTGTGTATACAATAATAGTTTACATGTAAGATTCAGGAACACCAAACCCTGTGCTGGATATGGAGAAGAGATTAGAGGAATTCTCAGTGTGCTAACAGTGTCTTTTCAGGCATCTTATCTTCAGATTATTTTTTAATAATAAAAGAATCAATACCATTTGAAGAATGACAATGGCCTATAACATTTAGTGAGCATATGTTAATTGCTAGGATTATACTTAATTGCATTATATATATTGTCATATCTGAACCTTGACAACAAGCCTACAGAGGACTACTCTTTTCCCTATTATAGATCTGGACAGTTCTGGAAGGAAACAGCCATATTCTTGGCCCAGCAAACACATCTTTAGCATGGCCTCACTGAGAATCTAAATCCCCAGGATAAACACATATAGCTGATTGATAACAGGAACTATAGCCTATGGAATATGCCAGTTGTCCATTATCAAACATGAAAACACTTAATGTTGCCCTAAAGATAGAGGTCAGCTGTAATCTCCATTATGCAGCCAGTTGGTAAGGCCACTCAGTACTTTCTTACTCCAGAAATCAGTTCTCAATCACAGAGCTCTTCCACTGTCAAAAGAAAATTGACACAGACAAATCAGAGGGGAACAAGAATATACACAGGGAGCCCATTTAGGTGGTTGTTGCAAGAACGCACAGAAGAACCATGGCTTCGTCCTTGATTCTGGCCTAGGAGAAGAGAGAGGGACAGATTTAAACACACACACACACACACACACACACACACACACACACACACAGTATAAAATACTTATCTGCAGAAAATGGAAAAGTGAAGGAAAGTGGGTCCATTCAATCACAATCTCACATTCGAAGAGGCACTGAAAAAACTCACCATTGCCCAGCCAGTATCATTTGGCCCCATTACTGAGCTGATGAATGCTATTGACGGAGAAACAGATGGGTCTGGATTTTTCATTTCCTGATCTGTCTGTAAAGTTGGTATATGGTCCCTATTGATTCCATAAGATTATTATGAAAAAAAAATGAATTATCCCTAGGAAGGATTTATAAAAATGTCAAATTTAATGGAAATGCTTGCTTCTGATTCTAGCATTGCCTTAGTAGGTTAAGTCATGACATCAATTTCAAAAAGTTGTCAAGGGTAAACAGATAATATTGTACTGAGTTTCACTATGCAAACTATTTACTTCTCAATAAGGATTGATGTCTTGGGCCTGGCTCTGTGATTTATTAGTTTAGTGACCTTGAAAATGTCAATAATATCAGGTCATGTACTATGTGCAAACATGCTTAGTAAGCACTTTGCACACCTTGCCACGCTGATTCCTCACAACAATTGGGTATGTAGGTCTTGTGTTATTTAATAGATATGGAAGCTGTCGCGACTGAAATTAACTTACTTGACCTCACTTATGAACTAGAAAAGGTCACTGACAGAGCCATAATTTAAACCAGGTTCTCAACATCAAGTTCAGCTTTCCACGTTTCAATTTCTTCATCTCGGCACAGATATAATCCTGCAAGCCTTACATGCTAGTTAGGAAGATCAAATTCAATAGCTTATGTAAAATATATCTGTAAACTGCAGCGCATTTTAGCATATATAAGAGGTTTAAAACAGGTATAAGTTCTATGTACTTTGTTCCACCAGCTGGCCATGAATTGGATGTGTGGAGTCTTTCTGCTGAGTCCCGAGGATGTGCTATTTTTCTTTAGCATCTTTGTATACTTTTGTATTTGTCATTTATTTTTTAATCTGTATTTCCTCTACTGGGACCTGGCTGGGGTGATCTGCTTAGAATAACACAGGTTGGCCTGTTATTTCAGAGCTGTCATTGTTGAACTGACAGCTTTTTAGGATGTTCTAAGATGATGCAATTTGAGATTAAGGTCTGTGCTGGTAGCTAAGAATTGTAACTTTAAAATGTCTTAATAGATACAAAGTACAGTTAAGGTCATATCCTATAAAAATTTGAGGGAATATCTTTTTCTCATTTTGACTGTGCTGAAAACAATTTAGAAAAATAGGAGATTACTTGGATAATCTGGGCATCTCTGATGGCTCAGTGGGTAAAGAGTACAACTGCAGTGCAGGAAACACAGGAGACATGGGTTCAATCCCTGGGTCAGGAAGATCCCCTGGAGAAGGAAATGGCAACCCACTCCAGTATTCTTGCCTGGAGAATTCCATAGACAGTCTATGGTGGGCTACAGTCCTTGGGGTTGCAAAGAATCAGACACAACTGAGTGAGAAAGCATACACTTGAATAACCTAAGACCGAAGAACTCCATACTCTTATTGAAAATATTCAAGGGAGGATGCCATGCTGTGCTAAGTAGCTTCAGTCATGTCTGACTCTGTGCAACCAAGGGAAAATACATTGATTTAAATGAAACAAATAATTTTAAAACTTAATAAATAATACCTTTCTTTATGGATTTAGATGTGCAAGTGACATCGCTGGGCATTTCAAATATGCTTTGATTGATTGAAAAAGTGTATAGAATGTTTAATCCCATCAAGTGTATAAAAACTCAGCAGCACATGTAGATACAACATGTGGATATTTTATCCAAGTTTTCACTGGGCATGTGGACCCCTAGGAGAAGACTTAGATGTTGATGGTAATTCTTACAGAGTAAGGTCATGCTGGACTTGAGAAAGACTCTATTAGTGGTAAGTTATATCACCATTCAGCAAGAACTTAAAATTAGCTGTACATGAACTTCTATATAAGGAAATATTGACATATTCTAGTTTGACAACTCTGACTCTTGAGTTGTGACTAGTTAAGTGAGGCCAAGTCCCCATCCAGGGACTTATATCCACATTTCTCTGGGCAAAATCTCTGCCTACGTATGTTCTCTACTTCAAAGACCCTAACCAGTCACTTATGAAGTACTCAGGTACTTTGGGAAGCTTACCAAAAACTAAACTCAAGTTTTCATCAGAAATCAAAATCTGAAGTGAATAAAACCTCTTACATCTAAACCTTCTAATTGGGAAACATACTCTGGCTGTGAGTTTTCTAGTCCATAAGGATCAACACAATGGAGTTTAAGCTAAGCACAGTAATGCCAAGGACATTGTGCCCTTTGCCAAGACTCTGACCATATTGGCCAATCAGTCACCATATTGGTCAATAAATCTAATCCCTAGCAAAGGGTTAGTGCCTAACAATAGTCTCTGCACTGTGTGCAGTATGAGGCAGGAAAGGACACAGACCAGACACAGACCCTGTCCTCAAGCTTCTTGAGATCTGAGTGAAGAGAGGAAACATATGCAGAAATGAAATTCAAGGCAGTATGCAGTGAGCAATTGAATAATAAATTCTCAATTTGAGCTACTCAGTTTACTCAATTCATATAAATAACTGCTGTTTATTCAGCAGCTTTATGATAAACTTAGCCAAACAATTACTAAGTTCAACTGGAAGAGAGCGCTAACCTCTCACCAAGGCAATCAAACTTGTATAGGCATGATCCTTTTTGAATTGGATCATTGAGGATGGGAAGGATTTGGGTGGAGAAGTAGCCTTACAGGTGAGGGATTAATGGAAGCAATGATAGTTTTGAGGCCTTACCCAAATTTAAAGGAACTGGAAAGATGACGAGTATGATTTGGAATTGCTAAATCTGTTTTCTCTAATAATTTTGAATATTTAATTTTTCAAAACATTCAGCTCCATATCAACTTCTCAGTTTCCCTCATAGAATGAGTGTGACACCATCCTCCCTGGAGCCTGGTCCACACTTCATGCTGAGATTTAAGCAAGAGTCCATCTGGTTGATGAGTTGGGTCTGACAAAGGTCTCTGCCTGAGACCAAGGAATATTTGGGAGGTTTTGAGTGAGGATTTCAGTGTCAGATAAGCTTCATTTTCAAATCCTAGTCCTGCCAAATCCTTGAGCAAGTTGCTTTACCTTGCTAAACCTCAGCTTTCTCATGAATAAAATGAAATTTCATTCATCTAACAAATATCTATTGGACAACTATTCTGCTTCAAACTCTGTTCTAGATGTTGAAAATATAACAGGAAACAAAACAGGTATATTTCTCTGCCTTCCTAGAAATAATGACAGAAATCTACCTTAAAGGGTTTCAGTTCAGTTCAGTTCAGTCGCTCAGTCGTGTCCGACTCTCTGCGACACCATGAATCACAGCACGCCAGGCCTCCCTGTTCATCACCATCTCCTGGAGTTCACTCAGACTCACGTCCATCAAGTCAGTGATGCCATCCAGCCATCTCATCCTCTGTCATCCCCTTCTCCTCCTGCCCCCAATCCCTCCCAGCATCAAAGTCTTTTCCAATGAGTCAACTCTTCTCATGAGGTGGCCAAAGTACTGGAGTTTCAGCTTTAGCATCATTCCTTCCAAAGAAATCTCAGGGTTGATCTCCTTCAGAATGGACTGGTTGGATCTCCTTGCAATCCAAGGGACTCTCAAGAGTCTTCTCCAACACCACAGTTCAAAAGCATCAATTCTTCAGCACTCAGCCTTCTTCACAGTCCAACTCTCATATCCATACATGACCACAGGAAAAACCATAGCCTTGACTAGATGGACCTTAGTTGGCAAAGTAATGTCTCTACTTTTGAATATACTATCTAGGTTGGTCATTAAAGGGTTTAGCTGAGATTAAGACAAGAAGCACACACCAAGCACATGACTAGCACTCCTAAATGTTAGTAGCTGTTATTGAGTCAGGCAGTTAGGCATAGTTCAGTAAAGAAAAATTAGTCATCAGAGGAGGAACACAGCTAATACATAAAGTCAACTCTGAATATTTATTGAAAGAACTGATGCTGAAGCTCCAGTACTTTTTGCCACCTGATGCAAACAGTGAAATCATTAGAAAAGACCCCGATGCTAGGAAAGATTGAGGGCAGGAGGAGAAGGGGGCAACAGAAGAGGAGATGGTTGGATGGCATCACTGACTCAATGGACATGAGTCTGAGCAAACTCCAGGAGATGCTGAGGACAGGGATGCCTAGTATGCTGCAGTCCATGAGGTCATGAGCCCAACATGACTTAGCAACTGAACAACAATAGCAAATTGTTACTTGCTTATAGATTCCACTATGTGTTAGGTTCATGGGGTTCTCAAGGCAAGAATACTGAAGTGGTTTGCCATTCCCTTCTCCAGTGGACCACATTACGTCAGACCTCTCCACCATGACCCGTCTGTCTTGGGTGGCCCCACATGGCATGGCTTAGTTTCATTGAGTTAGACAAGGCTGTGGTCCATGTGATCAGATTGCCTAGTTTTCTGTGATTGTAGTTGCAGTCTGTCTGCCCTGTGATGCTCTCTGTCAGCACCTACCGTCTTACTTGGGTTTCTCTTACCTTGGACGTGGGATATCTCTTCACGGCCACTGCTCCTGACCTTGGACATAGGGTAGCTCCTCTCGGCCACTCCTGCACCATGCAGCTGCCGCTCCTGCCTGTTGAGAAACGTGTATTCAGGTCAGGAAGCAACAGTTACAACTGGACATGGATCAACAGAATGGTTCCAAATAGGAAAAGGAGAATGTCAAGGCTGTATATTGTCACCTTGCTTATTTAACTTATATGCAGAGTACATCATGAGAAACACTGGGCTAGAGGAAGCACAAGCTGGAATCAAGATTGCTGGGAGAAATATCAATAACCTCAGATATGCAGATGACATCACCCTTATGGCAAAAAGTGAAGAAGAACTAAAGAGCTACTTGAAGAAAATGAAAGAGGAGAGTGAATAAGTTGGCTTAAAGCTCAACATTCAGAAAACTAAGATCATGACATCCGGTCCAATCACTTCATGGCAAATAGATAGAGAAATGGTGGAAACAGTGGCTGACTTTATTTTGGGGGGCTCCAAAATCACTGCAGATGGTGATTGCAGCCATAAAATTAAAAGACAGTTACTCCTTGGAAGGGAAGTTATGACCAATCTAGACAGCATATTAAAAAGCAGAGACAATACTTTGTCAACAAAGGTTCATCTAGTCAAGGCTATGGTTTTTCCAGTGGTCATGTATGGATGTGAGGGTTGAACTATAAACAAAGCTGAGCACCAAAGAATTGATGCTTTTGAACTGTGGTGTTGGAGAAGACTCTTGAGAGTCCCTTGGACTGCAAGGAGATCCAACCAGTCCATCCTAAAGGAGATCAGTCCTGGGTGTTCATTGGAAGGACTGATGTTGAATCTGAAACTCCAATACTTTGGTCACCTGATGTGAAGAGCTGACTCATTGGAAAAGACCCTGATGCTGGAAAAGTTTGAGGGCAGGAGGAGAAGGGGATGACAGACGATGAGGTGGTTGGATGGCATCATCGACTCAATGGACATGAGTTTGGGTAAACTCTGGGAGTTGGTGATGGACAGGGAGGCCTGGTGTGCTTCTGTTCATGGGATCACAAAGAGTCAGACATGGCTGAGCAACTGAACTGAAGTGTTAGTTGCTCAGTCATGTCCAACTCTTTGCAACCCCAAGGACTGTAGCCCACCAGATTCCTCTATCTGTGGGATTCTTCAGGCACAAATCCTTGAGTGGGTTGCCAGTTCCTTCTCCAGATTCCACTATGGGTTTTCCACTATTGGGCAAAAATACGAATAGAGCTGAGGCTCAAGAATGGTTGAAATCGGAAGCAACTAACTCACCAGAAAACTTAGGAAAACACCAGCCTCTCTCTCTCTCTCTCTTTCTTTTTTTTCCAATAACTAGTCTCTTATTTGGAGGCCATGTGACAAAGTGGATAACAGAAAAAAAGGGAGTAAACAGTTTTCTGTCTTCCTGAAATATGGTGGCTGTCGCCTTAGGGGCTGTGGTGAGTAGTAGCACTGCTTGACAATGGCAGTAGCAAGAGCTTGTAGTACTGCACAGGAGAAGCAAAGAGTAGGACTTAGAGCCACACTTGTGGTGCTCAAAAGATGTAAAGATGCAGATAGGACTTGCCCTAGAAGGAGGCTAGAGTGAGTGGAGAAAGCCCAGTGCTTTTTTTGTGATAATGGACCAAACATGTTCATTAGTCATTTCTGTGGATGTAGTATCCATAAGAAGGGAAATATCTCTACAAAACTGGAAGTTCTGCAAAGCAGGTAGGAGAAAGAGTGAACTATGCCTGTCTGGATTCCTCCATAACACTGCTAAAGACTTGCTAATGTATGCCATCTCCATACACAATTGTGTGATAAGTAGCATAAATGTTCAAACAGCACTAATACACCGACTATCATGTTTACAAATAAATATGCTGAGAAGAGATCTTCATCAGAAAAATTGGCTGTTTTTATAGGGAAAATCACCAAACGTACTCATGTATGGGTCTGGAGCAACAGCACTGAAAAATGAACAATAAAAAGGATCACACAGAATACGGAGGCCAATCCTTGCTCCTAAATGAATAGCTAGCAAATAGTAAATACCCAAAATGAATGAGATCAATTGTGGAGAAAAATCTATATGGCCAGTCTGTGATACACCATTAACTTTAATTGTTCTCATTTTTTATGTATAAATTCTACTTCAAGGAGAGAGAGCAATAAAATAACTTAGGCTGCCCCCCCGCCTTTTTTTTTTCTTAACATGACAGCTATATATCTGCTTTCAACCTAATTTCTGGCCATGCAGGACCTGAGTAACAATAGTTTTACCTCATGATTCCAATTAGCTAGTTTGATTTCTTTTTATGGTGAATTGACTATTTATAAAGCAGATTATTTACAATCGCCTTTAGTTTGTTTGTTATGATTAAATTCATTTGCTTATCAAATATTTATCGATTTCTTTCTAGGCATCCAGCAAGCACTGTTCTAGGCACTGAAGATATAGGAATGAGCAAGGCAGGTAAGTTTCCTGCTCCCATGGAGATTCCATTTTGATATGAGACAGACCATGCAGAAAACAGGTAAATAATCAAGATGATTTCATAAAGTAATGCTTTAAATAATAAAAATAAAGTAACACACTAAACTGTGTTTGAGCTCCCCTGGCAGCTCAGCTGGTGAAAAATCCACCCGCAGTGTGGGAGACCTGGGTTTGATCACTGGGTTAGGAAGATCCTCTGGAGAAAGGAACAGCTTTCTGCCCTGGAGAATATATAGTCCATGGTGTCGCAAAGAGTTGGACACGACTGAGCAACTTTCACTGTTAATTTCAAACTCTGTTTGATAGGTGGTACTCATGTACATATGGAGATGTGGGAAAAGGTCTCTGAAAAAGTGAGATTTTGAGATCTGAATGATGAGGAACCAGCTGAAAAGTTGTGGAAAGAACATTCTAGATGGAGTGAACAGCAAGTGAAGAAAACTCTAGGTCAGAAATAAGCTTAGAGAGAAAAAATTGAAGACGAGTAAGCTGGAGCATAATGAAAAAAATGAGAGAGTAGTAACAACTAGAGAGAAAAGGGCCAGGACATGGTACCCATTCTAAACCCTGGAAGCAAAATTATGCTTTGTCTTGAGTGCATTGGGAAACTGTTGGATAGTACTAAGTAGTCTCTGAAATTGCTTACTTTAATTTCTTTTTTTCTTTAATTTTTGGCTGTGCTGGGTCTTCGTGGTTGGACAGCTTTTCTCTAGTGGTGGCGAGCGGGGGCTGCTCTCCAGTTGTGGTGCAAGAGCTTCTCACTGCGGTGGCTTCTCTTTGTTGCAGAGCACAGGCTCTGGGGCACAGGAGGTTCAGTAGTTGGGGCTCACCGCCTCAAGATCTCGGTCTCAGTAGTTGTGCTGCTGTGGGCTTAAATGCCCCAAGGCCTGTGAGATCTTCTCGGGCTGGAGGTGGAACCAGGATCCCCCACATTGCAAGGCAGATTCTTAATCCCTGGACCAAGAGGGAAACCCTTACTTTAATTCTTGGATAGGTTATTTTGGCTTAGATGTAGAGGATAGGTTGATCAATCAATCCCTGACTTAGCAATTGCTTGGTTAAATAATAACTTGCAATTCAATTGCCAAATTCAAATGTCAAAATTCATTTGCTAACAAATATTTGTTGAGCACTCCATGCTATGCCCTGGAAATACAGAGACAAATAAGATAGCCATCAAGAATCTCACAGTCTAGCAAAAAGTGCATAAATTAAACAAATCATTGTTTACAGTTTTGACTTTACCCAAGTGAAGGTACAGATATTTCTTCCTTGTCTGAATTTGACATGAACTGGGGGGTTGGAATCTATGACTCCCCACTGAAAAAGCTCCATTGTTTCCAGAGGTTCTACTAATAGCAAAAGACTTTATATTAGTTAGATTTTATTCAGTTTCAACAGGTGGAAAATCAAATCAAACTAAGTTGAGACAAAAAGAGCTGTATGGAGGATTTATTATTTCATGTAGTGGAAAACTCCAAATCTGAAGAGTCATGGCTAAGCTCAATCTTACTAGCTCAATGAGTCAGATGATGAAAATCAGTGCAGTCAGACTCTGTAAAATAAACGTGAAATTTTGGAAAGGAAGGTGCCACAAAAATCTCCAAAATACTGCCCAAATCCCTTCAGTTCAGTTCAGTTCAGTCACTAACTCGTGTCCGACTCTTTGCGACCCCATGAATCGCAGCACACCAGGCCTCCCTGTCCATCACCAACTCCTGGAGTTCACTCAGACTCACGTCCATCGAGTCCATGATCCATCCAGCCATCTCATCCTCTGTTGTCCCCTTCTCCTCCTGCCCCCAATCCCTCCCAGCATCAAAATCTTTTTCAATGAGTCAACTCTTCGCATGAGGTGGCCAAAGTACTGGAGTTTCAGCTTTAGCATCAGTCCTTCCAAAGAAATCCCAGGGTTGATCTCCTTCAGAATGGACTGGTTGGATCTCCTTGCAGTCCAAGGGACTCTCAAGAGTCTTCTCCAACACCACAGTTCAAAAGCATCAATTCTTCAGTGCTCAGCCTTCTTCACAGTCCAACTCTCACGTCCATACATGACCACTGGAAAAACCATAGCTCATGGACCTTAGTTGGCAAAGTAATGTCTCTGCTTTTGAATATACTATCTAGGTTGGTCATAACTTTTCTTCCAAGGAGTAAGCGTCTTTTAATTTCATGGCTGCAGTCACCATCTGCAGTGATTTTGGAGCCCCAAAAATAAAGTCTGACACTGTTTCCACTGTTTCCCCATCTATTTCCCATGAAGTGATGGAACCAGATGCCATGATCTTTGTTTTCTGAATGTTGAGCTTTAAGCCAACTTTTTCACTCTCTTCTTTCACTTTCATCAAGAAGCTTTTTAGTTCCTCTTCACTTTCTGCCATAAGGGTGGTGTCATCTGCATATCTGAGGTTATTGATATTTCTCCTGGAAATCTTGATTCCAGCTTGTGTTTCTTCCAGTCCAGCGTTTCTCCCAGTCCAGCATTTCTCATGATGTACTCTGCATAGAAGTTAAATAAGCAGGGTGACAATATACATACAGCCTTGACGTACTCCTTTTCCTATTTGGAGCCAGTCTGTTGTTCCATGTCCAGTTCTAACTGTTGCTTCCTGACCTGCATACAGATTTCTCAAGAGACAGGTCAGGTGGTCTGGTATTCCCATCTCTCTCAGAATCTTCCACAGTTTATTGTGATCCACAATCCCTTGGTGATCCCTGAACTGTTCATGAATCAAGGAAGCACCAAATTTCTCTGTGTAAAGCAACAGATAAAAGACTAAAAATGTTGAAAGTTTTAGTTCCTGCTCACCATAGGAAAGGCAGAATTTGGATTTTAATTCCAATTCCAAATACGTCCAAAGACTCAAAGGAAAATATGCTTATAATGAGAGAAAGTGAAAGTGAAAATGAAAGTCACTCAGTCGTGTCTGACTCTGAGACCCCATGGGATGGTCCATGGAATTCTCCAAGCCAGAATATTGGAGTGGGTAGTGTTCCCTTCTCCAGGGGATCTTCCCAACCCAAGGGATCAAATCCAGGTCTCCCACATTGAAGGTGGATTCTTTACCAGCTGAGCCACCAGGGAAGCATAATAAGAGAAGTTATGTGAAACCCAAAGTAGAAATGGAGACTATAAAAACCAAATGGAAATTTCAGAATTATTAAATAAAATATCTGAAGTGAAAAATTTGCTGTATACATAGCAGATAGATTGGCTGGCAAATGAAAGAATCAGTAAATAAAAAATAATTTATGTATTGCCATCTGACCCACACTGCAAGAAATACTAAAGAAAACTCTTTAGGCTAGAGTGACACCAGAAATATACTGTATGAAAATTTGTATCTATAAGAAGAATGAAAGAACACTGAAAATGATAAATGTATGGTTTTTTTCTAATAATTTCTTTAAACAATATATGACTTTGAAAAAATATAACATGCATTATGTAATTTGTTATAATATGCCTCTATAGTATATAAAGTAACAATGGCTAAAGGTCAGAGTGTAATTGAAACTGTTCTATCACAACTTTCTTATACTTGCTACTTGTGGTACAAATTAATTCTAAAAATTCTATGGTAAGTTAAGGATAGATATTGTCATTCTAGAGCAGCCACTAAACTAATGCTAACAAGTTTAGCTAAAAAATTAATAGAGGCATTAAAATATTATATTAGAAAAGGATTATTAGATCCCTAAGAAAGAAAGGAAGGAAGAAATGAACAAAAACTTACAGAAAAATAGAAAACAAATAACAAAATGGTAGTTAAGTTCAACCATGCGTGCATGCATGCTAAATTGCTTCAGTTGTGTCCGACTCTTTGCAAGTCTGAGGTGTAGCTGCCAGGCTTTTCTGCCCATGAGGATTCTCCGGGCAAGAATACCAGAGTGGGTTGCCATCCCTCCTCCAAATTCAACCATATTGATAATTAAATTTTAATGGACTAAACTTCCCAGTTACTTCTCAGTTAAGTCAATGATTGTCTTGTTGGATTTAATCAGACCCAACTATATGTTTTGTACAAAACCCCATTTTAAGTTTAATGACATAAGAAAAACTAAAAGGATAGAAAAAGAAATGTCATATGAATAGTAGGTACAAAAAAGTGGAGTGCTATATTAACATAAAAATGAATTTAAAATATTATCAGAAATAAAGAGTAAATTTAATAATGAGAAAAAGATTAATTCATCCAAAAATAAGACAATAATAAATGTATACATGCACATGCAGGCCTCATTTTATTTTGTTTCAATTTGCTGCTCTAGGCAGGTAAGCTATTTTTTTTTTTTAATACAAATTGAATGTTAAAGGCAACGATGTATTAAGCAGTTTTATCAGTACCATTTTTCTAACAGCACATACTCACTTCAAATCTCTGTGTCACATTTGTTAATTCTCACTATATTTCTGTTTCATTATTATGTATGTTATGTTGATCTGTGATGTCACTACTGTAAAAAGATTATGACTCACTGAAGGCTTAGATGATGGTTGTCATTTTTTAACAATAAAGTATTTTTAAATTCAGGTGTGTATTGATACATTTTTTAAGACCTAATCCTATTGCACCCTTAATAGACTACAGTATAGTATATACATAACTTTTATATGTGCTAGGAAACCAAAAAAATATATAAGGACTTGCATTATTACACTATTCACTTTATTGTTGTTGTCTGGAACCAAACCCACAGTATCTCTGAGGTATGCCTTTATAGGCCTAATAACAGAGCTTTAAATATGTGAAGGAAGTGAGCGGAGTCGTTAAGTTGTGTCTGACTCTTTGCGACCCCATGGACTGTAGCCTACCAGGTTCCTCTGTCCATAGGATTTTCCAGGCAAGAATACTGGAGTAGGTTGCCATTTCCTTCTCCAGGAGATCTTCCTGACCCAGGGACTGAACCTGGATCTCCCACATTCTAGGCAGATGCTTTACCATCTGAGCCACCAGGAAAGTCCAACTTACATAATTAAAGGAAGAAAGATAAATCCCCAATCATAATTAGAGATTTAACACCCTGAGCTAATTGACATTTGCAAACTTCACCCTACCTGTAGAATGCACATACTTTCTGAACCCATAGCTAAGTTAAAAATGTTTCAATAGATTTCAAAATAAAGTCTTACAAAGTATTTCCTCTGAGTAAAATGCAATAAATTAGAAATTAAAAAAAAAATAAGATATTCAGAAATCCCCAAACTTGAAAATAAAACAAAGCATACTTTAAATATTCTATTGGTTAAAGAAGAAATGGCAAAGAATATCAGAAAATATTTTCATCTGAAAGAATAAATGTACAGTATATCAAATAAAGTGAATGAGGTTAAAATAAAATAAGACATAATGATATGAAGCCTAGGATATATTTTACAAAAAAAGTACCAAATATAATTTCTGTAACACTCTTGCAAAAAGAGATGTATAGCTTTAACCTGATTATAAAAAATTATCAGACAAACCCAGTTTGAGAAACGTTCTCAACCATAATGGGGCTTCCCAGGTGATGCAGTTAAAGAATTTGCCAGCCAATGTAGGAGATGCATGATGTAGGCTTGATCCTTGGGTCAGGAAGACCCCCTGGAGGAGGGCATGGCAACTCATCCAGTACTCTTGCCTGGAGAATCCCATGGACAGAGGAGCCTGGTGGGCTACAGTCCACAGGGAAGCAAAGAGCTTGACATGACTGAGCACTCACACTCTCAATCATAACTGACTAGTATTCTCCAAAATGTTAAAGCACAAAAGACAAGGAAAGACTGAAGAACTGTCAAAAATTGTAGAAAAATAAGAAGAAATAACATAAAAACAAAAAAAATTGGAAAAATTGGTGAAATTCAGATAACGTCAGTAGTTTAATTAATGGCATTGTGCCAACATTAATTTACTCATTTTGATAGCTGTCCAATAGTTATCTAAAATGGTGATGATAGAAGTTGGGAAGGGTATACGTGAACTCTACATTCTTTTTAAAAATATTTTCTTAACTCTAAAATTACTCAAAGTAAATTTAAAAAAATGTAGAATGCATCTAATGCAGTTTAATGTTTGTGTCACATAGCAATTTATAGCTTCAAATATTTATATTAGAAAACAAAAAGTGTTTAAAATCAATGATTGAAATTTTTACCTAAAGAAATCAGAAGAAACAAATTCAATTCAAAGTAAATAAAAACAAGGAAAACTTAAAGACAGAAATTAATAAAATGGAAAATAATATAGAAAACTAATACAGCAAGCCAACTTTCTAAATTTCTACTTTTTATATACATATTAAAACAAAGGAAGTAAAAATGATAATAAAAATATGTATATTTATTTACTTTTGCTAGAAACCTGAAAGTATTTAAGGACTTTTATTTTTTTTAATTTACAACTAGAAGCTTTGTGGACTACCAAGTAACATTAATTTCTGTTTCAAAGCCCCTTTAAGGAAGGTATATTGTTAAACAGTTCAGGTATTCCTGTACTATTGCTTAGCATCAAGGTAGCATTCATTGTGGTTCCCAGGGGTTGGAGGAACCATTTATTTCTGATTCATAGCTTACAGTAAAGATACTGACCTTTGGACTGCCAGATTTAGACAGTTGAAAATCTCCTATTAGAACCTCCTTTTTTCAGTTTGCCAGCAAGACCCTACACTGAAGCTCAAATTCACCAGTTTCAAAACACCTTTCAGAAGCAGTCACAGTGTTTTGCCTACTGCATTAGATTTTAGCCTTGACTTAGACTAGAGATCAACAAACATTTTTTTGTAAATGATGAGATAGTGTATATTTTAGGCACTGTTTACAGTCATAACATCTCCATCAGGATGACTCACCCCTGACATTTTAGTGCAAAAGCGTCAGTGAACAATACAGTCAATGAGTGGGAAAGCTGTGTTTCAATAAAAGCTTCAGTTTTAAAGATGGAAATTTGAGTTTCACTTAATTTTCATGTGAAACTTCTTTTTGCAATTATTTAAAACCGTAGAAAACATTCTTAGCTTAGGGGCATTACAAAAGAGAAACAGCCCAGACTTGTCTCACTGCTGAAGTCTCCCACTACCTGACTTAGATATTTGCCTGATAAATTTTTGCTTCTTTGTTAGTGTCCACTAGTATATGTTTGTGTGTGTGTGTATGTGTGCATATAGCAGAAAGCTATAATCAGATATCTGGCCAATCATATTAACAAAAATAGAAGTAAATACAGAAAAACTTACGTTTAGAAATACTTACAGTATCCTTGATATTCCTACATTTTCCCACACTACTTGTAGATTATAAATTCTCATGTATTTAGAGCTATTTATTCACCAGATTTAGAATTAAAAAGAGAGAATCTGTAGACTTTATTTCAGAAAATGTCAATTACATAGGCATTTATTTGTGTTAGTATGAGACTTTAAGTTGAAAATTATTCATTTTATTTCAACATACTGGAATGGAGTAGAAATGAGCTTATAAATTGTAATCAAAAGACATAAATTTCAGTATAACATTTAAAAGCTGATAATAAAGGAAATACAAGGTAGTCAAAATGTTCAATATTAAAGGTGTTTCCTAGAGCCATCTTAATAACTTTTATAGTAGACTTACATTCATGGTAGATTTTAAGTACTTCCTTTAACATTTGACAAAATTTAAGAGCCAAAATAAGAAATGTGAACTCAAGCCTATCAATAACTTTGGTTTCTGTGGGAAAACCACAGTTGTATAATGAGAGTAATAAATGGTGGAACAAAAGAACAGGGTAGTAAATTATAGTACAGAATGTCAATGTTTAATAAGTAGAATGCAGAGGTTGTATTGATTTCTAAAAAGTATGCAAATTAAAAAAATATGTCTTGTTTGTATTATCTAAGAGCACAGTAATGTTTATGAGTGTGAAAACATTGGTGAACAAGAATGCATTAATCTTGTACATTTATGGTCAATTGATTTTGGGCAAATGTGCCAAAACCAGTTGGTGTTGCAAGAATATTTTCTTTTTAACAAATTTTGCTTCAATAAAGGCATATCTACAAGTAAAAAGATAAAGCTAGACCCACACCTTACTTCATATACAAATATTAACTCAAAATATATCAAAACTCAGAAATGTATGCGCTAAACCTATTAAACTCTTAGAAGAAAAAATAAGAGTAGGTTTTCATGTACTTTATTTTGGCAAGGGATTCTTATATATGACACCAGAAGTACAAGCACAAAAGAAAAATAGATGAATTGGACTTTATAAAAAGTTTCATATATATATATACGAGAAGGAAATGGCAACCTACTCCAGTGTTCTTGCCTGGAAAATCCCAGGGACGGCGGAGCCTGATGGGCTGCCGTCTATGGGGTCGCACAGAGTCGGACACTGAGCAGCTGTATACATACATATACATATATAAAGGTAAAATATACAAATAACTCTTACAACTCAACAACAGAAAAATAACCCATTTTTTAAATGGGAAAGAATTGAATAGACATTTTTTCAAAGAGGATATACAAATGGCCAAGAAGCACATGAAATGTTGCTCAATGTCATTAGTCATTAAGGAAATGAAATAAAATCATGAAGAAATACCACTTCACACCCAGTAGGCTATATTTTGTTTTTAAAAATACAATGGAAAATACATTTGGTGAAGATGTGGAGATGAAAGAGCCTTCATACATTGCTGCTGGGAATGTAAAATGGTGCAGTCACTGTCAAAAAGAGCTTGGTGTCTCATCAAAATATTAAACATAGAATTATCATCTGATCAGCAATTCTGTTCTTAGGAATACACCAAAACTCATTGAAAAATTTGTACACAAGTGCTTCTAATAGTACTATTCACAACAACCTCAAAGTATAAACAGACAAATGGGTAAACAAATTATGGTGTATACATATATTGGAATATTTTTCAGCCATAAAAGGAAATAAAATACTGATGCATGCCACAGTGAAAGAATGCAGACACAAAAGGTCACTTATATGCTATATGCTAAATAGGTATATTCGTAGACATAGATTCTCTGAATCAACCAGGCAAGAATGCTGGAGTGGATAGCCATTCCCTTCTCCAGGGGATCTTCCTGACCCAGGGATCAAACCTGGTTCTCCTCTATTACGGGCAGATTCTTTGCCATGTGAACCAACAAGGAAGCCTTAGCAACTAAACAACCACAAAATTCATAGAGACAGAAAGCCAATCAGGATTTGAGAGGAAAGGTGGAAATAAATACGATCGAGTGACAGCTTAATGACTATGAGTTTTCCTCTTGTGGTAATGGAAAGTTTTCAGAAGTTAATAGAGGTGATAGTTGCATAACGTGAATGTCCTAAGTTTTACTGAATTATGTGCCTTAAAATGGTTACGTGAATTTTACCTCAATTAAAAAAAGGTGATATTACTATACAGAGTTTTAAATCCTTATGCTGACATATTTACCGCACACCTTTCCTCTTTTTTCTTTATATCCTATAAAAAGTACAGACAAAAGAGAATAAGAATGCATTGTGCCTAATTTTAATATACTTCCCATTTTCATGTATTAACTAAATCTACCAAAAAATCCAAAAATATCAGATTCCTTCAGTCTTCCTAGTGAAAATGAAAACTAGAATCAAAGGCATTTTTAGGGTAGCTAATTAAATTTTTTGGTTCTCTCTTTTTCCTAACTATGAAAAAGATACATAGCTTCAAATCCAATTCCCTCATCTCACTATATTACCAGAGGGCTTTTATTCTTTCTGTTTATGAATCCACACCTCCAGTTTTGAAACCCTGAGGTCTTTTCAAACTAAAGTTTTCTTAATCCCAAGATGCTTTAACTTCTTTTCAAAAATAAATACATAAAATAAACATAATTTGGCCCTGAATCTGAATCACATAAAAACTCAGAATCATCAAAACTCAAATGATGATCATAGTTGAAAGCTGGCAAGAATGATTACAAAAGAACAGGTCTTATTTTACAAAAGTACAGCACTGATAGTCGATGCTTTTATTATGTCCTGAGTACCAATATAATGTTGAATTCTCTGATTACTACAATGTGTGATTCCTTCAATGCTTTAGTAAGACTGCAGCCCATGAAAGACAGCTTCAATCTACTGACACTGTAAATGTTGCCAGAATCTATTAAGAAAGAACTTTGGCTCAAAATCCTAAACACAAAATCAAATAGTGTACTATCAGAAAATGGTGGTTCAAATGAAAAGGAAAAGTGAAACTGAAAGTTGCTCTGTGCTATCTGACTCTTTCTGACACCATGTTCAGTTCAGTTCAGTCGCTCAGTCGTGCTCGACTCTTGCGACCCCACGAATCGCAGCACACCAGGACTCCCTGTTCATCACCATCACCCGAGTTCACTCAGACTCACGTCCATCGAGTCCGTGATGCCATCCAGCCATTTCATCCTTGGTCGTCCCCTTCTCCTCCTTCCCCCAATCCCTCCCAGCATCAGAGTCTTTTCCAATGAGTCAACTCTTCGCATGAGGTGGCCAAACTAGTGGAGTTTCAGCTTTAGCATCATTCCTTCCAAAGAAATCCCAGGGCTGATCTCCTTCAGAATGGACTGGTTGGATCTCCTTGCAGTCCAAGGGACTCTCAAGAGTCTTCTCCAACACCACAGTTCAAAAGCATCAATTCTTTGGTGCTCCGCCTTCTCCACAGTCCAACTCTCACATCCATACATGACCAGAGGAAAAAACATAGCCTTGACTAGATGGACCTTAGTCAGCAAAGTAATGTCTCTGCTTTTGAATATACTATCTAGGTTGCTCATAAATTTTCTTCCAAGGAGTAAGCGTCTTTTAATTTCATGGCTGCAGTCACCATCGGCAGCGATTTTGAAGCCCCCCAAAATAAAGTCTGACACTGTTTCCACTGTTTCCCCATCTATTTCCCATGAAGTGATGGGACCGGATGCCATGATCTTCGCTTTCTGAATGTTGAGCTTTAAGCCAACTTTTTCACTCTCCTCTTTCACTTTCATCAAGAGGCTTTTTAGTGCCTCTTCACTTTCTGCCATAAGGGTGGTGTCATCTGCATATCTGAGGTTATTGATAGTTCTCCTGGCAATCTTGATTCCAGCTTGTGTTTTCTCCAGCCCAGCATTTCTCATGATGTACTCTGCATAGAAGCTGAATAAGCAGGGTGACAATATACAGCCTTGATGTACTCCTTTTCCTATTTGGAACCAGTCTATTGTTCCATGTCCAGTTCTAACTGCTGCTTCCTGACCTGCATACAGATTTCTCAAGAGGCAGGTCAGGTGGTCTGGTATTCCCATCTCTTTCAGAATTTTCCACAGTTTATTGTGATCCACACGGTCAAAGGCTTTGGCATAGTCAGTAAAGCAGAAATAGATGTTTTTTCTGGAACTCTCTTGCTTTTTCCATGATCCAGCGGATGTTGGCAATTTGATCCCTGGTTCCTCTGCCTTTTCTAAAACAAGCTTGAACATCATGGAGTTCACGGTTCACTTATTGCTGAAGCCTGGCTTGAAGAATTTTGAGCATTACTTTACTAGCATGTGAGATGAGTGCAATTGTGCAGTAGTTTGAGCATTCTTTGGCATTGTCTTTCTTTGGGATTGGAATGAAAACTGACCTTTTCCAGTCCTGTGGCCACTGCTGAGTTTTCCAAATTTGCTGGCATATTGGGTGAGGCACTTTCACAGCATCATCTTTTAGGATTTGAAACAGCTCAACTGGAATTCCATCACCTCCACTAGCTTTGTTCATAGTGATGCTTTCTAAGGCCAACTTGACTTCACATTCCAAGATGTCTGGCTCTAGATTAGTGATCACATCATCATGATTATCTGTGTCGTGAAGATCTCTTTTGTACAGTTCTTCCGTGTATTCTTGCCACCTCTTCTTAATATCTTCTGCTTCTGTTAGGTCCATATGATTTCTGTCCTTTATCAACCCCATCTTTGCATGAAATGTTCCTTTGGTATCTCTAATTTTCTTGAAGAGATCTCTAGTCTTTCCCATTCTGTTCTTTTCCTCTATTTCTTTGCATTGATTGCTGAAGAGGGCTTTGTTATCTCTTGCAATTCTTTGGAACTCTGCATTCAGATGCTTGTATCTTTCCTTTTCTCCTTTGCTTTTCACCTCTCTTCTTTTCACAGCTATTTGTAAGGCCTCCCCAGACAGCCATTTTGCTTTTTTGCATTTCTTTTCCTTGGGATGGTCTTGATCCCTGTCTCCTGTACAATGTCACGAACTTTCCCTATTTTCTTCAATTTGAGTCTGAATCTGGTAATAAGGAGTTCATAATCTGAGCCACAGTCAGCTCCTGGTCTTGTTTTTGTTGACTGTATAGAGCTTCTTCATCTTTGGCTGCAAAGAATATAATCAATCTGATTTCAGTGTTGACCATCTGGTGATGTCCATGTGTAAAGTATTCTCTTGTGTTGTTGGAAGAGGGTGTTTGCTATGACCAGTGCATTTTCTTGGCAAAACTCTATTAGTCTTTGCCCTGCTTCATTCCACATTCCAAGGCCAAATTTGCCTGTTACTCCAGGTGTTTCTTGACTTCCTACTTCCAGTCCCCTATAATGAAAAGAAGATCTTTTGGGGGTGTTAGTTCTAAAAGGTCTTGTAGGTCTTCATAAAACTGCTCAACTTCAGTTTCTTCAGCATTACTGGTTGGGGCATAAACTTGGATAACTGTGATATTAAATGGCTTGCCCTGGAGACGAACAGAGATCATTCTGTCATTTTTGAGATTGCATCCAAGTACTGCATTTCAGACTCTTTTGTTGACCATGATGGCTACTCCATTTCTTCTGAGGGAATCCTGCCCACCGTAGTAGATATAATGGTCATCTGAGTTAAATTAACCCATTCCAGTCCATTTTAGTTCGCTGATTCCTAGAATGTTGACGTTCACCCTTGCCATCTCTTGTTTGACCACTTCCAATTTGCCTTGATTCATAGACCTGACATTCCAGGTTCCTATGCAATATTGCTCTTTACAGCATTGGCTCTTGCTTCTATCACCAGTCACATCCACAGCTAGGTATTGTTTTTGCTTTGGCTCCATCCCTTTATTCTTTCTGGAGTTATTTCTCCACTGATCTCCAGTAGCATATTGGGCACCTAATGACCTGGGGAGTTCCTCTTTCAGTATCCTATCATTTTGCCTTTTCATACTGTTTATGGGATTCTCAAGGCAAGAACATTGAAGTGGCTGGCCATTCCCTTCTCCAGTGGACCACATTCTTTCACACCTCTCCACCATGACCCTCCCGTCTTGGGTTGCCCTGCAGGCATGGCTTGTTTTCATTGAGTTAGACAAGGCTGTGGTCCTAGTGTGATTAGATTGACTAGTTTTCTGTGAGTATGGTTGCAGTATGTCTGCCCTCTGATGCCCTCTTGCAGCACCTACCACCTTACTTGGTTTTCTCTTACCTTGGGCGTGGGCTCTCTCTTCCCAGGCTGCTCCAGCAAAGCACAGCTGCTGCTCCTTACCTTGGATGAGGGGTCTCTCCTTACTGCCACCGTTCCTGACCTTCAACATGGGATAGCTCCTCTAGGCCCTCCTGTGCCTGCTCAGCTACCACTCTGCGACCCCATGTAGTCCTTGGAATTCTCCAGGCCAGAATACTGGAGTGGGTAGCCTTTCCCTTCTCCAGGGTATCTTCCCAACCCAGGGATCAAACCCAAGTATCCCACATTGCAGAATGATTCTTTACCAGCTGAGCCACAAGGGAGGCCCCCAAAAGCTGAAGATAATACAGTGGTGCTCAAAGAACCATGTGCTGTGAGGTCTATCACAAAGCACCCTAGCCTAATCTGAATGACTAAGGGTCTTCCCTGGGGAAGCTAATGTTTGAGGAGAGAACTCAAGCACAAAGTGAAGTTATTGAGCAAAGAACAGTAGAAGAGACTTCCTATCCAAAAATAAGTATCCCCTGTATATAGACAATGACCATGAAAGTCAATATCACTGAAAATAAAGCAAAAAGGCCATGTGGCTGGAGCTCCCCTAGAAAGAGCGATCTCATCCCTTTTTCTAGATAAATAAGCAAGGGCTATTTTATGCAGTATCTTGTTTATCTAAGGATTTGTAATTTTACTCTAAAATTATTAGAGATACACTTGAAGCTTTTAAATGAGAGAGAGACCTATTTAGATTTGTACTGTTGGGATATCTCTGACAATTGTGTGGAGAACACAAGAGTAAATTCAAAGAAACTAGTTGAACAGGACAGAAGTAATAATAACCAACGAGGTGGTCAACAGCCTGGAGAGAGATAATCACATTTCAGAGTTGTTCAGGAAGCAAACTTAAGAAGTCACATGTAATTGAATTATGGCTAAGATTTTTTCAAAAACTTTTGGTTAGCAGCTTCTTGTAATGGCAGACGCTACCAGATGACTCCCCTGCGGAAGACAGTTATAAAATCTGGACATAATAAAAAATAACAGCTTGCTTGAGGCAATGGAGAAGGACTAGAAGAAAGCATATTGGAGGCAGTGCTCTTTCTGGGCACAGGAGGAGTGGAGCTGGACAAGCTCTGTTTTCACAGCTTTTTGTCTTGGACTAAGGGCAGTTGCTATGGCTCGTATGCACTTTTCTCTGACAAGGGGAACTATAGCTATGGAGATATTGATGAATTGAGGGATCTTGGAACGACAGAAGAGGGGATCTTCAAATTCTTTCTACCCATGTCTCTGGTTGATCTCTGACCACACGTTGATGTCCAGACTAGAACAGCTTAAACAAAGACAATGAGGTGAATGAAACTGGAGCCGATTATACAGAGTGAAGTAAGCCAGAAAGAAAAACACCAGAAGAGTATACTAACACATATATATGGAATTTAGAAAGATGGTAACAATAACCCTGTATGAGAGACAGCAAAAGAGACACAGATGTATAGAACAGTCTTTTGGACTCTGTGGGAGGGGAAGAGGGTGGGATGATTTGGGAGAATGGCATTGAAACGTGTATAATATCATATAAGAAATGAATTGCCAGTCTAGGTTCAATGCAGGATACAGGATGCTTGGGGCTGGTGCACTGGGATGACCCAGAGGGATGGTATGGGGAGGAAGGTGGGAGGGGGGTTCAGGATGGAAACACATGTACACCCGTGGCAGATTCATGTTGATGTATGGCAAAACCAATACAGTATTGTAAAGTAAAATAAAGTAAAATTTTTTAAAAAATCTGGAAAAGACAGAAGCAAGTTAATTTGAAAGTTCAGTTCAGTTCAGATGCTCAGTCGTGTCCGACTCTCTGTGACCCCATGAATTGCAGCATGCCAGGCCTCCCTGTCCATCACCAACTCCCAGAGTTCACTCAGACTCATGTCCATCGAGTCGGTGATGCCATCCAGGCATCTCATCCTCTGTCGTCCCCTTCTCCTCCCACCCCCAGTTTGAAAGTTAGGTCCTGGTAATTATCTAATATGAATGAGAGTGAAAAATACAAATAAGAAAATAAGAGAGAAAAATAAAATTAAATAGAGCTCTGAAGACCTGTTGTAACAAATGGTTCAACATATTGGATAATTAGAATCCAAAAAGGGAAGGGAAGAAAAAATTATGGCAGTAAAAATATTTAATAAATAAGGGCCTCAAATTCCCCATATTTGATTGAAGAAATCGGCAGATACAAGATGCTTAATAAACACAAAGCAGCATAAACATGAAGAAGCTCATACTGTCAAACTATTATAAGCCACAATCAGCCTATTATAAGCTAAAGATGAAAAGCACATCTTGAAAGCAACAAGGGAAAAATGACACATTACCTACAGGGAAAGATTGATTAAATTAATGTCTAATTTCCTACCAGAAACCATGGAGGCCAGAGAAGAGTGAGACAACATTTTTAAAGTGCTGAAAGAAATAGAAAAATCATGCCAGAGTCTATATAGACTTTTTAATCCTGAATTAGAAAATTCAGAAAAAAATAATCTTCAAGAATAAAGACCAATTCAACATGAGGAAAACTAAGAGAAATCTTACCATAAATATCTTAAAGGAAAATCTCCAGGTTAAAAAAAAATGATATCAGATGTAAATTCAGATCCTCAGATAACACTTAAGCCACTGTAAATGGTATGTATCTGAATAAATTCAAAAACCTATTTTATTCTTTATTTTTTCTCCAATCTTATGTAAGCTATATGACTATTGAAAGCAAAATTAATGGGATGTCTTGTGGGATCTATAACACATATAGATAAATATATGTAACAACAAGAACATGAAGGGTTAGCTGTATCAGTTCAGTTCAGGTTGGTTGCTCAGTCATGTCCGACTCTTTGCGACGCCATGAAGCACAGCATGCCAGGCCTCATTGTCCATCACCAACCCCTACAGTTTACACAAACTCATGTCCATCGAGTCAGTGATGCCATCCAGCCATCTCATCCTCTGCCGTCCCCTTCTCCTCCTGCCCTCATTCTTTCCCAGCATCAGGGTCTTTTCAAATGAGTCAGCAATTCACATCAGGTGGCCAAAATATTGGAGTTTCAGCTTTAACATCAGACCTTCCAATGAACACCCAGGACTGATCTCTTTTAGGATGGACTGGTTGGATCTCCTTGCAGTCCAAGGGATTCTCAAGAGTCTTCTCCTACACCATAGTTCAAAAGCATCCATTCTTTGGTGCTCAGCTTTGTTTACAGCTCAACCCTCACATCCATACCTGAGCACTGGAAAAACCATAGCCTTGACTAGATGGACCTTTGTTGACAAAGGTATGTCTCTGCTTTTTAAGAGACTGTCGAGGTCAGCCATAACTTTCCTTCCAAGGGGTAAGTGTCTTTTAATTTCATGGTTGCAGTCACCATCTGCAGTGATTTTGGAGCCCAGAAAAATAAAGTCTGACATTGTTTCCACTGTTTCCCCATCTGTTTCCCATGAAGTGATGGGACCGGATGCCATGATCTTCGTTTTCTGAATGTTAAGCGTTAAGCCAACTTTTTCACTCTCCTCCTTCACTTTCATCAAGAGGCTTTTTAGTTCTTCTTCACTTTCTGCCATAAGGGTGGTGTCATTTGCATATCTGAGGTTACTGATATTTCTCCCAGCAATCTTGATTCCAGCTTGTGCTTCCTCCAGCCCAGCGTTTCTCATGATATACTCTGCATATAAGTTAAATAAGCAGGGTGACAATATACAGCCTTGACGTACTCCTTTTCCTATTTGGAACCAGTCTGTTGTTCCATGTCCAGTTCTAACTGATGCTTCCTGACCTGCCTACAGATTTCTCAAGAGGCAGGTCAGGTAGTCTGGTATTCCCATCTCTTTCAGAATTTTCCACAGTTGATTGTGATCCACACAGTCAAAGGCTTTGGCATAGTTAATAAAGTAGAAATACATGTTTTTTTGGAATTCTCCTGCTTTTTGATGATCCAGCAGATGTTAGCAATTTGATCTCTGGTTCCTCTGCCTTTTCTAAAACCAGCTTGAACATCTGGAAGTTCACAATTCATGTATTGTTGAAGCCTGGCTTGGAGAATCTTGAGCATTACTTTACTTGCGTGTGAGATGAGTGCAATTGTGCAGTAGTTTGATCATTCTTTGGCATTGCCTTTCTTTGGGATTGGAATGAAAACTGACCTTTTCCAGTCCTGTGGACACTGCTGAGTTTTCCAAATTTGCTGGCATATTGAGTGCAGCACTTTCACAGCATCATCTTTCAGGATTTGAAACAGCTCAGCTGGAATGCCATCACTTCCACTAGCTTTGTTCATAGTGATGCTTCCTAAGGCCCACTTGACTTCACATTCCCATATGTCTGGCTCTAGGTGAGTGATCACACTATCGTGATCATCTGGGTTGTGAGGATCCTTTTTGTATAAATCTTCTGTGTATTCTTGCCCCCTCTTCTTAATATCTTCTGCTTCTGTTAGGTCCATACCATTTCTGTCTTTTATTGAGCCCCTCTTTGCATGAAATTTTCCCCTGGTATCTCTAATTTTCTTGATGAGATCTCTAGTCTTTCCTATGCTATTGTTTTCCTCTATCTTTGCATTTATCACTGAGGAAGACTTTCTTATATCTTTTTGCTATTCTTTGGAATTCTGCATTCAAATGGGTATATGTTTCCTTTTCTCCTTTGCTTTTAGCTTCTCTTCTTTTCACAGCTAATTGTAAGGCCTCCTCAGACAGCCATTTTGCTTTTTTGCATTTCTTTTTCTTGGGAATGGTCTTGATCTCTTTGTCCTGTACAATGTCATGAACCTCTGTGCATAGTTTATCAGGCACTGTCTATCAGATCTAGTCCCTTAAATCTATTTCTCACTTCCACTGTATAATCGTAAGGGATTTGATTTAGGTCATACCTGAATGGTTTAGTGGTTTTCCCTACTTTCTTCAGTTTAAGTCTGAATTTGGCCATAAGGAGCTCATGATCTGAGCAACAGTCAGCTCCTAGTCTTGTTTTTACTAAATGTATAGAGCTTCTCCATCTTTGGCTGCAAAGAATATAATCAATATGATATTGGTGTTGGGCAGCTGGTGATGTTCATGTGTAGAGTCTTCTCTTGAGTTGTTGAAAGAGGGTGTTTGCTATGACCAGTGTGTTCTCTTGACAAAACTCTATGAGACTTTGCCCTTCTTCATTCTGTACTCCAAGGCCAAATTTGACTGTTACTCCAGGTGTTTCTTGACATCCTACTTTTGCATTCTAGTAGTCCCCTATAATGAAAAGGACATCTATTTTGGGTGTTAGTTCTAAAAAGTCTTATAGGTTTTCATAGAACCATTCTACTTCAGCTTCTTCAGTGCTACTGTTTGGGGCGTAAACTTGGATTACCATGATATTGAATGATTTGTGTTGGAAATGAACAGAGATCATTATGTCATTTTTGAGATTGCATCCAAGTACTGCATTTCGGATTCTTTTGTTGACTATGATGGCTGCTCCATTTCTTCTGAGGGATTCCTGCCCACAATAATAGATATAATGGTCATCTGAGTTAAATTCACCCATCCAGTCCATTTTAGTTCACTGATTTCTGGAATGTTGACGTTCACTCTTGCCATCTCCTGTTTGACCACTTCCAATTTGCCTTGATTCATGCACCTAACATTCCAGGTTCCTATGCAATATTGCTCTTTACAGCATTGGACTTTGCTTCTATCACCAGTCCCATCCACAACTGGGTATTTTTATTTTTATTTATTTTTTTGCTTTGGGTCCATCCCTTCATTCTTTCTGGAGTTATTTCTCCACTAATCTCCAGTAGCCTATTGGGCACCTACTCACTTGGGGAGTTCATCTTTCAGTGTCCTATCTTTTTGCCTTTTCATACTGTTCATGGGGTTACCAATGCATTTTACTGCAAAGTTCTTACCTTTGTGTGAAGAGGCATTACATTATCTCTGCTGCTGCTGCTGTTGCTGCTAAGTCACTTCAGTCGTGTCCAATTCTGTGCTACCCCATAGATGGCAGCCTGCAAAAATAAGTCTCTTAAAACAACTTCAAAAACATGCAGTGAAGTATAAAAAACATGTTCAAAGAGGCTGCAGGATGCTGAAGAATTCTTTAGGAAATTTTAGGACTCGACAGTAACATGTGAGAATGGGATTAGAAGACCTCTAAAATACCTCTAATTGTCTCTCGTAGCATCAGTGAGGTGTACAATTAAATCTCCTTTCAAGAAAATACTTTGCACTTCAAGGAGTGAAATAAGCCAACAGCTTCTATCTATGAACATCTTCAGAACCTGCTTCAGCTTTCGATCTGAAGTCGTGCTCTTCCTGGACAGCGGTAGCCAAAGACTGAGCATAGTGTGATCCTGAACATTTCTGTCCAATATGGGACTCATCTAACGGAACATGTGTGTTCCGGAGATCCTCCACTGGGTTGACCAAGACTTTTGTTACATCTAACACCATGCCTGTAAACCTTCTGTCTTCAACACTGTTTTCTCTCCTTTTATGTAATAAGCCTCTTGTAATCCTAATTACATCTCAGCATCTACTCTCTGAGGACCTAATTAATACAGCTCCCATTTCAAAGCTGAGGCCATGCCTACCTTCTTTCATAGCTTTCCAGAAAACTTTGAATTTTCTGAAGCAGGGAGATGACAGAGAATAAAGCATTACTTTTGTACGAAGATTATGAGGAGAAATATTTTGCCATGTTCTCATACCCATCTCCTCCCCCAAGAAGTTCAACAGTGGTGTAGAAACATGGAATATCTACATGCTGTAAGTGCCAATGTAAAGATCACATTTTTCATCCTGGCTTTCCCTGCTCCATAGAGAGGTCACATCAGTATTCAAACAAATATAATAAGCATTCACATCAAATATTTGCCGAAATAGATAAAGGGGCACATGGAAAAAATTTAAGCTATTTATATACTTATTGTTGCAACACATCATTCAAGGTAGAGAGGAGAATTCTGTGTTATTTTTTTATTCTTGGATTAAAGGAAGTATGCAGCTACTATGCAAGAGTAAGAGTAATATGAATAAAATTGTAAGAAGCAAAGCTCTTAGGTGTTACTGGTCTAGAGATAACACTGAAATCAAGAAGTGGCTTTTTTCCCTATTTTAATAAAAAAGAGAAGGTTAACTTTGAGACTAGAAACAGATAAGTAGCAATTTTGCATCCATTCAAAAGAATAATCTTGATCTCCTAAAAGTGTTAATGATCCATTTAACACTTTCTTGATTAGAAGGTTGAAACGTAGAGGAGAATAGGAAGTTGCTTCATATAAAACAAAAAGCCCAGGCCTGGACTTGTAACCTGATTGCACTATGTGATAATTGTGGTCATGGGCTCTGAACTTGATGTTTTCATCTGTAAAATGGACAGAATAACATCTAAGCAGGATAATTATGCAGATAAAATAAAAAGGTAAAAAACCTATCACAATTTCTAGCTTCCTAAAGATTCTCAGATGATTACATTATCATTTATATGATAATGATATATAATTATATAAACAAAATGATTATCTGTAGCCCCACTGCTATTCCTAACCAGACCATCAGAGATGAACAAGAAAGCAGGAGTGATTTGTAGTACCTGAACCAAACTGATTTGGATTGAATGGCCTGAAGTTGTAATGGCAGCAGAGAGTGACTTTCCTATAAGGAGAAAGGATGTTGAAGGTGGTAGTCCATCTTTAAAGCAAAGGCAAAGAAAGAATAAGTAAAAATGAGCAAGAGAGCAGGAATGCTGGAATAAAACAGATTTTGCTTAGAAAGCTGAAAACCACTCTGGAATAACCACATTTTCTTTGAAGTTTTCAGGGACTGTCCATTGATTGATCCATCCATCCTTTTTTGTTCAATACTTATTTTGAAGTCTAAATGAACAGCTTAGTTATAGAACTTGGATGAGAAAATCTGAAAAGTGCCAATTTCCCTTGAGTAGCTCAAGTCTTATAAATAGGGTGACCAGGAGCCCAGAACACCAGGCAGTTAAGAATATAGATGCCAGTGTCTGATGAAGTGGGCTCAAGTTCCGGCTCCAGCACCATGATGTTGGTCAAGTTGTTTAACCTCTCTGTGTCTTATTTTCCTCATAACAACAGTACCTAATTCAGAGCAGAGAGGATTAAATGGGATATTCTTCCTAAGTGCTTAGATCCTAATTCCACAGTTAGTGCTAATTGTTATCTGCTATTGTTATTATCTCATTGACTGTTACCCCCATTAAAGTAACTACTGCCTTGCCAGAGAAGAAAAATGCCAAGTGCATAAGAATTGTTATTGAGGGGGAAAACACTGCCATAGTTTCCCTTCCACCCACAATAACTTTGATCTTGCTTCCTTGGTGGTCTTCAGAGACAAAGTAAAAGAGTAAAAGAAAGCAGAACAAGAGGAAAGAAGAGAAATAATAAATTAACCTTTTATCAAGAGCACATTTGCTGCTGAACCAGAGTAAGGGTGTATGTACATTATTAGCTTTTCTTTAATCCTTGCAATTGTATGTGTTCAATTATAATATCTGCTTTCTAATTAGGAAATAAAGTCTCAGAAAATGTCATGAAAACACCCAAGGCCACACAATGGTGTGCAGAGTGGGTTTTTACCACCTTATAGCTTGTTATCAAAGCTTAAGGGAAAAGGGACAAAACAGAACACATTGTATAACACTTTAAAAAGAGCTTCCCATGTTTAATTTTATTTCAACTTCACAGAATTTTTGTGAGATAAGATAATGTGGCAGGTTGGATTTGCCAGATGAGGGAAATGGAGTCTCAGAAAGGTTATGTGACATGCCCAAGGTCACACAACAAAGTAGAGAACGTGGAACTGCAAGGCAGACATTGGGTGTCCCACTCCCCTTCCTTCCCTTGTTCCATTCTCAAGCGAATAGAGGACGGGGAACTCTGGAATGATGTCTGCCACCATAGTAAAGAAGAAGAGTATATTCATATTATCAGAAAAGGTACTTGACTATTTCTCTTCCATTAGGCAACTTCAATTATCATAAGAAATTATAAGCTCCATGAGGGCAAGAAAAAAAATATGTCTTTTACACAATTGAGTGTAACCTCAAAAATTACCACAATGCTGGCATGGAGTGAGCAGTTGATATAGATTTATTAAATAAATAAAATAATTAATTAGATGCAGAGAGAGTACGAAGCCCTCAATACGTTATAAGAATGAATTTATAGCCTTGGCAGAGGAAGGCTCATCTATGAGACTTTTTAATTATCCTTAAGTAAGTTCTGGCTACATGCATTAATGTTTCATGTATAAGTTCCAGGTATATTTCACTTTATTTGTATGTCCAATGGACAATGGGCTTCCCTGGTGGCTCAATCGGTAAAGAATCCACCTGCAGGGCAGGAGATCTGGGTTCAATCCCTGGGTCAGGAAGAACCCCTGGAGAAGGGCGTGGCAACCCACTCCAGTATTCTTGCCTGAAGAATCCCATGGACAGAGGAACCTGGTGGACTACAGTCCATGGGGTCACAAGCATTGGACACGACTTAATGACTAAACCACTTACCAACATGGATAGTATTTTTCACCACTAGAATTGTAAATCTCTAGATTTGCAGTGGCCCCTTAACTTCTCTCATTTCTTTGCAGGAAGAAATAAAATATCTCATGAAGCATGTGCCCCTTTGGCCTTCTGAGTAACCCCAGTCCTGAAGCACGTGGCCTGCATCCCAGGTGCCACGGTTTGGAAGTCCAGTGGATGTCTTTGTCCTCCTGCCAGGTAAGATGACTGTAAAAGAGGATTTGCTTTTCAGAGTTTAATTACACAAAGAGTTAAGTTATTATTCTTCTTCAACAGTCAGCTTAAAATCAAATGAGTGTGACTCCTGAGGCTAGAATAACAGCATGACATAACCAATAAAACTGAATAAATAGTGGAAAACATGCATTTTTCTTATTAGAAGAAGAACGTTTGAAAGAGTGCAAACCTATGGCAGACTTGTTCCATTAGCTTGCCAGATGGGGATCCGAGGTCCCCGGGGTAGGGGCTGAGCCGTGGGGTGCCCCTCACACTAATGAGGTTTGCCCTAGAATCCAAAGAGACAGATGGATCTGCAGGTTGGAAGCCCTCAGCAATCTCCCTGGGAGTTGGCGCCATTTCATTGGGCCAATTCCTACCTCTGGCCACCCCCCTTTCTCTGCCCTCCCTGCCTTTTCCACCTCCTCTCCTACTTGTTTTGGTAGCTTGTATAATATTCTATGCCCCAGTAAACATTCTTCCCTGCACACTTCCTTCTACATCTTGTTGACTGACTCCTTTTCTGGAATCACATCATTCTCTCTCTCCCTCCTGCCTTTTCCCCCCACCCTTGTGTCCCACTATTTTGGTCTATGACAGCTCCATCTTAATCCCTTCTGACCCCATTAAATTTCTGTTTATTCACAAGTGTTCCAGAAAGAGGTCATGCATGAAGTAATGGAAAGGAAAGGAAGATACTATTCCAAATTCTCATTTATATGTCTGATACTCAATTTAAGGACTTTTTCAATCTTAGTTGACTTACAATCTTCTGTTAATTTCTGCTGTATGGCAAAATGATTCAGTTATACATATATATATGTACATTTTTTATTTTTAAAATATTTCCTTATTTTTATTTATTTGGCTGCTCCAGGTCTTAATTGAGCATGCAGGATCTTCACGATTTGTCACAGCGTTTGGGAGCTTTACTTCAGAATCTTTAGTTGCAGCATGTGACCTCTTAGTTGAGGCATGTGGGATCTAGTTCCCTGACCGGGGATTGAATGAGGCCCCCTGCTTTGGGAACATGGACCTCCCACAGGACCACCAGGGAAGTCCCTGTACAGTCTTTTTAAATCTCTTTTTCCATTATGGTTTATTACAGGATATTCAATATAATTCCCTGTGTTATACAGTAAGATCTAATATTAAGGTTTTTTCTGTTGGGGAAAAAAATGGGAGAAAATACATTGGTCATTTGAGGATAGTAGGGGTCTTCATGCCCACCACTAGCCTTTAAAACTGCAGATCTCAACTGATGTGGATGATCTAATCTCACACAGCGAGAAATGCGATTTTCATGATTCATGGCAGACTCACCAAGGAGAGGATAATTCCCAGTCACCAGACTTCATGCCCAAGGCACGTGATACCCTAGCTTCAGAACTCTGTAATTGCCTTTGTATGTGGAAATGCCTGGAATACAACTAATTCCATTAGTGCAATGTGAACATCATAGCCATGTAGGGACTATTTCATCTCCCTCCAAACTCCACCAGTAGCAGCCCGAGTGCTTAAAATATAGTATACCTTTAAAAAATACACATAAATACATATGTTACGTATATATACATTTTTTTTTCAGTAGAATAGTATTCAGTCTTAAAGAAAAAGAAAATTCTGTCACATGGTATATCATGGATAAACCTTGACAATATTATGCTAAATGAGATAAACTAGTCATGAAAAGACAAATACTGTATGATTCCTCTTATACGAGGTATCTAAACAGTCAAAATTATAAAAACAGAAAGTAGAATGGTTGACAGGGACAGGAGGAAACAGAAGGTTGATATCAGATGTATATAGTTTCAATTTTGCCAGATAAAAATAATTCTGCAGATTTCACAACAATGTGAATAAATATGAATGTGAACTTTTAACCATAATTATAATGTCAAAAAAAGGCAAGTAGGATTGCAAAACTTCAAACAGAAAAAGAAAACAGAAGAAGAATAAACTCAGAATTTAGGGTAATGGTTACCTTGAATTGGGAAGGACAGGGGTATGGGACAGGGGTTAGAGGAAAGAGGTGAAGACTATTGTCAAAGCCTCCTAACTTTCACAATGGGTAGTGGAAATAATTTGGAAATTATTCCAAATCATTGGAAGTAACTAAATAATCAATAAAAGAGGATCATACATGGATCAATGAGGGAAGTAGGGTAATGAGCCAAAAATTATTGAGACCAATTTTGTATCAAAAAAAAAAGGATAAAATTTAGTTACATCAGTTTCCAGTGTAAAACACTTTATAAATTTTTTTCTTAAAGAAAAAATTCTTAAAGCAGCGTTTAAGGCCCCTATAATATCTCCCAGCATCTTTCTCCCTCATTATGCTCATTATGTACCCTTTTCTCCTAAATGCTATTCAGGCTAAACGTGTTTCAGTTCCCAATGTGCTCTGTGTCATCTTGCCTCCAGGATTTCCAACGTGCCACCCCATCACCCAGAGCATTGTTCCCCTTGCTCATTTTCTGGCTCACTTCTACTTCTTGATATCTTGGTAGAATATTCATTCTGTCCTCAGGGAGGCCTTCTTTGAAGTTAGTCCTCCTACATCCCCATCAGATACCAACTGCAGTGATTGCCGTGGCCTGTAGACTAACTCTCCTCTCTTCCCTCTTGGCAGCAAGGACATGTTTTATTTACGAGTTTTATCTTTAGCCCCTTGCACAATACTGGTAACTTTACAAATATTAAACCATGCACAAAAAAATCAGTGGGCCTTAGAGTAAAATCCTAATTACCTTCCCCATAAAGACCTTCACTTTGTTGAATGATCCTGGGCATGATGAATATCCAGAAACAGCAAATCTACTAGTTTTCTTGTTGTTCCTCTAATGCAACAGGCATATTCCCACCATCAGGTCTATTCCACCTGTTCCCTCTGCCTGAAATGCTTGCCTTTCTCTCCACCCCCACCACTAGTTTTCTGTTTAGCTAACCACTCACTTGTGTCAAGCTTTTGCTCAAGTAGCACCTTTAATGAGGTTTTATATGTTTTTTATTTAATACTGAACTTCCTTCTGCAAGTGGCCCTTCAAATCCTCCCCTATCTTATCTTGATTGAGTGCTTACCTTCTACAATACCATATGATTTCATTATGGTTAGTATGTATTGTCACTTTCTGTTTTTCTCTAACTTACTTCACTTAGTATGATAACCTCTAAGTTCATCTATGTTGCTGCAAATGGCATTATTTCATTCTTTTTATGGCTGAGTAGTATTCCATTGTGTATATATATGTATACATACATATATATATATATATATATATATATATATATATATATATATTTCACATCGTCCTTATTCATCCCTCTGTTGATGGACATTTAGGTTGTATCCATGTCTTGGCTATTGGAAATAGTGCTGCTATGAATATTGGGATGCATGTGTGTTTTAGAAGTGTGGTTTTCTCCAGATATAAGCCCAGGAGTGGGATTGCTGGATCACATGATATTTTTCTTTCCTATTAAGACTATATATTAATAGTATTTATTTTTATGTGTATACCACTTTCTGTTTATCCTTTTACCCACTGATGAACATTTAGGTTGTTTTTGCATCTTGCTATTATGAATAAGAGGCATAGATTTTTGTCTGTTTAGCTCAATGATGAGTCTGAAGTATCTAGAACAGTGCCTGTTATGTAGTAGATCTTCAATAAAATTTATTAGCTAAATGAAATATAGAGAGCAAAACAGAGGCTATTTGATAATCCTAGAACTTTCTGGATGACTTTTTCATTCTTTAGACACTACAGTATATCACTATCTTGTCTTTGAAGCATCTCTATGGCATTTTCTTTAAAAATAACTGAAGTCCATGAGTAAATAGGGTAGTTAAGGAACCATGGGGCCTGAATATCCAGACATTTCTTACCCACAGATCTATTCTAGCATCTAGGTCTTTGGGGTGTGTCTTGTCCCTCTAAAATTATTGGTAAAATGTCATTGCCCTAGCTAGGATGATTATATATACTTGAGATGTATAGGGAAATAATTAGAGGAGTCCTTGGCTTCCAAAAAGGAAAAGACCTAACGCAGATATGTTCTGAGAGGAGGAAAAAAGGCATGGATGGGTACAAAGGGTGTATAATGGGGTGGTACTCTCTCCACCATAGGAAAGACTATGTTAGTTTCACTGATTCCTCCAAACATCTCCAACCCCACAATGGTTACAGACTGGTATTCTACTATTTCCCTTGAAAAGTCAGAAAATAATTTTTTCTACCGAGTGAGGTCACTCTTGTTGGCCTACCAACAAGGTAGAGGCCTATGTCTAAGTCAGACCTCACCCTAACATCCCATTCTTCCCTTTAAAAAGAAAATCCCCCCAATAGTTTGATGGTTCCAAGATCTCGGTGCCAGATTTGACAGTGATTACAAAAGTTTGCATGACTTAACTGATTTAATTTCATCATGGAGTTTATGGCTATGGACTTCTGGAATCAAATTTAGGTTTTCGTCTGTCAATTATAAAGAAATGAGATTGATAGAACAAAGTCTGGCAGCCTGATTGAAAGGGCCTGGTGCTGGCTATTCCTAAATCTTCATTTAGAGATAAACTCCAGACCCTTGACATTTGAAAGAGTAGAATCACAGATATTAAAAAAATCCCCAATTTGCACATATTTCCATAGCATATAAATTTTTTGAAAAAAGCAGTAAAGTTTGAAAAATGTGAGTGTTCTCTTCACATTCTTACTTGAATATGTCAGGAAATATTGTTCCTGGATTCACAGTTCCCTGGAGGATCATATGTTTCTCATGCTCAACCTCTAGAGAGGCGTTCCATGAGTTACTGCATATTCTTGGCTGAAGAACATCTCACTCGTAAAGTGCCTCCCTGATACACACCATCCTTACAGTGCACAGAAGTGGGTGCTTCCATAAAAGTCAATACATCATGGGACATTGGGATTTCTTAAAATTAATCAAAACCTTGATCATTAAGTTTATAAAGGTCAAGGGTTTATGACACAGCACGATGCAATAAATATTTAAACACAAAGGCTTTGGAGTTATTTGGATGTTCAATCTCAGCTCAACCACTTAACAATTATGATATTGGGGAAGTCCCCAACTGGTTCTTCATTTATAAAATATAAAAATAACTGATGCCTCTCTGGGCTCTAAACAGATCCAGGAAAAACAGAAGTGGAACACTCAGCATGTAAGCGGAGAGTCAAGCACATAATACAAATGAGATAGTGAATCAGCTGTATGCTACCACACTTGTCTCCTGCGCTGCCCCCTCCCTCCTCCGCCACCCTGGTTCATTCTCCACTTAGCAACAAGAGTGATCTTTCCAAAGCTTAATTCAGATTCTGTTACATGATGATATAAAAGCCTTCCAATGACCTTCCACTGTGGTCAGAAGAAAATCCAAAGAAGGGATGAATCCTGGACCTCTTCTAAAGCCATCCCCTGGCTCAGTCACTTTGCTCCAGCTACACAGAGCTTCCTTCTGTTTCTCAAATTCACAGGCCTCATTTCTGTATGAAGGCTTTTGTACTAACTGCCTTCTTCTTCCTGGAAAATGCCCATTTCTGCATCTTTGCTTGGCTAACTCTTCCTTATCTGAATTTGCATGTCACCTCCTTAGACTTTCTGAAACTACTCAATGCTCCCTTCACCCTGCATACCATTATTTGATTTACTCTCAGTAGTTCCCATCATGATACATAATTATCTTGCTAATTTGTTTTCTTATCTATTATCCTTCTTTCCCAACTAGCATATAACTGAGCTCACTTTCTGTTAGGTTCTCTGAATCCCCACTTCCTTGACATAGAGTAGGCATTCAGTAAATGCTGGTTGACTGGATGAATGAATGAGGATAAGATCATATAGTTGTATTGTATGTGGTGACAGCATGGTATGAAAATTATATACAAATTTACATAAGAAAGAAAATATTTTAAAAGATTAATGTAGTCTCCTAAGGCTGCTCAGAAACAATGGGACATGAGCTGACCATAAAAGGATAAGTGAAATTCAGATAGAGGGAGGAACTTTTAGAAAGTTGTTTCACCTCCAAATATCTGAGACTTTATTCTTGTCCTTTGGGGGCGGAGACAAGCCTGCTCCTCATTTATGGGGATGTTCTGGAGCCAGAGATAATGCATAAAAGCTGCTGAGTGCTAATTAGTTCTATCTGTCAGGGCACAGGAAGCCAGCAGGTCTGAGTGGCTGATTGCAAGGTCTGTAGCTGAAAATACTTCTTGCCAACTGCCTGGAGGGGCTGATAAGGGGAAAGACGACATTCGGTAAATTAACATATTCTAAGCAGGTCACAAGGCCTTAGTTGTAGAAAACAGTGGTGAGGATGGAAAGAAAGGTGAAACCTCCCCTTTTTAAATGAAGCTGTGAGTTCTTTGACAAGGATCATTGCCTTGGAGTCACAAGTGGTGGCCGCTGAGTTTAATTTCTAGGGGTAGCTACTGGCAAAATTAGGAAAGAAATGTACTTGTCTTCATTGTGCTCACTTCCTAAGAAGAACTAATTCTCTTCTAACATCTTCAAAGAACCAATTCTCTTCATTTTGCCCTTTCCTATTTGAGCCATGAGTTTCATACTTATTCTTCTTCCTTTTAGAAGCAGAGTGTTTCCAATTCTGCTACCCTAGCTGATATACCTTTTCTGGATAATTTTGCAAGCTCCAGGTTTCCCTGGACTTCATAGTCTAGGAGAAAGAGCACTGGAATTGACATCAGAAAAGCTAGAATTCAGGTTCTGGTTTCTGTTGTGTAGGTGTATTAATCATGACTTAGGTTGAAAGTTACAAAAACAGAGATCAAAACAAGCTTAAGAAATAAATCATTGGCTTACGTAATTGAAGACTTAAGCATTTGCTAGATCCAAGCATTTATCAACAACAGCATCTTCTCTCAACCCCCCTCTTTCAACCTTTCAACCTAATCCAAACTCTAACCATTTTTTTAATTAGACTTGTTCTCAAGCTTTTTGCCTGGACTCACTATCCAAAAGGAAGAAGGATCTCTTAATTTCTCCCTGGTCCATGCATTAAAAGTCAAGGAACCAGAGAAAAGTGATCATCTGAGAAGTCAGGCTGGTAGTGTGCTCGAATTCGTGTGTTGGCAGGATGGCAGAGTAGAGCAGCTGCTCATGAGCCCATGACTGACATTTCTAAGACCACTGAGAAGGAAAAGGAGATATTCACAAAGGAAAGGCTGCTTACCAGAAAGACAACCACTGTGCCTACCAGTTTTTTCATCTGTAAAATAATTGTGTTCATAAGATTATGGATGTGGATATACTTTGAAAACCATAAATCTTAGTCCAAATGAAAGCTAATATCGTTTCATAAACCTTTTCTCTGTGTCCTGATTCCAGAACCCTTGCAATGCAAGGTGTCAATTGGCTTGTAAGGTTGGTGGAAAGATTAATTGGGACAATGAGTATAAGAACTTTGCACAGAATAATGGGCAGGAAGTCTGTGCAATATTAGTATTTCTCCCTCATTCCAGGTAATATACAATTTGCCAAAAGTTTTACCTGCAGAGAAGAATCTAACAGTTAGAATTACTCATTATTTCTGCCAAATGGCAAAGATATGTGGGGATGGGAGAAGAAAATTGCCAGTATTCTTAACATTTTTTTTTCTCTGTGTATTTCTTCTGCCTCTCTCACTCCACCTACACAAATGTGGGGGGCATGGGAGAGGGGTGGGGAGAATAGCACAGAGTTGAAATCATGCATAAGTAAGAATATATGAATATGCCATTACCATTTGAATTTGTTACCACTTGAAGTGTCTGGTACATGTTAATCTGAATTGTATGGGCAAGGCTGATGATTTTAATACAACAATGGGGACGATAATATGTGTCAGTTTTATGGCACAAGCATTTGAGTGGAGGCTTTCTTGGTGTGAGCTGCAACCCCGATTCAGAGTGTCTTGCTCTGTGCAGGGCCTCCTCACCATGGAAGAGGACAGTTGAATGATGCTCTGGTTCCTGAGGTCATGGGGCATCTGGTATGGGTCTTTCACCTGCAGGTGACATATTCAGTGAAAAATGGGTTCTTTGTCAGTAGCTTCTAGAATGATATGAATGGCCTCTCAGCCTTCTAAAGTTTCAGTTCATGGAGGTATTGAGATATGGTCGGTCAAGAGAATGCTAGGCTAAAAATTGAGAGACCTGTGCTGTCCCCTTGACTCTCTTGCTAATGTCCTTTGTGACTTTGGCGAAGCCACTTCCCTCTTTTGAACATGACTCCTTTGTGATCTTGAAGGTGATATTTGCCAGCTTTATGTACCCCAGTGCTTGCAGGAATCAGCCCTTAAATAGAACCAAGGCAAATTTATGAGTGCTGTTTCTTCTCATCTAGTTCCCCTGACTTTCATTCTGGGCTGTTTGTCACTGTAGCTTCAGAAAAGAACGATCAACCCTGGTTCATGGACCACTTTATTTCAACACATACATTAGCACCAAATACCTTTACCTTTGAGGGGTCACCCACCACTTTGTTGATGTATCAAAACTGCTTGAGTGGGAGAAATTTTGGATATGACCATAAGCAGTGCCATGCTAATTCCACAAGAGGTGATCAATTTAGAGCTAGGAAACAGAGAAAAAGCCCTAAAAATTATCACCATTACTCTCATGAAAATGTAAGCCTCTCTTTCCAGTATTTTTCCCTGAACAATCCTTTTTCCATTCCCTGTAGATCTACATAATGATTCAAGTTTAATTTCTACCTGCAGATGAAACTGACTTGCTGGAATATCACTAATCTTGGTTCTGAAGTGTTTGTTTTGTCTTTCTGTCCACTCCCACACTAGACTACAAACCCTGGGAGAGAAGGCATTATAATTCACTTATTCGTTGCCAAAACCCCAGCCCCACCATGAAACAGAAAATCAATCCGTGGGTAAGTAAATTAATAAGTGACTGAATGACTCTGAATGATGTTCTGATGATGAAATTTGTATAGGAAGCATTTCATTCATATTTGGTGTGAATTCCCATTGGTTTTTCAAATGCCATCTAATAAGAAATTTTACATTGATTGCTACTTCATTGTTTCATACATCTCTATAGAAACAACTCCTGTTCTACATTTTTCAAAATTCAACTTTTTGGACAACACTGGATTGTTAGCTCCTAACATGCAGGGACATGAACAGACAATTCTCCATACTCAACACAAATTTGAATGTAAAGGAGAGTTTTGAGCTACTTGGGATAGATAGATGGAGAGGAATTCAATGGAAAGAATATACAACACACAGATCTAGCCTGGTTAGGGAGTAGGAGATAGCTGAGAATCATCCACAGCATAATTCAGTAGTAAGAAAGCTACAGAAACAAAAGGAATATAATATCAACGTGTTTCAAAACATGGTGAGAGTTACATGGTATAATCTTTACCACTTTACAGTTAAAGAATCTGAAGATCAGAGAAGTTAGGTGATTTATCTGTGATCATCCAAGTAATCTGCGATCCTTTTTCCAAATGCAAAGACAGTCTGGGATGCAGGCTACTGAAGTGAAAGTTAAATGATCATAGGCCAGAAAAGGTCATAAAATGTAAATAAATGGACAGCCATGATGGTCTGAGAATTCTCAGAGAGCGTTGATCACACACTCTCTCAATCCTGGCTCTTACCCACAGAGGTCAGACTAAAGAAAGTCAGCTCCTGCCAACGTCCCTTCAAGGTCCTAAGTATTCTATTCACACTTCTTTAGATCATCAGCTCTTTGCATTTGAGACTAATAAATACCTTTGAATGAATGACTGTACTTAATTCTGTTCTCTGAATGCTTTTAAGAAGAATTCTTATGAAACAGAATTGGTCCAGATTGGTACTTCTTAATCTCTAATGGATTACATTTATCTTTAGAATAAAAAAAGACTCCTGCCAGTAATTGTAATAAAGTAGGTAGGTAGATGGGTGCCTGGAGTACATGTTTTTAATAAAATGCCCGGGAAATTCTGTGGCAAGTGATTCACAGACTGCACTTGGGAAAATACAGTGGATTAGGAACAAAAGATAAGAAAGCACCCAAAGAGAATCCACAGCAGCAGCTGTGTATTTCTTAACTGACACACGCTCAGTGTAGGTGCTCAACAAATACTCATTAGATCAGTAGCTGGCTGGATACATGGATAGATGAGTAAATGGATGGATGGATAAATGGACAGGTGGGTGCATGCATGGATAGAATGAAATAATGGATAGATGTTTGGACATATAGATGGAGGAAACTGCTTTCCTTTTCCTTGTAGATGAACTAAATACTGACCTCGCCAATGTCACTGTAACAACTTTCCACAGATAAGATGAAATTCATTGTCCATGTGAAACCATTATGCAGTAAGTAGATATTTGCTCTTCCAGACTGATTTGTATTATTGTTGTTACACATTGAGTAGAACTAATATTACTTATGTTGTTATTTTTGAGGTGGTAATGGGGTAATACAAAATATCAGGGAGTCATTTTGCTTGACCTGAATATTTAGTGCCTGGCTTCTAGGCAATGCATTTTATTTCTATTATTCATAAACCACATAACCACTATACAACTGTTGCCCTTTTTGGATAGGATTACCTAAAAAGAAATTTATTATGTAAGATTGCTAATTATGAAGCTAAAGCACGCCCATTAAAGGCATTTACCTTGTAATTTTGTGATGAGGGACTGTGTGAAACAAAGCATGGAATATGATTATTGTGGCTGAGGATATAAGGATATAAAGCTGCTCATTTATTCTAGAACTGGGAATTAATTTCGCATGATATGTTAACATCAGAAACAGGACCGCTGCAGAGCAAAGCTCTTTCCGCCCCCTCATCTGAATCTGAGGTCTTTGTCTAATTTCCTAGCTTATTTTTCCCACCTCCTTCCTCCTCTCCCCTATCTTAGACCTCCAAACTCAAATGCTCTGGACCTCTGTTTTTCACTAGATTCAGCTATTCAAAAAAACAGCTTGTTGGAGGAGTTCAGTGCAATGTCTCTGGAGGAAGAATGCCTGACTTTATATCCTGATTCTGCCATATACTAACTAGCTTTAAACCTCTCAGGAATACAGTTTTCTTATCTGTAAAATAACAGTGCAAAATAATAGTAATTAACTCACAAGAGTGTTAGGATTATTTGAGTTATCTATGCATCAAGTATTTAAATCTTAATAGTAAGTTTTCAATAAATGTTACTGCAAATTTTTTATCATGAAGGCAATTAATAACATTATAGAAATTATGAAACATTTTAAGAAACATGCATCATAATCCTAACATTCTAACCCACATCTGGTATTTTTCATTCTAATGTGCTAACCTTTGAAAGTAGAATTTCTGGATACTCTCCATGGTTTGAAGAAACCACAAACATGACCAAAGAGCTTTTAATACTTTTCTCCTACAGAAGAGTTTTCTTACACAAATAACTAAAAAGGCCAAGAACTTACTTCCCATTTTGAAAAGATCTCTATATCTAAATGATATTTATTAAAATTTAAGAATATTGCCAGTGAAGAGCACTTTAGTAAGCAAATAGTTAATCTTTGAGTCTGGGTTTGTTTATCAGATTGGTTCAATATTCTGTAAAGTTTCATCTGGTCTGTAGGACACTTTAGGTGAATTTATTGTATAGCCATCACTGGTTTGAGCCTTGAGGTCAACCAAACCTGAGTTCAAGTCCTGAAACTGGATTCATGATCTTGAGCAAATGACTGTGCTTCTCAGATGCTTCACCTGGAAGAATGAGGTTAATAACCCTACATGGTGTTGTCAGAATTGCAATAATGATAAGAAACAATCCTTGTTCTAGCCATCACAATGCACAGTGATGAACTAACCCTGACCAAAAGGTGGTGCAAAGAAATGGACTTTCCTGGAGGTGAAAAAGCTGGAGGCAGAGTTATTCTTTAGGGATTCTGGTTTTCTCTCCTCATACCTTCCAGGCTTACCACAATCAAGTGTTGCAATGATGCTAGAGTACTATATATTCGTAAATTTGCCTTAAGTCAGAAGTGCCAGTTGATGGAATCCTAAGTATAAAAGTTTGGTGATGTGGCAAGACTGGAGCTTTCTACTCCAGCAAGATCCCTTAGGCATGGACAGTGTCCAGGTCAACTATGTCTCCATTGGAGACCTTCTGGGCAGTATTCATCTACTTGGGCTCCTATAACAAAGTACCACAGACTAAGAAGCTTAAACAATAGAAATATATGTCTCAGAGATCTGAAAGCTGGTTAGCCCAAGATCAAGGTATTAGCCAATTGTTTCTGATGAGAAGCCACTTCCTGGCCTGACCTTTCATAGGTGTGAGGGTGCAGGGTCGGGGGAGGGTGGTAGAAGGGAAGAGGGAGGAGAGAGTAAAGTCTCTGATGTTTCTTCTTCTAAAGACACTAATCCCATTGGATCAGGGAGCCACCTTCATTACTCCGTTTTCCTTAATTACCTCCTTATTAGTACTATCTCCAAATAGTCACATGGCGGCAGGGTTAGGACTTTGACTATGAATTTGGAGGGGACACAATTCAGTCCACAGCAGGGGCCAAGAGAAGTGATGTTAAGTTATGTTACATCTGCTCTTCTTGCATTATGAGAATTGTATCACAGTCAGCTCAATCAGTGTGTTTGTGCAAGTGTGTGTGTGTGTCCTCTTCCTACCAAATTATAAGCCCTGAGACTTGCTACAGGTACCCATTATTGGAAATCTCAAAGTATAAGATGCTTCTCACTAAACCAATATCCTGATTATTATAGTTTTCCAGAGGCTTCCCTGGTGGCTTAGAGGCTAAAGCATCTGCTTGCAATGCAGGAGACCTGGGTTCGATCCCTGGGTCGGAAAGATCCCTTGGAGAAGGAAATGGCACCCCACTCCAGTACTCTTGCCTGGAAAATCCCATGGACAGAGAAGCCTGGTAGGCTACAGTCCATGGGGTCACAAAGAGTCGGACTGGACTGAGTGACGACACCTTACCAGAGGCCCGTTTAACAGAAAACAAATAGAAAGTGTGGCTTCCTCCTCCTGAATATGGCACGAGAATCATCTTGGTGGTTAAAATGAAAAAGTAGGACTATCACTTCTCTTTCCATTAGTTTGTTTCAGATTTCCAATCACAATTATCATGATTCCTTGCAAGAGTTTGCGAGGTAGTTTTCCTGCTCCTGTCTCCTTGACTTATCTTTTCAAGCTCACTCCTTGCTAATGTATGACACCAGGCTTGGCTTCCTGGAGAGACGTGATCAAGGAGCACAGGCCCCGTGCTGAGATACACATTAGCACAATTTCTAAATATGCTCTTTAGACTCATTTGATCTATGATATGTGTTATCATTTGATAAATATTGGGCTAGCTGAGGTTATGTTTATATGTATGAGAAACATCTGTTGTCATGCTCCTTTAAGCAAGACAAAATAGATATTCTGATAATTGCTTCCAAGTATTTTGTTTTTTTCAAAATAAAGTTGTGATTCAAGAAACTTAAATGAGATAATTATAAAGTGTGCATTGAGAAAGAATTTATCCCTCCTTAAAAGTATTAATTAGGCCCTTCTTAATCGCTATTGCAGATCTTCTGATGAACTTGTTTTTCTTCCAACTGCCTCTTTTGATTATGCATAAATAGGATGTAATTACATATGGATGGAAGGTTATTATACACAAATATATTCAGAAATTATGTGGATAAAATTCACAATAGGCTTTTGTAGTCCAATCATCAAATGATACAAATTAGGGCCAAAATAAGGAATTTGCTGTCTTTTAGTATCTACCTTCTCTATTGCTTTTTTCATATTAGCACCATGGAGCATATTAGAAAATAGAAAGAAAATGATTAGTCATTCTGACCTGTAGCTAGAAGGAAATTTGGTTTCTTAACATATTTCCTTAACAGGTGAGTTCACTGTTAGTGATGCTACTAAAAGTGAAAGTGTTGGTTGCTCAATTATGTCCAACTCTTTGCGACCCCACGGACTATAGCCTGCCAGACTCCTCTGTCCTTGGGTTTCTTCAGGCAAGAATACTAGAGTAAGTTGCCATTCCCTTCTCCAGGGAATCTTCCTCACCCAGAGATTGAACTCACATCTCCCCCATTGCAGGCAGATTCTTTACCATCTGAGCCACCAGTGCTATTATTATCTCTTTTGCTTTGCTTTGCCATCTTTTCTGTCAATTTCTCAACTCAAAATTTAAGATGGGGATCTCTAAACCTAAATTCTCTTTTTCAGAGAGGAGTGAGAAGAAGAATGTAAAAGGGAACAGCTGAAAATATAATCAGTTTTAGCGATGCTTGTCCATATCATAAATATTTTGCTTCCCCAGAATGCTCACAGTGGGAAGGCGTTCTGAAAATAATTTTAAGAATAGTCTGCAATGGATTGCATTTCCTTATGCTTACAGGCTGTTGCAGTCTCCAGCTTGAAATTATGTGTGCATATGTGTATGTGGGATAAACAGCTAATTACCTGTCAGTTACCATAGCGATGTTTATAGGAAGAATAAGAAGCTCACATAGCTCTGTTACCCATCTTAATAGTGGAAAACCCACATAATTTCTCCCTTTCAATCCACACTGGAGATTCTGGCAGAGATTTTGGGATGCTCTCTAGTAAGTGCTTCTGTGACATTGAGCCTCTTTCTTTTGAGTAGAGACTGTGTTTATTTGAGTGAGAAGTGGAAAGAATTAGCTTGGAAGAAGCTCTGGGATGCTAACACAGTTGACTCATGACTTAGTTCTGTTAGCAGTAGTTGATACAACACTGGCTCAGCATGAGGCCTTCTTCCAATAGTTTTACCTAGCCCTGTGAATTCTCAAAAAAAAAAAAAAAAAAAACCAAAAAAACAAAAAAATCCTCTATAGATAAATATACTTTTTTTTCATCAAATACTTTTGAACACCTACTATGGCTCAGCACTGTACTAATCTTAAGGGAAGCCATAAAGGTGAATGTAAGTCCCTAATTCGAGAGAGACATCCATTTATTCAACAAATATTTCTTGACCACTTCTTATGTGCTTACTATGTTATCTGGAAATGATAAAAGAGTGGCACAAACCCAGATTTGGAGGAGACATCAGTAGTCAGGGAAAACATCCAGGAGCAAGTTAGCCAGGAAGGGTGGGCTGTGATGGCAAGGTATTTCAGAAGAGGGATAATCTTGTGAACAAGACCCAAAACAAGTATATACGGTGCATTTAGGGGAAAGAGGTTAGTATGTCTAGACAGCAGAATTCAAGAGAGGTGAGGGCAATGCTATAGAGGTATAAGTAGGGATCAAATCATAAAAGACCATACATAAATTGTGGTAGATTCTATTTTCAAAAGATAATTACAACAATATCTGACTCCACATGCTCTTCTAAAATGTGAACTTCCCACATTTCTGCCTTCAAACATTTCTTCCTTCTTCTCTCCTCTAGAACCTGGGTGGACATTTTAATCTTGGAGACAAATTATATAATGCCATTACTTCTGTTTTATTCTCTGAAGACATTTGCTCTTGAAACTCAATCATGATGCAGTGAGGATACCCTAGGTAGTCCACACAAAAAGAACACAAAGAGAAGCCACATAAAAGTATTTGGGGGTAATGGCTGGCTGTTGTCCAACCAACAGGTAATATTAGCCACCAGACTTGTGAGTGAATTCTCTTCTAGATGATACCAGAACCCAGATGTCAGGTTATTCCCAATCTGCTAGTATTCCCAAATGAGCTCCCATACCTGGTAGAGCAGAGATAAGCTGTCTCCACTGTGATGTATCTAAAATTCTAACCTTGTGTGGTTTGTTTTGCAGCAATAGCAACTAGAACATTTCTTAAGGAGTTTGTCCCTTTTTTCGGAGCCAGTGGAGACCCAATGAAGTTTTAAGCAGCTAACTAGCAGGATCAGATTAGCATAGTAGAAGGTTCATTCTGTCACTGTTGAGTGAGGAGAGTTAGTGAGAGTCGACTCTGGAGGCAGGGAGACTGGCTGGGAAGAGATTGCCCCCATTGCCCCCAATGTGTAAAAATGACCTGAACTTGGGTGATATTAAGAGAGCTGAAGACAGTAATTCAAGAGTTATAAGGAAGCTTGGATCTACAGGGTGTGGTGCTAGATTAAATGCAGTGACTGGAGGAGAGGAACATAGGAAACAAAGATTATGTTGGGGTTACTGTCTTGATAACAGTGTGGCTGATATGCCTTTTACTTTGACAGCAAGCACTGGACAAAGAGCACACTTTGGAGAGTCAGGAAGTGAGAGATGATGAATTCTTTGGGTGCCCAATGGATCCATCACATTCTATAACAACAATTGAAATGTTCAGATGGGACTAGGCTACGTGTGACATTCTCAGATGTCATATTCTGTTCTCCTTAGGCAAAAAGTTTAAAAAGTACAATATCTTCTCTCAAAATTTCTGAAAAATGATTAGAGGTGATGAATTGGCAAGTTCATGTGCAAAGCCAGTCTAGTTTCAAGGCCTTGCACTAAAAACCATGTAGGCTGCAATGATCAGTTAGATAGACTTTCAAAAATCTAGTAGGAAGGTAAAATTGCAACAATTAATAATAAGAAAATTCATTGTCCAGATGCATATTACAAGAAGTCTTAAAGTTATTCAAGAACAAGGACAGAATGCCATAAAGAAACTTGGATCTACACATAAAAAGTAAGATCTATAAATAGTAAAAATGAAGGTGAGTATAAAATACTTTTTTCCTTATTTTGAATTACTCTAAAAGATAATTGCCTGTTTGAAGAAAAAATATAAATATATTTTATTTTATAACATGTAAAAATAAAATGAAAACCCAAAGGATAGGATATTGAAACAGGAAGTAGTCTTCTGTAATCTATGCATGAAGTCATATAATACTATTTGAATACATGCCATGTAAAGATGCATTTTGTAAGTCCTAAGACAGCCACTAACTGGACATGGAACAACAGACTGGTTGGAAATAGGAAAAGGAGTATGTCAAGGCTGTATATTGTCACCCTGCTTATTTAACTTATATGCAGAGTACATCATGAGAAACGCTGGACTGGAAGAAACACAAGCTGGAATCAAGATTGCTGGGAGAAATATTAATCACCTCAGATATGCAGATGACACCACCCTTATGGCAGAAAGTGAAGAGGAACTAAAAAGCCTCTCGAGGAAAGTGAAAGAGGAGAGTGAAAAAGTTGGCTTAAAGCTCAACATTCAGAAAGCGAAGATCATGGCATCCGGTCCCATCACTTCATGGGAAATAGATGGGGAAACAGTGGAAACAGTGTCAGACTTTATTTTGGGGGGCTCCAAAATCACTGCAGATGGTGATTGCAGCCATGAAATTAAAAGACGCTTACTCCTTGGAAGAAAAGTTATGACCAACCTAGATAGCATATTCAAAAGCAGAGACATTACTTTGCCGACTAAGGTCCGTCTAGTCACGGCTATGGTTTTTCCAGTAGTCATGTATGGATGTGAGAGTTGGACTGTGAAGAAAGCTGAGCACCGAAGAATTGATGCTTTTGAACTGTGGTGTTGGAGAAGACTCTTGAGAGTCCCTTGGACTGCAAGGAGATCCAACCAGTCCATTCTGAAGGAGATCAGTCCTGGGTGTTCATTGGAAGGACTGATGCTAAAGCTGAAACTCCAGTACTTTGGCCATCTCATGCGAAGAGTTGACTCATTGGAAAAGACTCTGATGCTGGGAGGGATTGGGGGAAGAAGGAGAAGGGGACGACCAAGGATGAGATGGCTGGATGGCATCACTGACTCGATGGATGCGGGTCTGAGTGAACTCCGGGAGTTGGTGATGGACAGGGAGGCCTGGCATGCTGCGATTCATGGGGTCGCAGAGTCGGACACGACTGAGCAACTGAACTGAACTGAAGACAGCCATTAAAAATATCAGAAATAGTGGTATAACTAACAAATCAGTAGTGGAGATAAAATAATAAAAATTTTAATTCAAAAGCCACCAGAAAAGATAGAAGGAACAAATAGAAAGCGACTAGGAAGATGATAGATTTAAATCTAATACTATCAATAATTACCAGTTCTACTACAGCAGTTGAAAAAATATTGTTAATTGGTGTAAAAAAATACCCAAATATGTGTCATTTGCAAGAATTGTAAGTACTTCTGATTAAAAATAAAAGGATGGAAAAATATACCATAAAAACACTAATCAAAACAAATAGGACATAACTATCTTGATATCAGAAAAGGAGACTTCAAAACAAAAATAGACCAGAAAAAAAGGGGGCATGAAGCAAAGACATAATTACATACAGAAGTCAATTCATCAAGAAGTCAGAACCAGCTGACATGTTATATACCTAACAACAGAGCTTCAAAACAATGAAACAAAAACTGATAAAGCTGAAAGGAGAAATGGGCAAACCATAAGTGTAGTTGGAGGCTTCAGTGCTTCTTTCTCAATAATTGGTAAAATAGAAAAATCAACGATTTTCTACTAGAAAAATCATTTTTCTACTAGAAAAAATCATTTTCTATCTAGAAAAATCGTTGATTTTTCTACTTACTCCAAGATGTAGAAGTCCTGAAAACACTATGAGCCACTATGACTGCGATGACATTTATGGAACAGTCTACCTAATACGCATACACAAACTTTCCAAGTGTACATAGACTATATGCTGAACCAAAGAACAAATCTCAGCAAATGTTTAAAAATTAAAATCATACAAAGCATGTTCTCTGACAATAATGAAGTTAAATGGAAATCCACACATTCTAATAACTAAGGACTGCATCTTCAATTAGAATTCATCATCTGATAATAGCAGAGAAACTGGCTCAAGTATAAACTAAATATAAATTAATATTATGCTTAACCTAAGTCTTCAAAATTTTAGCACTAGATGCTTTTTTCTTTTTAGGGAATAAAATAGAAAATCTGCATTATTTCCCATCATTGTTGAAAAATGAACAGGAGAGTAACATTCCAGAATCATGTGAGAGGAAAAGGGTAGGGTAGGGCAACTTATGACTGAACCTATAAATTTGATCACTTGATTCAAAAATATGACAGTATTTATATATTTGTATCAATATATAAATATAGTTTAAAGTATTTTGTATTTAGATACTTTATAACATAGGGATAATCTCAATTGTTTATAAGAGATGTATTATACAAATATCATCTATTCACTATATGAAGTTTTTAAGAACTTGAGTTCTGAATGTAAATAGTCCTGTGTCCAAATTCCCAGTTCTGTTATTTGGAGCCAGGTAACCTCACTGGTGTACATGATGGGGATAATAGCACCTTGCCATAGCTTTATTGTGTGAATTCTTAAATAGATACAGGAAAAAACAAGTTAGCATAGCACCTGGTACAAAGTAGATCTTGGTGTAGATGTATGCCCCTCCATTCTGTTACCCACCACATTTGACTGGTTGTTTTTGCCTTCCCTATAACATCATTCTGTGACTGTCAAAGTTTTTGCCTTCTTATCAACCAGTAGGTGTTTTTTGAACACCTAACATATGCACAGATTTTCACTAGATATTGGAGAAAAATGGCAAAAATAGATTATTCCCTTGGTAAATATAAAAGTTCTTATATTAAATCATCTAGGGAAGACTTGGAAAATTTCCCTTATTTTTAACAATAGGAAACTTTTCAATAAAATTGTATCCTCCTCTTTGTGCTCTATTACATTTTTTCAGTAAGTATCCCACTCACTGAAAATAAAGATAATCATTCTTTCTATAGGAAATATGATGTTTAAGTATTTAATCTAAATAATTCAGAAAAGAAGGCAGGGACAATGAGTACAGAGCCAAGTGGTAAGAATTCTGAAAACTCTGAATAAGGCTAAGGATAACTCGGCAAACAAAAGAGGAATGCAAAATAAAATCATGTGACTTGTTCAAAGCCCATTGATCACCCCAATCTGTTGCTTCACATTTACAGCTCCCTAGGGGCTCACCCATGCCAAATGGACCAGTTCATTCCCTGACAGAATCAGAGAATGTTATTTTTCTTTTAAAATATCCAAGATTTTGACTCACAAGTGCTTCTGTTTCTGCCACACAGTCTGGCTATGGAAAATATGCCTGGATTCTGTGCTGTGCAGCTGTTCCTGCAGTTTCTGGCCCCTGGGTGAGCCCTCTCAGTCACACTCACCAGCTCAGACTTTGTAATCTCACCATAAGCAATAGGACCACCTATTCTTTGCCCAAGCCAGTTTTCCCACCAGGACTGCCTTATTCCTTACCACATTACATTTACCATTCTTCAGGATGCATTCTCTTTTGATTAGTAGAAAACCCTTTTCAGAACCATTTTAATGTATTAGTGAATTTCTAATTGTCTGAAAGGAAACTGGTTGTTTTCCTTCCAAAAATATCATTTGAAGCCAAAGAAGTCAACCAGTTTCTTTCCCAATTCAGCTCATTGCCACACAGCTCTCATAAGTACTGTGGACCTCTCTATCCATCTATCCCTAACCTCCAAGGAGCCATCAGATTCTCCCCAGGGCAAGGAAAACTGTTCCAAGAAGATCTGCCTTCTTCAAGGAAAGTAGGCAGAAACTTTGAAATGAGAGCTTTTCTTGTAGACCAAATAAATATTGTATAACAAGACCTGAGAGAAAGTCATGAAGCTTAAAAGCAGTAGGTTTTTTTTTTCTTACTTTTAATACAATTTTTAAAGATCACTTTCCATTTACAGTTATAATAAAATATTGGCTATGCTCCTCATACTGTACAGCACTTCCTTGAACCCATCTTGCCTCCAGCAGTTTGTCCCTCGAGCTCACCAGCTCCTGTACTACTCCTTTCCCCCTCCCCACTGGTAACCATGCGCTTGTTCTCTGTATCTGCAAGTCTGAAAAACAGTAGGTTTTAAACATGTATAGCACCTGGGAATAGAATGCATGGAATAGGATATGTGGAATTTTCTTGAAGCTGAGCCTCTAAGTAAGTTCAGAATATGTTCTAGAAGATAGACTCCAAATGGGGATCAGCGAGTGAAACTGAAATGGACAGTCCACACCACTGACAGGCAGAATGTTAGACTAAATGTGATTCAAATTGAGTTAATATTTTTGAGGCCAGTTTGGCATGGATTCTGTACCAGGCACTGTGCCCGGATAAAGACAGCATAAAAGCCATGCTGGAGAGCCTTGTGGAGCCCGAGTTGGACAATTCTAGTAATTAAGTAATTGAAACAGTAGAGCCTCTATAAAAAAGAGACTGTATTGCAGATGGTAATAATATGAGCAAACTAATTTGAGAAACTTTTAATTCAACAGAAGGAAATAGGTTTTTACTGTGAGGCTTTGGGATATGTTTTATACATCACCAGGACAAGTATAGAGTATGCAGTTTTCCCCACGAAATAACCAAGAAACTGAGTTGTCTTTGGAGCAGCTTTCAATACTAGGGAGAGGTCTGCAGAACCCTCCTTGGGAATTGGTAGTTGTCATTTCTTTTTCCCATCTATGATATTTTGAAACAGATGATACTAGTGCCGACCCTAAGACTGCCACTCATGCCAGCAAAGCAGAAAGTACAGCATTATTCTAATCCTCCTCAACATCTTGGCTTCATTATACAGTTGCTGCAAGGCTTTGATTAATGGAACCCTTATTGGAGACAACAGTACTTGGTTCTTTTTCAGGCAGGTAGCACGTTATTCCTAAAGGTGGGAGCATTAATCTTCCTTACTTGTTTACTTTCACCCTCCTTCTTTATAAATAGCTTCTTACACCATTGCTGGGATGTTTTGCATTTGAGTGAATTTGACCACAAGAGAAGACTCTTCAATTGAGACGGATCTACAGTAAGAAATACATAAGACTGTCTCATTTGTAAACATGTTCTTCTAACATACTTCTCCAGCTGTGACACTCAGTGTGAAAAAAAACAAACTATATCGAGTCTGTGTTTTAAAGAGATGAACTTAAGTAGCTGGAAAAGATAGGAAATTAATGCAGAACTATTTTTTTAGTCTGTTACCTGGCAAAGGCAAGAAAATGCAAAATAATTTTGTTAAAGAGAGGGGGACAAGAAATAGAAGACCCAGGTCTGAATTTGGGAACAAGGGCTTCTCTTCTTATGGGAAAACAGGCCTGGGAGTGTTTGACTGTAGAGAAGCAAGTGTTGCTGTACATCAGAGAAGGGAAAAGTGGGGAGGAAATTTAGAAACAATCTAGACCACTCACATAGAGAATGAAAAATCTAAGACTTTGTTGGGCATGTTTTGGGAAAATGCCTGGGATCACTCATATGATCAACAACAGACCAAGGGTTAGAAAGCTATTCTTCTGGTGCCCTGGGCATTGCTCTTTTGCCTTTACTACAACCATCTTAAATGATTTTCTATCCCATCTGACACTAGAGACTCAGGTTCTTTTCCAATCACTTTCACCCCCTGCTTTCTCATCTTGGTCAGTGTCATCAGCATATATCTCGTCGCACACATCTTTAACCACAAACTCATTTTTTTTCCTCTGTTCTCCCCAGTGCTTCCATTCAATTCATCCTCAAATTCTTTTGGCTCGGTTTTCAAAATGTACCCTTGAAAATATAGCTATCTCTACTGATGACACCATGCTACGTCTCTTTTCTGGACCATTTCTAATTGGTCTTCCTATTTCCATGCTTGATCCTGACAATCTACACTCCATCCAGAATTCAGAGAGAGAGAGTTTTAAATATAAACTATATCATGTTATTCTACTACTTAAACTACCCAGGGGCTTCTCATAGCTCTAAGAACATAAAACAGTTTTATTATTATTCACAAAGCTTATGATCTGGTCCCCAACTTCATTTGTGGCATCATTTTGTACCTTGGGGCTACATTGACCTTATCTCTTTGCCTCAGAAAATTCAACCTCATTCCTGCTCAGGGCTTCCATCATCATCATTTCCTCTGCTCTGAGTGTTCTCTCCTTCCAGGATTCTCCATGCCTGTCTCCTTATCATTTCTAAAGCCTCAGTTCAAAAGTCTAAGACCTTTTCCATGACCAAACGACCACTTCCCCCATGGAGCCATCCCTACCACATAATACTGTTTTCTTTTTTATAAACAGCTTACCACTATCCACAGTTCTTCTTCACTGTCTGCTTAATCCCTACATATCATTAGCAATTAAGCTCCATGAGATCAGAGACTTGTTCGTCTTGTTCACCCTAGTACCATCAGAGCTCAGAAGATTGTATGTCATAAAATATCCTCAGTAAAGATGTGCTGACTGAATGAGCACCTAGAAAAGGACAGAATAAAAATCAATGATGCTTTTTGTTAAACACCATAAGTCTTAATAGGAAAAATGAGAAAAAAGTGTTCAAAAGATTATTGGTCTTTGGGCTGATTGATAGAATAACACTATGTAGATTTGGCAATGGGCCAAATAAGACCAAGCGTAAAGATGCTGATTAGTTATTCATCTAGTGTCCGAATGGGATCTAACAGATGGTAAATACTAATTAACATAAAGAAATAACCATTTTAAGAAAAAATGGTAATTCTTAAGAGATGAATCTAGGAGTTAATGGTAAAAAAAGGCTGAGATCTGAGTTGGAAGATCTTACTTTGCTAATATCAGTGGTCAAGTCTTCTAACAACTTAGACTCAGTTTCTTTGTATGCTGTGAAAGTATTTGACATAAACTATGAGGAGAACTATCATGAAAGATGTCTGCCTTAATCTTGCTGAAATTAAATAAGGGAGAAATGTATCTTGCCTTCAGAATGTGTTTATACATAGAAGTTCTGAATATATATCAATGCTGACATTTAAAAAAAATTTATAATCAAGATAATTTGTCTTCCAGAATGCTTGATAAATTCACATTAAGTATCAGTTGAGTTCCTACCATGTGTAAAATATTTCAGTGTATATTAAAAATAACAATTTTCTTTAAAACAGGGAGTTGGCCAGTAAAAGAGGGAAAGGAATAGATTTTAGGGCATTTAGCCTGGAAATACACAGAGATGAAGAGGAAGAGAGAGGATGATGTACAAAGAGTTTTATTCAAATATTGGGGGTTAATTATATAGAAGAATGACTAGACTAGCTCTGTGTTGCTGCAGAAAGCAGAATGGGAGTTAAAGAGAGAAATGTAACACGTTTTAGAAACTACATAATCACTAAGTACTTGTAATGGTGACAGCTGTCCCATATCAGATTAGGTTGTTTTAGTGATCACAGCTTGATAACTTACTTGGTAAAGAATCTGCCTGCAATGCAGGAGACCCCAGTTTGATTCCTGGGTTGGGAAGACCCGCTCGGAAAGGGATAGGCTAACCACTCCAGTATTCATGGGCTTCCCTGGTGGCTCAGCTAGTAAAGAATCCGCCTGCAGTGTGGGAGACCTGGGTTCAATCTCTGGGTTGGGAAGATCCCCTGGAGAAGGAAAAGGCTACCCACTCCAGTATTCTGGCCTAGAGAATTCCATGGACTGTATATAGTCATGGGGTTGCAAAGAATCAGACACGACTGAGTGATTTGCACTTCACTTCACTTCAGTGATCAGGGAGAGCCCCTTCCTTGAAACTTGATAAGGAATGGCAAGAGACATACCGTGGTATACTGGCAAATGTTAACTCAAACTCTCCATAGAAGGTAAAAAGGAAAACATAGATCCCTGACTTGTTGAGTTTGCTGATTTCCATAGTGGGACTACTCCCAGTGTGCCTGACTTGAGACTAACACCATTAAAAGCAGAGTGGGAAGGAAGTGAGCACATTCCATTCTCATAAGCCTGAGTAAGAAAGACAGCTTCAGCACAGAGCTGCCTGTAGTCAAAAGTCTTTCAGCCATTGGTTTGAGGAAACTGAACTGAGGTATCAGAGAGAGAGAGAGAAATAAGACTTTTGATTCTTGTTCTGTAAAGTTGGAGGAGAGGACCAGACCCTGCCTTGCTGGGTTCACGGCTCAAACATGATGGGAATTTTGCTGCTGTCATTCATTCACTTATTTATTGATTTCTTCACATATATTTAGATTCCTGGGTGGCTCATATGGTAAAGAATCTGCCTACAATGCAGGAGACTTGGCTTCGATCCCTAGGTCAGGAAGATTCCTTGGAGAAGGGAATGGCTACCTACTCCAATATTCTTGCCTGGAGAATCCTATGGACAGAGGAGCCTGGCAGGCTACAGTCCATGGGGTTGCACAGATTCAGATATGACTGAACAACTAACACTTTCACTTTTTTTCTTTTTCCATCTGTTTATTGGATACCCACTCTGTGCCAGGCACTATTCTGTGTGCTGAGTGTACAGGTGGTAGAATAGACATAGTTCTGCCTTCATGAAGTTCTAGGTCTAGAGACAGTCGGTGTGTAAAACCATATGGACTGATAAGTGCAATGAAGAAAAACAAGCCTACCTAAAGAGTAAGAAACTATGATGGGCTTAAGGAGGGACTATAACAGACTGGTTGGTCAGGGAGGAGATGATAGTTGGGCAGTAAGCTATATGAATAACCAAGGGAGAGCATTTCAGGTACAGTGAATAGCAAATTCACAGGTGCTGATATTGAAGCATGCTTTCATATTTGAGTTGCAAGTTGCAAAGTGTTAAAAAGTTCTGGTTGGTTGGAGGCAAGTGAGTGAGAGGAAAGTATGAAAGGACTTTGGGAGGGAAAAGAACCAGGGCATATATGACCTTGAAACCCAAGCAAGACTGATGCAAAACCACTGAAGGTTTTGAGCAGTGATGTGCTATGATCTGATTTCTATATTAAAATAACTTGTCTACCTGCTGAATACAGTGTCATCTAAAGGGGCAAGACACTCTAAGAAACAGGTAATAAGTTAGAGGGCTATGGTTCTAATCCAAGTGAGAGACAGATGGAAGTGGTTTGAACTGAGGTAAAGCTACAAAGATCGAGAGAGGTGGTCAGGTTTGTGACTGACAGGGCTTAATGATGGGCTAGATGTGTGCTGTAAGAGTGTAAGAGAAATAGAGATGTGAGGATTGACTGTGATGTTTTGGATCTAAGCAGAAAAATATTCATGCATGTGTGTGTGTAAAGATTCACAGAGATGCATATTATTATAGACCATCTCAAGGGTAAAGGGCTAGAGATACACACATGGGAACTATCCACGAGTGAGAAGATGGCATTTAAAGCCATGGATAGTAAATATAAATAGGGGAGAGAAGAGAATCTGGGGTTGAGCTCTATTCTAAAGGAGAAAGAAGATCTAGTTACAACAATGAGAAAGGAACAGCAAATAACAAGGAGAAAACAAATGTTCTCAAAGTCAACTGAAATCAATACATCAAGAGGTAAAAGTGAAACATTGATTAAAGTGAAAACATGACAAGAGTGAGTTCAGTGGGATACTGGGATCATAATTCTGATTGCTGAGGGCTGAAATGAGAAGGGAGGAGAAAGAGGAGACCAGGAGCACAGAGAGATACTTTGAAGAAGGTTCACTGTAAAGGACAATAGAGAAATAGGCAGAAGTTGAAGGATTTGTGAGTTAAGGGAGGGAATGTTTTTAGTTTTCTAAGTTGGGAAAAGTCACAGAAAGTTCATAAACTGATGGGAATAACATAGTAAAGAGAACTTTGATCATGACAGAGAGCAAGGTGTAAGTGAAAAAGTAAACTCCTTGAGTGGTGGTGCTAATATTTGGAACCCAGTACACATCTATGTGCTATGTACACATCTGTGTACAAAGGTCCATATAGTCAAACCAGTGGTTTTCCCAGTAGTCATGTATGGATGTGAGAGTTGGACCATAAAGAAGGCTGAGCACTGCAGAATTTATACTTTCAAACTGTGGTGCTAGAGAAGACTCTTGAGAATCCCTTGGACTGCAAGGAGATCAAAGCAGTCAGTCCTAAAGGAAATCAACCCTGAATATTCATTGGAAGAAGTGATGCTGAAGCTGAAGCTCTAATACTTTGGCCACCTGATGTGAAGAGCTGACTCACTGGAAAAGACCCTGATGCTGGGCAAGACTGAAGCCAAAAGGAGAAGAGAGTGGCAAAGAATGAGATGGTTAGATAGCATCACCAACTCAATGGACATGAATTTGAGCAGACTCTGGGAGATAGTGAGACAGGGAAGCCTAGCATGCTGCAGTCTATGGGGTTGCAAAGAGTCGAACACTGTTGCTCAGATTTAGTGATTGAATAGCAACACTACCACATCAGAGAGGGTTGATAGTAAATCAGAGACAGATGACCACTGTAATAAAGGGACAGCAATATTTATACTATTACTAAGAAGCTGGACGTTTGATAGCTTTGAAGTGGACATTTGATAGGGTGTCCTCTTCTAACCGCTTTTATTTTCTCACTGAAATAAAAAGTGGTACCATCAGATGCAAGTGGATGGTGAGGGGAACATACTGGAAGCTTGGAGAGCAAGGGGAAGATTTAAAGTGGACCTCTCAAAAAAATAAAATAAAAAAATAAAGTGGACCTCTCAGAGGATGAGAGAGTAGATTGCCCAGAAAAATATATTAGAATCGCCAGACAACGCCAAGGGACCACTTGAGGTTTGCAGTCATATTTCTGAATTTTGCCTTCATTCTCTGGCAGGCTTAACCTTGTTTGTGCCAAGATAGATACCTGCTTCTCTTTGTTTTCAGTCTAATGCCTTAGCAAGTCCAGTGGAAAGACAGAGCCTCTTTCTCAGGAGTTCCAATAAAAATAGAAAGATGTCCCCGCCTGTTGGATTTCAGCCTTGATCAGGTTTTATCTCATTGCTGTGTGTGGGAGGATGTTGTACTTGGACTACAGCTGACCTGTGTGTCCCTCCCTCCCCCCACAAGGAGCTTTGGGTTGCTATGGATTCAGCCCCAGCAAATGCAATGATATGATGGGGATGAGTGGCTTCCCAAAGAAAATCATAAAACATATTACCATGTGGAAGAGAAATAGCAACTGGACAAAAGAGCCAGTATCCACCATTGTATATTATTGGCATATCGTTTAGTACAAAATTGGCAGGGGAGAGTCAAACATCATAAATGACCTCTAAGAACTTTTTCATTCTAATAATCTTTAATTCCCTAGCTTTGGAACTCCCAAATTGGGCACCTTTGGTGGGGAACAAGAACAATCCCACAGTTATATTATTGGTAATTTTCATCAGTCCTTTGAAATATGTACCAGCTATGGGCTTCCCAGGTGGCTCAGTGGTAAAGGATCCACCTGCCAATGCAGGAGGCGCAGGAGATAAGAATTCAATCCCTGGGTCGGAAAGATACCCTTGAGGAATAAATGGCATCCCACTCCAGTCTTCTTGCCTGAAAAAACTCCATGAACAGAGGAGCCTGGAGGGCTATAGTCCATAGGACCACAAAGAGTCAAATACGACTGAGTGACTGAGAAACCAACACCCCCCCCCCCACCCCCCGCAACACACATACAGCCTGCATATCTACTTAGTACATTTTCAACCTCTTTGTAACATGCAGATTCTCCCTGCAGCCCTCTGTCTGGCATTGCTACACAAGCACTACTTTCTTCAGGATTTTTTTTTACAGCTGTCTTATTGCATTGAATTTTCCTTACTGAGTTTCTCATATTTAAAAAGGTAAAATAAGATTCACTTTAAAAAAAAACAATTTCTGTACCATCACTCCACAAAAGTACAATTTGATTTTTATTTAATTCTGACTGTATATGTGTTTAAAAAATTCCTTCCTAACAATTCTGTTGTGGATTTCTATTCTCAGTATCTGCGCAATCACATGAGTTGCTATGGTAATATTATAAAATTATTCCAAATCACGAGGCCTTGTTGAAACCATGCGTGCTGGATTTGGAAATGACATTGCTGAAAACCTTGCATTTAAGATAAGAAAGTCCCAGATAAGCAGAGACTCTTAACTAGGTTTACTGTCCCAGTTTTTTTCCTTAACTTACCATTAAGTTCTTGGCTTTGAGTGATAATGGACAGCGTATTAAAAAAAAAAAAAAAAAAGAAATCTTCTGCTCACTAAAAAAATAATAATAATAATAATAATTTTGACAAGAGATACATCAATATTTAGAAAGAATACTGTTAACCAAATATAAAATGTTTTATTTCCTCTTCTGCCCAGGACAAATAACTTGAATAAAAATAGTAATACCGTTTTAGTCCTATTAGAATGTGTTTATTTTTTATTATAGTAAAAAAACACTTAATATAAGATCTATCCTCTTAACAAAATTTTAATTGTTCTGTATGGTACTATTAACAGGCACAATGCTGCATAGTAGATCTCTAGAGCCAATTCATCTAGTAAAGCTGAAACTTTATACCCACTGAATATCAACTCTCATTTCCCCTCCCCACTGCCCTTGGCAACCACCATTCTACTCTCTGCTTCTCTGAGTCTGACGATTAGAGAAACATTTCATAAGTAGAAATATGTAACACTTTTTCTACTGCAATTATTTCACTCAGCATAAGGTCCTCCAGGTTCATCCAGCATTAATCACAATAGCCAAGGAAAGCAGACAGTTTGCTGTTGTTCAGTCAGTGTCTGATTCCTCATAACCCCATGGAATGAAGCACGCCAGGCTTCCCTGTCCCTCACCATCTCTTGGAGTTTGCCCAAGTTCATGTCCGTTGCATCAGTGATGCCATCCAGCCATCTCATCCTCTGACAATTTACATGTCAATTTAAATTGGACAATTTGCATGTCCACTAATGGATGAATAAAGAGAATGCGATATGCACAGACAATGCAATATTATTAGCCTTGAGAAAGAAGGAAATCCTGTCACGTGAAACAGAGTGAATGAACCTGGAGGACATTGTGCTGGGTTTATTAGAATTTAAATAAGATGAGTTATCCATATGTTTGAACGCAGCGTCTGCTACTAAATGATAATTTGTTCTTTCCCTCACTGTCCCTGAGCCTCACAGCAATGAGACTTCACAGGTCTGCTACCTACACTTAGCTCAGGTATGTGTTCCTGACAATTCGTTTTCCCATCTGCCAGGCAAAAGCCAAGAAAAATGGTTGATTCTGGAGGACCCCTCTAAGCTAAAAGGCAGGACACAATGGGAGGGTAATTCCTCCATAAAATTTTTTGCTAATGGCTGTTAGATTAGATTCCTTGGGAGCAGAGCCTGAGATAGGGGCTTTTACACAAGGGGATTTTAAGAGAGGGCTCTCAAGTGAAATCAGTTTGGGAGTGAGGAGACAGATAAGGGAAGACCCTATGCATACTCAGCCTGAGCCCACTGGGGGCTCTATAGCAGGAATGCTGCTAAGTCACTTCAGTCATTTCGACTCTGTGCGACCCCATAGACGGCAGCCCACCAGGCAAATGGTAGAATCAAAATGTCCCACCCTGGGGCAAGATAGCAGGCTTTCATTCCTATCAGTCAGTCATTAACTGAGAGCTACAGGGTGGTTGCAGGGTGGGATGTGGTGTATCCTCCCAGGCATCTCTGAGCAGGGTGGCTTCCTCTTGTTATTGCTTAATCTCTTAGCCATGTCCGACTCTTTGTGACCCCATGGGCTGCAGCATGCCTGGCTCCACTGCCCTCTACTGTCTCAGAGTTTGCTCATATTTATGTCAGTTGAGTCAGTGATGCCATCAACCATCTCATTCTCTGTTGCTCCCTTCTCCTCATGCCTTCAATCTTTCCCAGCATCAGGGTCTTTTCCAATGAGTTGGCTTTTCACATCAAGTGGCCAAAGTATTGGAGCTTCAGCTTTAGCTTCGGTCCTTCTAATGAATATTCAGGGTTGATTTCCTTTAGGACTGACTGGCTCCATCCTCTTGCTGTCCAAGGGACTTTCAAGAGTCTTCTCCTGCATCACAATTTAAAAGCGTCAATTCTTCAGCTCTCAGCCTTCTTTGTAATCCAACTCTGACATCTGTACATGACTACTGGAAAATACGTATCTTTGACTATATAGATCTTTGTGGGCAAAGTAATGTCTCTGCTTTTTAATGTGCTATCTAGGTTTGTCATAGTTTTCTTTCCAAGGAGTAAGCATCTTTTAATTTCATGGCTGCAATCACCATCTGCAGTGATTTTGGAGCCCAGGAAAATAAAATCTGCCACTTCTTCCACTTTTCCCCCTTCTATTTGCCATGAAATGATGGGAACAGATGCCATGATCTTAGTATTTTAAATGTTTCAAGCCAGCTTTTTCACTCTCCTCTTTCAACCTTATCAGTAGGCTCTTTAGTTCCTCTTCGCTTTCAGCCATTAGAGTGGTATTATCTGCATACAGGAGGTGACTGATATTTATCCCAGAAATCTTGATTCCATCTTGTGATTCTTCCAGTCTAGCATTTTTCATGATGTACTCTGCATAGAAGTAAGCAAAGTGACAGTATACAACCTTGACATACTCCTTTCCCAATTTTGAACTAGTCCATTGTTATGTGTATGGTTCTAACTCTAGCTTCTTTACCCACAGACAGATTTCTCAGGAACTTCCACTGATCCAGGGCAAATTGTCACAGAAGATTATGCCACTGTGAACCATTAGTAGCCAATATACATAGCAGCTGAGCTCAGCAAAAGGGATTGGTGCTCACCCTTTAACTTTTTTCTCTTTCACATCCTTTGTAAAGGATTTGTTGCCTCTCCTAAGAACCACTCTTCACCTCCCCTGCTACATACAGGTACAATTTTCTGTCTCCACAAGGGAAAGGAGACTGTCCTTAGGTATAAATTACTTTTGAACAGAAAGTAATTGGAAAATAAAGAATGGCGATATTACAGTGCCCAAGGACCAATGTAATGAACTTTTTCTAGAAAGAATGCAATCTAAACTTTGATGGAAATCATCATTAGGACCACCATTTACTCGTGAGCAACAATGCATCAGAGACTGCTTATTTTATATATTCTCATATATAAAATGTACAATTTTATATACAGTATTATATACAAACCAATATATCATCTGATATTCACATTAAAACTATGGGGTGGATATTACTGTGTCACTTGTCCATGGCCACATAGCTATTAAGAGACAGAAAGAAAAGAAAAGAAAGAAAGTGAAGTGGCTCAGTCTTTGCAATCCCAGGCTCCTCTGGGATTCTCCAGGCAAGAATACTGGAGTGGGTTGCCATTTCCTTCTCCAGGGAATCTTCCCAAACCAGGGATCGAACCCAGGTCTCCCGCATTGCAGGCAGACGCTTTACCTTCTGAACCACCAGGGAAGCCCTGGAGAGACAGAACCAGAGCCCAAGCCCTGGCCTAGATGATGACACTGTAGTTGAAACTCCTCATTGTTGCCCGCTATGGCTCCCTGCTCCTTGAGGACAGGAGGGCATTTGCCCTGGCTGGCCCTGTAGCAGGCACTCTTATGTTTGTGCGTTGGAGAAGACAGAGAAAGAGGATAATATTAAAAGAAAAACCAAAAGGACCATGACAAACAAACAACAAACAAATGCTGCCTTACTAAGACTAGAGATTGCATATGGTGGTAAAGAGCGCTGGCCGAGAGGATCATACCTAAATGATTTTCAGCTGGGACTACAGTGCTTCTATTTGATGACCGTCTCAGGCACCTTAGATTTGCAAAGTACCTTGCTTCTTATTCCTGAACCCTAGCTCTGTGCAGAGAATATATTTTTAAGTAAAAAACAAAAAGGCTGCTCCAGGCTGTCCAACTTTGCCACAGGACATGGGGGAGAAGAGCTGCCTTTACTCAAGCTTGTTTGTCAAGAAGCAAAGTTTTAAAGTTGACCTCAAGAGCCAGAGTAGACGGACAGAAGCATTTTCCATCCCTGGGAGGCTCTGCTCAAGTTCTGCATCAAACACCTCTCTGCTGTCTTTTTTCCTCTTGAACAGGACAAGAGCCCTAATCAGTCTCCTTAGAAACTCCCTCTCACAGTCACCTCTCTTCAATCTTATCTCCAGGCCTTTCATAAAACGTGGAAATTACTTTCAACTTGAGGATTTAAAAGGAAAAAAAAATTGACTAAAAGTTTTCTCCACTGAGGCAGCCAAGGCAATGAGCTCCCTTCCCTCACCCCATCCTTAAACTACAATTTCTGCCTGATGGCTGGCAAAAACTAGGGAAGAAAATCTTCACGGGTGAGTTTAGAGCCCCTGGGTCATGTTGCAGCATGCCAGTATTTGAAAAATGAGTTTTAAATAGGGAACATGAGGATGGAGGGATGAGAAAATACTTCTCTGAAAAGAGCCAAGGATATTTATAGACCATTATCAAAAGCTCTAATAAACTATACATTGATAAGTAGTTCCTGGCAACTACTGCCTGTTGCTTTTCAGGAGAATGTAGCTAGGAAAGCTTTCTCTGCTTTATTTTTCCTCTGTTTTCTGGTAATGTGACTCTGATACAGCAGGGAGATTTCCTGATATTCTTCCTGTCTGTGTGCCAGGGACATAACTGCTAAGATGAACTTGCCTAATAAAGCCTCATTTGATCATGTATGCATTTACTGGGTACCTACTATCTGTCAGGCTGTAAGGGAATGCAGCCGTAGGAATTAGTCCCTGCCTCAAGGAGCAAGAGACAGAGGATCAGTTACCTTGTCATGTGTTAACAGAGGAAGAAGGTGTTCAGTGAGCACAGAGTTGCAGCAAGGGCCTAAGCATCTCACCTGGACTGGCTGGAGACAGGTGACCAGGGGTCTGGGAAAAGGCCTTGGAGGAGAGAAGGAACTTGAGATGGGCTTAAAGATTTTGAGAGGGCTTTAAGAACCTGAGAAACAGTCTTAGGGATGGGAGTGAAGGCAAAAGGTGCTGAAAACCATAGAGAGAAACTTCTGATTAGAATAATGTTGGATACATGTTATTGAATGCTTGATAAGTACCAGGCATTAGGCATAGCTGTTTGTACACATTGATTCATTTACTTGACATGCATACTATGTCAGCTAGGAACAGTTAGGTGGCAAGTAGTAGAAAACCCAGCTCCAACAGACTTCCTTACAGTAGAGAATTTATGGGCTTATGTAACTCAATAGTTTAAAGGTAACAACAGTTTAAAGGTGTATCTTGGGAAAGTTGACTCACTTTTGCAAGTGAATGGGGAAGCCAGATATACCCTCCATGGAGAATAAATACCTTGTTTTTCCTGTCATCTTTAAACACTTTTCCTGGTTTCACATCCTCTTTCACTAACTCACTGTCTGACGTTGAGGAAGTTACTCAACTTCTCTGTGCCTCAATTTCTTTACCTACAAAATGAAAATGATAATAATAGAACCTACCCTACAAGGTACCCTGAGAAGTTCATGAATTAATTCACATAGAGCACTTTGAAAAGTGTCTAGCATGATTTAAGTGCAAGATAAGTATTAGCAGTAATTAAGTCTGTTAACTCAGAAAGCCTGGCTACATCTCCCACCAGAGGCGGCTTTTGCTGACTCAAAGAAACAAATCAAGCCTCCTATCATGTGACATTCTAAAACATCAGTGATCTCTGTTGACTGGCACATATCTTCATGAGAATTATTCTAACTCTCAAGGACCCAGAAAAACTGTAAGAACTTGCAGGGCTGGATAATTACTGGAAAAAGATCCTATTATATTTACTGTAATTGTTTTGTCAAATATGTTCTCTTGAGTTTTGGTGGTTTTGAACAGAAAACCAGAACTGCAGGCCAAATCTATCACTTTCTGGATATGAGACAATTGTTCTAGATGGTTAGTTCACTATACATCAGTTTCTTCCTGTGTAGTATATAATTAAGGAGTTCAATTAGAAAATTTCAAGAAATCCTTTCCAATGGTAATGTCCTGTGGCTCAATTAATTGATTTCTATGTGTACTTGCTATGGGGACTAAGAGATCTGTGCAATCAGATATTTCAACAATTCAACAAATATTTACTGATTTCTTCCTATATGTCAGTCACTATAATAGGTGGCAGGAATATATTAGTGAAGAACAAAAGAAGGCTGATGCCTGCCTTTATGGAGCTCACAGGCTAGTGATGAGGGGGAGTAAACTGGCTCCTTTAACACACTGTGCAGGAGAAGTTGGGACAATCAAGACATCTTGACTCTTGGACTTGAACAGAAAGTTCATAGAAATGTTAGTACAATCAGAGAATGTCTGGTTTCACCACAATTTAGAAACAGAGGCACAGGGAAAGAAAGCTTTTGAAGAGTTTAAATAACAAAAAGATAAGGATCGATCAGAATTGAGGTGTTATAATGGGCTCCCTTTTAAAGTGGAACAAATCAACCTCAATGAAAATTCTCTCATCTTTATTCTTCAGAACCAAGGCATTGCTCTAATTTATGCTTCAGTCCTCTGTCTTGTCTTATCTATTAGACTTGTCAGAGATATCTGGAAAAGTCTGCAGTCCATTATTATTTTAGAATGCTTTCAAATTTACCCTTGGCTGATATGTATAATCTATACAATTTTGGTATTTAAATGGCATGTTCAAGCTAATCATGAAGAAAGATCCACGCTATGATCTAGGCATCAAGATTTCTGGACAAGCCCAATGCTTCAGTGTTTATCAATATGTGCTAAAAATGGAGGCAAAATGGAAAATTAGAAAGAGACACTGAAAGATAAATATTTCTGAATTAGTAGCAAAGATTTCCGACTCCTTCCGAAAATGCTTTGACAACATTGCTTCACCCCATTCTTATGAAGTTTGGGTGGTTAGGATCATGTGTTGAGACTGGACTGAAATAGGTATGTTGGAAAAATGTAACCATTTCATTCATACATGCATTTAACAAATGGCAACAGAGATCAATGAGCTAGAGATCATTCCCTGTGCTATATCAGGGGGCATAGCATAACACATGAAAGACAAGGTCCTTGCCCCCAAGGAGTTTCCAATCCAGTGAGAAAATAGACAATGAAAGAGGAAAAAATAAACAGATCAGTTACACACTGAGGTTTATGATTTACAGGATATTTATAGGCTTTTGTAATAGAAAGTAACAAAGAATACCTGCTTAGGTCACAAGGTCACTTATGAGTCAGTTCTGGATTGTGCTTTGCTTGCCTTCTTTAGACTTCTTTAATGTCCTAAAATAAATAACAGACTGAAATCCATCCCTTTGGCGATGGATTGTCTCTGCTAAAAGAGCATCCTAGACTCAGTAACAAAGGTAGTTGCCCAAGCCCATTAACAGCAGAGGAGAGATGAGAATCCAGGCCTCTGTTCTTGTACCTCTTGGTGTAATGGCAGAGGGTTGGCCTTTGCAATTAGAATCCAGAATATACCTCACCTTCTCTCATTTCACAGATTTCTGCTAGAAGTGAATTCCTGAGTTGTCTACCTTTTGATAAGTTTCTGTTCATTTCATGCATTATCCTGCAAAAGGATTTAATTGGAAGGTTACCCTTAAAAGTAAAACCCAACATGCTGGGCAGGCTAAGAAGCCTGTGTATATCTTGGCTTCTGGTTATGAAAGTCTTGTTATCTATTTGCAGGGACATTAGCCCACTAACATGACAGAACAAAATGCCTTTGCAAGGGGCATCCAGCATGACTTTAAGTGGTAATAAAGAGGAAGGATTGGTCCCTAAGTGCAGAGCAAAAAGGGCCTCAGGGAGGATGAACAGAGGGAGGAAGGTGAGGGTGAGGAGGAAGAAGAGAAGAAGTAGAGAAGGAGAGAGGTGAAGAAAACAGAAAGAGGAAGCCTTTGAAGAAATGGTAGAATTTAGGCACAATTTGTAACTTCTCTGAGCCTTAATTACCTCACCTGTAAAATAGCAGGGTTGAGTACTTGGTCTTGCAGATCCCTTTGAGCAACAATCTGAATCATAATCAAAGCTACAATGAAATTTTATTTGAAATATTGTAAGATATTCTTTTAGACTCTCTTTTTTATAAATAAGGGGTTCATTTATTATTTTTATAAATAAATGGTTTATTTATTTATTATATATATTTTTAATTTTTAATTTTGTATTGGGAGATAGCCAATTAACAATGTTATGATAGTTTCAGGTAAACAGGGAGGGGATTCAGCCATACATATACATCATATACATGTATCCATTCTCCCCCAACTCCCCACCCATCCAGGATGCCACATAACACTGAGCAGAGTTCCATGTGCAGTACAGTAGGCCCTTGTTAGTTATTCATTTAAAATACATCAGAGGTACATGCCCATCCCAAACTCCCTAACCATCCCTTTCCCTTATCCTTCCCCCTGGCAACCATAAGCTCGATCTCTATGTCTGTGAGTCTGTTTCTGTTTTGTAAGTAAATTCATTTGTATCATTTATTTTTAGATTCCATATATAAGGGGTACTATATTCCTCCCTCTGTCTGACTTACTTCACTCAGTATGACACTCTCTAGGTCCATTTATGTTGTTGCAATTAAAAATTTTTTTAAATTCATTTTTGCCTTTGTTGGGACTTCATTGCTTTGTGGGGGCTTTCTCTAATTGCAGCAAGCAGGAGCTACTCGTGAGCTACTGTAGTTGTGGAACTCTTATTGTGGTGGCTTCTCTTGTTGGGGAACACAGGCTCTAGCCATGCAGGGTCAGTAGCTGTGGCTCACGGGCTCTAGAGCTTGAGCTCAGTGGTCGTGGTGCGTGGGCTTAGTTGCTCTTAGTTGCTCCTTGGCATGTGAAATCTTCCCAGACCATGGATCAAACGCATGTCCTTTGCATATTGACAGGCAAATTCCTATCCAGTGCACCACCAGGGGAGTCCCCTGTCCTGCCTACTTCTATATATTCTCTCACGTCAGTTGGTTTGATTATTCAAAAAAGAGAAATTTGTTCATGCCACTTAGCCTGTCTGGAACCCCAGTATGATTTCCCATTGCTCTAGAGAAATAGTCAGAAACTTAATGTGACATAGGAAACTTCATAGGGTCTGGGCTCTGCCTTCCTCCTCAACCTTCTCAAGCACTTCTCCACCTTTTGTTTCTCATGTATAAACCACGTTGTTCTCCTTTTACTTCCTCAAACAAGCTATTTCCAATTTCATCTCTTTCATAAATCCCGATAATTTCTCTTAAACCACACTGGTTGCAGTTTGTCAGTTTTTATTTGTTTGATTATTTGATTAATATTTGCCTCACCCCATGAAGAATAAATTTGTTTTTTGTGTTTTGTTCATCATTGTGTTCCCATGGTAGATACTTAATAAGTATCTGTCAAACCAGAAAGAAACTAATCTCTGACTCTAAGATTTACTATAAATCTACAGTAATCAGGACAGTGCGGTATTGACAAAAGGCTAGACAAATAGATCAATGAAACAGGCCAGAGAACCCAGAAACAGATCCACAGAAATAGAATCAACTGATCTTTGACAAAGGAGTAAAGGCAATATGATGGAGTCATTACATTTTATGTTTTTTATTTATTTATTATTTTAATATATATTTTTATTTTTACTTTATTTTACTTTACAATAGTGTATTGGTTTTGCCATACATTGACATGAATCCACCACGGGTGTATACAAGCTCCCAATCCTGAATCCCCCTCCCACCTCCCACCCTATATCATCTCTCTGGATCATCCCCATACACCAGCCGCAAGCATCCTGTTTTATGTTTTTTATATTGCTTTTTATTATGATAAAATTCATACAATATTGAACATACTATTTTAACCATATTTAATAATTGTACAGTTCAGGGACACTAAGTACATTCACATTGTTGCTCAACTTTCTCACCATCATCCATCTCCTGAATTTTTCACCTTCCTAAACCGAAACTCTGTCCACATTAAACACTAAGTCTCCATCCCCCCTTTCTACCACCCCAGTCCCTGGACCCTGGCATCTACTCTATGTACTTTCTGACTCCATTTGACTGTTTTAGGTAGCTCATATAAGTGGAATCAAACAGTAGTTGTCTCTGCCTAATTTTTATTGGAATGCATTTTTAAGGTTAATTTAATATATGCCCCTCAAACATACTGTACCTTCATTTTTCCCCCTGTGCTATATAGTAGGTCCTCATTATTTATTTATTTGATTTTGGAACAAGTGGATATCCACATGCATAATAATGAATCAACATAGATATCACACCATTCACAAAGATTACCTCAGAATATATAAACCTAAAGATACAACCCAGAACTATAAAATTCTTAGAAGATAACTTAGGAGAAAATCTAGATGCCCTTCAGTATGTCAAGGACTTTTAAAATACAATACCAAAGACACAGTCTGTGGAAGAAATAATTGAAAAGCTGAACTTCATAAAAACTGAAAACTTTTGCTTTGTAAAAGATAATGCCAAGAGATTGAGAAGACAAGACACAAACTTGGAGAAAATATTTGTAAAATATACATCTGATAAAGTAGTATTATCCAAAATATGCGAAGAATTTTTAAAACTTAACATTATGGGAACTAGTAACATGATTAGAAAATGGACCAAAGACCTTAACATACATCTCTCTGAAGAGATATACACATGGCATATAAGTAAGCATTTGAAAAGATGTTCCACGTAATATGTCATCAGGGAAATACAAATTAAAACAATGATGAAATGTCACTATGAATCTATTTTAATGGCCAAAATCTGAAACACTGATGACACCAAATGCTGATGAGGATGTAAAAATACAGGAACTCTCTGCTGATGGGAATGCAGAGTGATATGGTCACTTTGCAAGACAAGTTGGTAATTTCTTTCAAAAATAAATATATTCTAGCCATATAATCCATCAGTCACACTCTTTGGTATTTACCAAATGAATTGAAAACATGTCCTCACAAAGACCTGTGCATAGAGGCTTATATCTGCTTTATTTATAAGAACCAAAATGTCCATCAATAGGTGAGTAGATGGTACATGTAAACAATGAACTACCATGAATATTATTAATAATTATTAGACCTTTTGATTTCTTTTGGAATTCCTCTGTCTGATGAATAACTGGTTAACTCATGGCAATTGAAAAGATTGAGATTTTACACCTAAACGAAGAGTAGTCCTAGGTGCCAATAAGTGGCTGAACAAAGAAAAAGCAAATAGAAGGGTAAAAGAAATAAAAATGGAACTTCAGCTACCTCAAAAATGTACCTAGAGGTGGTCTTATTGTTCAGTTGCTAAGTCATGTCCATCTCTTTGTGACCCCATGGACTGTAGGACACCAGGCTTCCCTGTCCTTCACTGTCTCCCAGAGTTTGCTCAAACTCATGCCCAGTGAATCAGTGATGCCATCCAAACATTTCATCCTCTGTTGCCTTCGTTTCCTTTTGCCCTCAATCTTTCCCAATATCAGAGACTTTTCCAGTGAGTCAGCATTAGGTGACCAAAGTACTGGAGCTTCAGCATCAGTCCTTGCAATGAATATTCAGGGTTGATTTCCTTTAGGACTGACTGGTTTGATCTCCTTGCTGTTCAGTGGACTTTCAAAGAGTCTTCTCCAACACCACAATTTGAAAGTATCAATTCTTCAGTGTTCAGCCTTCTTTATGGTCCAGGTCTTATATCCATACATGACTACTAGAAAAAACATAGGTTTAACTATATGTGTTGTAGGCACTCGTTCTGGGAAACAAACTCACTCAGAAGGACAATGCAGATAGTGGAGTGCAGTTTAGTACACCGGCGTACCCAAGGCAGAGTCTCCTCTTACCCAAGGACCCCAACCAGTTTTTGTAAAAACCTTATATACCCTAAACATACATGCCCAAACCCACTTCCCCCAATTCCCTGAAACTAGTCTGAACAAAGGAAAAAGAAAGATACAATCAAAGTCAACCCATGATTCATAGGCTTGTGGTGATTCCCCAATAAGCATAATAGAATGTATAATCGTATTTGGTTACATACATAATTAGGGTTTTCTTTTAGGTGATGGAGAGCCCCCAAGGCTCTTCCTTCCGGGGGCCTGGTTTCCCAGTTTGTATGTTGTTTCCAAAGATACAGGGCAGATAGCTCAAAGTCCACAGTCTGGCCCAAGATGGAGTCCTGCTTTCAATGGACCTTTGGCAAAGTGCTATCTCTGCTCTTTAAAACCCTGTCTAAGTTTGCCATTGCTTTTCTTCCAAGGAGCAAGCATCTTTTAATTTCAAGGCTACAGTCACCATCTGCAGTGACTTTGGAGCCCAAGAAAATAAAATCTACCACTGTTTCCACTTTTTCCCCATCTATTTGCCTTGAAGTCATAGGACTAGATGCCATGATCTTAGTTTTTTGAATGTTGAGTTTTAAGCCAGCTTTTTCACTCTCCTCTTTCACCCTTATCAAGAGGCTCTTAAGTTCCTCTTCATTTTCTGGCATTGGCGTGGTATCATCTGCATATCTGAGAAGTGCTCTTAGAAATATGTAAATTTAATTTGAAGCAATACTTCTTAGCCTCAATTTCTAAGCAAAATATCAGGGTTCAGCTTACACAGCAAGCATCTTTTCTGAAAAGAATTTCAATACTTTTCCTTAGAGCCTCTTAAAGTTTGTTGTACTTTACTTTCAAAGGTTTTGTGGCATCTACACTTTATAATTGATGAGTCAGCTATCCTAGATTTCTTTAGGGAGGCCCTGAGACTGAAAACATTAGCTTTGAATGGTCATCTCAAGCTATACTACTCTGCAGTTTACACAAAGGTAAATTAAGACCTAAAGTGAGAAAGGAATTAGCTGAAGTTTGTATAGCTACTTAATGGTAGACCCTGGAGCTAAACTTGGGGTTGTAACTTCCTATTAAGTACCATTTTTGTTACACGAGACAAATGTGTCTCCCCAGGCAAACCTTCCAGCAAACCAGCGTTTCTCACTGTACCACACATAAAGGTGATGATCATGAATAACTTATATAGATAGAAGAGTCATCAGTTCAGTTCAGTCACTCAGTCATGAATTGCAGCACACTATGCCTCCCTGTCCACCACCAACTCCCGGATTTCACTCAAACTCACATCCATCGAGTCGGTGATGCCATACAGCCATTTCATCCTCTGTCGTCTCCTTCTCCTCCTGCCCCCAGTCCTCCCAGCATCAGTCTTTTCCAATGAGTCAGTTCTTTGCATCAGGTGGCCAAAGTATTGGTGCTTCAGCTTCAGCATCAGTACTTCCAAAAACACCCAGAACTGATCTCCTTTAGAATGGACTGGTTGGATCTCCTTGCAGTCCAAGGGACTCACAAGAGTCTTCTCCAACATCACAGTTCAAAAGCATCAATTCTTCGGTGCTCAGCTTTCTTCACAGGCCAAAACTTAACATCCATACATGACCACTGGAAAAACCATAGCCTTGACTGGACAGACCTTTGTTGGCAAAGTAATGTCTCTGCTTTTGAATATGCTATTTAGATTGTTCATAACTTTCCTTCCAAGGAGTAAGAGTTTTTTAATTTCATGGCTGCAATCACCATCTGTAGTGATTTTGGAGCCCCCCAAAAATAAAGTCTGACACTGTTTCCAATGTTTCCCCGTATATTTGCCATGAAGTGATGGGACCGGATGCCATGATCTTCATTTTCTGAATGTTGAACTTTAAGCCAACTTTTTCACTCTCCTGTTTCATTTTCATCAGGAGGCTTTTGAGTTCCTCTTCACTTTCTGCCATAAGGGTGTTGTTATCTGCATATCTGAGGTTATTGATATTTCTCCCTGCAATATTGATTCCAGCTTTTGCTTCTTCCAGCCCAGCATTTCTCATGATGTATTCTGCATATAAGTTAAATAAGCAGGGTGACAATATACCGCCTTGATGCACTCCTTTTCCTATTTGGAACCAGTCTGTTGTTCCATGTCCAGTTCTAACTGTTGCTTCCTGACCCACATATAGGTTTCTCAAGAGGCAGGTCAGGTGGTCTGGTATTCCCATCTCTTTCAGAATTTTCCACAATTTATTGTGATCCACACAGTCAAAGGCTTTGGCATAGTCAATAAAGCAGAAATAGATGTTTTTCTGGAGCTCTCTTGCTTTTTCCATGATCCAGCAAATGTTGGCAATTTGATCTCTGGTTCCTCTGCCTTTTCTGAAACCAGCTTGAACATTTGGAAGTTCATGGTTCATGTATTGCTGAAGCCTGGCTTGGAGAATTTTGAGCATTCCTTTACTAGCATGTGAGATGAGTGCAACTGTATGGTAGTTTGAGCATTCTTTGCATTGCCTTTCTTTGGGATTGGAATGAAAATTGACCTTTTCCAGTCCTGTGGCCACTGCTGAGTTTTCCAAATTTTCTGGCATATTGAGTGCAGCACTTCACAGCATCATCTTTCAGGATTTCAAATAGCTTTACTGGAATTCCTTCACCTCCACTAGCTTTGTTCGTAGTGATACTTCCTAAGGCCCACTTGACTTCATATTGCAGGATGTCTGGCTCTAGGTGAGGGATCACACCATTGTGATTATCTTGGTCATGAAGATCTTTTTTGTACAGTTCTGTCCCTTCTTCTTAATATCTTCTGCTTCTGTTAGGTCCATACCATTTCTGTCCTTTATTGAGCCCATCTTTGCACGAAATGTTCCCTTGGTATCTCTAATTTTCTTGAAGAGATCTCTAGTCTTTCCCATTCTATTGTTTTCCTCTATTTCTTTGCATTGATCGCTGAGGAACGCTTCGTTATCTCTCCTTGCTATTCTTTGGAACTCTGCATTCAGATGCTTATATCTTTCCTTTTCTCCTTTGCATTTCACTTCCCTTCTTTTCACAGCTATTTGTAAGGCCTCCCCAGACAGCCATTTTGCTTTTTTGCATTTCTTTTCCATGGGGATGGTCTTGATCCCTGTCTCCTGTACAGTGTCATGAACCTCTGTCCATAGTTCATCAGGCACTCTATCTATCAGATCTAGGCCCTTAAATCTATTTCTCACTTCCACTGTATAATCATAAGGGATTTGATTTAGGTCATATCTGAGTGGTTTAGTGGTTTTCCCTACTTCCTTCAATTTAAGTCTGAATTTGGTAATAAGGAGTTCATGATCTGAGCCACAGTCAGCTCCCGGTCTTGTTTTTGCTGACTGTATAGAGCTTCTCCATCTTTGGCTGCAAAGAATATAATCAATCTGATTTTGACATTGACCGTCTGGTGATGTCCATGTGTGGAGTCTTCTCTGTGTTGTTGCAAGAGGGTTTTGCTATGACCAGTGCATTCTCTTGGCAAAACTCCATTAGCCTTTGCCCTGCTTCATTCCATATTTCAAGGCCAAATTTGCCTGTTACTCCAGGTGTTTCTTGACTTCCTGCTTTTGCATTCCAGTCTCCTATACTACTACTACTACTACTAAGTCACTTCAGTCATGTCCGACTCTGTGTGACCCCATAGACGGCAGCCCACCAGGCTCCCCCATCCCTGGGATTCTCCAGACAAGAACACTGGAGTGGGTTGCCATTACCTTATCCAATGTATGAAAGTGAAAAGTGAAAGTGAAGTCCGAAATGCTTAGTCATGTCCGACCCTCAGCGACGCCATGGACTGCAGCCTTCCAGGCTCCTCTGTCCATGGGATTTTCCAGGCAAAAGTACTGGAGTGGGGTGCCATTACCTTCTCCGCCAGTCCCCTATAATGAAAACGATATCTTTTTTGGGTGTTAGTTCTAAAAGGTCTTGTAGGTCTTCATAGACCCGTTCAACTTCAGCTTCTTCAGCATTACTGGTTGGGGCATAGACTTGGATTATCGTGATATTGAATGGTTTGCCTTGGAAATGAACAGAGATCATTCTGTCGTTTTTGAGATTGCATCCAAGTACTGCATTTTGGACTCTTTTTTTGACCATGATGGCTACTCTATTTCTTCTAAGGGATTTCTGCCCACAGTAGTAGATATAATGGTCATCTGAGTTAAATTCACTCTTTCTAGTCCATTTTAGTTCGCTGATTCCTAAAATGTCGACGTTCACTCTTGCCATCTCCTGTTTGACCACTTCTAATCTGCCTTAATTCATGGACCTGACATTCCAGGTTTCTATGCAATATTGCTCTTTTTACAGCATCTGACCTTGCTTCTATCACCAGTCACATCCCCAGCTGAGTGTTGTTTTCTTTGGCTCCATCCTTTCATTCTTTCTGGAGTTATTTCTCCACTAATCTCCAGTAGCATATTGGGCACCTACTGACCTGGGGAGTTCCTCTTTCAGCATCCTATCATTTTGCCTTTTCATACTGTTCATGGGGTTCTCAAGGCAAGAATGCTGAAGTGGTTTGCCATTCCCTTCTCCAGTGGACCACATTCTTTCAGACCTCTCCACCATGACCCACCCATCTTGGGTGGCCCCACATGGCCTGGCTTAGTTTCATTGAGTTAGACAAGGCTGTGGTCCAAGTGTGATTAGATTGACTAGTTTTCTGTGATTATGGTTTCAATGTGTCTGCCCTCTGATTCCCTCTCGCAACACCTACCATCTTACTTGGTTTTCTCTTACCTTGGACATGGGGTATCTCTTCACAGCTGCCCCAGCCAAGCACAGCTGGTGCTCCTTACCTTGGATGAGGGGTATCTCTTCACCGACCCCCCCTCCTGACCTTGAATGTGGCGTAGCTTCTCTCGCCACTCCTGCTCAGCCACTGCTCCTTTGACATGGGGTTGCTCCTCTCAGCCACCACCTCTGACCTGGGGCGTGGGGTTGCTCCTCCTGGCCGCCACCCCTGACCTCGGGCATGGGGTTGCTTATAGGGTGATCAAAGTGTAAGCTATTAAAGAAATAAAGAGGCATTGAAATGGTGAGAACATATACTTCATTTCCTTGATAAATAATTATTGAGCACCCCAAACCTGTCAGGCTCTGTGCTAGACATTGATGTAGCAATGAAGGTACTCACAGACTCTGACTTCTTGGGAATAACAGTAGAATGAGGATTAATGATGTTAAACAAGAAATTATAATTACAGTGAATGGCATAAAGAAGAAACGTAATGTGTGAATGGAATCCTTACCAGAGTTCTAAACTGATTTAAAGAGGCCAGATAAGGCCTATTGACAAAGTACTTTTTATAATGAAATTTGAAGGATGAGTAGTAATAATTACTCCCTCTTTCAGGAGTAATCAGCTCCTGAAAGAGGGTAGGACAGTGGAGTAAAGGACAGTGTTTTCAAGACATGAGGAGGAAAACCATATAACTTGAGTGTGGCTCAAGCATAATGTGAAATGGAATATTTCCTGCCATATCAACAAACAAAGGTATCACAGCCATCCTCGATTCTGGCCCTCCAAATGTGAATTTCTGAGCCTGGAGGGAACCCAGGAAGAATAATGCCAATGATCCAGTGGTCATCAGCCACTCCTCACAGTGAGCTAGAAACTAAGGATGAGAAAAATCAAATCTCAGGATGCTGGCCCCAGATAGATGAGGTGCATATGAAAGGAATAATTTCAGTAAACCCAGACTCTTGCATCTTCACATACATAGAAAAACACTAAATTCCTTAACTTGCGATATCTGATTTTCCTTCCTTAACAATAGTTTTTTGATGTTCACACCACCTACCCCTTATTACAAGCTTCTGTATAACCTGACCCCCTCCCCACCCCACCCCCAAGAACAGTTCTCTTAGGGACACTTGAGATGCAGTTTCCTGAGCTTGAAATCCCACAAAATAAAACATAACTCTCAACTTCTAGGCTGTGACTGTTTTTTAAGTCTACAGTAGTATGTGAGAGGAGAGGAGCTGAATGAACCTGGAGAAGTAGGTGGGGTCCAGATGAGCCAAGGCCTTTGAAACCATGTTAGAAACATAGTTCATTACTAATGAGAAAACACTGAAAGATTTGAAACAGGGAAGTCACATGGGCACTTCTCTGCCCTTTGAATGTGTGAAATGTGGGGCCCACCTCATTTTCCAAGTGAGAGATGGTTTGTGGCTGCATGACAAAGAAATGGCCAGATTTCAGAGATGTTTTAGGATCGTGGTCAATGGGATTTTGTTTTAAATTGAATGTGGAGGTGCAAGTGAAAGGAGAAAATTAAGGGTAATGTTTTGGTTTCCATCAAAGACTAGAGGAGGTGGCAGATGGGAGTTAGGTGGATATAAATGATAAGGAAAGATCTGAAGACATGCTGCTATTGATGCGTAGACTTTGAATTCACCTAGAAGACAGTAAAGACCAGAACTCCAGTCTCTACCATATAGATATTCTTGGATAACAGGAAGAAAAGTGATAGTGATTGGCCCTGGTTTTGCTCAGGATTTTGGCCACATCCCGCTGGTCAGCTGTTACCAGGTGATGCTGAGCAGCTGGTGACATTTCCTGGTGAGTTTTGACAGCTCCCTGCTGCTGCTGCTGCTGCTGCTGCTGCTGCTTCTGCTGCTAAGTCGCTTCAGTCGTGTCCAACTCTGTGTGACCCCATGGACTGTAGCCCACCAGGCTCCTCCATCCATGGGATTTTCCAGCTCCCTAGGAGTTCCCTAATACCCTTCCAACTCAGACAGTCTCTTCTTAGACCTTACAGCCAGGCAGAAGTGACAATGAATAAGGATACCGCTGATTCATTTACCCATTCATTCAACATATGTGTGCTGATCTCTGCCGTGTTCCTGGCTCTGCACTGGATCTAAAATATATTTTTAGATATACGAGTTATTTGGGTTTTAGTCTGTTTGAAGTTGGTAGCTCTTGGAGCTGATTCAGTACATCTAGACTGTAAAAATTGACAGGAAAGATGATGGTTTGTATCCATGTACCAATTATTAGCTGAATAATCACGTATAGCAGTTTGCCTGGAAGGTCTTTACATCTCTGTTTTTCTGTTTTTGAAGTGCAGAGATGGTAAACTCAATAAAAACTATCCATAGAATGGATGACAGTTCTTCAAAGACTTCATTCCAGTTAAAACTAAATTAAGGAAAAGAGGCTTGTATCTCTGGGTGGATAGAATAGTCCCTAGTGGTTATTAATTTACTGTGTTCCCTTAAATCCTTCTTGCTTGAGAAAAGCCATTCATCAGACCTATTCAAAGGTTATGTCATATCCCTTTTAGACATGCAACAATGTGCATGGTGAATGCCTTTCATATAACAATTGGGTTATTTCAAGAAACCATCACAATAAATACTTACTGAGCATCTTCTCTGTGCAAATCAGTGTATGTATGGAAAATATTGGAAAGAATATTTCCCTATATCCCAGGATCTTATTACTTCTTCAATAAAAGTAGAATTAGAAATAATTAACTCTAAAATAAGGCAAAGTATAATATCTGGAGGTGGGTGTAGGAAAGAGTTCTTTCTTTCATGAGTGGAAGGAGATCTGATCCACCCTCTAGAAGGAAAAAAAATATCTGATTGAAAAACTTTAGCCTGTATCTCCATTTTATTATGAATCTCTCTCCCTGGAGGAAAAAAAAATTAACTATCCATTAGTGATGTCAGATAAATCTGGTTATATAGGGATGAAAGGTCACTGCTTTTAAAAGGTAATATTCAGTTCAGTTCAGTTCAGTCACTCAGTCGTGTCTGACTCTTTGCGAACCCATCAATCGCAGCACGCCAGGCCTCCCTGTCCATCACCATCTCCCGGAGTTCACTCAGACTCATGTCCATCGAGTCCCTGATACCATCCAGCCATCCCATTCTCGGTCGTCCCCTTCTCCTACTGCCCCCAATCCCTCCCAGCATCAGAGTCTTTTCCAATGAGTCAACTCTTCTCATGAGGTGGCCAAAGTACTGGAGTTTCAGCTTCAGCATCATTCCCTCCAAAGAAATCCCAGGGTTGATCTCCTTCAGAATGGACTGGTTGGATCTCCTTGCAGTCCAAGGGACTCTCAAGAGTCTTCTCCAACACCACAGTTCAAAAGCATCAATTTTTCAGTGCTCAGCCTTTTTCACAGTCCAACTCTCACATCCATACATGACCACAGGAAAAACCATAGCCTTGACTAGACAGACCTTAGTCGGCAAAGTAATGTCCCTGCTTTTGAATATGCTATCTAGGTTGGTCATCACTTTTCTTCCAAGGAGTAAGCGTCTTTTAATTTCATGGCTGCAGTCACCATCTGTGGTGATTTTGGAGCCCAAAAAAATAAAGTGTGACACTGTTTCCACTGTTTCCCCATCTATTTCCCATGAAGTGATGGGATCGGATGCCATGATCTTTGTTTTCTGAATGTTGAGCTTTAAGCCAACTTTTTCACTCTCCTCTTTCACTTTCATCAAGAGGCTTTTTAGCTCCTCTTCACTTTCTGCCATAAGGGTGGTGTCATCTGCATATCTAAGGTTATTGATATTTGGATCAATATAATTCCCTGGTTTTGTTATTATACTATAATTTTTAAAAGCATCCACATTAACCCTGTATGCGAGACTGCAGAAGAGACACAGATGTATAGAACAGTCTTTTGGACTCTGTAGGAGAGGGAGATCGTGGCATGATTTGGGAGAATGGCATTGAAACATGTATAATATCATATATGAAACGAATCACCAGTCCAGGTTCGATGCATGATACTGGATTCTTGGGGCTGGTGCACTGGGATGACCCAGGGGGATGGTATGGGGAGGAAGGAGTGGGGGGGTGTTCAGGATGGGGAACACGTGTACATCCTGTGGTGGATTCATGTTGATGTATGACAAAACCAATACAATATTGTAAAGTAATTAACCTCCAATTAAAATAAATAAATTTATATTAAAAATTGAGGGCAAAAAAAGCATCCACATTAGGGGACATAGGCTGAAAAGTTCATGGAACCCTATTCTTCATCCTTTGCAACTTCTTCTGAATCTGTAGCTTAGATGGTAAAGCGTCTGCCTACAATGCGGGAGACCCCGGTTCGATCCCTGGGTTGGGAAGATCCCCTGGAGAAGGAAATGGCAACCCACTCCAGTACTCTTGCCTGGAAAATCCCATGGACTGAGGAGCCTGGTGGGCTACGGTCCATGGGGTCACAAAGAGTTGGACATGACTGAGCAACTTCACTTCTTCACTTCTTCTGAATCTGTAGTTGCGTGCATGCTTAGTTATTCAGTTGTGTCCAACTCTTTGTGACCCCATAGACTGTAGCCTGTTAGGTTACTTTGTTCGTGGGATTCCCCAGGCAAGAATATTGAAGTGGGAAGTGATTCCCTTCTCCAAAGGATCTTCTGACCCATAAATCAAACCTGGGTCTCTTGCATTGCAGGTGGATTCTTTAACATCTGAGCCATGAGTTTAAAATAAAAATTTATTTTTAAAAAGAAATAGTAGTTTCTGCATTACCCTAAGGCTTTGCTGTCTGATAGAATAGCTACTCAGAGAAGGCAATGGCAACCCACTCCAGTACTCCTGCCTGGAAAATCCCATGGACAGAGGGGCCTGGTAGGCTACAGTCCATGGGATCGCAAAGAGTTGGACATGACTGAGTGACTTCACTTTCACTTTTCACTTTGATGCATTGGAGAAGGAAATGGCAACCCACTCGAGTGTTCTTTCCTGGAGAATCCCAGGGACGGGGGAGCCTGGTGGGCTGCCGTCTATGGGGTCCCACAGAGTCGGACACGATTGAAGTGACTTAGCAGCAGCAGCAGCAGAATAGCTACTAATCACATGTGGCTACTAAACACTAGAGATGTCTTTTAAGTATAAAATACATACCAGATATAGTATGACCAAAATAGAAGGCAAAACATCTCTTGTTGAAATGATAATGCTTTGAATAATTATTGTATAATAATTAAATGAATAATTAATATTAAATAAATACATTTAAAATTAATATATTAATGCTATAATATTAAATTGATTTTGCACTTTAAAAATTTTTATGTGGCTAATAAAAGTATTTTAAACTGTGTATCTGTCTCACATCATCTCTCTCTTACACAATATTGCCCTCAGTCATTTTTTGGTATAAGTTTGTGAAGGAAGTTGTGCTGTGCTTAGTTGCTCAGTCATGACTGACTCTTTGTGACCCCATGAACTGCAGCCCACCAGGCTCCTCAGTCCTTGAGGATTCTCTAGGCAAGAGTACTGGAGTAGGTTGCCATGCCCTCCTCCAGGGGATCTTCCCAACCCAGGGATCAAATCCAGGTCTCCTGCATTGCGGGCAGATTCTTTACAGACTGAGCCACTAGGGAAGCCCCGGTAAAGGAAGCTACACTTCTGTAATTAGCTGCAGCTGCCAAGTCACTTCAGTTGTGTCCGACTCTGTGCTACCCCATAGACGGCAGCCCACCAGGCTCCCCCGTCCCTGGGATTCTCCAGGAAAGAACACTCGAGTGGGTTGCCATTTCCCTCTCCATTGCATCAAAGTGAAAAGTGAAAGTGAAGTCACTTAGTCATGTCCAACTCTTTGCAACCCCATGGACTGCAGCCTACCAGACTCCTCCGTCCATGGGATTTTCCAGGCAAGAGTACTGGAGTGGGGTGCCATCGCTAAATATTTTCTCAATATACTCAATTTTTCCCACATGGATTGTAGACTTGGGAATGGTAGAGAAATGGGGAAGCCCTTAAGTCCAAGCCATGTTTAACAGTCCAGGAAGATTTGTCATTTGTGAGTTTTAGGCCTCATTTATTAATTACTGCGTTTGGCTTCTTGTGTCTGTTTCAATAGCTAGAACAGGAGCAAGAGGACAAGGGTGATTAGGGTCCTTTGAACCTCCAGCATGAAGGGACAGAAGAACTACTAAGAGAATATAGAGGAAGAAGAGATTATTTTTAATCCATGATATGTAAAATGACCAGAGAAGGAAATGGCAACCGACTCCACTATTCTTGCCTGAAAAATCCCTTGGACGGAGGAGCCTGGTAGGCTACAGTCCACAGGGTCCCAAAGAGTCAGACATGACTGAGTAACTTCACTTTCACTCTTCACTTTTCATATAAAATGACTCATAACAAAATGACATTTATATTGAGCTATAGAAATAGTCTATGAAAAAGACACAGTAGCAACAAAATCATGGCACCCAGAAATGTGAGATGTTTGTGTGCATGCATGATTTGTTGCTCAGTCATGTCCAACTCTTTGCGACCCAATGGACTGCAGCCTGCCAGGCTTCTCTGTCCATGGGGATTCTCCAGGCAAAAATACTGAAGTGGGTTGCCATGCCCTCCTCCAGGGGATCTTCACAACCCAGGGATCAAACCCAGGTCTTCTGCATTACAGGTAGATTCTTTACCATCTGAGTCACCAGGGAAGCCCGACAGAGGCTTGGGAAACAGCTTATAATCCCATTTGGCTGGATATTATAATATTTGCCTGGGCCATGTGTGGTGTCCCCAGGATTTCTTAGGACAGATTATGGAGCAACTTGAATGAAGCCCATGACAGTGTTATTACTCCATAGGCAGCAAGGAGCCATAAAATAATTTTTGAGCAGAGGAGTAAGATGACTGGGGCTTTGGTTTGAAATAAATGCCAGCAGTGTGAAGAAAGATTGACATAAAAAGAAATTAATGGCAGAGAAACCACAAGAGTTATCCAATGGTCTATAAAACCTAGACATTAAAAGTGAGGAGAGCAAAGTTATCTATAATTTTTCCACTTGACTTCTGTTAGTAATGATTGCAAATGTTCTCAAATCCAACCCTGTGTGAGGTATCTGGGTTACCTGTCCTCATCAAGCATACAGCCCACTACCTAAAACAAACATTGAAGAAATATTGTAAAGTATGTCACTGAGTATTATGATGGTCAAGTGCAAAGTACTTCTAGCACATTTAATCTCAGAGTCATAAATTAAGCATGGGAATTAAGAAGTGACATTTCGACTGAGCCAAGCAAAATAAGTCACCAGTGACTTGGGGAGGGAGGGGGGGGAAAGGGAATATGTTGAAGGAATAACAGGTGTGAAGAAGCTGAGATGAGAAAGAGCATGGTGTTTTTGCAGAACTTAAAGGAGTCCAGTAGGACTAGAATATGAGAGCAAGAAGGGGAAAGGAGTGTGGACAAGTGTGACATCGTACTAAGCCTATGTCATAACAGAGCCCACAGGTCACATCCTTTAAACGTGGGAAGTCCCTGAAGGATTTCACACAGGGCAGGAGACAATTGGGGATTAATTCAGTATTGGAACAGGAAGGTAGCTGGCGCCCACCTAACCACAGGGCTGCGAGGACAGGAGGAGAGGTGTGCTACAATGTATAGGGAACACTCTGCCTAGAGGACAGGAAAAGTGGCTAAGCAGACTTTTAAAGACACCCATTTGCTGAATAAATGAATGAAAAAATAGGTTGGGAAGAGGAATAGAAGGGTGGAAACTTTTTAAGAGGCTGGTATAATATGGTCAAGAGGAAGATGATGGTTACTTGAATTTTATTTGTACCAATGGAAATAGAAACGCACAAACAGAAGAGTCTAGAATTATTTAGGAAGAAACTGGATGAGACTTGATGAATCATTGAATACAGGGAGGTGATGAAGAGAGAAGAGAAAAGGAGAATATTCAAGTTGCTGGAACGGCAGATGACATGAAGAAAAGGAACAAGGAACAATGTACAGGGAAGGTCTTAAAGCACCATGCAAAACATATAGAGGTTCTTTTTCCTGTTGGGTTAGGTTTGTCAGGGATTTCTGAGATGACTGAGCCCAACCTGGGACTTCCTCAGTGGCTTCCCAGCTGGCTTAGTGGTAAAGAATGTCTGCGAATGCAGGAGATTGAGTTCGATCTCTGGATTGGGAATGTCCCCTGGAAGAGGAAATGGCAACCCACTCCAGTATTCTTGCCTGGGAAATCCCATGGACAAAGGATCCTGGCAGACTACAGTCCATAGGGTCACAAAAGAGTTGGGCACAACTTAGCAACTAAACAGAAACAGCAAAAAAGTCTAATACATCATTTTATAAATGTGAAACATTTAAAGTGGAAGTGACATGAAAAAGGTGTTGTGATTGTTTAATGATACAGGTGAAATTAGGCAGACTTCTTGACTCCTGCACAGCCCAGCTCTTTGCTCTACATCCTTGCCTCTCAAAATATCACTGTCACTGGGGATCGTGTGAAAAGTGCAGTTCTAAGGCCCACCCTGGATATCTGGATCTGAATCTGCATTTCAGTAAGATTCCTGTGTGATTTGTACACACATTAGAGTTTGAGTCTTAACTTTTCTACATCAAAATCCCATTTTTTATGTAGAAGTCCAAAGCTAATCCACAGGCGATCATTCTTTATAGCTGGAAGACAAATGCATTTATTTTCCCTTTTCTTTTACATAACCCAGCACAATAAATTTCCATTCTATGTTAAGTAAAAAGAGCCATTCCTAGTCATGCCAGGGCGCTAGTTTTATTCCTTTGTAAAAGAGACTCAGCCCGTTTTCCTGTGACAGAGGATGTAATTGAATGTAGCTATGAACTCAAACCACAATCAATCTATTTTTAACAACTTAAACTGTTCTTAAGGACAAAGATAACACAGATGATCTCTTAGATATCGCTTGCTTTGTAAATCATCCTTGACACTAATGTGATTAATTCTGGACAGACATCTTGTTCCTGGTTATTTGTAGGAGGAAGGAACATGCTCTTTGCTCTTAAAAGCTGTGATTCTCCCCAGAGTTCCTCTGTTGTGCACAATAATCTTTCAGAATATTTCAGTGTTTTTCATATAAACTGATTTGAGTGGCATTGAAATCAGACTTTGCAGACTTTCAGGTGATCTTTTGGTTCATTTCTTCCTTTTGGGTTTTTTGGGTCTTTTTAAATGTCCTTTTTAAAAACTCTAATTCAATAAATTTTTTTCTAGTGCTCCAGTCTCTTGCCTGAAAATAGCCAGGCCCCTATCAACTTGTAACTGAGAGTTATATTTTCATGACATAGAAAAGTCTCCTGAAAGCAAAAGATCATATTATTTGTCTTGGTTCCACAGAACCTGACAAAATGTGCATTTACTTTGTGAAGACTCTCTTGAAAATAAATGACAGAAGGAAACCCAAACCAAACAGACTTGAGGAATAAGGAGAGTTCATTAACTCACAAAACCAAAAAGTCCAGAATATGTTCTGGCTTTATGAAAGGCTTGATTCAGTGGTTCAAGCCCACTCAGTCACCAAGGCCCAGGGGGCTCCTAGCAGCTTGAAGGCTTCAGTGTTTCAGGCTCACCATCTTCCTATCACACCATCAGAGGGAGAAGGAGAGAATCTGTTTCAGTTACTTCTGTGGAAGACAGAGGAAGCTCAGTAGCTTCCTGCTTTAAATTATCTATGATGTGGCCAACCTTGGAGTCAAGGGAAGTAGACTAAATTGATTGGCTTAAACTGAACCAGGACCCTCTGAGTGTCAAGGGATGGTGGTGGGGCCCACTCATGCCACTTGGGTAGTGGTTTAGTTGCTAAGTCGTGTCCAACTATTGTGACCCCATGGACTATATCCCGCCAGGCTCCTCTATCCACGGATTCTCCAGACAAGAATACTGGAGTAGGTTGCCATTTCCTTCTCCAGGGCATCTTCCTAACCCACAGATAGAACTTGGGTCTCCTGCATTGCAGGCAGATTCTTTACTGACTGAGCCACCAGGGAAACCCCTGGGAATGTGAACCAAAGAGGGTGTGTGTGCTGAAGAAAAATTGCAAAGTTATGTCAAGGAGAAGGGCAGCCAACTAAAGATTTCTATTTGTTGAATAGAAATTATATTTGTTGACTAAATGAACAATTGGGTTCATATTGATTTTAGATGCCTTACCACAGAACCAAATCTTCAAATGCTGTGTTGGGATGGTAGAGATTATTTATTGGATAATTTCTGAGAGGGCATAGTAATATCAATATCTTCTTGTCATTCAAAGAAAACTTATCCATAAATTTCTATATTTCTTCAGATCAGTTTATTCTCTCCTGCTCTCTGTTCCCTTCTACATGTGTATCTCCATTTTCAAGAAAATATTTAACCCCTGTTTTTCTGTTCTGTTCACAATGTGACTGAATCCATCTCTGCACTAATTTTGCTGCTATTCTGAAATATGGAGTTTTTTCAAACTCTCAGTTCAAATCTAGCCTCAATGCCATTTAACTGTTAGTTCCTCTTTCTTCTCTTTCAAAGACCAAAGGTTAAATGTCAAAGTATCATTTGCTTTGCTCCTCACTTGCCTTTAGACTTTCCATCCCATAGCTGGATTCAATGTTTTCTAGAATGAGCTATGGGCTCCCAACCCAGCTGTGTATCTGGTCTGGCAGGACATCAGTTCCACATGGGCTGAAAGCACAGTCCAATAGCAATTGAATAACCATGGCTTGTCAGGTTAGATTTGCGGTCCCTTCCCTTTTTCACTGTCTTTCTTTTAGTCAGATGATGGTTAGAACCTGCTATTACTTAGTGTTCAAAAATAGCTTTTTTGTTTTGTATCTGGAAAATATATAATTTATACCATTTTGAAGAATGTGTATATTACAATTTGTATATGAAACTGATTCCTCTTAAATTATATAGCAGAGTTCTGACTTGTTCTTGTTTTTTTCCCCCTTATAATTAGCTGCTGTTCCAGTGACAGTTGTCAATCACTGTAAATATATTCTTAATATGGATATTAATTTTCTAATTGTCAATATATGAAGTTTCATGCTCTGCTTCCTTCTTTGACCAATCCTAATGAACTAACTATGAAAATCTGGTTTTAAAAATTACTGTAGCATAACTAATACCATGTTCTACATGACGGCACCAGCAGATTTTAGAGATTTCTAAAGCTGTGGAGTTGGTTGTTTACTCCAAAGACATGTTAAAGTATTTTGACTCAGAGTGGCATACACACCCTCCTAACACAACCACACTAGTTTTTCTCTACTACTGGTTTCAGTTCAGTTCAGTTCAGTTCGGTTGCTCAGTCATGTCTGACTCTTTGTGACCCCATGAATCACAGCACGCCAGGCTTCCTTGTCCGTCACCATCTCCCAGAGTTCACTCAAACTCATGTCCACTGAGTCGGTGATGCCATCCAGCCATCTCATCCTCTGTCGTCCCCTTTTCCTCCTGCCCCCACCAATCCCTCCCAGCATCAGAGTCTTTTCCAATGAGTCAACTCTTCACATGAGGTGGCCAAAGTACTGGAGTTTCAGCTTTAGCATCTTTCCTTCCATAGAACACCCAGGGCTGATCTCCTTCAGAATGGACTGGTTGGATCTCCTTGCAGTCCAAGGGACTCTCAGGAGTCTTCTCCAACACCACAGTTCAAAAGCATCAATTCTTCGGCGCTTAGTTTTCTTCACAGTCCAACTCTCACATCCATACATGACCACTGGAAAAAACACAGCCTTGACTAAATGGACCTTAGTCAGCAAAGTAATGTCTCTTCTCTTCAATATTCTATCTAGGTTGGTCATAACTTTCCTTCCAAGGAGTAAGCATCTTTTAATTTCATGGTTGCAGTCACCACCTGTGGTAATTTTGGAGCCCCCCAAAATAAAGTGTGACACTGTTTCCACTGTTTCCCCATCTATTTCCCTTGAAGGGATGGGACCAGATGCCATGATCTTCATTTTCTGAATGTTGAGCTTTAAGCCAACTTTTCACTCTCCTCTTTCACTCTCATCAAGAGGCCTTTTAGTTCCTCTTCACTTTCTGTCATAAGGGTGATGTCATCTGCACTACTGGTTTAAGCTCCATATATTGAAATATAACTTGCTATGCTGTGGAAAAGAATCGTCAGTTACAAATATACTACAGAGCATGGTATGGTCCTAAGAGGGTAAATTAAGGAGATGAATTAGGTTCATATCTCACTTCTAGGGCTTTGCTGGTGGCTTAGATGGTAAAGTGTCTGCTTGAAATGCAGGAGACCTGGGTTTGATCCCTGGGTCAGGAAGATGCCCTGGAGAAGGAAATGGCAACCCACTCCAGTACTCCTGCCTGGAAAACTCCATAGATGGAGGAGCCTGGTGGGCTACAGTCCATGGGGCTGCAAAGAGTCAGACACGACTGAATGACTACTCTTTCTTTCTTTCTTCCCATGGCTTACTCGATATGAGCAGGTTATGTAGCATCTCTAACCTCACTTTCTCTCAGAAATACATGAGCTAATGCAGAAGAGCCCTTAGTACATGCCCAGGGTAGTGTAGGCACTTGGTGAGTGCTGACTAACCCATTAATCCTCAGAAACTCATCTCGAGCCCTCCTAGAGTTACCATAGTTCATCTGCATGAAGAGTAGGGGAAGAACATATGGAGAAATAATTGGTTCTTATAAAGTAAATGTTTTAAGAAAAAAATATCCTGAGAGTACAAAACTAGAACTAATAACTTTTTTAACATATCTGCCTGAAAAATGTCTGATTTATATATCATATCTATACTGCAAACCTAGACTTACCACATGTAAATGCTTTTAGAAACAGAGCCACACCCATTCATTTGCTTATTATCTTTGACCACTTTCACGCGGCAGCAGTAGTGAAGTAGTTGCATCAGAGATCACCTGACATGCAAGTTCAGTTGAGTTCAGTCGCTCAGTCGTGTCTGACTCTTTGTGACCCCATGGACTGCAGCACACCAGGCTTCCCTGTCCACCACAAACTCCTGCAGCTTCCTCAATTTCATGTCCATTGAATTGGTGTTGCCATCCAACCATTTCATCCTCTGACATCCCCTTCTCCTCCCACCTTCAATTTTTCCCAGCATCAGGGTCTTTTCAAATGAGTCAGTTCTTTGCCTCAGGTGGCCAAATTACTGGAGCTTCAGCATCAGTCCTTCCAATGAATATTCAGGATTGATTTCCTTTAAGATGGACTGGTTGGATCTCCTTACAGTCCAAGGAACTCTTGAGAGTCTTCTCCAACACCACAGTTCAAAAGCATCAATTCTTCAGTGCTCAGCTTTCTTTATAGTACAACTCTCACATCCATATATGACTACTGGAAAAACCGTAGCTTTGACTAAATGGACCTTTGTTGGTAAAGTAATGTCTCTGCTTTTTAATATACTGTCTAGGTTTGTCATAGCTTTTCTTCCAAGGAGCAAGAATCTTTTAATTTCATGGCTGCAATGTCACCATCTGCAGTGATTTTGAAGCCCCCCAAAATAAAGTCTCTCACTGTTTCCATTGTTTCCCCATCTATTTGCCATGAAGGGATAGGACCGGATGCCATGATCTTAGTTTCCTGAATGTTGAGATTTAAGCCAACTTTTTCACTCTCATCTTTCACTTTCATCAAGAGGCTCTTTAGTTCTTCTTCACTTTCTGCCATAAGGGTGGTGTCATCTGCATATCTGAGGTTATTGATATTTCTCCCAGCAATCTTGATTCCAGCTTATGCTTCCTCCAGCCTGGCATTTCTCATGATGTACTCTGCATATAAGTTAAATAAGCAGGGTGACAATGTACAGACTTGACGTACTCCTCTCCCAATTTGGAACCAGTCTGTTGTTCCATGTCCAGTTCTAACTGTTGCTTGTTGACCTGCATACACATTTCTCAGGAGGCAGGTCAAGTGGTCTGGTATTCCCATCTCTTTCAGAATTTTCCACAGTTTGTTGTGATCCACACAGTCAAAGGCTTTGGCATAGTCAATAAAGCAGAAGTAGATGTTTTTCCGGAACTCTCTTGCTTTTTAAAGATTCAGTGGATGTTGGCAATTTGATCTCTGGTTCCTCTACCTTTTCTAAGTCCAGCTTGAACATCTGGAAGTTCACAGTTCACGTATTGCTGAAGCCTGGCTTGGAGAATTTTGAGTATAACTTTACTATGTGTGAGATGAGTGCAATTGTGCAGTAGTTTGAACATTCTTTGGCATTGCCTTTCTTTGGGATTGGAATGAAAAGTGACCTTTTCCAGTCCTGTGGCCACTGCCGAGTTTTCCAAATTTTCTGGCATACTCAGTGCAGCACTTTCACAGTATCGTCTTTTAGGATTTGAAATCGCTCCACTGGAATTCCATCACCTCCACTAGCTTTGTTCGTAGTGATGCTTTCTAAGGCCCAATTGATTTTGCATTCCAGGATGTCCAGCTCTAGTTGAATGATCACACCGTCGTGATTATCTGGGTCATGAAGATCTTTTTTGTATAGTTCTGTATATTCTTGCCACCTCTTAATATCTTCTGCTTCTGTTAGGTCGATAACATTTCTGTCCTTTAATGTGTCCATCTTTGCATAAAATATTTCCTTGGTATCTCTAATTTTCTTGAAGAGATCTCTACTCTTTCCCATTCTATTGTTTTCCTCTATTTCTTTGCATTGATCACTGAGGAAGACTTTCTTATCTCTTCTTGCTATTCTTTGAAACTCTGTATTCAAATGGATATATCTTTCCTTTTCTCCTTTGCCTTTCACATCTCTTCTTTGCTCAGCTGTTTGTAAGGCCTCCTCAGACAACCATTTTGCCTTTTTGCAGTTCTCTTTCTTGAGGATGTTCTTGATCCTTGCCTCCTGTACAATGTCATGAACCTCTGTCCATAGTTCATCAGGCACTCTGTCTATCAGATCTAATCCCTTGAATCTGTTACTTACTGCCATTGTATAATCATAGGGATTTGATTTAGGTCATACCTGAGTGATCTAGTGGTTTTCCCTACTTTCTTCAATGTAAGTCTGAATTTGGCAGTAAAGTGTTCATGATCTGAGCCACAGTAGCTCCTGGTCTTGTTTTTGTTGACTGTATAGAGCTTCTCCATCTTTGGCTGCAAAGAATATAATCAATCTGATTTTGCTGTTGACTATCTGGTTATGTCCATGTGTAGAGCCTTCTCTTGTGTTGTTGGAAGTGGGTATTTGCTATGACCAGTGCATTCTCTTGGCAAAACTTGGTTAGCCTTTGCCCTGCTTTGTTTTGTACTCCAAGGTCAAATTTACCTGTTACTCCAGCAATCTCTTGACTTCCTACTTTTGCATTCCAGTCCCCTATAATGAAAAGGACATGTTTTTTGGGTGTTAGTTCTATAAGATCCTGTAGGTCTTCCTAGAACCATTCAACTTCAGTTTCTTCAGCATTCTGGTTGGGGCATAGACTTGGATGGATTCCTGTGATATTGAATGGTTTGCCTTGGAAATGAACAGAGATCATTCTGTCATTTTTGAGATTGCATCCAAGTACTGCATTTCAGACTCTCTTGTTGGCTGTGATGGCTACTCCATTTCTTCTAAGGGATTCTTGCCCACAGTAGTAGATATTAATGGTCATCTGAGTTAAATTCATCCATTCCTGTCCATTTTAGTTTGCTGATTCCTAAAATGTTGGTGTGTGAGGTTAATGTCTATGGTAGGGTTAATGGCGACATCCTCCAAGGGGGCTTATGCCATACCCAGGTCTACTGCACCCAAAGCCCCTGCCCCTGCAGCAGTCCATGGCTGACCCTTACCTCCACAGGAGACACTCAAACACAGTTCTGGCTCAGTCTCTGTGGGGTCTCTGGGTTCTGGTACACACAAGGTTTGTTTGAGCCCTCTGAGCATCTCTGGCAGGTATGGGGTTTGATTCTAAATGTGATTTCACCCCTCCTACCTTCTCACTGGGGCTTCTCCTTTGCCCTTGGACATGGGGTATCCTTTTTGGTTGAATTCAACATTCTCCTGTCAACGACTGTTCAGCAGTGTGTTCTAATTTTAGAGTTCTCGTAGGAGAAGATGAGTGCATGTCCTTCTACTCCGCCATCTTGGACTCCAAGATGGCATACAAAGCCTAGAATATTTAGTGTCAGTTCATTGGCAGAAAAAGTTTGCCAGCCCCTGGACTAGAATGTCACTTAAGATAACTGAAGGAAGACTTGAAGTATTCAGTGAATTGGTATAGATTAACCTTCAAGATGCATTTTAGCAGTCTTCTTCCAATACTATAAAAAATGTATCAATATAATTCTTACAAGATAGAACCTAAAAGACAAAATATATTTATTTCATGGAGGCTTATAGCCACATATTACAGCATTGAGTCCCCCTGAAAGCAGAATTGGAGAGAAGAACTTTATGCAGGTAGTTTATCTGGGAAGTAAACCCAAGATAGAGCAGTGGATTGAAATAGGTATGAGAAAAAGGATGTGTTATCCAGCTGATCATTGCTGTGGGAAACTGGGGCTTAATCCTTTAAAACAAATAAACAAACTCAGAATCACTGAATAAATGCAACTGCACTGTTCACCTGAGGGATGGAAAAAGAGAGCATCCATCTACCAGCTTCAGTCTTTCATTGGAAAACTCCTTGAGGTCTTAATTCTCTTAAATGTCTGAATTTGCACATGCACCAATGCTAAATAATTCCCTCATGTATTCTTCAACTCAGCCACATAGAAAATGCAGGCTCAGAAAGTGAGAAACACAGTGTTGGTGTGGTGAGGTGGGTGAGGTGCTATCAGACTACTCAGACGTGAAGTGACTTGCCTGGCTGTGGCTCGCAACCAGGAGGATCTGAGAGAGGGCATGAGAGGTGTCCACATGAGTACATGCTCGGTCTCTAAGTCATATCCAACCCTTTGCCCCTCTGCCCATGGGATTTTCCAAACAAGAATGCTGGAATGGGTTGCCATTTCCTTCTCCAGGGGAACTTTACTACCCAGGGATCAAACCCACATCTGCATTGCAGGCAGATTCTGTACCACCAAGCCACCTGGGAAGCCCATTCAATAGAGTACATGATGTTTATTGATGTTTATTGAGCTTAGGCTGTGCATGTCACTGAATGAGAAATGCTTTCTCTACGTTATCCCATTAACTTTGATACCAGTACAATGAGCTGAATAGATTTCTTTAACTAGTTTTTGTGGTTAAATAAATTAATAAGGGGATTTAAATTAGAGACACTAAATAGATAATAATAACTATAATAGAAATTAACATTTACTTCCGGATTTTTTTTGATTTGCTAGCCAATGAGACAGTCCCTTTACTTGAATTGATTCATTTAATTCACACAGTAGACTTCTGAGATAGGGGAACTTGTTTGTATTTTATGGATGAGAACACAGAGGTTTAGAGGGGTTAAGCAACCTGCCTAAAGACACACATCTGGTAAATGGCACAGCTTAGTTGGGACTCAAGCCCAGGTATCCCTAACTCAAGTTCCTGCTCTTAAACATTCCCTTAAAGCTAGTTTCCAAAATTTTTATAATTTCCTCTTGGCCAAACACAAATCTCTCATTGCAGTTTTCTGTTAGAACTTTAGTGAGCATTACTTATTGATGCACTTTGACTAGACCTAATGCTCAGCCTAGATCTGTCAATAAAAAGATTGAAAACACCAACATGTTTATCATTTAATCAGTTATTTTAATCACTTGTTATTGATTACCTCACTAGAGAATAGTGTACATCCCAACTAAATTACAATCAACAAGTATGCTAGAGTCTTAACCAAGTGCTTATGAGCTTTTACATTTAATTCATTACTTAGCTTCTAGGTGATAGAAAAGTGATCGGAGACTATAAATAGTATTTAAAAGCACATCAATACATTTTCAAGTGATTTTCACAGCACAGTGTACTGTAGCTGTACACATGGGTGACAGGGAACAGGCGGTGTCCCAGAATGAAAAGATAAATTCTGTCTTACTGCAACTTGTGGCAATGAGAATAGTCCTGAATCTAGAGCCAGAAGTCATGTGTTCTTGATCCAGCTCTGCTACACAGGTGGTTCAGTGCAAGTCCTTTAGCCCCTCCAAGTCAATTTCCTGAAGTTCACAAGGAGGCACAGTGTACCTGCTGGCCTATAATAAGGCTTGGATGAGGTCATATACTAGAGAACACTCAGTCAGCCCTAAATATGAGGATAAACAGAAAGGATGGCTACCAGGATAGGAGTGTGTTTCAGCTAGGGGTTGTAGCGACAGTTGAGCTGATGTCAAATATGCCTTTTGCTACCTGTGAATACAATCAACTGATTATTTTCTATCATAAATGATGGACCTACAGTTACACATTCAAGAAAGTAATACATGAAAGAATAAAATTTACAAACTGCCAGGGAATCTCTTCAGACCCTGGGTAATCATAATGACCACTTATATTTCAGTAAGATCTTTGCCAATGTTCTTGCTGCTTGTGAACATTAACATTTTAGGCCAAAGAAATAATTTATGTTTTAAACAAGACCTTTATTCAGTCAAACATGCAGGAAACTTTGGGATCACTTTTGAAGTTTTAATTTAAAAAAAATGTGTTTCAGTTAAATTAATGAACAAAAATACACTATAATTATAAGAAAGGACAAAATATTTATTGAATTGAGTAATAACAATAAATTGCTAACCTTCATTGGATGTTTGCTGTGTACCAAACATTTAGCTAAACATTTTTATTCTTTCCTCTATTATGGAAGAATCTACCCTCTACCAGAAACAAAAATGCCACAAAATTGGTTTCTCAGTTTTCCTCCATACCTACAAAGTTTTTCAAAGTCATGTGAATAATATTTTTCCTTCTATTGCTGAGTAAAGTGTTCTGCTTAATAATTCTAGAACATGAGTGTGTTACATTTGAATTCAAATTCATCCATGACTGTGTAAGTGGAAATTGAGCTGAAACACACCTAGAGATTTGTAATGACATGGATGAGCCTGGAGGACATGATGTAAAACAGGTAAGAGCGCCATAGAAGCACAAATCTCTTGGTTCCACTCAAGGGTGATGGTTACCAGGGGTGGAGGGGAAGAGGACTGGGGAGTTGTTCAACTGGAATAAAGCCTCAGTCATATAAGATGAACTTGTTCTAGAGACCTGCTTACAGCATAGTACCCATAGTCACCAATACTGTACAATGCACTTGAAGATTTGTTCAGAGAGTAGAGCTCATGCTAGGTGTTCTTACCACAATAAAGAAGCAAGCGAACAAATCCATCTTGCTAGAGAACAGCAATGCACCAACTTTGCAAGACCAGATGAGTGAGGTAAAATTCATCTCCCTCACAAAAAAGTCCTCTGGGACACTAGACTTTCTTTCTTCCCTGCCTCTGAAGCTTCAAAAGAAAAGCATCTTGCTACCAAAGCTCCGGGACAAAGAAGAAATGACCTGTCTGTTCTCCATCTCAGAGCAAGTCAATGAGCTGCCAAGAGCCTGCAGCGAAGCGAGGCTGGTTGAAATAAACTTTCTGTGATGTTTTTGCAGTAAAGTACATGCTGACATTGCTCCTGATTCTTTTACCAAACTCCCGTTGCACCTCCCTCAGTTTGTGATTTAATTCCTCCTTTCCTCTCCAGGATCCTTTGCAACATCCCTCGCCTCCTTCATTCTATATCCTACTAGATCTGGAGTTGAGGTCTCTGGTGATATGATCCTCCAGTGAAATCAGTATACTAACTGCTGAAATATTTCTAATTGTCCCACCTCAGTGTACACACGCACACACATACACAGGGGAAGATACACTTGATAGCACATGGATATACTCTGACAGGTGTGCTGTTTTCTTTTTAATTGTGATGAGAATGCTTACTATGAGATCTACACTTTTAACAAAATTTTAAAAGCATGATACAATTTGTTAGTTATAGAGACAGTATCATACAATAGAACTGTAGAGTGTCGTCTTCTTGCATAATGGAAACTTTATGCCTGCTGAATAATAATCTCTCATTTCCCCTTCTCCTTTGCCCCGGCATCTAATTCTATGTGTTTGACTAGCTTAGATACTTCTTAGAAGTGGAATCATACATTTTTGTGTGAAATATTATTCAGCCTTAAAGTAGGTATTTTTTAATTGGCACAAAGTTTGGGGCTTTCTATTTAGTTGTTTTTTACTTTGAATTAATTTTCCAAAATTTACAAAGTTGAATATTTTGTCAAAAACTATGATTTCTGCCTTCTCTTAAAGTATTGATAGCTTCACAAAACTAGGTCACATTCCAATCTGGGAATAGCCCATGAGAGCTGAGAAGGGTCTGCCTTTATAGATTGGCTACATTGCTTTAATATACCATTGTCGACTCATTACCTATTTTCTGTTACATTTACTGGGTGGATACTATAACATGAGATGGTGCTAGTGGTAAAGAACCTGCCTGCCATGCAGGAGGCTTGAGATGCAGATTCAATATCTGGAAGATCCCCTGGAAGAGGAAATGGCAACCCAATCCACTATTCTTGACTGAAGAATCCCATGAACAGAGGAGCCTGGTGGGCTGCAGTTCGTGAGGTCACAAAAAGTCAGACACGACTGAAGTAACTTAGCATGCAAACTTAGCATGCACTCACACACACAAATACAAGAGGTGTGCTCTGAATTCTGGATACTATAATATGAAATTTTAATCTTGGTTGATAAGTTTGAAACTATATGTCCTTTTGGCTGAGTGATGACTCTCCAAGAGAAAAGCAAAGCATATTACATGCTTGCACGTCCCTTGCCAGGGACAAACATTTCCTTGTATCATCCAGACTGCCTTGTATCATCCAGACTGACTTAAGTCCTTTTTGATAAAATAGGAGGAACTAGAATGTGCTAGAATATAAGTTCCACGAGGACGAAGATTTCCAATTGTTTTCTTCACTGCTGTATTTGCAGGGCCTGAAACAGTTGACACACAGAAAGTACTCAATAAACACCACTGAATGACTAGATGAACCAAATGCGTAAGCTATCTGCATGTCTTCCAGCTTCTTGAGATAGCAAAAGAGTATTCTACTCATTTTGGTATTGTGACCCTATACCTTGGCTGAAGGATAAAACAAAAGATCTGAATTGTTTTATTTCTACACAGAGACTTAGTGATTAAAGCAATGTGGAATTAAACTGGTTACATTCCAACTCTAGCTTTCTATCAACGCTTGTAGGACCTTGGATACATTACTTATCTTTTTTTGTACCTCAGTATCTCTATCTATAAAATGGCATTTACCTCATAAAAGTGAGTAAACTCTCTCAGCCGTGTCCAACTCTTTGCCACCCCAAGGACTGTAGCCTGCCAGGCTCCTTCGTCCATGGAATTTTCCAGGCAAGGATTCTGGAGTGGGTTGCCATTTCCTTCTCCAGGAGATCTTCCCGACCCAGGGATAGAAATTGTGTCTCCGACACTGCAGGCAGACTCTTTACCATCCGAGCCACCAGGGAAACCCTCATTTCCTTCATAGAGTCATGAAATTTAATAAAATAATTTACATAAAGCATTTAGCAGAATATTTAGCACAAAGCCCATGCTTGATAAATGCTAGATGTTAACGTTGTTGCTGGAAGCTCCATTTTAGAATAGAGGCTAATAAATCACTCTATCTGGAGCAGAGATTTCACCTAGGACAGTTGTGGAAGGTAATAGCAAAGCTAAGCAGAGGGCTCAGTGCTAAGGAATCTAGGCAGTGAGAGCAATACATGGTGCATAAACAAGGAAATGGTTTAATATTCTCCCAAATATGCATGAGAAAATTAATCTGAATGTACCAGGCAGTGGTCTGGACTAAGGGAAAGGCAGGTACTTGCTATGGTCTCTATATGAACTAACACAGACCCTGGGCTTTCTTTTGCTTCTTTTCCTATCACATATGTAGAAATTATTCTTAGTTCCTTCAATCTGAGAAGTTTGATAGAGTTCTAAAACACTGATTAGTCTCTGGATTTGTAAATTAGGCAAAGCCAGGACCTTAGGCTGCCCCCCTCTGAGGAAGAACACTGCATCAGCACTTCCAGAACAATGTACCAATCAAGGGAGGAAATGTCATCACTTTGGTTGCTCTCCATGGTACTTATGCCTTTCAAAATATTGATAGCAGGCCCTTGTGAACAAGAGGTCATCTGGAAAGCTATCTTGGGAGCTCTTCAAAGCCAGCCCTCTCCATGAGTTTCCTTATGAGGAGGAAGCAAAGAAGGACGTATTGTTTGGGGTTGTTACAAGCTCTGCTCCACCTGAACTCTCTCCATCTATGGGTGGAAAATTCAGCTAGTCTCCGTTTTAGAGCTATTTCTCTAGGACTAATAAATGGTATTTCCTAAATTGTTAAGATTATTAAATAGGGGGCATCTTAGAGGTCTGCCCAGCCAGATAGCCAGAGAAGGAAATTACTAAATGGCATCCTGAGAGAGGAAGATGGCTTTATGAAGAAAAAAAATAAAAAGATTTGATTCTATTTCCATTCAGATTATTAGCCTCTTACTCATGTATATATTTATTCACCTTTTCAACAAATGTATACTGAGTATCTATTCTTGGTGCTGCTGCTGCTGCTGCTGCTAAGTCACTTCAGTTGTGTCCAAATAGTATTGAATAACACAATGTACCTGTCAACATGGGATATATATATATCTCACATGCAAGTTCATGTCTAATGCCTTTAAAAACCTGTACAGAATAATAATCAGCAGTTTGAATTTCAGGATCACACAAACCTGGGATAGAATCCCATACTATTTACATGGTCTTAGGGGAAATACTTAGTCTCTCTAAGCAGCAGCTACTTCATCAGTAAAATGAAGAAAATAGTAGAATCTATTTCATATCTTGTTTTAAAGATTAAATGAAATAAAGCCTGTGAAGAGGTTATCATCATGCCAGGGACATAGTAAGTGTTCAGTAAAAGATATTGAATCATAACAGACATGATATCTCTTGTAAAGACACTGTATTCATTCCTCCTCAACTTTTCAGTAATAGCTCACTCTAGTAACAGGTTTCATTCTACTCCCATGCTGTTATTCCTACACAACTCTTGGTATGCCTCTTAAACTTATCTGGTTGTGAACAAAAAAATAACGAGAGAAAGAGCACTCATCTTTTGGAATCATTAGAAAAGCAGTAGATCAAGTTTATAAACTTGGCTTCATCAGTGTTATCAAACAGCTGTCAATGTGTGAGTTAAAGTATTAAAATGATTGATTGCTTTAAGAGTTTTTCATTTTTTATTTTGGATATGAATTGATAATAAACAAAGCACATAACACTTAATAAGGTAGGTGCTAGCAGTTATTAGAAAGGCAAAATAAAATGATCTCTTCTTAAATAATATTTGAAGTTCTCAAAATTTTATCTCAGTGAAAATGATATTACTCTTCCTCAAAAGCTGAACAGTCTAGAAGCCCTAGAATAAAAGAGTAATTTAAAGTAATCCTTACTATAACAATCTCTAAATTATCCTTGTAGATTCATTCAAAATTAAAGCTTCATACATAAGGTTTCTATTATTTAGGAATCTTTTTTTCTGAAGCTCTTCTACCCATTTACTACCAACTATGCACTGGGGAAAAACTAGTTTTAGAAATAACTAAAAATTATCCACCTATACAAATAATTTTTGAGGCCAAAGAAGTTATATGTATTATGTTTCTCACTTGTCTACCTGGAATTTCAGTTAATTCCTTCAATTACTATTTGAAACTCAAATTCTCATGAGGAAGGTAAACATTTAAGCTGTTATCAAGTGTTTATATTTTGACATGAATAAATTTATTAGCATGTTAATGTGTAATTATATGGCATTGACCAAGATTCAAACAGTACTGAGGACTGGAAGAATGCAGAATCTCTCATTCTTATTCCATGCAAAAATGAACAATTGTCAAAGTTCCACATACATGCTTACATCTACACATATGGGGGCATATTATACATGCTGTTTTCAAATGTGTTTTTTAAGCCAGCAACAATTTTGATGACCCTTCTGTGGTTTTGTGTGTAGGGCCACTATTTTAATAGCTACATGGTGCTCATGTTTTATGTAACCATTCTTCTTAATAGTGAACATCTAGGTTATTTCCAGTTATTTGCTATTGTAAAAAAATGATGAAATTAATGTTCCTGTATACATATATGTGTCTTTGGTATATTGCTATATATAGCTTTAGGATAAATTCATATATCCCAGACATAAAATTACAATAATAATGTTTAATGTATTTAAAATGTGATAAATTATGCCAAATTCCCTTCCAAAAACATTTCATCAATCCAGAATTCCACTGTGTATTTTAGGAATTATACAAGTAACAGAAAATCCTATTAAAAGTAACAAATAGATGGAGGTTTATTTTTCTCACAGACTAGTAAGTGTGGAGGCAGACACCTAGTGGCATTTGTTCAGTTATATTATAGCTGCACATCTGTGACATCCTTGGCCTTTCCCTTATGATAAAAAGAGGACAGCCATTGCTTCAAGTATCATGGTTACATTCAAAACATAATAAAGCTAAGACAAGAAGGTATCTCCTACAAATTTACATCTTATCAGCAAACCTACAGTTTGAGAGTTTTCCATATATTTATTGATAAAACTCTGTTATATGACCTGCACAGGTGCAAAGAAGTCTGAGAAATGACTGTTTACATTTTTGGTCTCTAACCTTAAGGTAGACAAGGGAGAACGTGGCAGAAAATGGGTATGGGCTAGCAAAATATCAGTGTTTATTAAGCCCACAGAAGTGTTTGAGAACTCCCATTTTATTACATCCTTGACAATACTAGAAAACTCAAGCTTTTTACCCACCTATTCGGTTACTGAAAAATATATCTGATTTGAAATTTTTTCATTTACCTAATAATCTATGAGGTTGGTCATCTTTTTATTTTTTAAATATTTGGCCATTTATAATTCTCTTCTATGAATTTTCAGTTTATATCAATTGTTCATGATTGCTCATCTTACAACAATACATTCCAGGAGCAGGTTAACATAGAGAGATATTTCATTGGGATAAGTCATGAAAAAATGATTACCAAACAAGAACTATGAACTGAAAAGTAGGACACTGAATATAAACCTCAAGAACTTCCTTTGTTTTTAAGTTCATCATTACATTAAAGAATGACAACTGTCCACTGCAACTCCACAAACTCAGAGGGTCAGAGGGGTTGTATAGTTAAGGTGTTATTCTAAGATTGTTTGATAAAACTAGTTCAGATGTTCAGAATAGCTAATCAGAATTACATATTAATTATGCCCACTTACTTAATGTTTCTAATCCTCAATCCAAAGATAATGAATCAGTAATTTTTTTTTTCTTTTTCCTTGACAAGGGGCATGGTTAATTCCAATGTTTAGCAGGTTGGCATAGGCAAATCATGTCTCAAGGGGGATTATTTCTCTCCATGGTGCTGAAAGTAAATATCTTTGTAGGAAAAAAAGAAAAGAAAAATCAGGGGAACAAAATTTCAACGAAACTCACACTTCACAGTAGAAATTAGTACTTGTTTTCAAATCGAAAGAACCAACAGATTACAGTGTAAACTGTTAGTTTTATAGGTTTACTAAGTATTAGCTAACAAAATAAATTATTCTCTATGTAGAGCAAAAATTTAATTAATTTGATCTCTAGTACAACAATATCTGGTGTTGCTCATTTTAATGTCTTAAATCTGCTTTATTTATTACCTTAGTTTTAAAAGCTAAAAATCCCTATATTCATCTTTGGGAAAATTCGATGGGAATATTAAGAGATCTACTGACCTAATCTCCCTTACCTTTTATCTCATATCTCATAATAGAAAAGAACTTCCCCCAAATTACTTCAGGACTTTGGGTGGGAAAATTTCTATGTAGCTACAACAGTTGTCTACTAACTGTAACTACAGTTAGTTCAACAGTGTGCAAAACTTTGGGTGCAGACTCTGGAATTAGACTTCCTGAGTAGAAACTCCAATTCTAGTACTTATTATCTATGTGATTTTAGGTAAAACTGTTATCTTCTCTTTGTCTCGGGTTCTTTTTATGCTAACTGGGAATAGTAACAGTATATATTACATAGAGCTATTATGCATGTTTAATAACATTTAATGTATATAAATGTCACTATGCCTGTTCTGTAGTAAGCATTAAGAAATTTAGCATTAACTACATGTTTCCTACTAAGCACCACAGATAACCATTAGCAAATTATTAAACACATGCCTCTACATGCCATTCCTCTATGTACATCAAAAATATATATGTCTCAATTATAATACAATTTTATAATCTTTGAAACTAGACTATAGATCTTGGAAGTAAGGATCTTCTCTGTTGCTTACCACAATAATTATATCAGTTATCTGTTGCTGCAAAAAAAAATTATAAGTGGGTGAAATGGATAAGAGGATGCTCTTTGGTCTGTTCATTTGATGCATTATTTTTTAAAGTTTTATTTATTTTTGATCATATGAAATTTTCTGTAAATAGACTAAGTATGGGTTTACAGATGAGGAAACTAAGACATAGAGAGGTTAACCTATTACCTCTCCATTCACTTAATAGAAAACTCCCCTTCATAGAATTCTGTTCTGTACAGGTGAGCATCACATTAAAAGATTCTTAGTTGTTTAGAAGTGACACAAAAATGTACTGGAGATATTAGAGAGAGCAAGCAGATAGGTTGTTAAGGAAATAGTCTGCCTGTTTCATGATTTGACTTGAGCCCACTCTGCCTTTTAGCATAAAGGATTACTGATTGGGAAAAACTAGACATCAGCTATAACACAGAGCCTAGGCTTTTGCAGACAGATTAATGAGTCAGTGTAACCCAGCCAAATTTATAAAGTAACTAGCTCAATACAAGTGATCAACGAAGACTTGTCTGCAAGTGTCCTGGCTCTTAAGGGATAGTGCACAAAACACCAGATATTGTAAACAAAATTACAAACAAAGTATTTAGATTATTTTCAGGTAAGTCAGAGGAGTATGTTTGGAATTAGAAACCTCAGTAACACAGGGATGTAGGTGTGAGAAGGATTGCTTTGCTTTGCTTTAGAAAATTCACCTTCACTAGATTATGTCCTTTCTCTTTACCTGCTATTCATTTCCTCACCGCATCCCACTGCCATCATAATTTAACTTCCTTACCAGTCTGTTTGCTCTCAGAGTCTGCTACCACCTAACTTACCAAACTAGAGAAGTATGTAAGCAAAGGGTTTCTCCTCAGAGACACAAAAAAGACAAAACAATATATTAGAAATCTGGGTTATAAAAACTCCTGGAATTAGCCTCAAAGATCTGAAGGCTTAACGTTTGTAAGGAATTCAGAAAGATTGGACTTTTGTTGATAAAAAGTTCATTGTCCTAGATAAGAATTGGCTCTACTTAGAACAAGTTAGCCCTCATGAACTTAGATATTGACACCAGTCAGGATGGAGGAAGGGGTTGGAGAGATAGCTTATAAATGCTAATGATACATATTGTGGCCAGAGGATCTTTGCTGTGGAGTTGAGTGAATATGCTACTGAAAGAAGAAAAAAGAGCACTGGTTTCAATTATTAAAACGATTTGTTGGCAATAACAGAAACAGTGTTTAAGATATGGTCCTCTGTATCATACAGGCAGGTTGAAATAAAAATTATGTGCTAAGTCAAAGAGGAAAATTAATGATCAAAATGCTTGGTCCTGGCAGGGAGACAAAATCGGTGTTTCTAAAAGGCAGGAGTGAGGGGGTAGAGTTCATAGAGTCTCCTATTCTAATTTTTGGGGGAGGCACAGTCATATTGAACATATAGACATTCCAATGCCACAGGGACTCAACTGTTCCAATTATTATGCAGTATGTTAAATTAATGGAAACCACATTGGGAAAAAATTATATAATTTATTTTCAATCCATGGAAATGTCTAGTATCTCTTGGGAATGAAATTAGGAAAACAAGTGAAACTGAATATGATAGCTCTATGATATGTTTAATTTCTGCCTATAATTTAATTGATTTGACTGATAGCCAAGCTTATTCAGCTACATGGGAACACAACAGCTTCAATGTCCAATTGGCCAATTTTTCCACATCACTTTTGTTCAAAATAGGATCCTATTTGGGGTCTCTGAGTCTCCCTTTCACAACTCACCAAACTCATTTGGTGCTATATTTTGTGGATGCAATTAACTAGCATTAGAAAACCCTGATTAAAGCATTATGATTAATTCAAGCATATTCATTTCCACTTCATCAGTCCTGTTCAACTGAATCTGCTCAGTGCCTCGTTTTAGACACTGCTCCTTTACTGAAATAAAAAAATGAAAATATCTTCTCTGTACCAATAGCAGAGAGGGGGGAAATGGGTGCCATGGTGTTGTGTTTTGATCTATTTGGAGGTTCTTCCAGAGCTGGGAGCCTGTAAATTTATTATGCTGAGAACATGTTTAGACTTGAGTCTTAGATCAGATGTAAATTTCAAAGGAAGTTTAAGCAGCACGTTTCACCCTCATTGAAGTATCAAGTATCAAAATGGTATTTGATGTCCAAGAAACTTTTAAAGTTTTCCATTTCGTTTGAACACAGAAAGGCATAATTTTCTACCATCAAAAAAGATTTAAAGCCCCAATTTCTATATTTTTCTCAGAAGTTCTTTTTCCTGCACTTGGACTATTTTCTCCCTTAGCTTTTCCTCTGTTTCTTAATGGTTTGTCTATCCCCAGGATCCTTAGATTACTTTACAAAGTTACTCTGTACTTGTACATTGCCATCTATCATCTGTGAGGAAGAGAAACTGGTTCACAGCATAAAGCACCAAGGATTTAGCTGAAAGTGGATCTGATGAAATGACTTTTTGAGAGAGAGAAAGAATCCAGAGAGTGAACTCAGTTCAGTTCAGTTTAGTCACTCAGTCGTGTCCGACTCTTTGCAACCCAATCAATCGCAGCACACCAGGCCTCCCTGTCCATCACCAACTCCCGGAATCCACTCAGACTCACGTCCATTGAGTCAGTGATACCATCCAGTCATCTCATCCTCTGTCGTCCCCTTCTCCTTCTGCCCCTAATCCCTCCCAGTGTCAGAGTCTTTTCCAATGAACTTACCCACTAATAAGTGCATGGAGTAGAGAGATTCCAGCCCTGCTCCCAGGTATTTTAACCCCTTACTGATTTTCTCACTCCACAGTGCAAGATGAGCCACATTTAGGTTGGCACATGTTTCATTCTCTGCCAACCTAAGTGTGAGGAAATTTCACCAGAGAAGTGGCAAAGTTGAAACTGCTCCAATCATGACCACATGCCCTGGTGTGTGTTACTAACCATCTACAACATTTTAGTAAATAAAACACGGAATATTGCATCATGTTATTACTGTGTTAAGTCCTACCAGTCCCAGAAATTGAAACAACCCAGGAAAGGAAGCAGGTTGACACAATCAAAAACATAAAACTCATTAGGATAAGCCATCTGAAAGTGATTTCAAGACAGGAAGTTTAGAGGTATGCTTCAATAAAAGGCATGAGCATGAATGTGGTATGTGTAGACCTAGGGGAGGGGATGTCTCAAAAGACTTTAATAATTTCAAGGTCTGTTCTTAAAAAAAAAATTCTTAGTTTCCATAATTAGTTCATCCAATTTTTTCATAGAAAATTATATTATTTTAAACATAGCAGTGTGTGCCTGTCAATCCAAGACTCCCAGTCTGTCCCTCCCCTGCACCCTTCCCCTGCATAACCATAAATTCACTCTCTAAACCTGTGAGTCTGTTCCTGTTTTGTAAATAAGTTCATTTGTATCATTTTTTTAGATTCTGCATATAACAGTATCATTTAATGATATCTTTCTCTGTCTGACATACTTTACTTAGTATGAAAATCTCCAGGTTCATCCATGTTGCTGCAAATGGCATGGTTTCATTCCTTTTTAATGGCTGAGTAGTATTCCATTGTATAATTTTATTACTACGAACTAGCTAGAATGTAGTCATAAGGTTTGGTTCAGTCACTCAGTTGTGTCTGACTCTTTGCGACCCCACGGACTGCAGCACGCCAGGCCTCCCTGTCCATCGCCAACTCCAAGAATTTTACTCAAACTCATGTCCATTGAGTCCATGATGCCATCCAACTATCTCATCCTCTATTGTCCCCTTCTCCTCCTGCCCCCAATCCCTCCCAGCATCAGAGTCTTTTCTAATGAGTCAGTTCTATTGGAGTTTCAGCTTCAGCATCAGTCCTTCCAATGAATATTCATAAGGTTAGTCAATTATAATATATTCTCATGTAGGAGTGAGTCTGTGGAAAAGAGAACACAAGGCTAGAAGGGAGACAACTCAGACATAAGTTCAGACTTTACCTCCAAGTGTCCTCGAGTAATATAATTATTCTGAATTTTAACATTCCCATCTGGGAAATGGGCATACATAAGACAGACTTTAAATCCCAATAAAAGTCACAGTGGAGATCTAAGTGAGACAGCAGCTGTGGATGAGCTTTATAAAAGTGAAGCAGTCTCATCTTATGTGATGGCTAGGTTCTAAGATTAATGCATTAAATGAAATTCAGCTATACTAAAAAAAGTAATTTTTTATTAGTCTGAAATTCTGCTTTAATTGGGTGTCCTGTATTTTATCAATCAACTCTAATTCATAGTCATTCTCACATACCATAAGAAAGCCAATGCTGTCATTTCTCTGTCCAGTAGAGCTGGCTTTCCTTCAGTCTTGGAACAGATCTTGTTTTCTTCACTCAAGAACCACATGGAGAAAGTTGTCTTAAGAACCAGATTGTATGAAAAATGTGCAACTTTGATTAGCAGGCTCACATTTAGTGACTTGAGTGTTCCCTATACGCCCAGGCATGTGGGTCTGAGAGAAAGATGAGCAGAAAGCAAGACTTCTTTTAGCTCCTGCTCCCTTAGGGCATACTCTTGGTAAATAAAGGGAATAATGAAATTTAAGTGTTCTTTTGTTTTGGCAAATCAGTCTACATTAAGAGAGCAATGTGCAGCGCAAGAATTATATAAAGTGCCATAAAATATCCATGAACATTATTATGATAACTACTAATCAGAAACCCCATACATGTAACCTCCCAAGGAAGAGGAACTTGATTTGCAGCTTCTGACACATCTTAGCGATCTTTGATCAGACATGTCTTAGTGATCTCTGGTCAGTCTTCAAAGCCTCTCAACACCACATCCAGCAGTTTTCATTCCCCCCACCCAAAAATTAAAACAACCACTGCGAGCCTTCTTAGCTCTGTGCTTCCGGTAGGAGTTTTATGATATAGAGAATACTCTAAGATGAGCACGAGGATCTTCACACAACCTCTTTATCACAAATTAGAAACTTGGAAAACAGCACCAGGCATGTGCATGCATCACCTTGACAGCCTGCCATCAGAAATGAACCCTCGAAGCAGAATTTTAATGTGGATACCATGGAGATAGGAAATGGCTCCACTTTGGTACCTGGATAACAGATCATCACATAATATATTACAACTCACAAATAAGATAGAACAAAATATCTTCATAAGAATGATCGTTGCTGTTGTCTCTTGTTTAAAAAAAATTAATCCCCTGTCTTTTGAAACCAAATAACTGCAATTAGTGACTCATCCAAGCATGGATAAAGTGGTATTAAAGATAATAGTGTGATTGTCAAAAAAGTTAAGATCCTCAATTTGTTAGAATTTTTAAAATCTGTTACTTTATTTGAAATTTAAAATATTCATTATACAGTTTTTAAAACCCTTAAGCATACAACTTTTGAAAATAATTCCTATGTAGCTATGTCAGATTTCTTTTTGATTCCAGTTCTCTTAGCACGTTCAATCTACAGTCAAAATATCCACAATAGTTGCAGTGGTTTCCATGTGAGGGAATTCCCAACAGTTGAGAAGCCGCCATGATCTGGAGTGTTATAACTTTCACACTCTAGTTAGATTCCTGTGTCACCCCTGCCCCGTGAGTCAGGTGGCCAGTGCTTGGAGCTGTGCCCAGTGTGTTGTGAACCAGGGAGTCGCTTCCAGTAACTTCAGATACCCTGTTGTTGTGGCTATGTGATTCTTGAAATTGAACTGTAAAGTGATTTGCACCCTAGTTATTGGAATTTTTCTGGAAACTAAATATACACAGTGAATTTCTAAATTTTCTGCAAAGAGGTCTCCCTTTCTCCTTCTTCATTAAACCAAGAATATATCTACACTACCTGAGGGATTGCAACCGTAGGAATGGGCAGTGATTTGGTGGAGTCAGACATTAGAGAGAGCTACCTCAGACCATCGGTATAAATATATTTCCCTTGTGCAGACATAGGACTGGCAATGTAGGTGGAAGAGGTAAGGAAGCAGAGTGGTGCCCATCTGGTTCTTTCCCCTTGTGTATGCATTAGCCGCTCAGTCACATCTGACTCTGCAACCCCATGGACTGTAGCTCGCCAGGCTCCCCTGCCCATGGGATTCTCCAGGCAAGAATACTGAAGTGGGTAGCCATTCCCTTCTCCATGGGATCTTCCCAACCCAGGAATCAAACCTGTATCTTCTGCATTGCAGGAATATTCTTTACCATCTGAGCCACCAGGGAAGCCCTCATCATTGTTCAAATACTCAGCTCTCAGAAAATGCTGAGGGTTTATATGGCTTTAATATCTTACATCTGCTTTATAAAGCATTCTCTCTCCCTCTCTTTCTCTTTCCCCCTTCTCCCTCCCTCTCTCTCAAAGTATATGATAAACAAACCAGGGATTGAACTAGAAATAGGAGTGAGTGTATTGTCTTAAGTTCACCTCTTTACTTCTCTGAGCCTTCTACATATATATAATTTGGGGGAGGAAGGGATATGTTGAACTGTTTCCAAAATTTTCTTTCATTTCTAATAGTCTCCAAAGAACATTGTTAAAGTTGGTCTGAAATTATAAGCTCTACTCTCTGAAATGTTTGAGACTAGATGGTGTCAGGGCTAGGTTTGAGCAAACATTTTAGTAGACACAAATGTGGATACAAATCAAAACAGTGCGTTTGTTCTTTCAGCTCAGCCAGTGTGATGAGGACGCTGCTAAAGAATCAGTAAGATTCAGGGAGTTCCTGCCAGCACCTTCTTTACTCATAGGCCAAACTTGATGCCATATCTTACACTGAAGCAGTCAATGTAGTTTCCTCTCTCAGCAGAATAGCCACCAAAGGGGTGTGTGTGTGTATGTGTGTGTGCGCGCGCGCATGTGCGTGTATGACAAGGGGCAGGAGAAGGAGGTGAAGAGAGAGAAGGGGTTGGCTGGCAGGGATAGGGAGAGAAAACCAGAGAGACAGAGAGAATTAAGATGTATCACTTTTTGATAATTCATCTACTGAGGTGTGAATCTTAATGAATGAAAAGTCTCAAATGAGTTGTGGTCTCTGTGGCCAGTTTGCTGCTTCTTCTCAAACTTGCTTCACACTGCAGCAACCTTTTCATGCTCAATAAAAACATGTATAGCTGTGCCTTGGAATTGTTGATTATAAGTGTGCAGCTTTGAGAAACTATTTCTTGAGAAAAAAATGGTTACATAAACCAATTCTGTAACTCTCTTGCTTGTTAAACTGAACAGATATTTTACTTAGTCTAATTCCTTTCTCTTCATATAGTGATCCATTTCCTTTCTTCCCATGAAGAAAAGCAAATTCAATCTCTAAATTTGTTTACACTGATCAGCTCCTTCTGCTGGCTAAGGTAGAAAAAAATGGAGTAGAAGGTAGGGACTTCGATTACAAATTATTCTAAAAAGACTTGTAAACTACATTTTTTATCCATTCTAAAGAAGCATGTTGTACATACTGAAACTATCAAATGAGAAATTAGAGCAGTAAAGTCCATTGGTGATCTCAGAAAGCCTAGGAGCCATAATCAAATTCCCTGCTTTCCTCATACAGCCTGTTTACAGCCCAGCTTCATCTGCACATGTCCGGTCATCTTTCCTGGCCAATCGCATGTGCACTCAACTGCCTATATATCGTATTAGAAATGTCTTCAACAATTATTACATTTCATCATGAATCACTTTGCAAATTAATTATGTGCAAAGTTGCTTCAGTTATGTCCAGCTCTTTGCAACCCTATGGACCATAACCAACTCTTTTGTCCATGCAATTCTCCATGCCCACCTCCAGGGAACTTCCTGACCCAGGGATTGAACCCACATCTCTTACATCTCCTGCATTGGCAGGTGGTTTGGTTTTTTTTTTTTTTTTACCACTAGCACCATATAACTTAAGACATTATAACCATAAGGACACTTAGGATATCTTCATGAAATGACAAAATCATGATGGTATTCATATTCTTGTTTTAAACAATAGTTAAGGAAAGAATTACATAACCTTCAGTCCCCAGGAATCTGATGAAGTATGTTAGATATTATATACACTGAAGCATGTTATTTAATTGTTTGGGATGAGTCCACCTTTTCAAGACTGGCTACTGGCGTTTCAACCCCAAACTTCTACCAAACGAGACATTGTCAAATTTTGTCCAATATAGTGAACATCACATTTCAAAATGATTGTCAAACAGAAGACTCAGGTGATCTTTATTTTCTAGTTTGAAGTTACTTTTAGTTAAATGGTTTTTAGTCAAGATCTCTCTGGTAAGATCTAATACTGTATGAATTTTTAAAGTTTTTGTTGTTGTTGTTTATGGTAAAAATGGTATATGTACCCAAAATAAATTTATAATATGTGTAAATAATTTACAGTGACAATAATTAAAACTCCATATACCCACTATCTGTTTAGGGGTTAAAACTCTATATACCCACCATCAGTTTAGGGGTTAAAAACTATCATTAATAGTTGTATATAAGCCCTATCTCATCATCCTCTCATAAAACCACCTGAGTTAATCATTGTCCTGAATTTCATGTCTACCGTTTTCTTGCTTTATGTTTTAAAATTTTGCCCTATATACATCATCTGGTGGCTCAGATGTTAAAGAATTTGCCTGCCATGCAGGAAACCCAGGTTCAATCCCTGGGTTGGAAAGATCCCATGGAGAAGGGAATGGTGACTCACTCCAGTATTCTTGCCTGCAGAATTCCATGGACAGAGGAGCCTGGCAGACTATAGTCCATGGAGTTACAAAGAGCTGGACACAACTGAGTAGCTTTCACAGCAAAAATTACCTCACCAAGCATTAGATCATTTAATTTTTCAGGTTTTTGAACTTCATGTATTAATATACAGAATAAAACTGTAGGAATTCTTTCATCACTTGATTTTTTTTTCTCCCAATATTGCCTTCTTCAGATTTATCCATGATGATGGTATAGATTTAGTTTGCTTATTTTCAGTTCTGTCTAGAAATCCTTTAATCGATACCATGTTATTTCTTCATTTTCCTTTCAGTGGATGTTTGGGCAGTTCCACTTTTTCCCCCCACTCTTGCAATGAACATACTTGGATATAATTCATGAAAACATGTGCAAGATTTCTCAAAAAATCACTGGTTTGAAGGGAATAGGCATTTCAGCTTCACAAAATATTACCAAGTTATGTCTAAAGTAGTTGCACAAATTTATATTACTGATGATGCCATCAGATTATAAGCAACCCTATTGTTCCACATCCTTGCCAATTCTTGTTATTGTCAGAACTTTTTGATCTTTGTCTATCTTATGGATGTAAAACAGAAGCTCATTGTCACTTGTATTTTGAAGATTACTATCAATGTTGAATATATTTTAATAATTTTATAGCTTTTTTTTTCTTTTCCAAAGTCTGTTAAAGTACTTTATCCATTTTGATTGGATTGCATTTTCTGTTGCTGATTTTTAACATCTCATCACATATTCAGGAAAAAACTACTTTATAAATATATTCTTACAATGCCTAAGTTTGTATTTTGACATTTCTTATAACTTTGATGAATATGTTTTATTCTTAATGAGGTTATATTTTTCAATCTTTTATAATTTGCATTTTTTAAAGTACTTATCCTTACTTAGTCCTAGGTTATGGATATTCTTCTGTGTTTTATCCTATAAGCTTTCAAGTATGCTTTCAAAATAGAATTTTCTTCCTGTATGATGTTGTTGAGGGTTCAGCTTTTCCCTTAAGGATAACAAATTGTTCCAGCATAGTTTTCTGAGTCATAGCCAAATTTTCTTATATGCAATATTATTTCTGGACTTTTGTTGTATTCATTTGGTCGATTTCTCATTCTCTGCTACAAGATCATACATTAATGTTTACAGGTTGATTACAAGTCTTCATTTCTGCTAGTATAGTTGTCCCATGTGGGACAACATTTGACCTTAGCCAACATCTGACCTTTTGTTCTTACACTTATATCTCAAAATCAACTTGTCAAGTTCCACAAAACATGCTGTTGACATTTTGATTAGAATCGCATTGGATCTAAAAATCAATTTAGTAAGTATTGATGTCTATATGATATTTAGCTTCTAATTCATGGACATGGCATAAAACTCCATTTACTTATATCTTGTTTAAGGTCTGAAGTTTAAAATTTTTTCTTCACAGTGAACTTACTCATCTTTTTAGATTTATAATTTAAACTTGTTGTACCCGGGTAGTATCCAGCAGTAGATATGTTTTTAGATTATATTTTTTATTGGTTAAAGATATAAAGAAATTTATTTGGAATTTATCTGTTGTTTTTTTTTAATTCAGCAAATGTCTAATTCATTTATTAGTTCTAATAGTATACCTGTACATTATTTTGAGTTTTTTACGTAGACATTTTATCTTCTACATGTAATGATAGAATGCTTTCTTCCTTTTCAGTTGTTGTTTAGTCACCAAGTCATGTCCAACTCCTTGTGACGCCATGGACTGCACCACACCAGGCTTCCCTGTCCTTCATATCTTCCAGAGTTGCCTCAAAGTCAAGTCCTTTGAGTTGGTGATGCCATTCAACCATTCCATCCTCTGTCACCCTCTTTTCCTCCTGCCCTCAATCTTTCTCAGAATCAGGATCTTTTCTATGAATCGACTCTTCGCATCAGGTGGCCAGAGTATTGGAACTTCATCTTCAGCATCAGTCCTTCCAGTGAATATTCAGGCTTGATTTTCTTTAGGATTGACAGGTTTGATCTCTTTGCAGTCCAAGAAACTCTTAAGAGTTTGCTCCAGCGCCACAATTCAAAAGCATCAATTCTTCAGAGTTCAGCCTTCTTTATGGTCTAGCTCTCACATTCATACATGATGTATGTGACTGTTGAAAAACCATTACTTTGACTGTACGAATCTTTGGTGGCAAAGTGATGTCTCTGCTGTTGAATATGCTCTCTGGATTTGTCATAGCTTTTCTTCCAGGAGCAATGTCTTTTAATTTCATGGCTGCAGTCACTGTCCACAGTGACTTTGGAGCCCAAGAAAATAAAATCTGCCCCTGTTTCCACTTTTTGCCCATTTATTTGCCATGAGTGATGGGACCAGATGCCATGATCTTAGTTTTTTGAATGCTGAGTTTTAAGCCACTTTTTCACTCAACTCTTTCACCCTAATCAAGAGGTTCTTTAGTTCCTCTTTGCTTTAGGCCACAGAGTGGTATCATCTACATATCTGAGGTTATTGATATTTCTCCTGACAATCTTGATTCCTGCTTGTGATTCATCCAGCTAGGCATTTTGCATGATGCATTTTGCATAGAAGTTAAAGAAGCAGGATGACAGTATACAGCCTTGACATACTCCTTTCCCAATTTTGAACCAGTCCATTGTTCTATGTCTGGTTCTTACTCTTGTTTCTTGACCTGCATACAGGTTTCTCAGGAGATGGGTAAGGTGGTCTGGTTTTCCCATCTCTTGAAGAATTTTCCACTCTTCGTTGTGATCCACACAGTCAAAGGCTTTAGTGTAGTCAATGAAGCAGATGTTTTTTTGAAGCTTCGCTTGAAGAATTTTTGAGAATTACCTTGCTAGCATGTGAAATGAATATAATTGTATGATAGTTTGAACATTCTTTGGCATTACCTTTCTTTGGGATTGGAATGAAAACCAACTTTTTCCAGTCCTGTGACCACTGCTGAGTTTTCCAAATTTGCTGGCATATTGAGTACTGTACTTTCACAGCATCATCTTTTAGGATTTGAGATAGCTCAGCTGGAATTCCATCACCTCCACTAGGGTTGTTTGTAGTGATGCTTACTAAGGCTCACTTGATTTCATGCTCAGGGATGTCTGGCTCTAGATGAATGACCACACCATAGTGGTTATCTGGGTCATTAAGACCTTTTTTTTTTTACAGTTCTATGTATTCTTGCCATCTGTTCTTAATCTCTTCTGCTTCTGTTAGGTCCTTGCCATTTCTGTCCTTTATTGTGCCCATCTTTGCATGAAATTGGTATCTACAGGTTTTGTTTGTGTGTGTGTATGTGTTTTTAAGAGATCACCAGTCTATTGTTTTCCTCTATTTCTTGGCATTGTTCACTAAAGAAGGCTTTCTTATCTGTCCTTGCGTCCTTGCTATTCTCTGGAACTCTGCATTCAGTTGGGTATATCTTTCCCTTTCTCCTTTGCCTTATGCTTCTCTTCTTTTCTCAGCTATTTGTAAGGCCTCCTCAGACAACCCATTTTGCCTTGTTGCATTTCTTTTTCTTTAGGGTGGTTTCAGTCACTGCCTACTGTACAATGTTATGAATCTCTATCTATAGTTTTTCAAGCACTCTATCTACCAGAGCTAATCCCTTGAATCTATTCATCACCTCAACTGTATAATAAGGGATTTGATTTAGGTCATACCTAAATGGTCTAGTGATTTTCCCAAGTGGTCTAGTGATTTTCTACTTTCTCCATTTTAACCTGAATTTTGCAATAGGAGCTGGTGATTTGAGCCATAGTCAGCTCCAGGTCATCTTTTGGTGACATTTATACTTTCTTTTATTTTCCCTACTTCTACTGCTTACCAACAGCGGTATTGTTCTATGCTGAATTTCATTTACTAGTATTTGTTTCAGGACTTTTGCTATTCCTCAGCAAAATAAGACTATAAGTATTCTTTCTTTTCTTCATCAGCTTTTGGTATTAAGATTATATTAGACTTATATAAATGAAACTGGAATTATCATCCTCCTTTTCTATTGTCTGGAGTTACTTATATGAGATTGGGATCATATGTTTCTCTGATAATTATTAGAACTTGTCTATAGAAGTTTGTGAATTTTGCTAATCTTTGAAAACAGCCAAACTTTAGTTTTGTAGATTCTCTCTATTGTGTCTTTCAATTTCACTAGATTCTGTGCTACCTTTATTATTGATGTTAATATCAACTTTCTTTCTATTTATTCTTTAGTATTTTTATAAGATTTTTAACTATTTGGCTATCCTTCTGGTGGCTCAGACGGTAAAGCATCTGTCTACAATGTGGGAGACGTGGGTTCGATCCCTGGGTTGGGAAGATTCCCTGGAGAAGGAAATGGCAACCCACTCCAGTACTCTTGCCTTTAAAATCCCATGACGGAGGAGCTTGGTGCAGGCTACTATCCATGGGGTCACAAAGAGTCGGGCACGACTGAGCGACTTCACTTTCTTTCTTTCTTTTCAGAAGTCAATATTCAAAAATCTATGTTCTACAGGTTTTAATATGTAGTAATTTCATTATAGTCAAATTATGAATCTATTTTCCTTTAAGGCTTCTTAGGTGATGCATCCATTGTTGGGAGGTGTATATTTTGTTTTTGGTTTCCAGTCCTAAGGAATTATTCTTGTTTTATTCTTATCACCTGATTTCTTAATAAATTGACTTTTTTTCAAAGAATGTGATCTGAATGCTTTCAGATTTGCAATTTATCAAGAGTTAATTTATGTATTAGTATACACTCATTTTAGATGTTCAATGTTTGCTCAAAAAGAACACATATTTTCAATTTTTTGGCATAATTATCTAATTTTTGGCAAAAACTTATTATTTTTCTCTTAAATCATCATTGTCCTTTAATGTCTACTTGTTCAATCAGTGACAAAGAGTGAAGTGTATGGAGTTCTAATTGTAGTTGGGATTGCTATCCTTTTTCACTATTAAGTTCATTGTGACATCTTCAGCACTGATACTGTTTTTATTAAAAGCATTAGTTACCTGAGATTATTGTGAATTTCCCTCTCTGTCTTGCATAATTTCAATTGTAAGCATATGCTTCAAACATCCTATCTTATTCAATAATTTGTGTTTCTTGCTGCAAGTGAAATTGTCTTCATTTTTAGACAAAGAAAGAAGAAAATAAAACTTTCAGTACCCAGAATCATGTGTGTTCTTTTGTTCCATGTGAATTGAAATTCAGTACAGCCAATTGTTTGTGAATTAAACACTTGAATATATGTACAGGGAGTTGAATTGGTTTGTGGAAGGCTGTGCTTTTCCTATTTGTAGTTAGTACTGAAGAAAAATAAAAAGCAACCCGAATTTCTAAGATGGCAAAGGAAATTTTCTAAAATAGCAGTCTTTACTCATCTGTTATAGTCAGTTAGAGATATTGGTGTGCAGTTTTATGACTGAAATTATGAACTCCTTCATTCCTTCATTCCTTCATTTTAATTTAACATAGTACACATGGCACAATGTTTTCAAAAGCCCAAAAGTTTGAAATCTTCTAGCACTCAAGTAAGTAACTGTTATGTTACTTGGGCTTGAATAGAACTTATGCTTATAAAGCATAATATTGGCCATTGGAGGAGATAGAAATGTTGATGGTTTACTGGTCCATATCTGTGGCAAATCCCTTTAAGAGAGAAAAATTCCCTCTAAAATTTTTTCCAATAAAAGTGTAGTATAGGAACACATTCCAGGTTTATTCCTCCACTTCTTGTGTTATGCAAGCTGCAACCAAGTATCTGGTTTAAGATGAGATATTCAATGCAGAGAAAGAAAAAAAAATTTTAAATGTCATTTGACAAAATATTTTTGTCTATTATTAGATGCAATTGATAACCTCTCCTAGATAGTAGCTAAGATTCCTGATAGAATACCTGAACAATTATCCATTAGCTTTTAATGAGAGGAATAACTACCAAGGGAAGTGAGAGTTGGACCATAAAGAAGACTGAGCACTGAAGAACTGATGCTTTCAAACTGTGGTCTGGGAGAAGACTCTTGAGAGTCCCTTGGACAGCAAAGGGATCAAACCAGTCAATCTTAAAGGAAATCAACCCTGAATATTCATTGGAAGGGCTGATGCTGAAGCTGAAGCTCCGATACTTCAGCCACCTGATGCAAAGAGTTAATTCATTGGAAAAGACCTTGATGCTGGGAAAAATGGAAGGCAGGAGGAGAAGCGGGGTGACAGAGGATGAGATGGTTGGATGGCATCACCAGCTCAATGGACATGAGTTTAAGCAAACCTGGGAGACAGTGAAGGACAGGGAGGTCTGACATGCTTCAGTCCATGGCATCCCAGAGAGTCGGACACGACTGAATGACTGAACAACAACAAAGGGAAAAGAAGCTATCCACCCGCTCTGTATTGCCTAGCAAGCTCAAGCCAGACCCGCAAAGATACAACAGTGTCCTACATTCATCTCTGTGACTGTCTCCCAATCATATTTAGCTGGACATTCCTTTACATTATTTTCTACATGTGGCGATAAGAAAGAAATCTTTCAGTTAGCTTTTCTGGAATCTTTTTTCTTGAGACTAGCTAGACATAAGTCTTTTCATAATCAGTTTATCTGAGAAATCAACAGAGTTTCTCAAGAGAGAGACACTACATATATCTGGAAAAATATAAGACTTTCAAGGATAGGAAATTAACAAGCTAGACTTTAAGGATGAGAATTTTGACAAGTAAATAGGAAATTAACAAGCTAGACTTTAAGGATGAGAATTTTGACAAGTAAATAGGAAATTAACAAGCTAGACTTTAAGGATGAGAATTTTGACAAGTAAGTTAATTTTATAATTTTTGCATCATATTTTCTCACCTAATCCCTCCATTTAAAGTAAAATAGAAGGATACTTTAACAGAGTGTCTGAAATTCCCGTTAGTGTAAATACTAGTTGAGGGTCTACATTTATGGCGAAAACGCAATTTTTTAAATCACTCAAATAATCCTGATAAGCCAAATCAATATTTATTATTTTAAAGCATATAATTTACATGTTTAAATGCAGATGTTAATACTTTAATTTGCAGATAGTTTGTAATTACCAACAGACTCAATCAAGATATTAATTTCAAAGACAAGTTTCCCCATAATCCTGTATTAAATATTTACTTCTTATATTGAAGCTCCAAGTTCCATTCTTTCAATAATATACTGAAGTATTACATGTGTTTAAACACTAGTATTTATTAGAAACAGCATCATTTGAAGGTTAAACTTTAGAAACAGAATAGGTGCTTTTACATATATAAAACAACTTCATAAGCCAGAAGATTAATGGGGACTGTCTTTTACAGTGCACTTCATATGAAAAGGATGCTAAATCAGATCACTAAATACACATTTGGTAGCTTGGAAAATTTCATGGTGGACTATAGTCCATGGGGTTGCAAAGAGTCAGACACGACTGAGCACATAAGCATGTTTCTTTTACTGTAAATAAAAAATCTGATAATACAGAAAAACGTGGAAAAGCTGATATATTTGGTGCAAAAATACACAAAGCAACTCATCATTTCAAAGTGGTTTTCTCCCCACCTCCTCAGTGAAAAACTTAAAGCTTTAAAACAAATACAGCTGTGTGCATGCTCATTTGTGTCCGATTCTTTGCAACCCTAAAGACTGCGGCCCACCAGGCTTCTCTCTCCGTGGGATTCTCCAGAAAAATATGCTGGACTTGTTTGCCATTTTCTTGTCCAGGGGATCTTCATGACTGGAGGGATCAAAGCCATGTCTCCTGCATCTCCTGCATTCGCAGGTGAATTCTTTACCACAGACCCACCTGGGAAGCCCTAGAAAAATACTATAACATACATTCACCTTTTCTTTTTTTTTTAAACAAAAGAGTTCCTAATGTTGGCAAGTTCTTTATGGCTGTGATTTGACAAGACAAATAGGAGGGGGTTTAGTCACCGACTACAGGAGCTGACCCCAGCCATTAAACTGCAAACCACAAAGCTGTTTTACCAAAGTTGACTTTTAATTCAGGGGCCATTATTTTGAAAGAATTTTCTTGGCACCAAATGCATATCTGAACATTCAAATCCAAATATGCCAACAGATGCTTCTAAAGCAAGAGCATTAGTAAACCAATTTCATGTCAATTAGGAATGCTTTCTCTGTCATATTTTAAATAAACTTTTATTTTTCGATAGTTTTAGATTTACAGAAAAATTGCAAAGATAGTACAGAGAGGGTCCATATACTCCACCCCCAGTTGCCCTGTTATAAAATCCTACATTAGTTCAGTATATTCATCCCAATTGATGAATAAGTATTGATACACTATTATTAACTAAAGTCAATATCTTATTCATATTTCCTTAGTTTTTACCTAATTTTCTGTTGCAAAATTCCATCAAGGATAACATTACATTTAGTCATCCTGTCACCTTAGATTCCTATCGACTTTAACATTTTCCTTCTCATTGATGACCTTGATAATTTTGAGGAATAGTAGTCAGGTATTTTGTAGAGTGTCTTTCAGTTAGGATTTGTCTGATGCTCCTTTTCTCATGAATAGACAGAGATTATGGGATTTAGGGTGGGAGATCACAGAGGTGAAGGGCCATGCTTACTATATCACATCAGAGTACATACGACCAACATCATTATTGTTGATACTGATCTTGATCACCTAACCAAAGTAATGTTCCTCATTTTTCCCTTCCTTACTATTTATTAAATTGTTCAGTTTATGTATGCATGTAAAGTAGTTTCAAAATTGGAAACCATGCTTCCATGGGAAACAACCTCATCAGCTAGTATATGGTGCTAATGTGCTGTTTCTTTTGCCCTGTAGACCCTACCCAACTCCAAGGTTAGTTAGGTCAAGGCCATTTTCCCCCATCCCAGCAGGTATGGTTGTTTCATACCTTTGTAACAGTTGAATTATTTTGTCATAGTCTGTATTCCATCTTTAGATTTCCCTCGATCTTGTCATATTTTAAAATTTCATGCATTAAGGCTTACTCTTTTAGGTACTGAAATTTATAGAGTTATGCATCCATGATTACAATATCATACAGAATAGTGTCCCCATCTAAAAATATCTCCTGTATTTCACCGATTGAACTTCCCCTCACTGATGTTTTTTTCCCCCAAATTGTTATTTTGGCCAACAGCCTTCTAGTTAAAAAAGTAAATTTATGTGTGAGAAGCATTTATCAAACCAAAATAATTTGCAGAAGAGCTGGAAAACATGAGCCCCTCTGTTTGAGCAGTTAGGATCTGAGTAGGAGAAATCCAAGGACCCTGGACATTTAGAACAGAAGAAGGGAAAAAGAAAAACATGGGAGCACCCACAGTAAATATCATTCATTTTATAATTCATTGTTTAAAATCTACAGTATATCAGTGCTTCGATATGTAAGAGCCAATTTATTCAGCCACTAAATGTTTATTGAACACCTACCATGAGCAAGATACCATTAGACACAGAGGATCTAGTCATATGTAATACATACCCTCAGCTTTACAAAATATTTCATCTCATAGCTTTTCATTCCCAGATTTCCATTACTTCTAGAGATTCTCAAGGAATAGTAGAAAGAGGTTCATAATGGTAAATATGTAAGTTCAGATGGTAACTCTGACATTTGCTAACTTACTGAATGTATGACTTGTTAGTCAAATAACTTACCAAATATTTTTTGGTTTTCTCATCTATTACATGAGTTAGGAACACTCACCTCATAGAGTTATTGGAGGGACTCCAAGAGTCGTGAAAAGTGCCTGGCATTGTCATATCTCTCCTGTACGTGATATTCTAGTCCCACTCTTTCACAGTGGGTCACACCCAGCAGTACCTTCTTTGTTCTCCATCAGATTTGATCATGGGCTTGTCAAAAGGGTGATGAGATAGCTTTGTGAGAAGCAAACCCCTCTCTAAGCAGTCATCTAGGTTAACAAGCCCCTAGTCCCAGTCTAGATTTTCTGCACCAGAATTTCCAGTGTGGGGAATCAGGGTTGGAGGACCTGATGGCCTAGTAACAACCAGAGAAGGTAATCCTGATCATGGCAGCATCTTCCTAGGTTTCATTCATTGTTGAGAAGGAGCTATGCCCAAGATTCCACAGAAGGAAATGGTAAGAGAGTATGGTGCATTGATATTGACAGTTAAAAGGTAAAAGTGAGGGTGGTGGTGGTAGTTAATGGTCATCAAGTACTCCATTGTGTGCCTGACTCTGAGCTGAGCCCTCTATGAGCATTATCCAACTGTATACTCACAACATCTCCATACTGGTTTTTTTCTCTTTTTTCAGATAAGTAAATGAATCTTAGACAAATTCATTAATTCATCCAAATAATAGTGACAACATGTATTCCCTGACTTCAGAGCTGCTTGTCTCAACCAGACACACACACAAAAAATTATGGACAAGGTATTGACAGTTGGAGACTTGGTACCAGGCCAAGATTTAATCTTGGCCTTGTGCTCTACATAGACTATAAAATTCAAGTATTTGATAAAAGAGTGATTCTAGGTCATTCATTTCACATGCTTCATTTTCCCTGTGTGTAAAATAAATGGAAGCTGTAAAATTCTGTGGTTCCCACACTTGCCTACTCTCCCCACATTTTTTGTTTCAGCCATACTTTTTTAATTAGTTTTCTGTTGGAGGAAAAAAAAGTCTGTAATTTTCACTTTGATGTCTACAATACCATCTTTCTGATTAAAATACTTAGATATTCCTTCAACAGGAAAAAGAATTCTGACTCTCATGATACACAAAGTTCTGAAGTTACACAGAACTAGACCAAAGAGGATTTTTAAACCAATCTACTTTGCCTCCCTTTCTGCCCAAAGTCTATAATAACCGCACTTTAAGTCAATAGTCAGTATGACTGTGAAGTGCGTGTATCACAGAGTTGTCTCTTCAACCAAAGCAAACACTTACTGAGGAGAGACTATTTATCAAGAAGTGGAGATTTAAAAAAAATAAAAATAGGCCATGCTCACTATCTTCAAACTGCTTATCCTCTGGGGCCAATAGGCAGCCATGTCAGCTGTAACTGTAGATAGACCCTGCTCTGGGAGATATACAACTCTGGGTGTCTAGAAAGATATCATAGCAGAGCTGCTTTGATGTTGAGCTCAACGTAGAGAGAGAATTTGCATGGGAAGACAGTGCACAGAGTAGCATGAACCAGTGGGGAAGTTAGGAATTAGAGGACATGACATACAGTAGTAAACTCAGCATGGCTGGACACCAGTAAGTGTGGGCAGAGAGTGGAAGAGAAGGTAGGAAAGGCAACTGGAGCTAACTGAGAGTTTGTTCTGAATGTGACACAGGGAAATAACTTTGTTGTAGCTGTTGTTTTAGAAAAGCAGTAACACATTCCAGTAGTTTTTCCAGTAGTCATGTATGGATGTGAGAATTGGGCAATAAAGAAGGCTGAGCACTGAAAAATTGATGCTTGAGAATTGTGATGCTGGAGAAGACTCTTGAGTGTTCCTTGTACTGCAAAGAGATGAAACAAGTCAATCCTAAAGGAAGTCAACCCTGAATATTCATTGGAAGGACCGATGCTAAAGCTGAAGCTCCAATAGTTGGCCACTAATGAGAAGAGCCCACTCATTGGAAAAGACCCTGGTGCTGGGAAAGATTGAGGGCAAAAGGAGAAAGGACAGCAGAGGCTGAGATGGTTGGATGGCATCACCAACTCAATGGACATGAATTTGAGCAAACTCTGGGAGATAGTAAAGGGTAGGGTAGCCTGGCATGCTGCAGTCCATGATGTCTCAAAGAGTCAGACATGACTTGGCAACTGAACAACAAAACACATTCCTAACTGTGGTTGAGAGAACCTAAGTATGACAAGCCATGTATACAGAAGAGAACTTGGACTGGGGACTGACTTAAAGTGAAGGACATTAGTGAAGAGGTTGTTAATAAAGTCCTGTGAGAAGAAGCAGAAATTGGGAGAGAAGGAAAGACACAGGGGATGGCAAGGGAGGGTGCAGGGATGAGAGCTACCCAGCTGGTACCCAGCTACCCGTGGTTGGGCTGCCCGGCTGACTTCCTCTGTGCCCTCTGAGAGCTCCTCAAAGAAGACAGGATGTGAGCCTGAGTTTGTGCTCAATTGCTTCTTTAATCCTGCCTCTTTACTTTCCCCAGTAACCACTGAATCAACAAACACATCTTTAGCAGAAAGAGGATGAGATTTCAATTCTGCAAATTTGTATTTGTATTTCAGTCCACCCATTTGAGTTATGTGAACTTAGGGTATGTGTGGGGGGCTCATATAACCTCTCTGAGATTCACTTTCCTATTTTAGTGGGTTTGGGGGAGAAAGAAAGATTTATGGTGTATGATACATAGTATTGAGTGCTACGTCGATTCGGTCATGTCCGACTCTTTGTAACCCTATGGACTGTAGCCCACCAGGGATCCTCTGTCCATGGACTCCTCCAGGGCATGGGATGCTCCATGGGATCTTTTCAACCCAGGGATTGAACCCACATCTCTCACCACTTCTGCATCAGCAGGCGAGTTCTTTACCACTCGCACCACCTGGGAAGCACATGACATGAAGTAGGTGTTCAGCAAAGGGCAGTTCTTGTGACTGTTTGTATCACAGGTGTTCCCTTGGAATGAAAAGGTAATAGAGACCATCGAGGGTCTGTCAAGAAGCTCATTCATGGTGCTGATACAATTCCATCCTGTCTCCTTTTACTCTCAACTGAACAGAACTGAAAAGCATTTTTTTTCTCTTCTTGCTTACATATATTTACAACATATTTGCCAAATGTCCTGTTGGTGAGAAATCAATTTTTCATAGCTTACTTGTATTCTTTTCCAAATGACAGAAGACTTTCATAGACACTGGGATAAGCATCAAAATAGAATGAAACATGTTCTGCTTCTTCCAAGGCTTGATTCACCATAACAACCAGTAGTTTCTCTTACATGTTCAGCAGACTCCTTCTAATCTCCATTTGCCATTCTAGTTCTTGAAACAAACGATAAAATAGCACCATATGTTTTTAACAATTTTAAGCAAAATTTAGCTCCTGAGCCACTGCCTGCTTCCTCCTTCAAGAAGCAAAGTGAAAGTGAAATTGAAGTCGCTCAGTTGTATCCGACTCTTTGGGACCCCATGAACTGTAGCCTACCAGGCTTCTCTGAACATGGGATTTTCCCAGCAAGGGTACTGGAGTGGGTTGCCATTTCCTTCTCCAGGGGATCTTCCCAACCCAGGAATTGAACCCAGGTCTCCCACATTGTAGGCAGATGCTTTACCCACTGAGTCAAGAAGCAAAAACATGGCTCAAATATCAGAACAGTTTGTAACATTTATTGAATACTTGCTTTATGGTCTGAATTTTGCTTACCTTGTATGATTATCTTATTTAATCATCAAGAAAATCTAAATAATAAGCATAGAACAAATGTTAGTAGTTAGTAATATTACTATTGCTACTTCGGGTGACCTTTTAAGTGAAAGTTGCTCAGTCGTGTCCGACTCTTTGTGACCCCACAGACTATACAGCCCATGAAATTCTCCACACCAGAATACTGGAGTGGGTAGCCATTCCCTTCTCCAAGGGATCTTCCCAACCCAGGAATCGAATCCAGGTCTCCTGCATTGCAGGTGGATTCTTTACCAGCTAAGCCAGAAGCTTTGGTGACCTTTTAACTATAGACAATTTCTTGTTATAGGATTTTTTGTTTCCCGAAACCTCGGTTTTTCCAACTTTTTCTTCAGCATTGAATTTTCTCTTTGCCCCACCCTTAATGATGAGGAGGGCATAAGCCACCACTTTTCCATCTGTTATGGTCTGAATTACACCACCCACACCCTTAAGTACCCTAGAATAAGACTGTATATAGAGATAGAGCCTCTAAAGAGGTAATGAAGGTGAAATGAGGTCATATGGTTAGTCCCTAATCCAACATGACTGATGTCTTTATAAGAAAAGGAAGAGGCACAGGGATGCATTTGCACAAAGGAAAGGCTGTATGAGGACTCAACAGAAAGGGCTATCTGCAAGCTAAGGAGAGAGACCCCAGACATAATCAAGCCTTCCAGGCCCTTTATCTTGGACTTCCAGCTTCCAGAATTATGAGCAAATAAATTTCTGTTGTTTAATAGGTCATCCCATCTGTGGTATTTTTTTATGGCAGCCCTAGCAAATGAATATACCATCTGACCACAGAATTTTTCAATTGTACCTGTACTTCTGAAAAATCTTTAACTGTAAGGACCTTGCTTACAAAGTAATTTTTAAAAAGTTTATGTCAGTTTTCTGTTTATCTTCAGTTTCAAAGTATTTTCTAATTTATATTATGACTTGTTCTTTGACCAGTGACCTATTAAATATGCTGCTTATTTTTCTGAACTTTTGGGAGTAGTTTAGTAACATTTCTGTTGTTGATTTTTAGTTTCCCTCTATTGTGGTTAGGGAACATATACTCTATAATATCAGCCTTTTGCAATGTATTGCTTTTGGCCCAGACAGGGGTCTATTCTGGTAAATATTCTAATTCTTTAAAAAGGAATTTGTATTCTGTACTTGTTGGCTATGTCTTACAAGCATTAATTCTATATCTGGAGCTGAAGCTGAAACTCCAATCCTTTGGCCACCTGAAGCAAAGAACTGACTCACTGAAAAAGACTGTGATGCTGGGAAAGAATGAAGGCGGGAGGAGAAGGGGACGACAGAGGATGTAATGGTTGGATGGCATCACCAACTCAATGGACGTGAGTTTGAGCAAGCTTCAGAAGTTGGTGATGGACAGGGAAGTCTGGCATGCTGCAGTCCATGGGGTCACAAAAAGTCAAACATGACTGAGCAACTGAACTGAACTGAATTCTATATCTTATTTTTTTATCTTTTTAAAAAATCATCTACTAGTAGAAGTATGTTAAAATTTCCAACTGAGATTTCAGTATTCACCTATTTCTCCTCTTATTTCTGTCTGCTTTTACTTTACATATTTTAAAGCTATGTTATTAAGTGTATACCTCCCTGGTGGCAGAGACAGTAAAGAATCTGCCTGCAATGTGGGAGACCAGGTTTGAACCCTAGGCTGGGAAGATCCCCTGGAGGTGGGCATGGCAACCCACTCCAGTATTCTTGCCTGGAGTATCCCGATGGACAGAGGAGCCTGGGAGGCTGCAGTCCATGGAGCAGCAAAGAGTTGGACATGACTGAGCGACTAAGCACAGCACATTAAGTGCATAGGAAGTTTGAAAATTTATGTCTCCCTGTTTAATTACTTTTCTATTACTATGAAATATCCTTTTCTATGTTTAATAATACTTTTAGTACTAAAGCTTTATTTTTCTGATGATAGTATAGCTATACATAGTTTATTTTAGCAAGTCTGACAATCTTTGTCTTTTACTTAGAATACTAAGTTCATTTACATATAATGTAATTATTGCCATAATGAGGTTTAAGTCTACATCTTGGCATTCATTTTCTTTCTGTTCTGTTTGTTCTTAGTTCTTATTCCTTCTAGCCTACTTTTTTTTTTATTGTTTTTTATTATTTAATATTATTTTAATGTTTTATATTATTTTATCTCTTCCATAGGGTTTTGGTTATTGCTGGTTTACCTTAATATTTTAGTGGTTAACCTAGACCTTAGAATATGTATCCTGAATTTAAATATTATTAGTACTTCTCAAACATTACAAGAACTTTATAACAGTTTAAATTTGTTACCCCTTTCTACATTCTGAACTATTGTTTTTATGTATTTCACTTCTATATGTTGCATATAAACTCAACAACACAATTGTTATTGCTTACAGTTGATATATATGTCAATTTAATTTTTTCTAATTTTCTTAATTCTTTTATACAGTTTTATACTTCCTCTAGGATAATTTTCTTAATCCTAAAGAATTTCCTTCAGTATTTCTTGTAGTGTCATAGGCTGGTGACATGACATAAAAAAATTCTCTTAGATTTAAAAAAAATATATCTATTAATTTAGTGTTTATTTTTGAAAGATTTTATCTTCTTCTTTTTTAAAATTAATTTCTGTAAATAGTTTATTTACAATGTTATGTTAGTTTTTGCTATACAGCAAAATAAATCAATTAAAAGTCTTAGTTGCTCGGTACCCCATGGATTGTAGTCTGCCAGGCTCCTTGTCCATGCAATTCTCCAGGCCAGAATACTGAAGTGGGTAGCCATTCCCTTCTCCAGGGGATCTTCCTGACCCAGGGCTCAACCCAGGTCTCCTGAACTGGAGGCAGATTCTTTATCATCTGAGCCGCCAAGGCAGCCTAAATTCATACATATACATGTATCTATTTGATTTTCAGATTTTTTTCCTATATAGGTTACTATAGAGTATTGAGTATTCCCTCTTCTACAACAGTAGGTCCTTGGTGATTATCATTTTTATATTAGTTCAGTTCAGTTGCTCAGTCTTGTCCTACTCTTTGTGATCCCATGAACCGCAGCATGTCAGGCCTCCCTGTCCATCACCAACTGCTGGAGTCCACCCAAACCCATGTCCGTTGAGTTGGTGATGCCATCCAAACATCTTATCCTCTGGCGTACCCTTCTCCTCCTGCCCTCAGTCTTTCCCAGCATCAGGGTCTTTTCAAATGAGTCAGCCCTTCGCATCAGGTGGCCAAAGTATTGGAGCTTTAGTTTCAACATCAGTCTGTCCAATGAACACCCAGGACTGATCTCCTCCATGATGGACTGGTTGTATCTCCTTGCAGTCCAAGGGACTCTCAAGAGTCTTCTCCAACACCACAGTTCAAAAGCATCAATTCTTTGGCGCTCAACTTTCTTTACAGTCCAACTCTCACATCCACATATGACTACTGGAAAAACCATAACCTTGACTAGATGGACCTTTGTTAGCAAAGTGATGTCTCTGCTTTTTAATATGCTGTCTAGGTTGGTCATAACTTTCCTTCCAAGCAGTAAGTGTCTTTTAATTTCATGGCTGCAGTCACCATCTGCAGTGATTTTGGAGCCCCAAAAAATAAAGTCAGACACTGTTTCCACCACTGTTTCCCCTTCTATTTCCCATGAAGTGATGGGACCAGATGCCATGATCTTAGTTTTCTGAATGTTGAGGGGTTTTGTGTTTTTTTTGAATGTTGAGTTTTAAGCCAACTTTTTCACTCTCCTCTTTCACCTTCATCAAGAGGTTCTTAAGTTCTTCACTTCCTGCCATAAGAGTGGTGTCATCTGCATATCTGAGGTTATTAACATTTCTCCCAGCAATCTTGATTCCAGTTTGTGCTTCCTCCAGCCCAGTGTTTCTCATGATGTACTCTGCATATAAATTAAATAAGCAGGGTGACAATATACAGCCTTGACATACTCCTTTTCCTATTTTATACATAAGTGTGTATATGTCAATCCCAGTTTTCCAATTTATCCCTCCTCTACCCTTACCCCGCCCCCTTTGGAGAAGGCAATGGCACCCCACTCCAGTACTCTTGCCTGGAAAATCCCATGGATGGAGGAGCCTGGTGGGCTGCAGTCCATGGGGTTGCTAAGAGTCGGACACGACTGAGCGACTTCACTTTCACTTTTCACTTTCATGCATTGGAGAAGGAAATGGCAACCCACTCCAGTGTTCTTGCCTGGACAATCCCAGGGGTGGAGGAGCCTGGCAGGCTGCCGTCTATGGGTCACACAGAGTCAGACACGACTGAAGCGACTTAGCAGCAGTAGCAGCAGCCCTTACCCCCTTGGTAATCATGTTTGTTTTCTACATCTTTCACTTTATTTCTGATTTGTAAGTAAGTTTATTTGTACCATTTTTTTTTAGATTCCATGTATAAATGATATCATATTTGATTTTCTCTGTGTGACTTACTTCACTCAGTGTGACAATCTCTATGTCCATTCATGTTACTGCAAATGATATTATTTAGTTATTTTTTGTGACTGAGTAAGAGTCCATTGTATATACACACACACACACCACATTTTCTTTATCCATTCATCTATTGATGGACATTTAGGTTGCTTCCATGTCCTGGCTATGGTAAATAGTGCTGCTGAAAGATTTTTTTGATGTATAAAACTTCTTTTTACCTTTATGGAGTATGAAGTTAATCCATGTTTATGACATTTAAGTACTCACAACTCAAGAACCTAAAATAATAATTAATTTAAAAATGGGCAGAGGAAATGAATAGCCTTTTTTTTTTCCCAAAAAAGATGTACCAATGGCTAACCAGTATATAAAAAACACTCAGCTTCACTAATAATCAAAGAAATGCAAATGAAAACCACAATGAGGTATCACCTTATACCTGTCAGAATGGCTATCCTCAAAAAGATAACAGATAGCAAATGCTGGTGAAAATGGAAAGAAAAAAGAATCTTCTGCACTGTTGTTGAGAATGAAAATTGGTACAGCCAGTATGGAAAATAGAATAGAGGTTCCTCAAAAATTTTTAAGAAATTTAAGATACTACGTGATCCAACAATCCTACATTTAGGTGTACAGCCAAAAACAAAGAATAGTATCTTGCACTCTCCTGTTCATTGCTTCATTATGCACAATAGGCAAAATGTGGAATCAACTCAAGTGTCCACCAATGGATGAATGTATAAAGAAAATGTGAGACACACACATACACACCCAGAACTATTAATTCACGTTAAAGGAGAAGAAATCTTACCATTTCAACAACTTGGTTGAACTGGAGGACATTATGCTTCATCAAATAAGCCAAAAACAGTTATTGCATGATCTCTCTTGTATGTGGAATCTATAAACATCACACTTATATGCCAGAATAGAATAGTGATTACTAGTGGCTTGGGTTAGGAGCAGGAGATGGGGAGGGGTGATCAAATGGTATAAAGTTTCATTATATAAGAATGAAAGAATAATAAGAATAAACCTTCAGTTCAGTTCAGTCACTCAGTCGTGCCCAACTCTTTAAGACCCCATGTACCACAGCACACCAGGCCTCCCTGTCCATCACCAACTCCTAGAGGTTACCCAAACTCATGTCCATTGAGTCAACGATGCCATCCAACCATCTCATCCTCTGTCATCCCCTTCACCTCCTGCCCTTAATCTTTCCCATCATCAGGGTCTTTACAAGTGAGTCAGTTCTTTGCATCAGGTGGCCAAAGTATTGGAGTTTCAGCTTCAACATCAGTCCTTCTAACGAACACCCAGGACTGATTTCCTTTAGGATGGACTGATTGGATCTCCTTGCAGTCCAAGGGACCCTCAAGAGTCTTCTCCAACACCACAGTTCAAAAGCATCAATTCTTTGGTGCTTAGCTTGGAGACCTAATATAATATAGTTATATATAACCTAATAAATATAATTATTATTTTATTAATAAATATACTTTATATATTATATAATGGACTTTCCTCATGGTTCAGATGGTAAAGCGTCTGTCTACAATGTGAGAGACCTAGGATAATATTATATAATGCACTAATAATTATATTAGTCTCCAGTGTTATAATAAGAATTAGCCCTGCAGACATAAAGCATGATAACTACAGTTAATAATAACGTGTAGTATACTTGAAATTTTCTGAAAGAGTAAATAAAGTATTCTCACCACAAAAATATGTAACTTCTGATGTGAGGATAGGTATGTTAATCAACTTGGTTGTGGTAATCATTTCACTGTTATATACACATAAAAATATTATATTGTACTCTTGAAACACATATGATTGTTATTTTTTAATTATACCTTAATAAAGCTAGGGAAAACATATTCTGTGGCAAAACCAGCCAGATGGGAAGTCTCCTAGATTTCACAATGCTACAGCAGTAAACAGGACCATCGGAAACTCCACTGGTTTCTCTGTCCTGGAAGTGCCCCTCTGGCAGTAGCAAGTCAGTCTGACAGGCTACTCCCAGACTTGGAAATGCCTCTAGGGAAAATGAAAAGGACTCTGATCTCAGCTTCCCTAGAAGAGGCTCTTTCCTCTAAGGAATTCTAATTATCTGTCTTTGCGTCCATACTTCAAAGTCTTTTTAAAAATCATAATTTTAAATATTGATTCTATTATGTGTTGTTGCATAGAAGCAAAACCTTCTTGATATTAATGCATGCCCCCTTTTTATCCTGCTTAGAAATAGAATTTCTACATTGAATTTAAGGCAGGAAATGTCTCCATAACCTCCTTCATCAGGTCTCCATCTTGAAAATCACACACACTTAGTGCTCAGTAAATATGACCAAACATTTTACCAAGAATTTCAGGTGATATGAACATGTACAATACATATATGGCCCTTGCCATTATAGAGCTTACAAATGAGTGAGAGAGTTCCACCTTAAAAAAAAAAATCAGCACACAATTTAAAAAGTTAAATGCTATAAAAGAGTAGTATAAAGTAAAAGGTTCCAAAGGCTATTGATTTAGATTGCAGGATCAGGTACATCCTCTCTGAAGTGAAAGTGAAAGTGACTCAGTCCTTTCAGAGTCTTTGCAACCCCATGAACTATACAGTCCATGGAATTCTCCAGGCCAGAATACTGAAGTGAGTAGCCTCTTCCTTCTCCAGGGAATCTTCCCAATCCAGGGATCAAACCCAGGTTTCCCACATTGCAGGAGGATTCTTTACCAGCTGAGCCACAAGGGAAGCCTAAGAATACTGGAGTGGGTAGCTTATCCCTTCTCCAGTGGATCTTCCCGATCCAGGAATCAAGCCAGGGTCTCCTGCATTGCAAGTAGATTCTTTACCAACTGAACAATTAAATTGGGGCCTTGTTACTGAAACCTTGCCTCTGTGCACTGGCTCTGAATTGAATCCTGGACAGAGTTTTGGGTGAAATAGAAAAGAATAGCTTTATTGCTTTACCAGACAAAGGGGGCCACAAGGGGCTAATGCCCTCAAAACTGTGTGCCCCAACCTGGAGGGGACAGTGAGGAGTTTTATCTTAATGGTTCAAAGAGGATGGTAATCACCTTGTGGACATTCTTCTGATTGGCTGATGGTATGCATCATCAGTCTTCTGGTTCCAATGGGTCTGGTGTCTAGTGCTTGTGGGGAGCATATAGTTAACTTCTTTTACCTAGTGGCAGTTTGAAAAAGTGTTAGTAGCTCAGTTGTGCCTGACTCTTTGCAACCCCATGGACTATAGCCCACCAGGCTCCTCTGTCCATGGGATTCACTTGGCAAGAATATTGTTATGTATGCCCCTTGGTTTTCTGTGGTTGTGGAGAAAAGGAAAGATATACCCATTTGAATGCAGAGTTCTGAAAGGTTGTTGCTGAGCCATGAAAGATGCTGGGATTTTTGTTTTATGGAGAAGAATTCAATCCGGAACCAGTAAGGAGGCTTTATTGCTGTAAGTTTTTGTATAATAAAGTTTTATTAAAATACAAAAGAGAGAACGCTTCTGACGCAGACATCAGAAGAGGGCAGAAACAGTGCTCCCCTGCTAGTCTTTCAGTTCAGTTCAGTCGCTCAGTCGTGTCCAACTCTTTGCGACCCCATGAATCGCAGCCCGCCAGGCCTCCCTGTCCATCACCAACTCCCGGAGTTCACTCAAACTCACATCCATCAAGTCAGTGATGCCATCCAGCCATCTCATCCTCTGTCGTCCCCTTCTCCTCCTGCCCACAATCCCTCCCAACATCAGAGTCTTTTCCAATGAGTCAACTCTTCGCATGAGGTGGCCAAAGTCCTGGAGTTTCAGCTTCAGCATCATTCCTTCCAAAGAAATCCCAGGGCTGATCTCCTTCAGAATGGACTGGTTGGATCTCCTTACAGTCCAAGGGACTCTCAAGAGTCTTCTCCAACACCACAGTACAAAAACATCAATTCTTCGGCACTCAGCTTTCTTCACAGTCCAACTCTCACATCCACACATGACCACTGGAAAAATCATAGCCTTGACTAGACAGACCTTTGTTGGCAAAGTAATGTCTCTGCTTTTGAATATGCTATCTAGGTTGGTCATAACTTTCCTTCCAAGGAGTAAGGGTCTTTTAATTTCATGGCTGCAGTCACCATCTGCAGTGATTTTGGAGCCCCCCAAAATAAAGTCTGACACTGTTTCCACTGTTTCCCATCTATTTCCCATGAAGTGATGGGACCGGATGCCATGGTCTTAGTTTTCTGAGTGTTGAGCTTTAAGCCAACTTTTTCACTCTCCTCTTTCACTTTCATCAAGAGGCTTTTTAGTTCCTCCTCACTTTCTACCATAAGGGTGGTGTCATCTGCGTGTCTGAGGTTACTGATATTTCTCTCAGCAATCTTGATTCCAGGTTGTGCTTCTTCCAGCCCAGCGTTTCTCATGATGTACTCTGCATAGAAGTTAAATAAGCAGGGTGACAGTATACAGCCTTGATGTACTCCTTTTCCTATTTGGAACCAGTCTGTTGTTCCAGGTCCAGTTCTAACTGTTGCTTCCTGACCTGCATATAGGTTTCTCAAGAGGCAGGTCAGGTGGTCTGGTATTCCCATCTGTTTCAGAATTTTCCACAGTTTATTGTGATCCACACAGTCTTTAGCCAGATGTTATATAGCTAATAGCAGGCTGCTAATTAGAGGAAGGAAATGTCTCAAAACTCAGAGACTGGCACTAGGCCCCTCTCCCACACATGCATTTTGAGGTAACATTGGCACAAGATGAGTTGTCCCAGGCCATAAAATGACTGACAGAATCTTGAAGAAAGGCCTGTTTCCAAGCAAATACATACTCTCATTAACATAGCTTAAGAGAACATTTGCAGAAGTAAAACATACTGGTTCGTCAAGTCAGCTGTGTGTCTTAGACAGAACCAACTTGCAGAAAGACAGAGTCTAGGGTAAATAGATAGTTCATTAAGATACCTTAAGAAAAAACATTTCCATAATAAAAATGCATTGGTAGGCTCAAGGTTTGAGAAAAGTTCAGGTGGAACCAGGTGTCCTCAGGGAAACACAGATTTTGAAAGGAATACTCCTTTTAATTTTGTAAAGATAAGGGAAAAAATCGTGTAGTGGTTTTCTCTTGCAGCTTAAGAGAGAGAGAAAAAATGTCTGACACTTGCTGCCTATTTCCTCCCTTTGAAGACTTCTAGCCTTCCTGCCTCTTGCCCTCTCAGTTCCAAAGAAGAGCAAGGAGAGATAAGAAAGCCTTCCTCAGTGAACAATGCAAAAACTAGAGGAAAACAATAGAATGGGAAAGACTAGAGATTTCTTCAAGAGAATTAGAGATACCAAAGGAGCATTTCATGCAAAGATGGGCACAATAAAGGATAGAAATGGTATTGACCTAACTGAAGCAGAAGATATTAAGAAGAGGTGGCAAGAATACACAGAAGAACTATACAAAAAAGATCTTCACAACCCAGATAACTACGGTGGTGTCATCAATCACCTAGAGCCAGACATCCTGAAATGCAAAGTCAAGTGGGCCTTAGGAAGCATCACTACAAACAAAGTTAATGGAAATGGTGAAATTCCAGTTGAGCTATTCTATTTCAAATCCTGAAAGATGATGCTGTGAAAGTCCTGCACTCAATATGCCAGCAAATTTGGAAAACTCAGCAGTGGCTACAGGACTGGAAAAAGTCAGTTTTCATTCCAATCCCAAAGAAAGGCAATCCCACAGATTGTTCAAACTACTGAACAATTGCACTCATCTCACATGCTAGCAAAGTAATGCTCAAAATTCTCAAAGCCAAGCTTCAACAGTATGTGAACTATGAACTTCCAGATGTTCAAGCTGGATTTAGAAAAGGCAGAGGAACCAGAGACCAAATTTCCAACATCTGTTGGATCATCCACAAAGCAAGAGAGTTCCAGAAAAATACCTACTTCTGCTTTATTGACTATGCCAAAGCCTTTGACTGTGTGGATCACAACAGATTATGGAAAGTTCTTAAAGAGATGGGAATACAAGACCACCTGACCTGCCTCCTGAGAAATCTGTATGCAGGTCAAGGAGCAACAGTTAGAACTGGACATGGAACAACAGACTGGTTCCAAATGGGGAAAGGAGTACGTCAAGGCTGTATATTGTCACCCTGCTTATTTAACTTATATGCAGAGTACATCATGTGAAATGCCTGGCTGGATGAAGCACAGGCTGGAATCAAGATTGTCGGGAGAAATATCAGTAACCTCAGATATGCAGATGACACCACCCTTATGACAGAAAGCAAAGAACTAAAGAGCTTCTTGGTGAAAGTGAAAGAAGAGAGTAAAAAGCTGGCTTAAAATACAACATTCAGAAAACTAAAATCATGGCATCCAGTCCCATCATTGCATGCAAATAGATGGAGACACAATGGAAACAGTGACAGACTTTATTTGGGGGGCTCCAAAATCACTGCAGATGGTGACTGCAGCCATGAAATTAAAAGATGCTTGCTCCTTGGAAGAAAAGCTATGAGCAACCTCAACCGCATATTGAAAAGCAGAGACATTACTTTGCCAACAAAGATTCATATAGTCAAATTTATGGTTTTTCCCCTGGTCATGTATGGATGTGAGAGTTGAACTATGAAGAAAGCTGACCACTGAAGAACTGATGCTTTTGAACTGTCGTGTTGGGGAAGACTCTTGAGAGTCCCTTGGACTGCAAGGGGATCCAACCTGTCCATCTTAAAGGAAATCAGTCCTGAATGTTCATTGGAAGAACTGATGCTGAAGCTGAAGCTCCAATACTTAGGCCACCTGATGTAAAGAACTGACTCATTGGAAAAGACCCTGATGCTGGACAAGATTGGTGGCGGGAGAAGAAGGGGTCAACAGAAGATGAGATGGTTGAATGGCATCACCAACTCGATGGACATGAGTTTGAATAAGCTCCAGGAGTTGGTGATGGACAGGGAAGCCTGGCGTGCTGCAGTCCATGGGGCCACAAAGTGTCAAACACAACTGAGCAACTGAACTGAACTAATACCCATTGGTGAGGATGTTGCAGGGTGTGGGGGTGGGGTGGGCGTGGGGGGCAGGAACTGTAAACCAAGACCTTGCCCTAAGGCTGCACTACTGTTTCCTGATTGTTCCTCCCTTGTCTCAGCATTCCCTGTCTTCCCTGTTTAGCAATTTTTTCAACCTGTCATTTGGAGCTCAGGGAATGTCTTAGAGACTGAATGAAGCCCATTTCTTACAAGAAAGAAATGGGGGACACAGGAAGGCTTCAAAAGAATGAAAACCAGTTAATTTCAGGGAGACTAAACATTATATTCAATAGTGTAAAGTTGGAAAATATTCTATTGTGATTTGTACTAAGAAATATATATTTGGTCTTTGTTTTCATGTCTGGCACAGAACTCAGGAAATCCTTGAAATTTCCTGTGGTGATAGAGCAATAAATGTGTCTTTTTTTATGTTAATGAAGTGACTGTAATGTTACACCTAATGAGTGGGTTGGATGCTGAAAGAACCAGCCTTGTGATTAGAGTTTGGAACTTTCATTCCCACCCTCCTAACCTCCAAGGAAGGGAAAGTGGCTGGCAATTGAGTTCAATCACCAATAGCCAATGAGTTAATCAATAATGCCTATGTAATGAAGCCTACATAAAAACCCAAATAAAGAGGGTTTGGAGCCTTTTTCCATATCTTGCTTTAAACATCTCTTCCATCTGGCTGTTTTTGAGTTATATCCTTCTATAACAAACTAGTAATCTAGTAAGTAAAATGGTTTTTTTTCTGAATAATATGAGATGTGCTAGCAAATTAATCAGTCCCAAAGAGGGAGTCATTTGAACCTCTGATCTGTGGCTGGTTGGTCAGAAACTCAGATGATACAGTAGGCTTGTGACTGGCTTCTGAAGGGCTGAGCACAGGGGGCATACTTGTAGGGACTGATGCTATCTCCAAATCGTGTCAAAATAGAGTTAAATTATAGGACACTCAGCTGATATCTCAGAGCATTGCTTGGTGTATAGGGAAAAACCTCATATTTGGTGACCAAAAGTGTCAGAAATGAACCACTCCATGTCAACAGTAAGGGAGACACAGGAGGTGAAAGACTGAGTTTTTCTAACATAGATGCTGCTTTTATTAAGCATCTATGAAACTTGAAGCATCTTGAAACTATGCAAGCCTAAATGAAAAAGAGTCTGTTAGATGAAAGACACTTGGTCATACAAAGCCACATGATCAGTTAAGGTCTTAAATTTTATTTTATCAAATAGTTTTAATCACCGAAGTGCCAATTTTCTCCATGGAAAATGGGTTGGAAAGCTGAACATATATAAGTGGGTTAGGAGGCTACTGAAATGTTAATGTGAAAAATGACAATGACTTGGATTAAGATGGTGGCTGAGGAGGTAAATAATTCATTGCATTTGAAATATATATTAAAGGTAGATTCAATAGGACTTGGCCATAGAATAAACACGAAAATGAAAGAAAAAGTGGTATCCAAAGTTTGGCTTTAAAAATATAGGTTTAATTCTATTTATATAGATTTTCTAAAGTAGTTCACATGCATTATCTGATTTGATCACCATAATAATGCAATTATTATTAAAAGATATAATATAAACAAGAGATCAGCACTATCCCTCTTACAGACAAAGGAAAGAAGGTTCAAAGGAGTCATGGGGGCTATCTGCTTTTAATCTAGTAATTAACCCACAGCTGAGACCAGAACCAAATTCTATATTACAGATCTTCCTCTGCTTACGATGGATGTTACATCCTGATAAATCCATTTAAGTTGAAAATAGAGTTATTTGAAGATGCACCTAACCAACAAAACATCATAACTTAGGTTAGCCTACCTTCATGGGCTCAGAACAAATATATTAGCCTCCAGTTGTTCAAAATCATCTCACACAAAGCCTCTTTTATAAAAAAAGTTTTGGGTGTATCATGTACTTTGTTGAATACTGTTCTGAAAGTGAAAACCAGGATGGTTGTGTGGGTACAGAACAGTTGTACCTGTATCATTTGTTTACTTTGATCTTGTGGCTGTCTAGAGGCTGTGGTTCACTACTGCTGCCCAGCATCACAAGAGTTTATTGTGCTACTTATCACTAGCCCAGGAAAAGATGAACACTAGGAATTTAAAGTATGGTTTCTTCTGAATGCGTATTGCTTTCACACTATCGTAAAGTCATAAAAGTGAGTGAAGTCGTTCAGTCGTGTCTGACTCTTTGAGACCCCGTGGGCTGTGGCCTACCACGCTCCTCTGTCCATGGGATTTTCCAGGCAAGAGTACTGGAGTGGGTTGTCATTTCCTTCTCCAGAGGATCTTCCCGACCCAGGGATGGAACCTGGGTCTCCCACATTGTAGGCAGACGCTTTACCATCTGAGTGTCTGACTTACTAGGGAAGTCCTACAGTCATAAAATTGCAAGTCAAACCATCATAAACTCGTGGTCACCTATAGCGGTCCAAGGCTCTTTTTTGTAGTGAGTAGATTTCCTCCCTCACTATGTGTTTAAGAAGTACAGAGGGGACTCAGAAAGATGTTTCTGCCATGACCTCAATCACTACAAAAGTCCCAGCCAAACTCTTCACCAAGTAAATCAAAGCCAGTAATCTTGAACCAATAATAATAATATCAATTGCATTTTATTGACACCTTCACAACCTTCCAAACCTATAACATCATTTCATTTGTCCAGTGGTAAAGAATCTGCCAGAGGATGAGACAGTTGGATGGCATCACTGACGTGATGGACATGAGTTTGAGCAAGCTTTGGGGGTTGGTGATGGATAGGAAAGTTTGGCATGCTGCAGTACATGGGGTTGAAGAGAGTCAGAAACTATTGACCAACTGAACTGAACTGAAAGAATCTACTGGCAAGTGTGGGAAACTTGAGAGACATGGGTTGGATCCTTGGGTCAGGAAGATCCCCTGGAGGAGGACATGGCAGCCCACTCTAGTATTCTTGCCTGGAAAATTTCATGGGTAGAAGAACCTGGTGGGCTACAGTCCATAGGGTCACAAAGAGTCAAACACAACTGAGTGTGTGCACACACACACACATATACATTTGTCATAAATCCTTTGGAACAGATACTAATATCAATCCTTTTAGGGTTAAGGAAACTAAGGCCCAGAAAAAAAATAATTTGCCTCAGTAGACAGAACTAGTAATTGGTCAAACCAAGATATACCAGAGCCTATGCTATGTTGCCTTTTATGAAATTGAGAAGAAAATTTAATAATAAAAACATGATTACACAAAAATGAATTCAAACTCAAAAGATGGACATTGCAATGCTGACTTTGTCACTGGCTATAGTCTTAATTTCTTTCCCCTAAACTCTTCCATGCCTCATCCAGAGCCTCAATTCTACCTGAAAAATGAAAGACTTTTATTACATTATTTCTAAAGCTCCGAGTCATTTTCTTCTTGTTTGTAGCTAATTATATTTTCAAGAGTTAGCTAATACAGTTTGTGTTACTGCCTGCCAATCTTCTCACTGACTGTCCCCACCCAATTTTCTCTTCAGGCTTGAAAACCTCCCACTACCCCAGACTCTTAGAGAGTTCTCAGCTGCCTTTCAGAATATTCAAGAAACATCAGCTCGGTTGATAGCTTGGCAATTAACTCATCCTGCTAACACACTCTCTCTGTGCTACGTGCTAAATTGCAGAGGGTGTTTATCACATGTCAGGCTGACAGCCTCCTGCTGTTGGCTTTGATTTGCTAAATACCTGCAAAGATGAGGTGCCTGGAACACCTGGTCTGCAGAGCAGGCTGTGCAGAAGAGCTTCAGGCAGCATCTCAAGAGGATCTGGTGTGCCTTCCTATGTCCCTTACTCACCCACCCCTCTGCATTTCAGAGAGAAGTGAAGAGAAAGGGACATAACCTTGAATGAACTGAGACAGACCTTATTCTGGACTGAAATGAACTGAACTTAACCAAGGGAGGTAGGAACCCACTCCCATCCCTTTGCCCTGGCTGAGGCTATCATGATAAACTAATGAACAATTACAGTGTTATTATTATGTACCAGGAACAATGCCAAGTACATCACCTGCACAAGCTTATTCATCTTTACAGCACCCCAGGAGTTTAAATAACATATCCCCAGTTATCCAGCAGGTGGTTTGTTGTTGTTGTTCACTCACTAAGTCGTGTCCAACTCTGTAACCACAAGAACTGCAGCACTCCAGGCTCCCTTGTCCTTCCACTATCTCCTGGAGCATGCTCAAATTCACCACTGAGTCAGTGATCCTATCTAACAGTCTCATTCTCTGTGGCCCCCTTCTCCTTTTGCCTTCGATCTTTCCCAGCATCAGAGTCTTTTCCAATGAGCTGGCTCTCTGCATAAGGTGGCAAAAGTATTGGAGCTTCAGTATCAGCCCTTCCAATGAATATTCAGGATTGATTTCCTTTAGGATTGACTGGTTTGAGCTCCTTGCAGTCCAAGGAACTCTCAAGAGTCTTCTTCAGCACCGTGATTCAAGAGTATCAATTATTTGGTGCTCAGCCTTCTTTATGGTTCAGCTCTTACATCTGTACATGTGGGTACATGTACATGCATGCATGTGAGTAGTATAGCAGAATAGGATTTGCCTGGTTCAGCTCTCACTTCAGCCGAAGAATCTACCATTAGGTCTTCTAATCCCTTCTTGTTCTCCACATCCCAGTCATAGCTGTGCATTTTGAAAGGCAGTAACGAAACAGCAAGAAAAATGCTTTCTGCTATGTTTTTCCTTTTCAGTTATCTAATCCCACTGCTCAGTTAAGGGGCAGTGGTCCCAATCCAGGCTGTGAAGATGCGATCTAGACACTGATAGAAAGAGATTTGATGAATGGCCAAACAGAGCATTCCTTTGAGACTCTTCTTTCCTCTATCTCATGCTGACTCTGGCTCCATTCAGTCTCAGTCTTTGAATTTGCAAGTTGAAAGGCAATGGTCAGTTGGTTCAGTTGGACACAGTACTTTATTGAAAATACTGAAATGCTAAAAACCAGGTACCACTGCGAATATTTAATATTTGTTGAGGTCAGACATTCTTGAATGAGAATTTTGGTTTTTGTATGTACAATCTCTGCCATCTTAGGCAGTTGACTTAGCTCTGAGCCTTGGTGTCCTCATCTGTCATATGCAGGTGGTATTATATATACTCTCCTCAAAGGCTTGTATAAGGGTTAAAATGTAAACTTTACAGTGGGGCAAGGAAGCATGGGACTGTGGAAATGCATGTGCTTTTGAATCTTTTCTCTGAGACTTCAAAACATTGAATAAGTCACCCAGTATTTGTGAGTCCATGTTTTTCTGGACTGTGTCTATAGGACACAGTGTCCTTCAACTGTCTGTAGGAATAATAACACTGATTTGAGGGTTGTGTGAGGAACTAAGTGAGATAGGGTATTAAAAATGCCAAGAGCAGCCAGTGCCACAGACTACTCACTCAACATGGTTCTTTCTATTGACACATCCCTATTTTAATTTCTTAATTATTTTGCACTCAAATATAGACTATATGACTTTATATGTTCATGGAGAAAAGAATATTAATTAGGTTGTTGACCATAAACATCATTCAGAAATTCATGGGTTTTATATCTTTGGAGATCAATTAGCTTCTCCTAACTCTCATAGTTAGGAGTTATAGGCTTAAGTCACACAAATGTGTACAAGTTAGAAACAGCAAAAAGTGTTGAGCAAATGGTGTCGTGACATGGTGTCAACCCACAGTCATGAAACAGCTCTTGAATGCCGGTGAGCAAATATCATCACAGCCTGTTGATTCTGTGTGTGAACAGTGGTGCAATTTTCCCTTGAATTTGCTAAGCTCGAGTAAGGGACATGCCAAGGCCCCATTCATTTACTGGAAGTAAGTGGTGGCCTGTTGTGTCTGCTCTTTCCAAACTAGGGCTTTTGTACCAGGACCTCAAGTTCCCACAATTGACAAAACACCACCGTTGCTCAGTCTTTTATTCCTCTTCAATGTAAAGTCATATTACTTGCTCTTCAGTTAGGAGTGGGTAATTATAGCTCTTGGGAAGTATCAAAGGAAAAATGTCTCCATGCTGGGTTTATATAAAAGTGTAGTTGTCATGGCCCTTGGGAGAAAGGGGCTGGAATTTGCTGGACACAGGGCAGAACGTTTCTGTAGCCCTTGGGAGGAGTCTATTGTGAAGAGACACAGAGATAATTCTCTCCTCCAGGAGCTGACTGCACATATGAGGGAACTGGAAATGGGTAGATTTCTTCTCAAACACTAACTTCTAGGCCAAGAGAAGAATGTGGTGATCTCAGACCCCTGGCACAGAAAGCCTAGTAAGTCAGAGGCCAATAACCAAATCACAAACACAATAACATACCAATAATTTCAACCACTGAAATGCTATAGCCAAACAAAGGGATCTGTTGAAAAAGACATGATGATGAGCAGAAAAAAGTCCTGCATTAGAGTCAGAGAAACCTTGACTAAGCTCCTGATTTTGTGACCTGGAATCAGTTAGCCATCTTCTCTCAATATGGGCTTATTTTTCTTTAAGAAGGGATAGTAATGTCCACCTCAGTAGAATTTTGTGAGGATTAAGTGAGATAACGTACACAAAATTTGCCGGCTGATTTCTGGCATGGAGCATGGACAAATGCATGGTCACAATTTTTCATTCTTGAGTCCACAGGGGGAAAGGGGGATTCTTTCGGAGTGTTGCAGGTTTTAAAGTTTGTCCTCTGTCTTCCATGTTTAAAAGTTACAGTATACTAACGCATATATACGGAATTTAGAAAGATGGTTAATGATAACCCTGTATGCGAGACATCAAAAGAGACACAGATGTATAGAACAGTCTTTTGGACTCTGGGAGAGGGAGTGGGTGGGATGATTTGGGAGAATGGCATTGAAACATGTATAATATCATATAAGAAATGAATTGCCAGTCCAGGTTTGATGCAGGATACAGGATGCTTGGGGCTGATGCACTGGGATGACCCAGAGGGATGGTATGGGGAGGGAGGCGGGAGGGGGGTTCAGGATTGGGAACACGTGTACACCCATGGCAGATTCATGTTGATGTATGGCAAAACCAATACAATATTGTAAAGTTTAAAAAAAGAGAATATTTTGTGCAATGATAAAATTTGGTATTGACAAACAGAAAAAAAAAAAAAAAAAGGAACGCTCGGACTTAGATATTAAATGATACAAAGGCCCTTTGTTGAATGTTTACTACATCCTGGCCTGAAGCCATGTGATTGACATGCATTTATCATTAAGTGGTACCTTTCATCATCACCTCCTTTTTACAGAGTGAGAAACTAAGCTCTAGCTTTAAGTAACTGCCTTGGTGACCTAGTTAGAAAAGAGCAGAATTAGGAATACCCAGGTCTACCAGGGGCCAAAACACTCAACAACTGTACTTTTCAGCTACACTGAATTCTTGGCTGCTTGACCTCATTTATCCCTCTGCTTTTTTTCCTCCTCTCTTCATGACCTCTTTTCAGTATCTTTTCTACAGTGAAGTCTTAATTCCTTTGGGATTTGTAATCATTCTGATGTTGAGGCTACCAATGCACATTGTTCAGGAGCCACTTGCTTCATATGCAGCGTAAATGAGTGGTGTTCTGGGTATGTTTACACTACTTCAGGAAGCGAAAGGTCAAGTACAACCATAGACTTGGTGTTATTGTTCTTCTTTCCTCATTAAATCAAGTCATCTCAACTGGGCAAACACGTATCCTTCCTAACTCATTTCCTATCTGTCTATGCTGTTGCTGTTGTTCAGTTACCAAGTTGTGTCTGCCTTTTTGCAACCCCATGGATTGCAGCATACCAGGCTTCTCTGTCCTTCACTATCTCCCAGAGTTTGCTCTAACTCATGTCCATTGAATCAATGATGCCATCCAACCATCTCATTCTCTGTTGCCCCCTTCTACTTCTATGACACTGAGCTGAAGTAGCTTTTAAGTTTACCTTGTTTATCTTGTTCGCTTTCTACCAAAGACCCTGGGCCCCTAGAGGTTAGTATTAATAATAGCAGTATAGTAGTAGTAGTCAAAGCAGTAGCAATAGCCTCAGTCAGAGTGTTTGTAGCAGCAGCATTATGCTCACTATGAACTGGACAGAATGCTATGCACTTTATTTGCACTATTGCAGTTATGTTTTATAAATAACTGTGAAGAACAAACATTATTTCTATCTTCACTTATAGGTAAAGAAATAGCGATTATATAGTTCATTCAGGGTCTGCTAGTCAAGTAACGACACTGAAGTATTTGCACTTTTATCAGTGTTCAGTTAATATGAAATAGCAAGTCCAATTTAAAGGCATTGTCACATTAGATTCCCTCGTACCACCCCACGTCACCGCATATGAGTTTGGTGGATGACTGTTTTCTGAAATGCAGAAAACCATGTAAGTGAGGAAGATAAAATTAGAAAGTATAGAAATGCAGAGAATAACTATGAATGAGACTGTTAGACCTTTTGTAAAGAATTAGAACAGGAATCAGAAAACTATGACCTGTGGGCCAAATCCACTCCAGCACTGATTTTTGTAAATAAAGTTGTATTGAGATACAATCAAGTCCATCCATTTATATATTGTCTGTGGCTCTTTTCAGGCAACAATGGCACAGATGAGTAGTTTCAACAGTGACTTCATGGCCTGCAAAAGTGAAAACATCTACTATTTGTCTTTTGACAGAAAATGTCTTCTGACCCCTGGCCTGGCTTAGAACATCACTGGTTCTAAAGATGTCCTACAGTCCTCCCAGATCATTTACCAGCCTCCCACTGCTCCTCAGAGGTAATTTCTAGTCTAAATTTTGGATAAGCCATTATCTGGCTTACTAAGAAAAAAGTTTTAACACATATATATTCACCTGCAATACTTTATATTGTTTTGCTTGCTTTTGTTGAAGGAACCTTTTAATTGAAATATACGTAGAGAAGTATACAAACCATAAGTTTGCAGCATGCTGAATGTTTATAGAATAAAGGCAGCATGAGTAATAGTCAGTGGTGACAGGGTTATTACCCGTGTTGATGTATAGAACATTACCAGGACCTCAGAACACATTCTCATGCACCTCCCCAGTCAATATCCCTTCCTGAGAGTGAGAACAATTAAAACATCTATTACCATCCATTAGTTTTGCCTCTTTATTATGAAAATGAAACTGTTGATGTGTAAGTTCGTATTTGGCTTCTTTGCTAGACTTTGCTAAATATTGTGTCTGTGAGATTCATCCGTTTTATTGCATAAAGCAGTAATTTGTCAATTTTCATTACTCTAGTATACCATTATATGATTATTCTACAGTATTCTCAGTATTTTAATTATTATTCAGTTTTGTTTTTAATTTCCATTATCATTTTTTTCTAGCCTCAAGATAAAAAATTTAAAGGTTTTTAAGTTTCCTTTATTGTTAATTATTTCTTTAAATCTATCCCTTTATAAAAGTTGTTTCTAAATGTATTGTGATCATATAATGTGTTCTAATAATGTACATATCCTAAAATTTATCAGTATTTGCTCTATGACCTAGTACTAGGTTTGTTTTATGAACGTTCCATAGGTGCTTCAAAAAAATGTGTTCCATAGTTGTTTAAGGCAGAGTTCTCTGTACATTATTATACCACGCTTATTATTTGTGTATTCAAATTTCTATATCCTGCTAATTTTCCATCTGCTTGTCTTAAAATTGAGAAAGATATCTTGAAAATTTCCACCATGATGATGGCTCTTTCAATGTGCCCATGTGGTTCCATCATGGGTTATATCTATATGTATGGCTTTGTTGCTGTTCAGTCACTCAGTCGTGTCCAACTCTTTGCAACCCCATGGACTGCAGCACACCAGGCTTCCCTGCCCGTCACTATCCGCTGGAATTTGCTCAAACTTATCTCCACTGAATTGGTGATATCTTCCAACCAACTCATCCTCTTTCACCCCCTTCTCCTCCTGCTATAACATTTTCTTAGATACCTATAATTTTAGAATTATTATGTCTTCCTTATAATTAAACCTATCATTATATGGTCATTTAATAATGATTTACTTGATCACTATTCATGCTCTTTTTCTTAAAGTACAGTTTGCCTTATTACCCAGCTATGTATTTCTTGGTATTTGCATGATGTGCCTGTTTCCATCATTTTTCTTTCAATCTCCTCATTAATATTTTAAATGTGTCTTTTAAATATCATAGAGTTGGATTTTTAAAAATCTAATCAGGTAGTTTCTGTCTCCCAGTTAACAGGCATAGTTCATTGTAATTGTTATTGGTGCAGAAAAGAGAGTGAAGTACAAGAGGATAGTCACATCCCAGGTCATGTCTGAGACCCTGAATGGCTGCCTAGTATGGGTTCTTGGCTTCACACAGGAATTAATTGAGGAGGGAGCCATAGTACAGTGAAAGAAGGTATATTCAGGGAGGAAACACTCCATAGACAGAGTGTGGGTCATCTTGGAAGACAAGAGAGACACCAGGCTATGGGGTTGTCAGTTTCTATAAGAGTGGGTAATTTTACAGGCTAGTGAGTGGGAGGAGTATTCCAGCTATTTTGGAGAAGAGGTGGGATTTCCAGGAATCAGGCTGCTGCCCACTCTTTGACTTTTATGATTGGCCTTGAAACTGTCATAGCACCTGAAAATGTGTCATTTAGCTTGCTAATATGTTACAATGAGTGTATACAGAGGCTCAAGGCCTAGTGGAAGTTGACTTGTCCATCCATCTTGAATTTATTTGGTTCTGATCGTTTTATCCTGTGTCTTCAGGCTGTGTCACTCTTTTAAATGTTGTGTCCTGCTTCTTTCTTGTCACATTCCAGTTCAGTCACTCAGTCGTGTCCAACTCTTTGAAACCCCATGGACTGCAGCACACCAGGCTTCCCTGTGCATCACTAACTCCCAGAGTTTACTCAAACTCATGTCCATCAAGTCAGTGATGCCATCCAACCATCTCATCCTCTGTCGTTCCCTTCTCCTCACACTGTATCTTTCCCAGCATCAGGGTCTTTTCCAATGAGTCAGTTTTTCACATCAGGTGACCAAAATATTGGAGTTTCAGCTTCAGCATCAGTCCTACCAATGAATATTCGGGACTGATTTCCTCTAGGATTGACTGCTTGGATCTCCTTGCAGTCCAAGGGACTCTCAAAAGTCTTCTCCAACACCACAGGTCAAAAGCATTAATTCTTCAGGGCTCAGCTTTCCTTATGGTCCAACTCTCACATCCATACATGACTACTGGAAAAACCATAGCTTTGACTAGATGAATCTTTGTTGGCAAAGTAATGTCTCTGCTTTTTAACATACTGTCTAGGTTAGTCAAAACTTTCCTTCCAAGGAGCAAACGGCCTTTAATTTCATGGCTGCAGTCATCATCTGCACTGATTTTGGAGCCCCCCAAAAATAAAGTCAACCACTGTTTCCCCATCTATTTGCCATGAAGTGATGGGACCAGATGCCATGAGCTTAGTTTTCTGAATCTTCAGTTTTAAGCCAACTTTCTCACTCTCCTCTTTCACTTTTATCAAGAAGCTCTTTAGTTCTTCTTCACTTTCTGCCATTAGGGTGGTGTCATCTCCATATCTGTGGTCATTTATATTTCTTCTAGCTTGTGATTCATCCACTCCAACATTTCTCATGATGTACTCTGCATGTGAGTTAAATAAGCAGGGTGACAATACACAGCCTTGACGTACTCCTTTTCCTATTTGAAACGAGTCTGTTGTTCCATGTCCAGTTCTAACTGTTGCTTCTTGACCTGCATACAGATTTCTCAGGAGGCAGGTCAGGAGGTCTGGTATTCTCATTTCTTTCAGAATTGTCCACAGTTTGTTGTGATCCACACAGTCAAAGCCTTTGGCATAGTCAATAAAGCAGAAGTAGATGTTTTCTGGAACTCTCTTGCGTTTTGGATGATCCAGCAGATGTTGGTAATTCAATCTCTGGTTCCATTGCCTTTTCTAAATCCAGCTTGAACATCTGGAAGTTCACGGTTCATGTATTGTTGTAGCCTGGCTTGGGGAATTTAGACCATTACTTTGCTAGCATGTGAAATGAGTGCAATTGTTCAGTAGTTTGAACAATCTGTAGGATTGCCTTTCTTTGGGATTGGAATGAAAACTGACCTTTTCCTGTCCTTTGGCCACTGCTGAGTTTTCCAAATTTGCTGGCGTATTGAGTGCAGCACTTTCACAGCATCATGTTTCAGGATTTGAAATAGCTCAACTGGAATTCCATCACCTCCACTAGCTTTGTTCATAGTGATGCTTCCTAAGGCCCACTTGACTTTGCATTCCAGGATGTCTGGCTCTAGGTGAGTTATCACATCATCGTGATTATCTGGGTCATGAAGATCTTTTTTTTTTTGTATAGTTTTATGCATTCCTGCCACCTCGTCTTAGTATCTTCTGCTTCTATTAGGTCCATACCATTTCTATCCATTATTTTGCCCATCTTTGCATGAAATGTTCCCTTGGTGTCTCTAATTTTCTTGAAGAGATCTCTAGTCTTTCCCATTCTATTGTTTTCCTCTATTTCTTTGCATTGATCACTGAGGAAGGCTTTTTTATTGCTCCTTGCTATTCTTTGGAACTCTGCATTCAAATGGATATATTTTCCCTTTTCTCTTTGTCTCATTATTACCAATATATTTGCACTGTTTTCTAGCATTTACTTTATGTTCTTTTTTCCCCTTCATATTTCTATAACTTTTATGCTAGCAATCTTCTTTTTGATTGACTAAGATTGTTTTCCAAATATCTCTCTCTTCTTCCACTCTTTTGGTAGTTATATACTCTTATTTCTACTCTTTTACCCTTAACATTTTACCATGACAACTTAACCTAGCATTTAATCAGCAGAATAGTAAAACCCCTTCAAGCTGCCAAAATCCACCCCCTTTAAAAAGCCATTGCATTATAAATTATGATTTTTTTTCTGGTATACAGTAATAATATTTTTGAGTCCAAAACTTCCAACTATGTTCATTTTCAGAGCCCAATAGTAATAGGGACACAGGGATTTATATTCCTTCCTTTTCTTTTTACTCTTAAAATATTCTAAAGAGCTATTGGAACTTAAAGGCATTTTTACTTTGATAAAGTAAAACTAAATAACCATCTTGTAAACAGCCTATGAGATTTCAGAGTGTAAGTAAGACTCAAACAAGACCACATTAGGCTCATATTTAGAAAACAACAGAGACAACAACACATGATTAAACACAGCTTCCTGACTGACCTGTGTGATTCTGATGCTACCAGTGGCAGCTCTTGTCCTGATAGTCCTCCCACCTCACAGATAAAATGCATTAAGATACACAGTTCCTGCTGCTTGAGAGCTTCCAATAGACAACCAGCCCTGGCTTTCTTAATCTCCCCTGAGAATCATCCAGCACAATCTTAAGTCCTAAGAGAAGCCCTTCCTAGTCTCCTTCTCCCTTATGGAGAAGGATATTCCCATTATTTCTCTGGAAGGCATTTTCCTTTGCTGCAGTGAGTAAATAAACCAAGCAATTTTTCTGGGTGTTCCTGGTGGCTTTTAGTCAGTGGGCTTCAACAACTTTGATCTCTAGTTTTAAAGATACCAAGTTACTTGCTAAGTAATGATGAGGTCATGTTGGTATTCCTTTTATTCCACCTTAACAGACTTTCTAGTGCTACAGCCAGCGCAGCAGGTAGGGATCGAAAGTGGTCGACGCACAGTTTGGAAAAAGAAACTAGAGACAGAATTAAAGTTTTAAAGATGGGACTGGGGGACTCAAGACCTCTAGGATCAAGAGCCCTGTTCCTCAGAGCCACATCACTTTTGTTTAGTGTCTTGGCACACAGAGAGTATCTGTTGTGCTATGATAAAATCAGCCTCCTGTCTCACTGGTCACGTCTCCCATTTTATTGATTACTTTGGACTATCTTTGTTATTTTCTTGTACAAAGGGTATCACCCAACTGGAGGCCATAAACCTGCATATGGTTTTGGAAAACATCTTGGTGTGTGCACAAGCAACATTCTGCATGTGCATTGACCTGCATTCTAAGGTCCACACTATGTTTTTCCTTAGCTCAGCAGGGCATGACGACCCCAACTAATCAACCCGATGTACTTTTGTTTAGATTATACTGGATTGCTATATTTTGTTTTTATTTTTTTCCCATGGTGTTTTTCTCATGGCTTAGCCAGAGCATCAGGCAGCTGATTATTAATGCCTGCTTTCTAGAATAACGTATATGGCAAAATCAAGTTGTTTTAATAAAACTGGGATTTGATGATAGGTTTGACAAAGTATGTCTATAGTACATGTAGTCTAAGTTTTAAAAATCATACTTTAGGTATTATTAATATAAGAGGCAAAGGGGCAGCATAGAAAAAGCATCAGAAGAGCAAATTGTAGGGTAAACATCATAATTATTCCTCCTAGGTGACTTACCTGTCCTGAATCATGTCATCTCCATTTGTAATATCAGCTTATTAATAACCTACCCACTGATGTCCTAGTTTTACTGAGAAGAGAACATAGGCAGAGGACTTAAAGTTTATTTACAGAAATCTATCAATATTGTCAGTGAAATCATGCAATAGCAGCAGTTTTCACTTTGCAGTAAAAATAATCTGATGAACTTTTAAGAAAATACCATCATCCATATAAATTTCATCAGAATTCAGAGGGTGAGACCTGACCCAGAATAGCCAAAACAATGTTGAAAGAGAATAACAAAGTCGGAGAACTGAACTCCAAAGTTTGACTTATTTTAAAGCTACAATAATCAATATAGTGTGGTAATGGCAAAAAGAATTTTTTTAATTAATATTTTTGAAAATACTTCAAATGATTCCAATGTGCGGCTAATTTTGAGAACTAATGGGTTAGAGCAGAACTTTTCAAACTTTATGTTCGTATGAATGTTTGATTTTGTTGAAATGCAAACTCTGATCCAGGAGGTCTGTGGTGGGGCCTGAAATTTTACATTTTTAACAAGCTTCCAGGGATGCTGGTGTTGCTTATCCGTGGACCATCTGTGAGTTATGGAATAGTAATGCTAAAAAATATATTTAAAAGACGAAAGCAAAATAAAAATGGCAAATACCTTCATAACTCAAGTTGATAGCAAAAACTAATATCTTGGCACCTGAGATAGTCACTACCAAAGAAACTGGCAAGAAAATTTTATTTGTGTACAAAAATGTTTTTTGGTTGTAATTTCTCCCTTCTCATCTCCTCACCTTCCCCTTGGATTAAGAGAGAAATAAGCTAGAAAAGTTAAGATCACAATGAGAAAGAAAATCAGAAAAGGCAAAAGAATGAACATCTTAATGAATTTGTTTTATAAGGAATTAAGAAGGAAATTAACTGCTGATGAAAGTTATTTCCACTTTGGCAAAATGAAAAGAATAATTAATATGTATGCTTAACTGCTATTTGTGTAATACTTTTATAAATAATATACTTTTAAAGAAATGAACCATTATATGTTAATGCACTATGAAATTTTGAGTGTACCACAGATAGATGCTTCAGTAGGTGGGAAATCATATAAGAAGCTGGAAAGACTCTAAACATGAATGAATGTTCAACATCCAGTGAGGATAAGTAAATCTGTATTTAGGAAGTTCCTCAGCTCTAACCAACACTGCCTCTCACCAATGAATTGCTTTGAATTGCAGGCTAGAAAAAAAACAAAAAATTATGCCCAACTATAATCTCCCAAAATAGATATTCTGCAGGTAAAATTTCAAACTTGAGTACCTATTATATATAATGCTTCTCAGGTGGCGCAGTGGTAAAGAATCCACTTGCCAATGCAAGATACAAAAGAGATTCATCACTGAGTCAGTCTCCTCCTCTGAAGGAGAAAATGGCAACCCATTCCAGTATTCTTGCCTGGAGAATTCCATGGATAGAGGATCCTGGCAGCCTAAAGTCCAAGGGGTTGCAAAGAGTTGGACACAACTGAGCAAGCACTATGTATAATACCTTGTCAAAAGATACAAACAAGCCCTGATCCCTATCCTTAAGTAACCTGTAATTCTAGAAAGGATGCTAAGTATCACTGCTGGACATGATGCTTTAAATTTCTCCTGTGAGCTGGAAGTTTGGCCTTGGGCTTCCTGTTTATTTTCTAAGTACCTCCGAGTTTTGCTGATTGTAGGAAGACCTGTTTTAATCCCACTAATGCAATACACTTTGAGGATAAAGGGAGCAAAAATATTAGAGTAGGAAACTCTTTCTTTTTTTTTTTTTTGTCTCAGTCTGCCCAGCATATAAACTATTTCAGTCAGAGCAAGACTCACTGTTGAGATGTTGGCAGACAAGCAAACATGAAGCTTTGCAATTTTCAAGAGATTGCCAACTGGGCTGCAGATTCACAATGAAAAAAGATTTAATATACCAAGAAAGTAGTGGAATGAGGCAGAGAATGAACAGCAGTGGAGCTGAAGTTGTATTATACCTGAATATTCCCATGCTTCCACCTGAACAGTCAGTTCTCAAAGGTGTTATTAGGAATTCCTGCATGAAGAAATCAGCCTGACCTGACAGACTGTTGGGAGAGAATAAACAATTGTGAAGTTTAGCAAGAAAGAGATTAGACCTCAGCAGCCAGGTCTTGATAAGCTCTTGCTAATTATAAATCTTTTAATAGGTGCCCTCTATTGATGTGAACATTCCTATCATCATCTTCAGAAAAGCTGGAAAATCCTCATTGTTTTCTCTGGGGAATCTGATGTGCTTAAAATGCCAGGAGGCAACTAATATCTTTCTTTGAGGCAAAAGGTTTATTCTAGACATATTCTGTTAGGCCATGGTTGCTGCTCTGAACATAGCCAAATTACATAGGTTTCATGATAAATTTTATATTCAAGTTACTATTACTGTGTCCCACAGTCACAGACAAAACACTCTGTGCAAGTGATCACAAGGGTTCTGGACAAGAGACAGTTGTTTCCATTTAAATTCCATGGATAAGACACGTAATTTTATCCTTACTAAAGATGTAAAGATCAGAGATAATGTCTTTGTGCACGTTTGGACTGTGGCCTTTTTTTTTTTTAATCAGTCTGGCCCTGTTGTGTTGGGTGTAAATATCTTTGTATTTATCCTACTTGGGATTCATTTAACATCTCAGGTCTTAAGGACATTTCTCCGTGATTTCTTCAAATCCTTTTCTGCTTCTTTCTCTTTCCTTTCTTATGACACACTCTGTATGTCTGTTCATACTCATGATATTGTCTGTGAAGTTCTATTCATTTTTCTTTGAAATTATTTTCCTCTGTCTTTTAGACTGAATGATTTTTGTTGATCTATCTTCAAATTCATCTGAATCATCTGCCAGTTTAAATATTTTGTTGATCTGTCTAGTTACTTTTTCATTTCAGTTATTGAATTTTCTAAATCCAGGCTTTCATTTTTCCAGGTTCTTTTTTATAATTTCTGTTTCCTTATTGAAAAATCTATTTTATTCATTGTTGGTATCATTTCATTAATTTTTTAAACATGTTTTCCTTCAGTTTTTCAGCTATGTATTTAATAGCTGATTTGAAATCTTTGTCAAATCCTGTATCTGGGAACATAATTTCTATTTGCTTTATTGACTGCTCTTTGTTTTTCCTTGAATATGATTCATACTTTATTTATTTCCACATCTTATAACTTTTTTTAAACCAGATACTTTAGATAACATATTCTATCTCTTTTGGATTCTAATTCTTCATAGCGCCTCCCCCTAAAATTTTGCTGTTCCTGATTTTGTTTCTTTGTTTTGTAACTTTACAGACTGAATCTGTGAAATATGCCTCTTCTGGAGTGTACAATCTCTGTTCTCAGAGTTTTTTGTTCTTTCTCTCTCTCTCTCTCCTTTTTTCTTCCTCTCTCTCTCTCTTTTCATTTCTTGAAAAAAATTCTTGTTTTCATCTTGAAGCCTGGTTTCCCAAGAATTACCCTTGGGTCTGCCTAACTTAATAGCCTGACAATTACTGAACACTGTTAGCCAGTGAGGCTCCTGTCCTCTGCCAATTTATCTATATGAATAAGAAAATATGTTATAAATTCAGATTACTTTAAAATCTGCCTAAGTTTTTACTTTCTGCTGAGTCTTTCTAGTCTTCCCCATACATGTGTGCTGCCTCAGCCAAGAGTATGTATTTTTGCAGCCGCATTTGCTAACTCCAGCTCCATTTGCCATGCATTACCTGATATCTGTCACTTCCTCTGAAAACATCAGTGAGCTTTGCAACTTTTCCAAATCTAGTGATCCTCCTTTGATTGTGACAGTCACGTTTCTGGTTTATAGTCTTCCCTGCCCTGGAATAAGTTCTATGTTAATGGAAGAAGTGGGAATTCTCTCAAGCAAGAATACCACAGACACCTACTGTTCTTAACCAAAGTTCATCAGTTTTCAAATATAAGTGCTTTTATGATTGCTATATGAATTTGTTTGATTCCCAGAGAGCTAAAATGGTTGTTTTTGTCAGTTTTATCTAGTTTTACAGTTGCTCTCATATTGATAAAGTCTATGAATTCTTCCCTTTAATTCAATTCATAACACCATTTATTTGAAATTGATATTTTCCTATTTTTGAGTATCTACCCATGGGCATGGGCTCTTTTAATTACTTTTGTTATACTCCAAACTATTATACATTCTAGTGAGTTTTTATTGTGATAATCCTACCCCTCTACCCTTCAAGTTCTGAACCAAGTGAGAAATAAATATAGGAGGCATAGGAGGATCTAAATATCAGCTTTCCCCCCTTGCCTTGTGGGTGTAAGTTGGATTAGAATTTGAGGCTTTGATCTGAGGTTAAAAAGGGCTCCCCACTTGCTCTGTATTGAGCTGAACTTTCCCACTGGGTTTTCATGGACTGGACTCCTGCAAACACCACCCTTGAGAACACTGCCTTTCTCCATGTGTGTGCTTCAGGAGAAGCATAGAGAGAGCAAACAGGTGAAGTGGCCAATAGTCCAGAGTGTGAGAGACATACATACTCAAGAAAGGGTAGTGCTAACATCTGATAAAATTTTCCCCTTCACCCTCTTCCTAATATATTACCAACTGGAAAAGTCACTCTTTGCTGTGTGCATATGCTAGAAGTGGTCCTCTAGTTGCTGGTTTCTGTTTTAGAGAAAAGAAGGATGGTCTCTACACTACTGAAAATAAAATAAGTGATCCTTTTTGTATAAAGAAAGTGCCTGGTAAATATCAGTCCAGTCTTATGATCTATATTTATATGTAGAAAACATGTTTGTCACTCTTTGCCACATCAGAAAGTCTATTCATGTTAGGATGTTTAATTGAAATTATTTCTATGTGGTCTCACATCTAATGGGCTTCCCTAGTGGCTCAGCTGGTAAAGAATCTGCCTGCAATGTGGGAAACCTGATTCAATCCCTGGATTGGGAAGATTCCCTGGAAAAGGGAAAGGCTAAACACTCTGATATTCCACCCTGGAGAATTCCATAGACTATATAGTCCATGGCGTCACAAAGACTCGGATATGACTGAACGACTTTCACTTTGACTTTCAATGATAAGAAAGCCCCTTATTTTGAAAAGAACAGTCCCAGGGAACCTTGATCTATTTGTAGTGAATTCAATTCTGAAAGAGACTGAATGTGAATATCACATCTGAACTGAAGGCTTCACTAAGACTGACTATCACATCTAGGCCTAGATGGTGCAAAAGAATCAGTTCACATCTGTGACAAATGGCATAGAATGGCTAGTGAAAGTGTGTGTGTATGTGTGTCTTTCTGCCTAGCCATTGCCTAAGTCAGTTATTTATAAATGTATTTTTTGCAGTACAATCCTATTTCTAAAGGAAATCTTATGTGTAACTCCCCCAAAAATAAAAGGTGAACTGCTTTTGTTAAAGCCATAGTATACATCCAGTGGCATGCAGCATGCATCTCTGCCTCATTCTGCCTTGGGCCCCAGGGAGCAAGTGCAGAAATGCAAAGAAATTGGTCTCCTAGTCCAGGGCTCTCTCCACCTGATTTCATTATCAGCTGAAAAATGTAGATATTAGATTTCCAGCCTTATCTTCATCAACATGGAGATACTATGGATGTCTGAAAATTTCATAGTCTTTGTGCCTTTCCCTGAGGAATAATAAAATCTAGAGTCTTGAGTTTTGATCTTGGCTTGAGCCCTAACCAGCAAGTTTTTAAACTTCATCATAGACCAGTTTTCTCATCTATAAAATGGGAATAAGAATAAAACAATATCATGTGAAGTAGATAGCTTTTCTAATTGTTCAATAAATTATGATAATGGTAGTGATAATTATCATTGTTATTGTTGTAAACCAGCACAATTCAAGTTTAAGACACTGGTATCAATTATAGGTGGTTTTATTGGTTGAACTGTATTCCCCCAAAAGGCATGCTGAAGCTCTAAAACCAGCACCTGTGACTTCCACCTCATTTGGAAATGGAGTCTTTACATATGTAATAAATTTGAGTTCATAATGGCATGTCAAAAGAGCAACAGGATATCATCTCATACCTTTTAGGATCGTTATTGTGAAACAAAAGATGAGGGAATTCCTAGGTGGTCCAGTGGTTAAGATTCTGTGCTCTCACTGCTGAGGGCCTGGGCTTGACTCCTGGTTGGGGAGCTAGGATCTCACAGGCCATGTGGCTCAGCCAAAAAAAAAAAAAGATAAGTGTTGGTGAGGATGTGAAGAAACTGAACCCTTCTATAATGCTGGGGGTGTAGACTAGTGTAACCACTACAGAAAACAGTGTGGCAGTTTCTCAAAAACTTAAAAATAGAATTACTACGTGATCTAGTAATGCCACTTCTAGATATTTATTGAAAAGAACTGAAATCAAGATCTCAACGAGATCAACTTTCATATGTCCATTACAGAATTATTTATAATACTCAAGACATGAAAGCACCATAAATGCTCATTGACAGGAGAATGGATAAAAACAAAAGTAGTATATACATACAAGGGAATATCATTCAGTCTTAAAGACGAATGAAATCTTTCCATAGGTGACAATATAGATGAACCAGAAAGACACTATTCTAAGTGAAATAAGCTGGTCACAGAAGGACAAATACTGCATTATTCTACTAGTATGGGTATTTAAAATAATCAGACTCATAGAAACAGAGTAGAATAGTGATTGTCAAGATCTGAGGGGGAATAAAGAAGAGCTGCTGTTCAATGAGTATAAAGTTTCATACTTGTATATTAGTTACACAAGAATAGCTTATATATTAGTTTTATAAGAATAAATTCTAAAGATCTACAGTGTAACATTGTTCATAAAGTTAGTCATACTGTTTTGTGCACTTTAGAAATTTAAGAAGGTAAGGCTCATGTTAAATACTCTTCAGTAAAGTTCAGTTCAGTCACTCAGTCATGTCTGACTCTTTGCGACCCCATGAATAGCAGCATGCCAGGCCTCCCTGTCCATCACCAACTCCCGGAGTTCGCTCAGACTCACGTCCATTGAGTCAGTGATGCCATCCAGCCATCTCATCCTCTGTCGTCCCCTTCTCCTCCTGCCCACAATCCCTCCCAGCATCAGAGTCTTTTCCAATGAGTCAACTCTTCGCATGAGGTGGCCAAAGTCCTGGAGTTTCAGTTTTAGTATCATTCCTTCCAAAGAAATCCCAGGGCTGATCTCTTTCAGAATGGACTGGTTGGATCTCCTTGCAGTCCAAGGGACTCTCAAGAGTTTTCTCCAACACCACAGTTCAAAAGCATCAATTCTTTGGTGCTTAGCTTTCTTCACAGACCAACTCTCACATCCATACATGACCACTGGGAAAACCATAGCTTTGAATAGATGGACCTTTGTTGGCAAAGTAATGTCTCTGCTTTTGAATATGCTATCTAGGTTGGTCATAACTTTTCTTCCAAGGAGTAAGGGTCTTTTAATTTCATGGCTGCAGTCACCATCTGCAGTGATTTTGGAGCCCCCAAAAATAAAGTCTGACACTGTTTCCACTATTTCCCCATCTATTTCCCATAAAGTGATGGGACCAGATGCCATGATCTTCGTTTTCGGAATGTTGAGCTTTAAGCCAGCTTTTTAACTCTCCACTTTCATTTTCATCAAGAGGCTTTTTAGTTCCTCTTCACTTTCTGCCATAAGGGTGGTATCATCTGCATATCTGACGTTATTGATGTTTCTCCCGACAATCTTGATTCCAGCTTGTGCTTCTTCCAGCCCAGCGTTTCTCATGATGTACTCTGCATAGAAGTTAAAGAAGCAGGGTGACAATATACAGCCTTGACGTACTCCTTTTCCTATTTGGAACCAGTCTGTTGTTCCAAGTCCAGTTCTAACTGTCGCTTCCTGACCTGCATACAGGTTTCTCAAGAGGCAGGTCAGGTGGTCTGGTATTCCCATCTCTTTCAGAATCTTCCACAGTTTATTGTGATCCACACAGTCAAAGGCTTTAGCATAGTCAATAAAGCAGAAATAGACAGTAGGTGTTGCAAAATGGCATCAGAGGGCAGACACATTGAAACCATTTCTCCTTTGCTTTTCGCTTCTCTTCTTTTCACAGCTATTTGTAAGGCCTCCTCAGACAGCCATTTTGCTTTTTTGCATTTCGTTTCCATGGGGATGGTCTTGACCCCTGTCTCCTGTACATTGTCACAAACCTCATTCCATAGTTCATCAGGCACTCTATCTATCAGATCTAGTCCCTTAAATCTATTTCTCACTTCTACTGTATAATCATAAGGGATTTGATTTAGGTCATACCTGAATGGTATAGTGGTTTTCCCTACTTTCTTCAATTTAAGTCTGAATTTGGTCATAAGGAGTTCATGATCTGAGCCACAGTCAGCTCCCGGTCTTGTTTTTGAGGACTGTATAGAGTTTCTCCATCTTTGGCTGCAAAGAATATAATCAATCTGATTTCAGTGTTGACCATCTGGTGATGTCCATGTGCAGAGCCTTCTCTTGTGTTGTTGGAAGAGGGTGTTTGCTATGACCAGTGCATTCTCTTGGCAAAACTCTATTAGCCTTTGCCCTGCTTCATTCCACATTCCAAGGCCAAATTTGCCTGTTACTCCAGGTGTTTCCTGACTTCCTACTTTTGCATTCCAGTCCCCTGTAATGAAAAGGACATCTTTTTTGGGTGTTAGTTCTAAAAGGTCTTGTAGGTCTTCATAGAACCATTCACTTCAGCTTCTTCAGCATTACTGTTTGGGGCATAGGCTTGGATTACTGTGATATTGAATGGTTTGCGTTGGAAACGAACAGAGATCATTCTGTCATTTTTGAGATTGCATCCAAGTACTGCATTTCGGACTCTTTTGTTGACCATGATGGCTACTCCATTTCTTCTGAGGGATTCCTGCCCGCCATAGTAGATATAATGAGAATAGGGAATGGCAAACCACTTCAGTATTCTTGCCTTGAGAACCCCATGAACAGTATGAAAGGGCAAAATGATAGGATACTGAAAGAGAAACTCCCCAGGTCAATAGATGCCCAATATGCTACTGGAGATCAGTGGAGAAATAACTCCAGAAAGAATGAAGGGATGAAGCCAAAGCAAAAACAATACCCAGTTGTGGATGTATAAATTAATACATAATAATTTAATATTTATGATAAATTAATATTTTATAATATATATAGTATATATTATTATAAATAGTATATATATATTATTTTATAGTGTGTTTTATTTAATAAATTATATTTATTTATTTTCACTTTGCTCTTTTAAAAAATTTATTTATTTTTTATTGAAGGATAATTGCATTACAAAATTTTGCTGTTTTCTCTCAAACCCCAGCATGAATCAGCCAAAGATATACATATATCCCCTCTCTTTTGAAACTCCCTCCCATCTCCCTCCCCATCCCACCCCTCTAGGTTAATACAGAGCCCCTGTTTGAGATTCCTGAGCCATACAGCAAATTCCCCTTGGCTATCTATTTTACATATAGTAACGTAAGTTTCCATGTTACTCTTTCCACACATCTCACCCTGTCCTCCCCTCTCCCCATGTCTACAAATCTTCTCTATTTCTGTCTCTCCAGTGCTGCTCTGTAAATAAATTCTTCAGTACCATGTTTCTAGATTCTGTGTATATGTGTTAGAATACGGTATTTATCTTCCTCTTTCTGACTCACTTCACTCTGTATAATGGGTTCTAGGTTCATCCACCTCGTTAGAACTGACTCAAATGCATTCCTTTTTATGGCTGAGTAATACTCCATTGTGTATATATACCACAGCTTCTTTATCCACTCATCTGTCGATGGACATCTAGGTTGCTTCCATGTTCTAGCTATTGTAAGTAGCGCTGCAATGAGCAATGGGATACATGTGTTTCTTTCAATCTTGGTTTCCTCAGGGTATATGCCTACGAGTGGGATTGCTGGGTGGTTTTATTCCTACTTTTTTAAGGAATGTCCATACCGTCTTCCATAGAGTGACTGTTATATTTATATTTTATTTAATAAATTATAGTTATTTGTTTTCACTATGCTTATTTTTATAGTTTCATTCATTCATCACAGTTAATACTGGTTTTTCATTGGTGTCACTTTTTTTTCAGAGACTACTTTTTTTTTATAGCATTTCACAGCAAAACTGGAAGGAAGGTACAGAGATTTCCCTATGTCCACTTCCACCAGACAGCTTCCCTATTATCAATTCCATGAGCAAGGCACATTCATCAAAATTAATGAAACTACATTGACGTATTATTGACATATTATATTATGGTTCATTCCCTAGTGGCTCAGTTGGTAAAGAATCTGCCTACACGACTGTGGAACCAACTTTCACTTTCACTTTGATGTGGTAAAAGTATGTTTAGTCTTACAAGCAACTACTAATCTGTCTTCCATTGTGAGTGAACAATTTTGCATTCCCACCAGCAGTTAATGAGAGTTCCTGTTGCTCTACTTTCTCACCAGGATTTGTTGTTGTCAGTGGTCCAGATTTTGACCATTCTAACTGGTGTGTCACTCAGTGAAGTCACTCAGTCATGTCCGACTCTTTGCGACCCCATGGACTGTAGCCTACCAGCCTCCTCTGTCCATGGGATTTTCCAGGCAATAGTACTGGAGTGGATTGCCATTTCCTTCTTTAGGGGATCTTCCTGACCCAGGGATCAAACCCAGGTCTCCTGCATTGTATACAGATGCTTTGCAGTCTGAGCCACCAGGGAAGTTGGTGTGTAGTGGTATCCCATTGTCTTCGTTTCCACTTCCCTAATCTCATATGATGGGAAGCATCTTTTCATTTGCTTATTTGCCATCTGTGTGGCTTTTCAGTGAGACTGTTCAGGACTTAAGTTCACTTTTAATTGGATTGTTTTCTCACTCTTGAGTTTTAAGTGTTCTTTGTGTATTTTGGATAACAGTATTTTATAGGATGTATCTTTTGAAAGACACACATGTTCTCCCAATCTGTTGCTTTCCTTCTCATTCTCTTGAATTTGTCTTTTGCAGAAAAGTTAATTTCAATGTTTAGCTTATCAATTACTTCTTTCATGGATAGTGCCGTTGGTATTGCATCTAAAAAGCTGTCACAATACCCAAGGTCATCTGAGTTTTTCTCTATATTGCCATCTAGGTGTTTTATAGTTTCGCACTTTACATTTACGTGTGTGATCCATGTTGGATTAATTTTTGTGAAGGGTATAAGGTCTGTGTCTAAACTCACTTTTTTTTACACATGCATGTCCAATTGTCTCAGGACCATTAGTTGAGAAGACTATCTTTGCTCAATTGCATTGCCTTTGCTCCTTTGTCAAAAGTCAGTTGCTTACATTTATAGGAGTCTATCTGAGCTCTCTGTTCTGTCCCACTAAACTATTTGCCCAGTCTTTCTCCATTATCACAGTGTCTTGACTACTATGACTACTTTACTATTATGTCTCTACATTAAGTCCTGCAGTCAGGTATGTGTCAGTCCTCCAACTTTTTCAACATTATATTGATTCTTCTGGATTCCTTGCCTCTCCACAAACTATAGAATAAGTTTATCTACAAAGTAACTTCTGGAATTTTGATTGGGATTGCATTGAATCTATAAATCAAGTTGGGCAGAACTGATCTCTTGAAGTATTAAGTCTTCCTATCCAGGAATATGGAATATCTCTCCATTTATTTAGGTCTTTAATTTCCTTTATTGGAGTTTTATAGCTTTTCTTATATATATTTTATACATATTTTGTCAGATTTGTACCTAAGTATTTCATTTTGAGGTGGTGCTAGTGTAAATGGTATTGTGTTTCTAATTTCAAATTCCATTTATTCATTGCTGGTATATCGAAAAGCAATTGACTTTTTTATATTCATCTGTACCAGAAACATTGCTATCATTGTTTATTAGTTTGAATTTTGGTTTTTTTTTTAATTCAATTCCTTCAGATTTTCTACATACACAGTCATGTCATCTGCAAACAAAGACAGTTATCTTTTTCCTTTTAAATCTATATGTCTTTTGTTTTCTTTTCTCATCTGAGATTGGACTTTTAAGTATGATGCTGAAAATAAGTAAATGAGTGTTGAGAGGGGACATCCTCTCCTTATTCCCAGTCTTAGATTGTTCTGGTTTCTCACTGTTAACTATGACATTAGTTATCAGATTTTGTAGATTTTTTAAATTATGTTGAAGAATTTCTCCTCTTTTGTGAGTTTACTAAGATTTTATCATGTGTTGGTGTTGAATTTTGTCAAATGCTTTTTCTCCATCTGTTGATATATGATCATGTAAGTTTTCTTCTGTAACCTCTTGATGTGAGAATTATATTAATTGATTATAGAATGTTGATCCAGCCTTAGATACCTGAAATTTTGTACTTGGATGTTGTAAAAAAAAATTTTGTATGCTGTTGGATTTGATTTGGTAATATTTCCATGACAGAGATCTTTCTATAATTCTCTGCTTTGTAATGTTATTTTCTGGTTTGGTACTAGGTAATGCTGGCTTCATAGCAAGAGTTAGGAAGTAGTTCCTTTGCTTTTATCTTCTGTGAGAAATTATAGAGAACTGAAGTACAATTGCAATTGTATTCCTTACAATTAATGCAAGAAATTAATTACTTCTTTAAATGCTCAGTAGAGTTCACCCAGTGAAGTCACCTAGACCTGGTGCTTTGTTTTATAAAGTTATTAATTATTGACTTAATTTCTTTAATAAATATAGGCTTATTCAGATTGTCTCTTTCTGTGTTGGTCTTGGCAAATTGTGCCTTTACGAGAATTGGTCCATTTCATTGAGGATATCAAATTTGTGGGCATAGAGTTATTCATGATATTCTTTATTATCTTATGTAGATCCAGGTTTTGAACCTAAATTATTTTATTTCTGTATAAAAAACTGATTTTAACTTTTCTTGTAAAGCAGGTATACTGGCAAATTTCTTCAATATTCATTTGTTTGAGAAAGTCTATTTCTCCTTCACTTTTGAAGGTACAGAATGTTAGGACAGTGAGTTGTTTGTTTGTTTTTCTCAACACATTAAGTTTTTCACTTCCCTCTCACTTGCATGGTTTCTTGTATGGTCATGGATTTGTGTGATACCTCCTCTTTCATTTCTGATATTAGTAATTTGTTTTCTATGTATTAGCCTGACTAGATACTTATTGATTTTACTGATTTTTCAAAATACAAGATTTGGTTTTATTGATTTTCTCTGTTGATATCCTATATTTTATTGAATTATACTATAATTATTATTATTTATTTCTTCTGCTTATTTGGATTTAAACTGCTCTTTTTCTTCTAGTCTCTGGTAGTGGAAACTTAAATTAATGACTAATTTTTCTTTTTTTAATGTATATGCATTAAATGCTACATATTTCCCTCCAAGTGCTACTTAATCTGCATTCCATAAAGTGTAATAAGTTGTATTGTTATCTTCTTTTAGTTCAAAATAGATTCAATTCATCTCAAGATTTCTTCTTTGCCCATGTGTTATTTAGGAGTATGTTGTTGTATCTCCACATATTTGGGGACCAGCTATCTCTGTGTTGTTGATCCCTGCTTTAATTCCACTGTGGTCTGAAAGCAGATATTGCATGATTTCTATTCTTTTTAATTTGTTGAGTTGTATTTGCTGGCCCAGAATGTGGTATATTTTTTGAATGTTCCATGTGATCTTGACATGAATGTTTGCTCTGCTGTTGTTGAATCAAATATTCTATAGATTCATTATATCCAGTTGCTTGATGGTGTCAGTCTTTACCATTATGTAATACCCTTCTTTATGCCTGATAATTTTCCTGAAGTCTGCTTTGTTTAAAATTAATATAGATTCTAATATATTAAGTTTAATATAGATACTCTTACTTTCTTTGATTAGTGTTAGCTTAGATATAGTTTTCTCTATCCACTTTTAATCTATAGGTATCTTTATATATTTAAGGTGAACAATATCTTGTTTCATCTTGTGAACAATATATGATTCAATCTTGTCTTTTGACCCACTCTGACAGTCTCTGTCTTTTAATTCATTTACTTAGACTACTGAGATTCAAATTAATTTTTAACATAGGTGGATTAATATCTATCATATTTGTTACTGTTTTCTATTTGTTGCCTTTGTTCTTATTTTTTTGTCTTCACTTTTTATGCCTTTTGTGGATTTAACTGAGCATTTGATATAATTACATTTTCTCTCTTTATTAATTACAGTTCTTTTTTTTTTTTTCACTTTATTTAGTGGTTCTTCTAGAGTTTGCAAAATCCATTTAAAACTAATCCAAGTATACTTTTAAATAATACTATACCATTTCAAAGGTAGTTTAGGCACATTGTAACAATAGCTGTGCTGTGCTTAGTTGCTCAGTCATGTCCGATTCTTTGTGACCCCATGGACTGTGGCACACCAGACTCCTCTGTCCATGGGGATTCTCCAGGCAAGAATACTGGAGTGGGTTGCCATGCCCTTCTCCAGAGGATCTTCCAACTTGGGGAACAGGCAGGCTACAGTCCATGGTGTTGCAAAAGAGTCAGGCATGACTTAGTGACTAAAACAACAGCAAGGAATACAGTAAGGTATAGTGTATACATAATAAAGTACATTGTTGCTATTATTATTTTGAACATGCTGTTTGAGCAGCTAAGAGTAAGAAAAATAGAAGTATTCCTTTATGTTCACTTAGTCCTTCTTCAGTGCTCTTCTTTTCTTATGTAGATCCAGGTTTCTGACCTAAATTATTTTATTTCTCTCTAAGAAAACTGATTTTGACTTTTCATGTGAGGCAGCACATTAAATATTTCTCTTAGCACATTAAATATTCTACTTCCCTCTCTTCTTGCTTGCATGGTTTCTGGGAAGTAAGATGTAGCTGTTATCTTTATTTCTCTATAGGTCAGGTGTTCTTTTCTTCTGGCTTCTTTTAGAGTTTTTATATTTGGTTTCATGTAGTTTGAAAATAACATACCTAGGTGTACTTTTGACATTTATTCTTCTCCGTGTTCTCTGATCTTCCTTGATCTGTGATTTGGTATTGGGCATTAATTTGGATGAAATTCTCAGTCATTATCGTTTCAAATATTTCTTCCATACCTTTCTCTCTTTCTTCTTCCTCTAGTCTTCCCGGTATTCCCATTATCCATTTGTTACACATTTTGGAGTTTATTCACAGTCCTTGCATATTCTGTTCCATTATGTTTCTGTTATTTTCGGTTTCTGTTCTCTCTGCTTTTCAGTTTTGGACGTATCTATTGACAAATCCTCAAAGATTCTTTCCTCAGCTGTGACATGTTTATAAATGAGTCTACTAAAGGCAGTCTTCATTTCTGTTAAAGTTTTTCTGTTCTTTAGCATTTCTTTTTGTTTCATCTGTAGGATTTCCATCTTCCTGCTTACATTGTGCATCTGTTCTTACATGCTGTCTACTTTGTCAATTAAAACTCATTATATGAATCAGAGTTGTTTACATTTTCAATCTGATAATTCCAACATCCCTGCTGTATCTGGTACTGATACTTGCTCTGTTTGTTCCAATTGTGTTTTTTTCCCTTTTAATGCACCTTGTAATATTTCCTGATAGCCAGACATGAGGTACTGGGTAAAAGGAATTGCTGTAAATAGGCCTTTATTAATGTAGTCAGTCTTTCAGTGAGTCTGAACCTCCGGACTGGGATCATCACATGTGTTTTACTTTCCCTCCCCTCTTAGTTGGAGCAAGATGACTAGAGAGGGCTGGAGTTATTCCCTCCTTCCACAAGGTGATAGCGGACAGGAACTGAGTTTTCCCCTTCTCTCACATGAAAGGTTAAAACTGACTGGAGTTGGGTATTTCTATTCCCCCAAGTCAGGTAGGTTGTGATAATACTTCAGCAGGTTAGGTTCTGGTTGACTAGTTTCTCCTGAGGGTAGCCCTTGTTAAGAATAACAGAGTGCTCTGGTGTAGCTGAAAATGTTTTCTTTTTTCTCCCACTGCTAGAATCATGAGGGGATTTTCCCCCTGATATTTATTATGAGGACTTAATGGAGCTCCAGGAGGTAAAATCCACATAAATGTGGAAACAGACCCCAAGCCCTCCCTCAGCCCTGACTTGGTCACCTGGTGTTTTTAACTCAGAATGGGCCACACTGCACCTTCAGATGTTTGTCAATTACAGTTCAGGTTTTCCTACCCTGACACTGGTTGCCAAGGCAATTTCCACTCTTGACTCTGCTCTGGTAAACCGTGACTCCCTACATTCGCCTGTCTGTCTCTCTAATCTTGAGGGCAATAGTTTGTCCTTTGCCCTCACCTTTCTTATGGATCCAAGAAGAGTTGCTGACTTCTGTCTCTTCAGCTTTCTACTTGTTAGGAGGGAGTGGGGACTTCTAAGACCCTTATAAGCTGACTCAGAATCCAGAAATCCTGATAGTTACTTTTTAAATAAGTACATTTATATTTTAAAGAAATTTATTTGAAGAAAAATATAAAGTAAACATTAGTATTGATAGTATGTGGAAACGGTCCCAAATCCAAAAATTTATCATGAATGACTAATGTCTGGAAAAATGTTGCTTTATGCAACATGTATACATAGGCACACCTCATTTTATCATACTTCACTTTATTGCACTTCATAGATATTATGTGTTTGTTTGTTTGTTTTCAATTGAAGGTCTGTGGCAACCCTGCCTTGAGCAAGTCTATTGGTGCCATTTTTCCAACATTCGCTTACTTTGTGCCTCCATGTCACATTTTGGGGCAATTTTTGCAATATTTCAGACTTTTTTTACTTATATTTGTTATGGTGATCTGTAATCAGTAATCTTTAATGTTTCTGTTGCAAAAAGATTATGACTTGTGAGGGTTCAGAGGATGGTTGGCATGTTTTAGCAATAAAGTATTTTTAAATTAAGGTATGTACATTGTGGTTTTAGACATAATGCTACCATGTATTTACTAGACTACAGTATAGTATAAACATAACTCTTCACTGGAAACCAAAAACCTTGTGTGTCTTTATTGTGCTGATATTCAGATATTCACTTTATTGAGGTTGTCTGGAACTAAACTTGCAATATCTCAGAGGTATTAGATTCCTTTCTAACTGCTCCGCTACTCTGCCTCTGGACCAGAATCCTAATCCAGCTCCTGGGGAGAATGTTTAACTGATAGAGACTGACTCTGCCTTGGGTGCCAATTTCCTGTGCTTCCTAAAGAACAACTAGAGGAGAGTGAACAATGGAGGCTGCTCCAGGGATCAGTATTGTGCTAATGAGCACGTGAAATGCTTTAGGCAGCTGATACACTTCACAGGCTAGAAGCAGAGAGCAGTGTCTTTTGAGGATCCAGAAATAAGGAAGGCAGGCTTTTAAGTAAAGCATTCCTGAGGATTTTTCTCAGAACTGCTCATCCCCCTGTGACACATACATTGTAGTAGATGCTGGAAGCCCTGTTTGTATTATGTGAACTCTTCTCCTTGACCAGTTTCTTGTTTTGTTTTTTTGGTTTTTTTTTTTCCTCTTTAGCAGGAGTTGAAAAGTAACTCAAGCTGAGCCCAATTTAAAAATTTATCCCATGGAAATTTAGAATTACAACAAGAAATAGTATTCAGTTTCCATCATCTCCTGACTTAGAAGGACATATAAACTAAGGAGCTATATTATGACCAATTTATTCCATCTGCAGTCCTTGAGGTCATAAAGAGTTGGACACGAATGAGCGATTAACACTTCACTTAAATAACAACCATGTCATTACATCGCATGATGTTAAGGGTGAGGAATTGGGGCAGAGCTTGGATGGGTCTCCCACTTCTTGTCATTGTCCAAAGTTACTAACTGATATTCAGCTGGCAGACAGACTGGTCTAGAGGGCCCATGGCATCTCCATGTACATGCTTAGTGCCATGGTAAGGTTGGCGGGAAGCCTGGACTCAGCTGGAAATGTCTTCCTGTGACCGCTTTAGCACGGCAGTCTCCGATTATTCAGAGTTGTTTCAGAGATCTCAGGATTCCTCTAGAAAGTGTTCCAAGAGAGGAAGTGGAACCCACTAATCTCTCAAGGTCCCAGACTAAAAACTGGCATTGCATTCTCTTCTGTCCCAATTTTATTAGTCAGGCAATTTAGTAAGTCCAGTTTAGATTCAAGGGGGAGGAAAATAAGACTTGACCTCTTAATGAAAATATTATTAAATTAAGTCATATGGACCCTGCTTGGGCCCTAGACCTGCCTAGGCTTTCTGAGTGGCAGGGAGGGTTCTTTTTTACGTTAGCTTTGAGTAGGCAAATAACAAAACTGAAGCTGACATGGATACAACACTAGCTTTATTCAGAGGCCAAACAATAGAGTAGCAGAACTAAGTTTACAGATCAGTTTCTGGCCCTACTGGTGAGAGGGATTTACTTTTAAAGAGTAAAGACAAAGGGAGGAGGAGTGAGGTCAATGATGGAGAGACATATGCTTTAATCTGCCTGGGAAAGGGCAGGGGTTTTGGTTTGGTTTTTTTTTTTGTTTGTTTGTTTTTGAGATACTGGAGTGCTTTTTATCTTCTTTGGTCCTTAATGTCTGGTCATGGCCACTGGTAGGTATATCATGTAATATGTTCATGTTGTAAAATTAGCCTATATGAGACTCAGGTCTGGTGGAGGTCAGATTCCTAGTGATCTTGGCCCCAGCTGGTTCTACCTGGGTTTTGTTGTTGTTTGTAACTTCCTGTATTATCTTTGAACCCTTTAACTTAAAGATTCATATGAACTCCTGCTAAAGGTGGGGGTTGGTAAGTTTTGAACAGGACAGTCCTGCTAAAGATGGGAGATGGAGGGTATTAAGCAAAGGACCTGGAGCAGCTCTGGCAACAAAAAATTACAAAGGAATTTGCGCCATCCTTAATTCTGCATGATGGTTTGCTGCACTTGAGTTCCCTAAGGATGTTGCCTACTCCACAGGATATAGCCCATTTGGGGTAGGCCAGTTTGAACTACTTTTAGCTATTTGTAGTTGTCATATCAATGGATAAGTTACAAGGACAATGCTTTGTATATGGTTGGCCCTCAGGAACTTTTTAAATGTGAGAACTGAATGGAAAACTGGAGATTCAGTAGAAAATGGGTGCATAAGTTTAGTCTTTGCCACAAGAAAGTCCAAGATTCACATGTTGACTTTACAACTTTCTAGTTTAGTGACCTCAGACAAGTTACTTTGCTTCTCTAAGCTTCAGCTTCCTTGTGTGCAAAGCAGTAGGTAACACTGCCTATCTAATTCATTGATGGTAAGGAGTCAAGTAATATCAGAAACATGAAACTCTTAACACAGTGCCCAGCACATAGTAAGTACCCGATGAATGTTGCTATTAATCTTTTCATTGATTGTTGTTAAGAGTTTCAAGTCAAAGCAATACAAGAGAAAGGTTATATACTCAAGGAGTATGTTAGCTGGAAGACAGGATATTTCTTTTAGTAGAGAAATAACATTAGAGCTAGCTAGCATCAAATTAAAATAAGAGATTGATAGAGAGTGTAAGTTCCTATAGGTTTTTAGAGAAAAAAATATTAAACAGAAAAGATTCCAAAGCAGAGGTCAGGTGTGAGGCAGACTTTAAAGCAACAGTCCCCAACTTTTTTGGCATCAGCAACCAGTTTCATGGAAGACAATTTTTCCATGGACCAGGGGGCAGGGAGAGTGGTGTCAGGATGCTTCAAGTGTATTACATTTGTTGTGCACTTTATTTCAATTATTATTATATCAGTTCCACTTGAGATCAACAGGCATTTGACCCCTGAGGCTGGGGACCCCTGCTTTTAAAAAACACACTAGAATTGTGCAAAGGTAGAGATGGAAGGAAATAATTGTAGGCAGGTGGAATAGTAAGAACAAAGATCGTCCAGTAAAAAATGTGCTTTAAGTTTCCAAGAACACTGAAATCCAGCTGCAGATGTTGTGGGAAGAAAGATGTAAAGCAGCTGGATACTTGATGGAGGGAGAACCTTTAATGCCAAGTTAAAGAATTTGAGATTTATACTGGGAAGTTCCTTGGAAAGTTTGAAAATAGTGTTTAGTAACAATGTATTAAACTCCTAAGAGAATATGAAGAGAGATAAGTTTTTTAATGGAGACTATTTTTATTTTTATTTTTTTTTTTTTTATTTTTACTTTATTTTACTTTACAATACTGTATAGGTTTTGCCATACATTGACATGAATCCAGCACGGGTGTATATTTGAGCTCTGGACATAATATAAAGATGAGCAATAATGGAGTAGCTCAAGGGGATCTCAGGAAGTGAATGGATGGTGGGCCCATAAAAGATTTCATATGGATCACATTGACAGGGCTGACAGAGCTTTTGACTGATGAGATGTGAAGAAAGTGCAGGGGTAAATGATGTCACCTGGGTATCAGTTCTGACTAAGACAAACAACAAGTGCCCCCCTGACAGAGATGTCAGACAGAGAAGGTGGCTAACTTGGAGCAAGAGGGGAGCTCAGAAGGAAAGAGAGAGAAGCCTTGGATGGAAGGACAAAGAGAAACTAAGAGGACAGAAGAAATTAAGGTAAAAGACATCATCGTCACTTCAGCCTTCAAAGGAGAAAATATGTATTAGAGGCCATGAATCATTCAGCCTAGAAGCATGGGTATTAACACACTTGAGTGAGAGATTTTGAAATATTGGCTCATGTGGGAGAATTTATAATCCCTAATCCCAGAGACCTTCTGTTGTGCTTTTCAGAAACTTAATCAGAAGCTAGGCATTAAACTCACAAGTCGAGGTATAAAATAAAAGCTTTCCCCACAGCCCTCTCCCCAAATTTATTCACACACAAGCACTGAGATCAGTTGCTATGAGAGGACACATAAATCCTGACACATAAATTCTTCTATTACAGTTATATGTTACTAGGTCCTCTCAACATTCTGTGTGTGACTGTGTGTATGTGTGTTTGTGATAAATATTCTCCAAGGGTTTCATTTCATCCTTCATAGGCAAGTGTTCCAAGACATCGTGGGTCTCAGTGTGATTACCTTAATCCAGGGGTAGTACCTCCAGACACAAGCCAGCGTATCTGGCCTTGTGCCTCCAGATATGCTTGCCTGAGAGCAAGCAGAGAGCTACTTACTTCACTCAGCTTCACTTACAATCTTATCAGTTAGGCAGGAAATCATGCCATAATCTACAGAGAGCTGGAAAGAATTCCCTGGAGTCCAAGCCCACATATGCAATCTGAGGGTCATTGTTTTTGACGACCACTGGTATCAGAGGCAACCATTAACATTTACTCCAAGGCCGAGATGGCTCCTAATTTGTCTTCCTGTCTCCAATTTATCTTACGCACTGTCTTAATGTCTTTGAACTGCTATAACAAAACACGGTACCCTGGCTGTCTTACAAGCAACAGAAATGTATTGCTCTCAGTTCAGGAGGCTGAGAAGTCCAAGACTAAGACACCGGCCTGGTGGCTTCCTGGTTCTGAGCCAGCACCTTCTATCTCTGTCCTTAAATGATGAAATGTACAAGAGATCTCTAGGTAAAGGGGATATTAGTGGGCAATCAGCTGTGTGAGAATTAAGAGCCCCCTTAGACACCTCAAAGAAAGAGAGAACACAGAGCTTTCCTTATGGACTGCCTGAGCTCTCAGAAGAGGAAGCTGACAGTCAGCGGAAACTCTTCTCTTTTCTCTCTCTATTCCTGCCTGGCTCCTGCTGAGTCTGCAGAACACCAGGGCAGATGTGCAGGTGAGCCACAGTTATTTGGAAGTAACCATGGCTTTGCATATATTTTTTGTAGTTATTCTGAAGGCGTATTTGTCAAGGGTGAAGAACAGAACATATTTCATGTAACTAGTTTGATTTATAACTCATACATATTTAAACATATAGTATATGGGCTTCCATTTGTACACTTGCTCTGGCCCCACAGACATTCTGGGTAGCCTATCTGTCTGTCTCCAGCTTTATCTTCAGGTTTCTCCCTGGTTCTATGAGCCCCACATGTCTTTTCAACAATGGCTTTTTGCACTTGGGTCAAAGCTAGCTTCTGTGTTTGAAGTTGTGGGCACTTCCCAGAAGGTTTGTCTGCATTCGAGCTAATACATTCCTATGCCTTATTTCTCTTTCTTTTGTTCCCTAATGGTTTTGTGTGTGTGTGTGTGTGTGTGTGTGTGTGTGTGTGTGTGTGTGTGTTTTAAATACAAAAGATAAAAAGAAAAAGCAATGCAAAATTCAATTGACAGGTTTGTACAGTCTTTTCCAATATTTCACTTTTGGCAGAACTGGTATTAGTCACATGGTTTTATATGTATCCTTTTCACTTAGAGTAATTTATTTCCCCATGACTAAAAATTCTTAGGGGCAATATTTTTAATGACAGAACCCCACTGTGTGGATATTTCATAACTTACCTGACAAATCCTTGAGTTTTTTCATTGATATAAACAATACTGAGATTCAGATTTTTTGACACAAATCTTTTTCTATATTTCTTATTATTTGTTTAAAAATAGATTCCTAAAAGAAAGAACGTAAGTTTTTAAGTGAAAAAGTGGAAGTGTTAGTCATTCAATTGTGTCCAACTCTTTGCAACCCCAAGGACTATAATGAATTTTCCAATGTCTGCTTAGATTGGATGGTCTGGGAATACCAGACCACCTGACCTGCCTCCTGAGAAATATGTATTCAGGTCAAGAAGCAACAGTTAGAACTGGACATGAAACAACAGACTGGGTCCAAAACAGCAAAGGAGTATGTTAAGGTTGGATACTGTCACCATGCTTATTTAACTTATATGCAGAGCACATCATGAGAAATGCCGGGCTGGATGAAGCACAAGCTGGAACCAAGACTGCCAGGAGAAATATCAATAACCTCAGATATGCAGATGATACCACCCTAATGACAGAAAACAAAGAAGAACGAAAGGGCCTCTTGATGGAAGTGAAAGAGGAGAGTGAAAAAGTTGGCCTAAAACTCAACATTTAGAAAACAAAGATCATAGGATCTGGTCCCATCATGTCATGGCAAATAGATGGGGAAACAATGGAAACAGTGAGGGACTTTATTTTGGGGGGCTCCAAAATCACTGCAGATGGTGACTGCAGCCATGAAATTAAAAGACGCTTGCTCCTTGGAAGAAAAGCTATGAACAACCTAGACAGCATATTAAAAAGCAGAGACATTACTTTGACAACAAAGGTCCATCTAGTCAAAGCTATGGTTTTTCCAGTAGTCATGTATGGATGTGAGATTTGGACTTTAAAGAAAGCTGAGGGCCAAAGAATTGATGCTTTGAATTGTGGTGTTGGAGAAGACTCTTGAGAGTTCCATGGACTGCAAGGAGATCCAACCAGTCCATCCTAAAGGAAATTAGTCCTAAATATTCATTGGAAGGACTGATGTTGGAGCTGAAACTCCAATACTTTGACCACCTGATGTAAAGAACTGATTCATTGGAAAAGACCCTGATGCTGGGAAACCTTGAAGACGGGAGGAGAAGGGGACAACAGAGGATGAGATGGTTGGCTGGCATCACCGATTCAGTGGAAATGAGTTTAAGTAAACTCCGGGAGTTGGTGATGGACAGGGAGGCCAAGCGTGCTGCCTCCATGGTGTCACAAAGAGTCGGACATGACTGAGCGACTGAAATGAACTGAACTGAACTGATATGTATTGAACAATGATGGTTGGATTATGTCTCTTCCATTATTATCAACATTACACATTTTTCTCACCAGTTCTTCTGTCCATGGAATTCTCCAGGCAAGAATACTGCAGTGGTTAGCCATTCCCTTCTCTAAGAGATCTTCTCAACCCAGGGATCAAATGTGTGTCTCCTGCATTGCAGGTGGATTTTCTACCATCTGAGCCATCAGGGAAGCCTGTAGATTTTTAAGAGGACTGGTAAATATGAACAGCATACCCTCAAGTAAAGCTTGACCAGTTTGCCTTCCAGCCAGCAGAGTTTGAGAATGCCCAATCTCCACACACCTTCCCTCTCCACCTCTTTTTGATCAAATGCCCTTAAGGTCATTATTAGCTGCACATTCTAACCCCAAGCGATAGCCTTCTAACACACACAAACACACACATGCAAGCATACCATGCTACCTCACTTCATCAGGGTAAAGGAGGTGCCATGATAAGGTTTAAGAACAAAATGGATGGAACAGAGGAGAGAAATAGATTGTGAATTGAAATAAAAGTGGGCTGGAATTCTCTCTTGGCCTTTCTCCCTTTTGGTCCTCTGAAAGTGATTCGGCTCCTCCTCCTTGAAGTCTAAATGACATCTTCTTTTAACTTGGAAGGCCAACAGGAAACAGATAATCCTGAAGGGAACACTTAGGTCAGACACTAATCTAGGTAAAGGATACTTCTGTGGGTCACACTTGTTTCAGGCCCGTTTAGCAGGTATACACAATATAAAGAAGATGGAAACAAACCCTGAAAAGTATTATATTGACCAAAAAATTCATACAGGTTTTTTCTGTTAGGCATTCCAAAAACCCTATATGAGTATTTTTTGCTAACCCAATGTTAATAAAGAGTTCATTTCAGTTCAGTCGCTCAGTCATGTCCGACTCCTTGTGACCCCATGAATCGCAGCACGCCAGGCCTCCCTGTCCATCACCAACTCCCAGAGTTCACTCAGATTCACGTCCATTGAGTCAGTGATGCCATCCAGCCATCTCAACCTCTGTCGTCCCCTTCTCCTCCTGCCCCCAGTCCCTCCCACCATCAGAGTCTTTTCTAATGAGTCATTGCCTGAATTAACTTCTTTGTGGATGAGGGAGATTGGGTGTCAAGATTAGTAGGGGCTGTGCTTGACAGATAGTCATGTGTCTGGTGATATCATATCTCACCATCAAAGACCTAGCACTATTTTATTTCAGATTTGTTTCTGACAGACATTTGCTATAAAATAAATTAGACAGATGGTTATCTGGTTAACCGGTAGAAAATGGAATGAAATGATGCCTCCCACAGAAACCTCACCAAGAACAAAGGGAAGCCAACCAAATCTGCTGATACAGCTGGAAGCATCTGAGAGGCTGGGGTTGGAATGAACCAGGGGGTTTCCCAGAATGGTCTATTGTAGGAAAAGTCAGAGGTCAAGTATAGGTTGTATGGAAAATAGGAACAACCTGATAAAATCAAATCTGCCTAACTTAGGTGGTTAGAAATGGGAGAGAATTTCCATGTGGATGAAAACAAAGTAAGAAGCTACGGGAATGCACAGAAGTGAAGAGAGCGTCCCCATGAAAATAACCACTGAGCTTCCCATTTTTATGGAGCATGGACAAACAGCACACCCTATAAAGCAGCACTCTCCCTCCACCCCCAGGCCCCATTTATCACTAGGAACTCCATTGTTAAAGGCAGACGATTCAAAACCCCATCTGTGCATTTTGAGAGCACCCCCATTCATCTCTCTCATGCTTGCATCTCAAACTTGTCATGGCTCTGATGAGGACCCAGATTTACTTCTCATATTAAAAGAAAACTAAGCAACATGGGGTCTTTAAAAGTGAAATGGCAGTCTTTGTTTCAGAATATTTGGAATCATACTGAACTGCAGTTTACAGTGAATATGAGAAAAATAATGTATATATAAATTTTTTCTTTGAAAAAGAAAAACACTCTGGAAATGCATCTCCTCCCATTGTGTCTTTGGGTGAAAAGATTTCTGTGGTTTATATAAACCAGGAACAGTCTCTACTTTTTTGAGGTGTCAAGCTATCACCATCCTAGTGACTCAGATGGTAAAGAATTTGCCTGCAACGCAGGTAGAACCTGCATTGAGACACAGGTTCGATCCCTGGGTTGGGAAGATCCCCTGGAGAAGGGAAGGGCAACCATTCCAGTATTCTTGCCTGGGGAATCCCATAGACAGAGGAACCTGTCAGGCTTCAGTCCATGGGGTCACAAATAGTCGGACATGACTGAGCGACTAACACAGTCTTTTCTCTAATTCAAATTCCCTTTTCTTTTCTTCATTATCTTGGTACTACTCTTTAAAAGTCAAAACTGCTAGGAGAAAAAGCTCCAAATCATAAAACAGACCAATTGGAGGAACCTGATTATGCTGAGTTAAAATAAATTAGCCACTAGCTTTGAAGTAAGTGTTAGAAGGCAGCAGGACCCCATATTTATTTGGTTTATATTCTGAAGAAGATAGCTGGTGGGTGGGGCTGCCTGGCCTTAAGAAGGAAACAGAATTCTTTCTCTGAGAATCAGTAGATTTTCAGGCCCTGAACTCAGAAAATGTACGTCCTGTCACACAAACAAACAAAAGACAAGAAAAGCATATGTATGCCTTTAGCAGCCGTGAATGTTCTAGGACAAGTTTCCAAGCTGAGGGGGAAAGGGTCAGTGCAAGTGGGAAAAGAAAGGCAGTTATGTTCCTTCAGTGCACATCAGATTTGGAGACTGACCTTAGAAACTACATTTGCCTTTATTCTCCTTGACTGAAGGTAATGGGATGAAAATAGCTTCAGAATACATCATTTCTTTTCCAATTTCACATCACCACAAACCCTTTATTAAGGAGAGCTGACCTTCCACACTCTAGTGAATGTGTTTTGTTCTCTTAATTTTGCTAGCCAGTAGATAACCGATCCAGTGTCACTGGCCAAACCTGGCCTAGGACAGTGAGCATTTAATTAGCCCTGTGTTAGGTCCAACATAGAGACAACCCATTAGAGGGTAAATGACTTTTCGGAAATGTAGACCCAATAGGATTTGTGTTTCCTATCTTTGAGGGACTATTCTAAGTATAGGGGACAATGCAAAAGATGTGGGTGGTAGCATTTTTGTTTTGTTTTGTTTTTGGTTATTTAAGTTACTTTGAAGGATCATCAACAAAGATAATGAAAGGAAAAGAATGGGGTATTTGGATTCAGGCTGCTGCTGCTGCTAAATCACTTCAGTCATGTCTGACTCTGTGCAACCCCATAGACAGCAGCCCACCAGGCTCCCCCGTCCCTGGGATTCTCCAGGCAAGAACACTGGAGTGGGTTGCCATTTCCTTCTCCAATGCGTGAAAGTGAAGTCGCTCAGTCATGTCCGACTCTTAGCAGCCCCATGGACTGCAGCCCACCAGGCTCCTCCATCCATGGGATTTTCCAGGCAAGAGTACTGGAGTGGGTTGCCATTGCCTTGACCTAGGTAAATAGGAAAAGGAATATGTCAAGGCTGTATATTGTCACCCTGCTTATTTAACTTATATGCAGAGGACATCATGAGAAATGCTGGGCTGGAAGAAGCACAAGCTGTAATCAAGAATGCCGGGAGAAATATCAATAACCTCAGATATGCAGATGACACCACCCTTATGGCAGAAAGTGAAGAAAAACTAAAGAGCCTCTTGATGAAAGTGAAAGAGGAGAGTGAAAAAGTTGGCTTCAAGCTCAACATTCAGAAAACGAAGATCATGGCATCTGGTCCCATCACTTCGTAGCAAATACATGGGGAAACAGTGACAACAGTGTCAGACTTTATTTTTTAGGCTCCAAAATCACTGCAGATGGTGACTGCAGCCATGAAATTAAAAGACCCTTACTCCTTGGAAGGAAAATTATGACCAACCTAGATAGCATATTAAAAAGCAGAGATATTACTTTGCCAATAGAGATCTGTCTAGTCAAGGCTATGGTTTTTCCAGTGGTCATGTATGGATGTGAGAGTTGGACTGTGAAGAAAGCTGAGAGCTGAAGAATTGATGCTTTTGAACTGTGATGTTGGAGAAGACTCTTGAGAGTCCCTTGGACTGCAAGGAGATCCAACCAGTCCATCCTAAAGGAGATAAGTCCTGGGTGTTCATTGGTAGCACTGATTTTGAAGCTGAAACTCCAAAAATTTAGCCACCTGATACAAAGAGCTGATTCATTTGAAAAGACCCTGGTGCTGGGAAAGATTGAGGACAGGAGGAGAAGGGGATGGCAGAAGATAAGATGGTTGGATGGTATCAGCGACTCAATGGGCATGGGTTTGGGTGAACTCTGGGAGTTGGTGATGGACAGGGAGGCCTGGAGTGCTGCTGTTCATGGGGTCGCAAAGAGTCGGACACTACTGGGCAACTGAACTGAACTGAACTGAGACCTAGGTCAACTAGCAGTCAGTATGATCCTGGACAGTGTTTCCTGAACCTGCTCTCACACATTAGAATCACTTGGGCTTCAGTGAAAGAATCTGTTTGTTAAACAAGCACCTGAGATGATGTTGATATGAAACCAGGGTTGGGAACCTCTCACCTAAGTTCTCCATACTCAACTTTCTCTTCTAGATAATGTGGCTCAATTACCTACCCCACGTGTGAGATCTCAAGGAGACAGAGGACAGGAGACATCTATTTCATTGTCTTGCACTCAGTATGTAGTGGTTATTCTCTTTGTAGGAATACTTTTGAGATGATTTCCTCCAAAAGATTTCACCTTGCCTTTAAGAGGCAACCTAATTATCACAATGAACTTCCCAAGTGGTGCTAGTGGTAAAGAAGCCTCCTGCTAATGCAGGAGAAATAAGTGATGTGGGTTTGATCCCTGGATCAGGAAGATCCCCTGGAGGAGGGCATTACAACCCACTCCTATTCTTGCCTGGAGAATCCCATGGACAGAGGAGCCTGGTGGGCTACAGTCCATAGGGTTGCAAAGAGTTGGACACGACTGAACTGATGTAGCACATACACAGGTACAAATTACCATAAATACCAACTATTGGTTTTTGACTACCCAAGTAATTACAGCAGTATTGCTGCTAAAGGAATCCAACACATCACAAACAAAACATCTCCTATCAGAGAGGCATGAGGATAAAGTCAGAGAAATGTTCTTCTTTTACTGAAAGATGCAACTCTGCAAAATCAATAAAGCATGGATTTGAAAGATAAGGATTACATGTTCTCTCCCCATTGCCTTTCCATCTGAACACAAATAGGGATGGGACAACCACTCTGCAGCAGGAGATCATGTTAATTTTCTGGGTCATTCTCTCAAGGTGCCCTTCAAAGGAGCAATCATCTCTGTTCAAAGCAATCCTCTCCTATTAGCTACATCGGCTCCCCAAATGTTTGACACCTTTTAATAGCTACTTTCTGTTACCTCAAAAAGCACTGCCTGGATAGAGGAGTTTTTCCACCAGCTTTGCCTAATGTGAGAACTGCAGCATTGGAAAAAGACTACAAACTCCTACCAGGGCAATTTTTTTTCAGAATGCATGTTCCATGATGATGTCCATATATCTGTATAGCATTTGTTTTTACTTTCAAATTCCTTCCATGGCCTGATCAATATATCTCTCAGAATATTGGAGAGCTTGTAGGTAAAGCAAGTTTCATGGCTGCATTTTTAAAAAATGAGAAAATTGAGGCTCAGAGATATAGAAATGTTTCAGAGTGCCCCAGATGGAGCCAGAAACAGAGTCCTATTCTGTATTCTTTAGGACTCCAAGTCCAGATGGCACTGGTGATAAAAAAAAAAACCCTGCCTGCCAATGAAAGAGATGTAAGAGACATACCTTCCATCCGCAGGTTGAGAAGATCCTCTGAAGGAGGGAGTGGTGACCCACTCCTGTATCCTTGCCTGGAGAATCCCATGGACAGAGGAACCTGGCTAGTTATAGTTCATGGGGTGGCAAAGAGTTGGACACGACCGAAGTGACTTAGCATGTGCCAAACCCATTGGACTTAAGCAATGTCAGCTCTTAGAACCAGGAAGTCCTATGAACAGATATCATCTTATGCACAGATGACTGCAGGAATTCAAATAATGCCACCAAGTGTCGGTGGCATCAAGTCCCTTTGGTCCTCTCCACGTATATCCTGTGTGTCTGTGTGTGTGTGTATTTCTGTTTCTGTGTGTGTTGCTCCCTGTCTGTGTTTATGTGTATGGATCTGTGTGATCTGTGTGTATATGTGCCTAATACAACTATTCTGGCTTGGTTTTTGTCTTTTCCTGCCTTTTTCTTTGAGTCTCTCTCTTCCCTGCCTCCTTCCCTCCCCTCCTCCTTCTCTCTCCAATTGTTTCTCCTCATCTGCCTCTCCTCTTTCTCAGTTAGCAGCTCTGTTTTCTTCTTTTCAAATTTAATTCTCCAGTTTGTTCCACATGATAGCAGATGGTCCCTTGAAGTTTCAAGCCTCCATGTTTATAGAAACCTAGAGTGAGTGTAGTGAAGATCTCTATCTGGCAAAAGTCAAAACAAACCTCTAAAACTGACTCTGGTTGACATCCCTGGGTCCCCTGCTCTCCCATGGACTACTCTGCTTCTCTGGCTAATCTGAGTCATGTGTGGCCCTGTGCAGGGACCACAAGTCCCATCAGAATCACTTGGAGGGAGGAATAACAGTTCTTGAAAGGAAAAGCAGGACACATCACAAAAGGGAAAAGTCTGCTGAACTGGCCAAAACAACCGGTAATCTACACAGCCCTCATTTTAGTACACCAGATATTATCTCCTATTCATGGTGTTTTTAAGGATTCTTACTTCTTTAAAGTCAGGTCAAAAAAAAAAAAAAATTCCATGTTACTTGAGCTGATGCCACATAACAATCACTGAGGGTAAAATCACGTGAACAGACTAAATTCCCACAAGTTTCTTACAAATAAACCTCATCCATGAAGACTTTAATGAGAAAATATGTTTCCTGTGCAAAAGAGTATAATGGAAGGAATGTTTCCTTCCTTATAAGCAGCTCACACCCTCTGAGCCTCAGTTTCCCCATTTGTCAAATGCAATGACATAAGTCAGAGGGACTTCTGCAGACCCCAGAATCTACTCTGATTAGTTCAAACAGAATATAATTCTAAATAGAAGCTTCTAAATAGCTTCTATCAGCTTCTAAATAGAAGCTGATATGATTTCTGGAACCACATTGGGCTGCTGTTTAGCCAGCATCACGGGCAGTCAGGAGAAGTGTCCACTCACCGCAGGGGCTGTTGTGTGGAGGCTCCACTGCAGCGTTACCCACAACCTGGACCAAAGACAAGGGAGAGAGAGCAGAAGATTCAACCCAGCTACCCCAGAAGAGCCTCCAGCAGTGTGTATTCAACATGAACCTGTTAACTATGTACAGAGCTTCCACTTTGTATGGTTCATTTCTCACATACAAATCCAGAAACCATAACACAAACCTGCTCCCGGATGTGAAAGGAAGGGCAGGGATGTGCTTTATCTAAGGCATGGATTCTCTGAGCACATGTAGGATACCTGACAGTCTACAAAGCATGGACTTTGGATTCAGGCCAATCTAGGCTCAAAAATGTATGGTTTTACTTTAACCTAGTTAAATGCTCCATTTCTACCCCTTGTTACATAGGGATCCCTGTAAGTAGAGATCAGGTATGCAAAGTACTTGGCATATAGCCCACAGCCCACACAAGGTAGCTCTTAGTGTTTTCTCAGTGAAGGTCAAAAACATTTGTGAGAATATATAAAAGACATGTGGAGCAGGAAATAGCAACCCACTCCGATATTCTTGCGTGGAGAATCCCAGGGACAGGGGAGCCTGGCAGGCTACAGTCCATAGGGTTGCAAAGAGTCAGATATGACTGAAGCACCTTAGCATATATAATAGATAAGTCTTTTTCTTCTCTCTTAAGGTCATCCCCTTGGCCTGTCCTTCTGCACACAGCTTCATTGAATACATTTCCCTGCAAACATGTGTTGCTAAAGCCTCCCCAGGTAAAATATTAGTCACTGGCAGCCTTAATTTCTAATTTTTAATACCTCCCACCCGAGACTCTCCACTGCCACCAACATGGCTGCTTAGCCACCTCCTACCACACCCAGGCTGGGCCCACACAGCAGCGGCAGCTCTGTGCTTACCCTGGCTCCAGAGTCATAAGGCACTCCGGGACAGACCGCTGGGATCTCTACTTCCTGGACACCAGGCCCGTCTCCATGGCATCATTCAGCTGAAAATAGACAAGAGGTTTATTTCAAGATCCATAGAGAAGAAACAGATAGATGGGGAGATGATTAAAATGAGGGACTGACAAGTCTTCCTGCAAATTCCAGAACCATCCACACTCCCCAACAGGCTCTCAGGCCATGGCAGCTGAAAGGTTGGCCCCTATTCCTTAATTCCAGAACCATCCACACTCCCCAACAGGCTCTTAGGCCATGGCAGCTGAAAGGTTGGCCCCTATTCCTCCTGGCTCAGAGCAGGAGGTTAGCAGTATGCTAACCTCATACTTTGAACTGGAATTGGAATTCCATTTTTGCTGTTTTCTATCCATTGCTTCCTATATCCTTTAGAAGACTGTAGGATTCTGGAGGGAAGGAGTCAAGATCTATTGTTTTTCTATATTCTCCCAGTCCCTAAGTCGAAAGTGTAGCTTTAAAAATAAACGCACAGTTGCCAATCACGGCTTCCCTGGTGGCTCCAACGGTAAAGAATCTGCCTGCAATACAGGAGACCTGGATTTGATTCCTGAGTCAGGAAGATCCTGTGCAGAAGGGAATGGCGACCCACTCCAGTCTTCTTGGCTGGAGAATTCCAGGGACAGTGGAGCCTGGCGAACTACAGTCCATGGGGTCGCGGAGAGTCAGACACGACTGAATGACTAACATTTTGACTTTTTGTCAATCATCAAGCTACTACCTACGTGGTATTAGGCAAGTCACTTAACGTCCCTCCATGTTAGTATATTTGGAAGGGGGCAGTGCTGTGTAAATAAGATAGTTTTTAAACATCCAGCATAATATCTGCCACAGTAAGAGAGACAACCCCTGAAAATGTGGATTCTGAATGCAGACTCTCTGGGGTTTTGTGTTGGCTCCAGCACTTATTGGTAGTTTTACGGAACTTCACTGTAGAACATTTATACATTTTAAAAATGAGTCCATAATATATAGCGTTGCTGTGAGAGTTGAGTGAGACAGGCCATAAAAAACTGCTTAGTAAAGTGTCATACACGCAGAGTAAGCTTTAACACAATTCTCCGTGGTCTTCTTTCTTATCAGAAGCTAAACTCAGACAAACTGAAAGATAGCACACTATCTGAATCTTGCCAATATTTCAGAAGAATTTTTTGGCTTGCTGTTTAAATTTAGCGAACTATTTCCTTATTACCACTATTCTACCACTATGGGTATCACCATACCCCACCTTCATCCTTGGAATATCATTTTCACTGGATTATTTAAAAATAAGTGGTAGAAGTCCTTTCTGATAAATTGGTTGTTTTGGAGCTTCAGAGCTTTTAAATATAGCAAGTGAGTACATTATTCTCTAGAGACTCCATATTCTCCCCACCTACAGTGGCTGGAACACTTCAGTGGCCAGAGCAGAGATGGTCTGTTCAGGCAACACAGCTCCCTCTGCTGGACGAGGGTGGATTGGTCGTCTTTTGGCTCAGAGGAAGGGGCAGTGCAAATGGATGGGCTCTCCCAGCTTCCCACACTACAAATCCAGCCGCAATCATGTAGGAGAGTCTCTTCTAAACATTGCTCTGGCAGATGAATGCCACATGAGGCTCCAACCCACAATTATCAATCCTCTTCTCGGAATTTATATTATGCTCCATGGAATTGTTTAGATCTTGCTTGTATTCCAACTTTGTATCATTCCGTTTCGTTTCCTCAACCGCCCCTGTAATCATTCTTTGTCTACAACTGGGTGTTGCACTTACAAATGACTGTTATATAAATATCCTCCTAACAGAGGACCTTACACTTCCCCTTCTCTTCCATCCTGTTTCTGTGCCTGCAAAAGAAAAACTACGGGGACTTTTTCCAGATGAAGGCAGTGAAGCAGAGATGTTCTAAGAGAATATTTAATACACGAAGGGTTAGTTGCTCAGTTGTGTCTGACTCTTTGCAACCCTATGGACTGTAGCCCTCCAGGCTCCTCTGTCCATGGGATTCTCCAGGCAAGAATACTGCAGTGGGTAGCCATTACCTTCTCCAGGGGATCTTCCTGACCCAGGGATAGAAGCTGGGTCTCCTGCATTGCAGGCAGATTCTTTACCCGCTGAGCCCCCAGGAAAGCAGCCACTAAGTGTCTGGTGTGATCCCTGAAGTCCACACAATTAGGTGAAGGAGACAGACAGACATGATGATGTGAGAAGGCACATCCATGCCTGAGCCCCGAGGGGAAGGAGCTGCTGTATTAATAGCCCAGACAAAGCTCAGGAACCTCTCAATATATCTTCATTTCACTTGTGTGCTAAGCCACTTGAGCTGTGCCCAGCTCTTTGCAACTCTATGGACAATAGCCACTATTTTTGAAACTTTTTCTTTTTCCCTCTGCATTTCATTCAGTGTCTTTCACTTGGTGGTCACATTCATCTACCTTCCTTCCTTCCTTGTTCATGCTGTCCTTGTTTAACTCAAAAGGTGGTAAGATGTTGCTGGGCTATGCTGTATTTTGGCCAGGACAGGAGGCTTTCATTGATATTCATGGTTGGTAGGAAATAAAAACAAGTTCAGCTTCATAGAATGTTCTTTTCTCCAACTTTGAAGACACATCAACTTTTCTTGGTCACAGATTCATAGAACCAGATAGAAGTGGGCTGGATCTCTCAGGTAGTGAGCCTTTGATAGCATTGAAATAAGAAAGCATTTGTAGCCTGAAAGCCAAGTCCAGGAGACCGCCCCCCCACGCCCCACCCCGACCAGTCAGCAATGCCCAGATTCACTGGAATGAGGTTATAGTGGGAGGACATGGAGAACACACACTGGGGTTTCTTACATTTTGAATGCTGGGTATAAAAAGTGAAACTAAATCCAACGAGTGCCTGCACCTGCAACAGCAAAAAAAAAAAAAATTGTAGAAGAAAGTAAGACAACTTCAAACTTCTAATTTGGGAATGAGCCAAATTATAGTCTCAATTCTGTCCTTGCTTTCTGATCTACCAAGTGGCAGGTGGGCAAACAGATTCAAAAGAGCTATTTTCTCGTCTCCCTGTAAACACAAGTAAGGGGAGTATATTTAATAGACTGAAACAATGTAAAATCTGGAAGCAATTTTGAGATCATAATTACTAGTATGCATGTTTAAGTGATGAAATCAAATAACCAGATAGTGAAAGTGGCATGCCCAGAGCCATCCATCCTTCAATGGAAGACTAAGATTCAGACTCAGAACCTTGACTTATTATCCATGGCTCTTTGAAATATACAGAATTTCTGTCCTTGGGAGAATATTTCTATTGGTTCTCATAATTAGAGGAATCTTAAATATTGCCATCAAAAAAATTGCCAATTTTGTATTATGTGTCCCCAGTATTATAGGAATCTTAAATATTGATCACCATCCAGGCATGTATTTACCTGATAACACTGTTGGAGTTAATGATATATACTAGTCACTCAGTAGTGTCGGACTCTTTGCAACCCCATAGACTGTAGCCCACCAGGCTCCCCTGTCCATGGGATTTTCCAGGCAAGAAATACTGAGGTAAGTAGCCATTCCCTTCTCCAAGGGATCTTCTCAAGCCAGGGATCGAACCCAAGTCTCCTGCATTGCAGGTGGATCCTTTACTGTCTGAGCTACCAGGGAAGCACTAAGTGCAATGAAAGTGCATGATGCTTGACCCTGTTAAAGTCAGAGAGGCGAGCAAATAGGACTGAATGCCCAGGGTAGAAATCAGTAACACAGGAACCTCACATCCTGGCAGGGGATTGGTTGGGATCACAAGTCAGCTTCTAAAGCAAACACCACAAATAGTCGAAAATCTCCTTGCTACCTCCCTGAAATGGCACTGCAGTGAAGATCCCAACACTAACTCTCAGCCTATCCAACTCAGACTGCATTTACTCCAATTTTGAAACAGATTGCTCTTTCTTCGGTTGAGCACCAGATGAAGTGGTGAGTTGGCTTGCATTCAGGGGCAATGTTGTATGAAAAATATGTATCTTTAAACACCAAACACACAACGGCAGAGTGAAATGCTGTCTCCATGGGAAGCATGAGAGAACTTACTAACAAGGGAGGAACAGTGTGTCTGCCTGTATGTGGCTGCTTGCGATCTTAGAGGAGCGCAAGAGGAGTGACTGGCCAGCCACTTGCCTTATTTAAACTCTTCCCTCCCTCTTTGCTTCTCCCTTTCTTTGCTGAGCTCCTGCAGTTATGTTTGACAAAATTAAATGTATGTTGGGTCTTCACTGAACTTACCTGTGAAATTTAGCCAGGTCCATTATCGTAAGTCACTGGCTCAGAATAGTGAAGCTACATATATACACACATGTATTTATTTTGGTGAATTCTCTGCCAAGCAGCCTCAATGCTTCCATCTCAGCTGCATCTATTATTGCAGCAATTGTATGGCAAAAACTTTTTTAATGTGATGTAATTGGGAATGAAGAGAACTAGATGTTAAGCTTGGTCCTACAATTAACCAGCTGAGAAATGTTTTCAGGTTTGTCTAACCTCTGAATCTCAAATTCCTTATCTTTCCAGAGAGGGATCTGAATAGATACCCAAGGTGACTTTCAATTCTAAATTTATGTTAGAAGTTTATACAGCTGGTTACTGCAACCACTGGGACTTCAACCCAAAATAGAAGACAGGACTGCAATTAGTAATCTGATACCTCTCCCTTCCTGTTTTCCTCCTGTTTTTTCTTTCCCTCCTTTCTTTCTCCAGCTCCTGTTTTTTTTGTTGTTTTTTTTTGTTTGTTTGTTTGCCATGTGGTATGTAGGATCTTAGCTCCCTGACCAGGGATTGAACCCATGCCCCATGCATTGGAAGAAGCAAAGTCTTAACCACAGGACCACCAGGGAATTCCCCCATTTCCTTTCCTAGTTAATTTCTGATCCCTTACTCTTGTCACTTTCCCTTTCTTCCTCTTTCCCCCATCTCCTCCTTCATTCTTTCCTTGCAATTTTTCTCCCTTCCTTCCTTTCTCCCTTCCAGACCATAATTCCATGCCCATTATGTGTTAGAGACGACAGAAGCCCTAGGGATGCAGAGATTAACTTGAGATTAGATTCTCTGGTACATTGAGAAGTCTTTTCCCTTCACTTATCTTTAATACAGCTGAGCAAGTCCAGTCTGATACTATTGTCATAGAATAATTCAGTGTGAAGTTTCTTTGGAAAATCACATCCTTTATCCAATTTGGATAGGCAAAAATACTTTTAGGTTCCAGCAGGGAGTCACACAAATCTTTCTAAATTACTGAAATGTTTCCTGAAGCTGTCTATGCTCCATTTGTTGACAAAGAAGGAAAAGGGACTAAAAGCATCTAGCAGAGTATTCATAGCCATGTGGAATCTTTCTTCCATCATACTCCATCTGCCCTCAGTGTCAGGACGGGAAGACAGTGTGGCTCACCAGAAAAAACCCAGGCGTGGAGCTGGACAGACTAGTTCATGATGCAGCTCTACCACTTATGAGCTGGGTCACCCTGGTTTGTGTAACTTCACCTCTCAGAATTACTGATTCATTTACACTGTAAAATGTAAGTGATAATATCTACCTGGCAGAACTGTTGTGAGGAATGACAGCACACAGGCCAAGAGTCCAGGAGATTGCTTCATGTGTCATAGGTGCGAAAGAGAAGGTAACTCAGCATAACTATGAGCATAACTCAAGGGAATGGAACTCACATTCACATAGCACCTGCCACGTGTCAAGGATTGTATTGTTGAACTGGGTCAGGCTACAGTGAAAAATTGATCTCAGTGTGTACCGTGGCCCAAAGAAAATAGCAGCACGTCTATCACTCATTTAACAGGAAAAGTAGGGGTTCCTGGTGGGCTGCTGGCTGTCTTCCACATGGCGATGCTGAGACCCAGGTTCCTTTTGTCTCACGGCTCAGTGCCCCTCCTCATCGCATGTATTCAGCTGACAGAGAGAGGATACGTGTCGCTTCTGTCCTCAGTCCATTATGGAGAACTACTCACCAGGCCACATCTGGCTCTAAGTAGGACCTAGGAAATGTAGTCACTGCTGGGGAGTCAGTACCCAGATATGACTATGTCCTAGGAAGGACAGCAGAAGTTTGGTGGACCGATGTCTTTGCTATTCTTACTGCAACTGTTAAGACACTTAAGTATAAGTTGGGCATCATCACCCCACTCTTTAGTGACAAGGAAATTTCAAGTCAGTTATTAAGTGACCCCCAGGTCATTGGGATCTAAGTCCAGGCGTCATATTCCAAAGCTGGCCTTCCCCATCTCACCTTACTGCGTCCTCTAATGAAGAGTTCACAAACTTCTGAGAGGTGGATTGGGCTATGCCACACAGCATGCCCCAAAGGATGTTAATTTACGCACAGAATGTGCACACATAGCCTTCCTTTGTGAATCAGAACATCTGGCAACTCTGGATCCCCATTCTAGCAAGGCAACAATTGCCTGAAGATGGTTTCCAGCTTTTGATCCTTTAGATGGGTGTTTGGCCAAAAGTCTTCACTTTTGTCTCAGGTTCAAAGGATTTGTTAACAAAATAAGCTACTCATTATATACAAATAAGTATTTATTAGAGGATTATCTAGCTTACTTTCAATATGCTAGCATGAAAAGAAAAGAGACATAGAAACAGCAGAGGATGCATCACCAAACTGGGTTTTCACCAACATCCAGACTCGAACAGTGCTGGGAAGTCCCAGGTCACAGCACATCTGGAGTCCCAGTTGGGAGAAGGTCCCAGGCAGCATTTCTGCTCCTTGAGTGAGACTTCAAAACATTGCAGTTTGTGGTTCCCACTTATAATCCCAGGATGTAAACTGATGTCATCTTCAATCTGTGAGCAATTTACAACTCTGGTTTCATGTTAATGCTGTTTGTTTTATCTTGTAAAACTTGGAATGTTGTTAAGCCTGGAGCTTGGTTGGCCAGATCCCCTCCAGAGATTCAACAATTTCAAGTTCACCCCTTCCTATCTATGGTGCTACAAGTCTTGCACTCATAGTAGGCAGTCACTCACAGTCAGGGCAGTGTCCAGGCAGGTTAGAAGTAAGGTCAGAGGCCTGTTCTACTTTGTCTCTGAAGCCTGAAAGTGAAAGTGTTAGTGCTCAGTCATGTCTGACTCTTTGTGACCTCATTGACTGTAGCCTGCCAGGCTCCTTTGTCCTTGGGATTTTTTAGGCAAGAATACTGGAGTGGGTTGCCATTTCCTTCTCCAGGGGATCTTCCAGACCCAGGGATCAAACCTAGGTCTCTTGCATTGCAGGCAGACGCCCTACCATCTGAGCTACCAGGGAAGCCCTTCTCTGAAGCCTAAACATGACTATTTAATTTTCCTAACAGATGGGGCATGTGCTTTTAGGTTCATTTACCAGTATCACTGGCCTTTCGTTGTGCCTCAGACAGTAAAGAGTTTGCTGCAATGCAGGAGATCTGGGTTTCATTCCTGGGTCAGGAAGATCCCCTGGAAAAGGGAATGGCTACCCACTCCAGTATTCTTGCCTGGAGAATTCCATGGACAGAGAAGCCTGGCAGGCTACAGTTCATGGGTTGCAAAGAATCAGACACAATTGTGAGACTAACACTTTTCCCCCTTTCCCTGTCTTCCCAATTCATCCCTGTCCAATTTCATCTATTAACATCATCTACAGAGGCTCTCTAGGCAGTTGAATCTATCACCTCGGCCATAAAAGCTTTCTTTACTATTTTATTTCTTGACAGAGAAAGTCAACAATTTGCTCCAAACACTTGTTACAGTCACAAGGAAATCAAAGAAATTAAATACACTTATTTTTTGAAGCTGTCAGAAAGAAACTAATATACTTTGTATCTTCAAATTTTGTGTTTCTCATCTCTATCTTTCATCTAAGTTTTATTATTCAGTCCTGATTCACAAACCCATTTCCATACATTTCCCTGCAGCTTGACCCCATGGGTACAGAAGGGCTCTCCTACTCTTCCACAAAATAGGTCTTGTGTCTCTTTTCCTGGTTCCCTCTCTCTGTTCATTTATCTACATTCCTCATTTCACTCCCAATAATAGCTTTGCTTCTATCAGTTCTATCCATCTAATCAATGCATCAGCTATTTTTCAACAGAGCTAGGGGAGTTTCAGCTCTGTGTTCTCCAGATTAGAGTTCAGTGAAGCAGTTGAAAAGGAAAGAACAACAGACTGAGAGGGGAGATGGATACCAATCAGAGAGTAGGAGAGTTCAGAATGAGCCCCAAGTCCACTCCTTCTGTGGGTTTATCCCCTAACCCTGAAAAATCAGCTCCAGCTTTGCAGTCTGAAGCATGGCACCTCAGAGGACAGGACATTTCCTGTCCTCTTATGTTGAAATAAATGTAATTTTATTTCAAAGTCTTAACTCTGATTCATCAACCAGACAGGTTCTGCTTTGACACTATAGTGACTTGAAACATGGAGAGTATTGTTAGAATTCTCAATTTCTATATTGACTAATTATGTGGGTTTCACAAGAGCATGCTTTCTTGAAATAGTTGCCTCACTATGTCCACTTTTTCTCATCACTTGGAGTCTTCTTTCAACTTTCTCATTGGCTATTCTGCCCTTACTTCCTCAATCCTTCATCAACTCTTTAAGCAGCCCTTCTAAGTGAAAGATTAAGAAAACTGTGTTCCCGTCATTCTACCCAATAACTGTCCTGAAATAGGGCCACACAGTACTAGTTCAGCAAGATGCTCCTAAAAGGAAAGTTTCATCTCCTGTAAGATTTGCTAAAGCTACCCTACTACATCATCTTTTAACATATTCATGACACAAGCAAACAAATAAAAAACTTTGAAAGTGCCTCAGTTAGCAAAACAAAAAATCATTCAAATATCCCTCTGTATTTTCTGTACTTAATCTACCATAGAATCCCACCCCTTCCCTCCTTTCTGATGAAACATTGTCATGTCTCCTGAAATAAATGTTTAATGGTGAATATTTTAGTAAATGTTTTCCCAGCATCATGATGAATTTTATTAGCTGAAAATGCTTATTTGCTTTTCACTGCCTTTTTCAACCTTATGACACACATGTAAATTTCAGTTCTTCTCATTGTAGATGACTTTGCCCTTGACCATGTGGTTTGCTTTGGCTGATGATAAATATAGATACAACATGAACAATGGCTTCAAATGGGCTTATAAAGTTGAGCTTGTCCTCTTGCACTTCTGCAATGATCATGAGAAGAACATGCTCCAGCAACCCACCAGTCCCAGATAAAGAATGAGAGACACATAAACCCAAGCAGCCCTGGCCAACCCACAGACCTACAGCCTGAAGCAGGGCTTCTCCAGCTGACCAGTAGAGCATGATCAGGAAATCAATGCTTATTTTGTAGCTTCTGAGATTTTAAGGTTGCTTGTTATACAGCTATAGCTAATTAACATGCTAAGTTTTATTTCTAGAAAATATCTGGCTGCACGTGAAAAAAAAAAAATTGCTCTCTGGCTTTAGTGACCTCATAGTAAGGGAGAATAGAAATAAACAACTAGTTATAATGCAAAACAAAGTAAAATGGAAGTACCAGTAGTAAATTGTGGAAACACAGAAGTAAAACTGACGTCCTCCATAAGTTCTTAAGCAAGAAGGCGGAATTTTGACGAGGAGTGAAAGGATTACACTACAGGAAGAAAGATATTACAGGTTGTCTTTGTGGAATGGCATGCACACAGAGTTTAATTGTCTTCCCTCTCAGGGAATGGTATTGCTCTTTTGTGTGTGTATATATATTGGTTTGCCTTTGTAACTGAGAAAACTAGAAGGCTACCTAAGATCACGTTACTAATATATGGCAGAATGGGGCTCTATAACATAGGTCTTCTGACTCTAGTTCTAGACTTCTGTTCTATAGTTGTTTACGTAGCCTGCTATAGAATGGAAAACAAAAATAGAAAGTTAGCTTTCTGGTGTGCCTGGAAGTAACCACTGGGGTCCAGAAGTAGGCAAATAAAGTGTGTATATTACTGGTGATTATCACCCTCATAATCATAATCATAACAACAGTAAAAATTGTAACCCCCACAATAAGAACAAAAACTGCAATAGCCATCATACTTGCTGTTTATTACTAACCTGCTATGTGCTACTTGCTATTGTAAGTGCTGTTTATATGCTATCTTAATCTGTCCTTCACATAGGGAAGGGGCTAATATTAACCCCATTAAACAAGATGAAATAACTATGTAACAGGTTAGATCACTTTGCCATGGTCAAATTCTAAGTGGGAAGTGAGGACATGAAACCATCCTTGTCTCTTCCAGATGCCTGAGCTCTAACCACTGCATTAAAGTGTTAAACTTACAAAAAAAAAAAAAAAAAATTATAATCCCCTCTGAGGGCTTTTAAAAAATACTGATGCCTATGTCCTACCCACACTAAATTAGAACCTCTGCTAACAGAGTCCATGGCACCAAATCATACTAAAAGCCCTCCTCGTTATTCGGTAATACTGCTGGTATTAAGAGCCACAGAGAGAGCAAAGCAAAAGGCACAGGCAGGCAGGCCAGCTGGATTCAAAGTGTTCACAAAGAGAAAGAAGGCAAAACACATCAACTAGACAGATACCAAATAGGGTAAAGCTGACCTGGTGATGAAGGTTGGTGGTTTAGTTGCTAAGTCGTGTCCAACTCTTGCGACCCCGTAGCCTGTAGCATGCCTGGCTCCTCTGTCCATGGGGCTCTCCAGGCAAGAATACAGGATCTTTTCCAGGGGATTGCCATTTCCTTCTCCAGGGATCTTCTTGACCCAGGGATCAAACCCAAGTTTCCTGCATTGCAGGCAGTCTCGTGCACTGCAAGCATATTCTTTACCGACTAAGCCACTAGTTTATAAATCAACTGGGAAAACCTTGGAATTAACTTACTAATAAAGGCAGTGTTCTAAATGGAGACAGTTTTCTGTAATAGCCCACTGGGGCATAACTGACCCATATAATGGGCAATCTAAAGTACCAATAATGTAGATTGCATTTGGGCTCTTCACAGTAAGAGGGAGAGAGAACAGAAGACAGATTGTACTATCTTTCCTGGTCTGATTCTTTCACAGTGGTTCTGTTTTGATTTGGGCACATTCTTACCTTACCTTCTATAATTTTTTTGTGTGTGTGGGTGATATTTTCATCTGGTTTTGGTATCAGGGTAATGGTGGCCTTGTAGAATGAGTTTGGGAGTATTCCTCCCTCTTCAGTTGTTTGGAAGAGTTTGAGAAGGATAGGTGTTAGCTCTTCTCTAAATGTTTGATGGAATTTGCCTGTGAAATCATCTGGTTGCAGACTCTTCTTTGTTGGAAGATTTTTAATCACAGTTTCAATTTCATGGCTTGTGATCGATCTATTCTTATTGTCTATCTCTTCCTGGTTTACCTTGCCTTCTGAATTGTCCCATGTGCCTATCACCAGGTGCCTCAGATCTTCCCATTTCCCTTAGTTTCACATTGCCATGGACACACTCAGGTCCTCGAGGCAAATTGATCTGTGATATGTCCATCTGCCAATGACATAGTTCCCCAAGGAACCATTGCTGTCTTGCACAACTCCTCACTGAGGCTTGACCCAGGCTCAGATCAGCTTAAGGCAACCCGAGAAGCACCCAGCCCTGCTTCTTGAGGGGACACATCACTTCCCACTGGGGCGATCACCACATCAGGGTGGTAATGAGGCTGCACAACAGCTCCGACAGCTGCTGAGCTACAGTCAGTGCAGCCTCTGGATGTAAATGCTTCTCCTGCCTGCTCCTCATGTCTTCCTCTGTCAGTTTCATTTGCCAGATCAGACCTCCCATTTGCACATTTCCTCATCCACTAACAGTTTTTGTGAAGACCTCACTGGCTACAGGCCCAACAGCAAATGATACAAAATTCTCTCAAGTATGTACTCCATTTTATACAAGTTTAGCCCAAGTGCAAGATCACTTTTTTCCTCATCCGATCCCTGTGAGCAATGCAACGTAACTGCCACCTCCTCCTTTTGTCAGGTGATAAACTGAAGCTCAAAATGGAAAGAGTGTTAGGATTTTCAAATACTAGTCAGGAAGGAAATTGTGTCAGCTCATGACTTAGTTTTTATCAGAACTGGAATCATGTGTTCAGTCAGCAAACACTTTCTGAACACCTAGCATGTGCTAAGTATTAGGATAGCACCTGTGGTGGTGGTGGTTTAGTCGCTAAGTCGTGTCCAACTCTTGCGACCCCATAGACTGTGGCCTGCCAGGATCCTCTGTCCATGGGATTCTCCAGGCAAAAATACTGGAGTGGATTGCCATTTCCTTCTCCAGGGGGTCTTCTCAACCCAGGGCTCGAACCCGGGTCTCCCACATTGCAGGAAGATTCTTTATCAACTGAGCTACAAGGAAGCCCCAAGGATAGCACCTAGAAAGAGATAAATGGATAATGGTAAGTATTCTGAAGAGTTGATCACGTAGAACTGATATCCACAAACCTGGGCCAAATTTGGCCCAAAGCCTGTTTTGCCAAATCAAGTGTTATTGAAACACACCCAGGTCCTTCATTTGTATATCATCTCTGGCTGCTTTGTGCTACATCAGTGGAGATAAGCAGATAATAGAAACCGTGTGGGCCACAGAACTGAAAATATTTACTATCTGAGTCTTTCCAGAAAAATATTGCTCTCCCTCATCGAGTAGAAAGAGGCTTAAGTGAAACCAAGTGTTGCAGGGGTATTATAGAATTCTGTGAGGGGTATACAGCGTGGGCTCAAATGAAGCAGGGGGTGGTCTCGTGAGAAAGACGATGTCTTGAAAGTTATCCAAGCAGAGAGGCAGGATACAGGGATTCAGGCTGAGGTGGCAGTATGAGCAAACTAATGAAGAGGAGAAACAGCAAGGCTCATTAGGCATTAGAGTTAGGGTTAGGGTTAGAGTTAGGGTTATGATGAGGCTGGGCCAGGGTGGAGGAGGAAGTCAGCAAAAAGTGGTGATCAGAGATCTTGAAAAAAGGGTTTTATATGCAAATCTAAAGCCACTCACTGTGGGCCAAAGAACCTTTGAGTTTTTGTGTGACACATGCAGGCTATGGTAAAACTGAAATTTTATATTTCTCTCCCAGGCTGAGCAAACCCCCAGGAGGATTTAGGATTCAGTAACCACTGTGCCATTATAGAATAAGATGAGGCATAGTTTCAGCTGAATGAATTGAATCTCTGTTAAATGAGATGTCAAACTCTTTCTTCCCCTTATAATAGTTCATGACAGTAGCTAAGAAAGAGAGACACAAGGTATTGTGGGATCAGATGGTCAAGAAACCTGGCTTAATCTATGGGAGTTGAGCAGATAATCCACAGGAAGTGATACTGAAGCAAGATTTGAGACCTGAGTGCATATTAGCCAGGCAGTCTCACATGAGAACTTTGTCTAAACATTTTGAAATCTGCTAATCCAACAAGTTATCCTCCAATGGTACTCCTCTTCCTGGGAAGGTCATTGGGCTAAAATATCATTGGGTCCAGCTATAAAATGGAGAGGATAATGGTACCTATACCACAAGGATGCTCTAAGGACAAAATAAAGTAATATATGGAAGGTGTTTAACATAAGGTTGAACACACAGTAAGCTTGCAAGAAATGCTAGCTGTCAATCTTCATATCTATTCTTTTCTTCTTATTCTATAAGAATGTTGAGACTGTCTTGTGTGTTTTATACCCTTCACAGAGTCTAGACATAAAATAATTTTTGTCCATAAATTGTTGTGAAATATTGATTGATAAGTATTTTTGTGAATCAGTGAATCTTAGAGTCAGAAGAAATGGAGCTCCACCTCCCCCTAAGTGTGGTAATCCCTCTTGCCAAGTCCCTTACAGATAGTTTTCCAATATCCACTTTGATGAAGCCAGTGACTGTTTATGCCCCAGCTAGGCATCTCTGATCACAGGAAAATTATTCTCCATGTGGAGCTGAAGTTGACTCTCCTGAAACAGTCATCCATTTCCTTACTTCTGTCTCTGGATCACAGAGAACATGGCTTCTGTCCCTTCTACGTGTTGTTGTTGTTCAGCCTCTAAGTCGTGCCCAACTCATTTCAGCCCCAGGGACTGCAGCACTCCAGGCCTCCTTGTCCTTCACCAAATCCCAGAGCTTGCTCACACTCATGTCCTTTGAGTTGGTGACGCCATCCAGCCATCTCAACCTCTGTTATCCCCTTCTCTTCCTGCCTTCAATGTTTCCCAGCATCAGGGTCTTTTCCAATGAGTTTGCTCTTCACATCAGGTGGCCAAAGTATTGGAACTTCAGCTTCAGCATCAGTCCTTCCAATGAATATTCAAGACTGATCTCCTTTAGAATGGACTGGTTTGATCTCCTTGCAGTCCAAGGGGCTCTCAAGTGTCTTCCCCAACACCACAGTTCAAAAGCATCAATTCTTTGGTGCTCAGCCTTCTTTGTGGTTCAACTTTCACATCCATACATGACTACAGGAAAAACCGTAGCCTCGACTATATGGACCTTTGTCAGCAAGTGATGTCTCTGCTTTTTAATACGCTATCCCTTCCACATGATAAACCTTCAAATCTTCAAACCTTCAAGCCTTCTCACCCAGACTACAGAATGGGATACTTTCATGGTACTTCAGACTTCTCTCTCTGATCTTTAGTGATTTTTAAAAGACAGAGGCCTTTACTACAAAGTTCACATCTCATTCATTTCTGTATCCAAGTACCTGGCACAGAGTCTCACACATAATAGTCACTCAGCAAATGTTTGTAATAATGAAGGAAAGAATCCCTAAATCAAATAATTTACTCTTTTTTTTTAATTGAAATATAGTTGATTTACAATGTTGTATTAGTTTCAGGTGTGCAGCAAAGTGAGTTTATTTATGTACATATATATATGTATATATATAAAATTTTTCAGATTCTTTTTCATTATAGGTTACTGTATGATATTGAATATATTTCCCTGTGCTGTACAGTAGGTCCGTGTTGGTTATCTACTTTACCTACAGTGGTGTGTTCTTTTAATCTCAAACTCCTAATTTATTACCCTGTCCCCTTTCCCTTTTGGCAACCATAAATTAATTTTCTATATCTGTGTATCTATGTCTGTTTTATAAATAACTTCATTTGTATCATCTTTTTTTAGATTCCACATATATGTAATATTAAATGATATTTGTCTTTGCCTGATTTACTTTACGCAGTATGATAGTCTCTTGGTCCATCCATGTTGCTGAAAATGGCATTATTTTATTCTCTTTTATGACTGAGTAACAAAGGTCCGTCTAGTCAAGGCTATGGTTTTTCCGGTGGTCATGTATGGATGCCAGAGTTGGACTGTGAAGAAAGCTGGGCACTGAAGAATTTATGCTTTTGAACTGTGGTATTGAGAAGGCTCTTGAGAGTCCCTTGGACTGCAAGGAGATCCAACCAGTCCATCCTAAAGGAGATCAGCCCTGGGTATTCTTTGGAAGGAATGATGCTAAAGCTGAAACTCCAGTACTTTGGCCACCTCATGCGAAGAGTTGACTCATTGGAAAAGACTCTGATGCTGGGAGGGATTGGGGGCAGGAGGAGAAGGGGACGACAGAGGATGAGATGGCTGGACGGCATCACTGACTCGATGGACGTGAATCTAAGTGAACTCTGGGAGCTGGTGATGGACAGGGAGGCCTGGCGTGCTGCGATTCATGGGGTCACAAAGAGTCAGACACGACTGAGTGACTGAACTGAAGTGAACTAATATTCCATTGTATATATACACCAACTCTTCTTTATCCATGCATCTGTTGATGGGCACTTAGGTTGCTTCCGTGTCTTGGCTATTGTAAATAGTGCCACTAAGAACATTGGGGTACTTGTACCTTTTTGAATTAGATGTTTCATCTATTCTAGATATATGCACAGGAGTGGGATTACTGGATCATATGATAACTTTATTTTTAGACTTTTTTGAGAAATCTCCATATTGTACTCCATAATGGCTGGACCAATTTACATTTCTACCAATGTTTCCTAGGAAGGTCCCCTTTGTAGACACTCTCTCTAGCATGTGTTATTTGTAGACTTTTTGATGGTGGCCATTCTGATCACTGTGAGATGATACCCCACTATAGTTTTGATTTGCGTGTCTTAAATAATTAGCTGTGTTGAATATCTTTTCATATGCTTGTTGGTCATCTCTATGTCTTCTTTAGAGACATATCTTCTGTCCATTTTTTTGATTGTGTTATTTTCATTTTTACTTTAAGCTTTATTTTTTATTTAAATTTATTTTTAATTGGAGGATAATTGCTTTATAATGTTGTGTTGGTTTCTGTCATATATCAACATGAATCAGCCATGAGTATACATATGTCCCCTCCGTCTTGAACCTCCCTCCCACCTCCTACCCTATCTCACCCCTCTAGACTGTCACAGAGCACCAGTTTTGATCTCCTTGCATCATAGAACAGATTTCCACTGGCTATCAATTTTTCATGTGGTAATGTATATGTTTCAATACGACTCTCTCAATTTGTCCCACCCTCTCCTTCCCCCTGTGTGTCCACAAGTCTGTTTTCTGTGTATGCCTATCCATTGCTGCCTTGCAGATAGTTCATCAGTACCATCTTTTTAGATTCTATATATATACATTCATATTAAAATATTTGTTTGAATAATCATTCAGCCAGTTTTAGTGTGAACTCTAATGTGTGTCAGAAAACATCACAGGGAACTTAGTAAAGATGCAAATCTCTGAACCACACCTTCAGAGATTCTGATTCTATCAATCTGGAGTTTTCCCAGGCATTTGCATTCTTACCAAGCACCTTGGATGTATCTGAATCAGGTGGTGACCACACTTGGAAAAAAGCTACTTTAAGCCTCCAAACATCAAACCAAGAAACTTTTATTAAACTTGCTATTTAGAAGCAGCAAATGCATTTCAGTTATTTCTACCTAGAACAGCTTTTCATTTGTTCATGTACATTTTTTTTTCTTCTTGAAGTATTTTTTGCTGGGATAGCTCCCCTCCCATGCTGAGAGGTAAGTATGCTTCATCTATTACATTCTTTTCAGGCCTCCTAAGGAGATAATAAGGCATTGCAATTGATTGTAATTTATTAATCAGAGCAGGATGTTATGGAGTTTGGTAGGGATGGGGATGGGGAGGGAAGCACCATCTTGAAGTCTAGTATAAATGTAAGGGAAGTGCTGCGTGATAAGGGAATAAGACAGAAATAACTCCAAATCACAAGATGTTTTAAGCTCATCCCCTATCTTACACTGTAGTATCATGACATATAAAAAGGGCATATTAAAACCTGACTGGTCTACCAGCATAGCCAGGTGAGGTTTATTCTATATTTATTGATTGCCTATGAGGTGACAGGTACTAAGGTGCTAAGGATCACAGAAGAAGACAAAATTCTCGCCTCATAGAGGCACAGATAAAACAAAAACATATAATTACATGCATTTATGTTACACTGTCAGTAAGTAGAACTGAATAATGTATTAAAGAGGAATGGGAGAGTGCAGATGAGATCTCCTGTTATGTAGGAAGGTCAGGGAAGAACTCTCCGAGGAGGTGCTATTTAGGCAGACACGTAAGCAATGCAGAAGAGCATGCCTTGTGAAGAACTGGTGGGAGAAGCTTCAGGAAGAGGGGGTGGCAGTGCATAAGACTGAGGAGGCCATCAGAGGATAAGGGATGGACGCTGTATGTTGAAGGGACAGCAGAAGAGTCTACATGGCTGGAACAGAGTGAGGGAGGGAGGAGTGATAGATGGGTCACACAGACAGCAGCACACTGACGGTTAGTCCACGATGGGATACTTTTATTCTCATGGGATCGTAAGCCACCCAGGACCGTATCGGTCATTTGGTCCAATCCATTCACGCAACAGGTAGAATGACACAAGCCTAGAGAGGTTAATTGGTAAAAAAAAAAAAAAAGGTGAAAGTGAAGTCGTCTAGTCGTGTCCAACTTTGCAACCCCATGGACTGTAGCCTACCAGGCTCCTCCGCCCATGGGATTTTCCAGGCAAGAATACTGGAGTGGGGTGCCATTTCTTTCTCTAGGAGATCTTCCCAACCCAGGGATTGAACCCGGGTCTCTGGCAATGTAGGCAGACACTTTATCGTCTGAGCCATCAAGGAAGCAACTAACTGGTAAAAGTCAGCTGGTAAAGAATCCGCCTGTAATGCAGGAGACCCTGGTTCAATTCCTGGGATGGAAAGATCCACTGGAGAAGGGATAGACTAGCCATTCCAGTATTTTTGGGCTTCCCTGGTGGTTCAGCTGGTAGAGAATCTGCCTCCACTGCGGGAGACCTGAGTTTGATCCCTGGGTTGGGAAGATTACTTGGAGAAGGGAAAGGCTACCCACTTCAGTATTCAGGCCTGTAGAATTCCATGGACTGTATAGTCCTTGGGGTCACAAAAAGTCAGACATGACTGAGTGACTTTCACTTTCAGAGAGGTTAACAGATTTCTCTTATGTAGGAGCCTAAGAAAAAACAGTGCTTATGTTTTATAATATGTAATAGCGTTTTTGTTGTCATCTTTCATGATGTTCTTCTTCATCTTCCATTTTTCTTTTCTTCCTTTCTCTTCCTTTCCCTTTCTGCTAACTCCTTCTCTGAGTTCCCTTATTTCTCTTCCCTCTTTTCCTCCTTTTTTCTATCCTCTCCTCCTTTCTTCATCCTGCTGTCTCTCTTCTTCCTCATGACATCAGTCTTTTCTAAGTCCCTGGCCTGTGGTCAGTGTTAGGTCAAGGCAACAGTATTTATCCCTATAAGAAAGCAGTTCTAACCAACAGTCCTATGCTACTTAGTAACATCAGATGATTTCAAATCCTGAGATCTGCAAACCTCAAACTATCACTCCCCTAGTTCTCCTTCCCTTTCTTTAAAAGATACTTGTTATTTTGACTAAAAAAATCCCTTTTCCTAGTGTCTGATGTACAAGCCACTTCCATGATTACAGAGGTTGTGTATCTCCACCTAGTGCAAGATATTTGATACAGAAGGTCCAAAACAAGACTCAAGTGTGGCTAAATTCAAATAAAGAATCTGATATAATGGGCCAGGTGTTAAGTGTATCTAGCTGCCATCAGGTATGTGTGTTAGTCGCTCAGTCGTGCCCGACTCTTTGCGACCCCATGGACTGCAATCCACAAGGCTCCTCTGTCCATGAGATTTTCCAGGCAAGGATACTGGAGTGGGTTGCCATTTCCTTCTCCAGGGGATCTTCCCAACCCAGGGATCGAACCTGGGTCTCCTGCACTGCAGGCAAGTTCTACCATTAGGTATAGAGGACTATAAAGACTTTAGACAAACCGTAGGAAACTCCTGCTCCTCTTAGAGAGGTCTGTTTGTTCTTATCTGGTCCGTTTCTGAAAGCAGAAGTTGAATTCAGCCTAGAATCTTATGAGAGATGATAGGCAATCGTGGTACTCTGAGCAATGATATCAATGACCCAAATAGATGTCTTTTTTTCTAAACTGTGTAGAAGTAGTGCAGTGTGAGTTCATCACATCCTCTCCCCAGCATACCTTCCCAGGTGGATCCTAATACAAATCCCTGACCATTATATTTGGTTGGCCGAAAAGCTCATTCAGATTTTCCCATAAGATAGAACAGAAGAAAATGAATGAGCTTTTTGCCAACCCAGTATTTCAATTTCATATTTCTAACCACATAGCTGGAAAATACAGAGCTGGCAGCTGTAGAAATTGATTTTTCTTTTTTTTTTTTGTAGAAAGAATCCTTTGCTGTCAAAACAAAGCATATTCTTCCCCTTGGAAACAAAGTAAAAGGTATTACTGGGAGTCCTTTTATCCTGCCAAGTAGCCAACATCAGTCTTCCACATAGCTTTTCAACTCTTCCAACTCTGTCTGCTGCTGCTAAAAACAGAATAGCTACACATATATTACTAAATCTTGAAAAAAGTAGCAGGTCAAAATTGATTCCCACACCTAGTCTTCCTGGGACTCAGTTTCCTCATCTATAAAAAGAAGGAGTCAAATAAAGGAGGTTTAGGTTTGCAGCAACTCTACTATCCTCTTCCATCTAGATTATAAGTTCTTCACATTAGGAATGATGCTACTTGGAAAATAGAATGAGTCTCAGACTTTTCCTTCATCTCTCTCCTTTCCAATAATCAAAGAAGATATTCCCTGTGTCTTTTGATCTTAATATTATTAAAATTGTATACTTTTTATGAAATTTCAGAGTGAGTAAGAAAGGATTAAAATTTGGTCATAAGTTGCTGTGAGATGCTAGTACCTCGTGATGGTGTTGGGATTCAGCCTTTGAACTTGGTTATATTTATAGGTAGTATTTAAATATGTAAGAGAATTTGCTTATGAAATGTATATGTTTAGATAAGGAATCAAAAAACATCAGAGAAAAGGTTTGGCAAATCCCCATCCAAAATGAAATGATGAAACTGAGCAGAATTTTTAAAACAACAATTGTAGAGCTCTCTAACGACTTCCCTGGTGGCTCAGATGATAAAGCATCTGTCTACAATGTGGGAGACCCGGGTTCGATCCCTGGGTCGGGAAGAGCCTGTGGAGAAGGGAATGGCAATCCACTCCAGTACTACTGCCTGGAATCCCATGGACAGAGGAGCCTGGTCAGCTATAGTCCATGGGGTGACAAAGAGTCGGACATGACTGAACGACTTCACTTTCATTTTCAGAGCTCTCTCTGAAATCATAATCACAGAAAACTAGTCAATCTAATCATACTAGGACCAGAGCCTTGTCTAACTCAATGAAACTAAGCTATGCCCACGGGGCAACACAAGACGGGCAGGTCATAGTGGAGAGGTTTGAGAGAATGTGGTCCACTGGAGAAGGGAATGGCAAGCCACTTCAGTATTCTTGCCTTGAGAACCCCTTGAACAGTATGAAAAGGCAAAATGATAGGATACTGAAAGAGGAGCTCCCCAGGTCAGTAGGTGCTCAATATGCTACTGGGGATCAGTGGAGAAATAACTCCAGAAAGAATGAAAGGATGGAGCCAAAGCAAAAACAATACCCAGCTGTGGATGTAACTGGTGACAGAAGCAAGGTCCTATGCTGTAAAGAGCAATATTGCATAGGAACGTGGAATGTCAGGTCCGTGAATCAAGACAGATTGGAAGTGGTCAAACAAGAGATGGCAAGAGTGAACGTCGACATTTTAGGAATCAGAGAACTAAAATGGACTGGAATGGGTGAATTTAACTCAGATGACCATGATATCTACTACTGCGGGCAGGAATCCCCCAGAAGAAATGGAGTAGCCATCATGGTCAACAAAAGAGTCCGAAATGCAGTACTTGGATGCAATCTCAAAAATGATAGAATAATCTCTGTTCATCTCCAAGGCAAACCATTCAATATCATAGTTCTCCAAGTCTATGCCCCTACCAGTAACACTGAAGAAGCTGAAGTTGAACAGTTCTATGAAGACCTACAAAACCTTTTAGAACTAACACCCAAAAAAGATCTCCTTTTCATTATAGGGGACTGAAATGCAAAAGTAGGAAGTCAAGAAACACCTGGAGTAACAGGCAAATTTGGCCTTGGAATGTGGAATGAAGCAGGGCAAAGACTAATAGAGTTTTGCCAAGAGAATGCACTGGTCATAGCAAACACCCTCTTCCAACAACACAAGAGTAGACTCTACACATAGACATCACCAGATGGTCAACACCGAAATCAGACTGATTATATTCTTTGCAGCCAAAGATGGAGAAGCTCTAAACAGTCAACAAAAACAAGACCAGGAGCTGACTGTGGCTCAGATCATGAACTCCTTATTGCCAAATTCAGACTTAAATTGAAGAAAGTAGGGGAAACTGCTAGAACATTCACGTATGACCTAAATCTAATCCCTTATGATTATACAGTGGAAGTGAGAAATAGATTTAAGGGCCTAGATCCGATAGATATAGTGCCTGATGAACTATGGAATGAGGTTTGTGACATTCTACAGGAGACAGGGATCAAGAACATCCCCATGGAAAAGAAATGCAAAAATGCAAAATGGCTGTGTGAGCAGGCCTTACAAATAGCTGTGAAAAGAAGAGAAGCAAAATGCAGAGGAGAAAAGGAAAGATATAAGCACCTGAATGCAAACTTCCAAAGAATAGCAAGAAGAGATAACAAAGCCTTCTTCAGTGATCAGTGCAAAGAAATAGAGGAAAAGAACAGAATGGGAAAGACTAGAGATCTCTTCAAGAAAATTAGAGATACCAAGGGAGCATTTCATGCAAAGATGAGCTCAATAAAGGACAGAAATGGTATGGACCTAACAGAAGCAGAAGATATTAAGAAGAGGTGGCAAGAATACAAAGAAGAACTGTACAAAAAAGATCTTCATGACCCGGATAATCACGATGGTGTGATCACTGTCTAGAGCCAGCCATCCTGGAATGTGAAGTCAAGTGGACCTTAGAAAGCATCACTACGAATAAAGCTAGTGGAGGTGATGGCATTCCAGTTGAGCGATTTCGAATCCTGATAGATGATGCTGTGAAAGTGCTGCACTCAATATGCCAGCAAGTTTGGAAAACTCAGCAGCGGCCACAGGACTGGAAAAGGTCAGTTTTCATTCCAATCCCACAGAAAGGCAATGCCAAAGAATGCTCAGACTACTGCACAATTGCACTCATCTCACATACTAGTAAAGTAATGCTCAAAATTCTCCAAGCCAGGCTTCAGCAATATGTGAACCGTGAACTTCCTGATGTTCAAGCTGGCTTTAGAAAAGACAGAGGAACCAGAGATCAAATTGCCAACATCCGCTTGATCATGGAAAAAGCAACAGAGTTCCAGAAATGAAGAGCCTAAGCTATTCCACTTTGTAAAAGAACTCCATATTGTAAAGGTACTGGGCAAACAGACTTAGACTTTGGATATTGCCTAAACTTGCTCCACTGTGCATGAGCCAATCAGCCCTTAGGTTAAACCTCCTGACTTTAAGTTCAAGAATTTGTGATTTACCTTGGAAGTAATGAGTTACATTTGTGATTTACCTTGGAAGTAATGAGTTACATTTGTGATTTACCTTGGAAGTAATGAGTTACATCTGTGATTTACCTTGGAAGTAATGAGTTATCGTGGAAATGAAAACCAATCAGAACCCAGCACCTAATCCTTCCACAGAAGGTAACCAATTAGACATCTCCCAACCCGGAAACTCCCATTTTTTGAATTTTTCACGCGAGAAAACCCAATACAAGCAATGTAACCCAGAGTTTGGGGCTCCTCTCTTTAGCCGCTGCGTCGGTAACGGTGGGAGCCCCAGCTCGAGCTTTGCTTTTGCCTCGGATATCGGCTCCCTGGTGGTCATTGGGAGATTTCGCGACTTGGGCATAATAGAAAAACATCTATTTCTGCTTTATTGACTATGCCAAAGCCTTTGACTGTGTGGATCACAATAAACTGTGAAAGATTCTGAAAGAGATGGGAATACCAGACCACCTGACCTGCCTCTTGAGAAACCTGTATGCAGGTCAGGAAGCAACAGTTAGAACTGGACATGGAACAACAGACTGGTCCCAAATAGGAAAAGGAGTACGTCAAGGCTGTATATTGTCACCCTGCTTATTTAACTTCTATGCAGAGTACATCATGAGAAATGCTGGACTGGAAAAAACACAAGCTGGAATCAAGATTGCCCGGAGAAATATCAATAACCTCAGATATGCAGATGACACCACCCTTATGGGAGAAAGTGAAGAGGAGCTAAAAAGCCTCCTGATGAAAGTGAAAGAGGAAAGTGAAAAAGTTGGCTTAAAGCTCAACATTCAGAAAACGAAGATCATGGCATCTGGTCCCATCACTTCATGGGAAATAGATGGGGAAACAGTGGAAACAGTCAGACTTTATTTTTCTAGGCTCCAAAATCACTGCAGATGGTGATTGCAGCCATGAAATTAAAAGACAAAGACGCTTACTCCTTGGAAGAAATGTTATGATCAACCTAGATAGCATATTCAAAAGCAGAGACATTACTTTGCCAACAAAGGTCTGTCTAGTCAAGGCTATGGTTTTTCCAGTAGTTATGTATGGCTGTGAGAGTTGGACTGTGAAGAAAGCTGAGCACCGAAGAATTGATGCTTTTGAAGTGTGGTGTTGGAGAAGACTCTTGAGAGTCCCTTGGACTGCAAGGAGATCCAACCAGTCCATTCTGAAGGAGATCAGCCCTGGGTGTTCTTTGGAGGGAATGATAGTAAAGCTGAAACTCCAGTACTTTGGCCACTTCATGTGAAGAGTTGACTCATTTGGAAAGACTTTGATGCTGGGAGGGATTGGGGGCAGGAGGAGAAGGGGATGACAGAGGATGAGATGGCTGGATGGCATCACCGGCTCAATGGATGTGAGTCTGAGTGAACTCCAGGAATTGGTGATGGACAGGGAGGCCTGGTGTGCTGCGATTCATGGGGTCGCAAAGAGTCGGACATGGCTGAGCGACTGAAATGAACTGAACTGAACTGAAAAAAAAGATGTACAACTTGAGAGTTGTGAGTTAAGTTTAATTTGGGGCCAAATGAGGACTGCAGCCCGGGAAGTAGCGTCTGAGATAGCTCTGAGAGACTGCTCAAAAGCAATGGTGAGGGAAAGTAAATATATAAGTTTTGGTGAAGGGTGAGTTCAATACCATGAAGCACTCATTTTACAGAAGGGTTTTTGTCAGTCATGAGTGTCTCTTGTCACCATGAAGGGATTTAGTGCTTCTCTAGATAAGAGGAGATACAAGGATTAAGATAATAAAATCTGCTCCTAAAAATATCCAACTGTTTAAAGACCTGTCCCACTAGATTCCCTGGAGCACAGAGTGCCTCTCCATGCTGAACTCCCTCAAGGACTGTTGAAGGTCAACAGCTATAGCAGCATGGGCTCAATCTCCATAGAGGCAGATGGCAAATGCTTCTGTTGTTCAATAGTTGGCAATGCTCTGGTAAGTGCCAATATGTAGTTGACACTATTAAAATCTAAAAACAGATTATCTTGAGCCGCAATAAGAATCATAGCTTATTTCTGATCAGAAACAATAGAAGACATGAAACAATCGGATAACATATTTAACATGCTGTAAAAAGAAGTTGACAAATAATTCTATATCCATCAAAACTATCCTTTAAGAAAGTGAATGTGAAATACTTTCCTAGGTAAGCAAATAGGGGAAATATTCATTCCTAGCAGAAATGTCTTAAAAATAGTCCCAAGGGAAATCCTTCAGGTTAAAAGAAAATGACACTAATGGTAATTTGAATTGACACAAAGAAACAAAGAGCATTATTCATTGTCATGTAGTCTGCAGAAAGTAATTGGCTCTATCATGTGTTATTGAATTAGTGCCAACAGTGACTTCATTCACCTTTTGGACTTAAACATCATCAATGTCATTAATTTTAGTTAGAAATATAAGCAGAATAAATTCCCTACTACCCAGAAGTTCAATGACAGCACTGGGAAAATTGTATTGTAATTTTTTTGAGTGGAGGGCCAAGAGTGAAATTTTTCTGAACAAAAAAACTGCTCTCAGCAAATATTGAGTACTGAATGGATTTGAAAACTAACTGTTGCTACATACTTCATAATATTTCTGACTAAATTCAACCGAAAACCACAAGAGAAAATAGCATATATATATAACACATATTAAAACATATATTAAACTTTATTAAAATCAAAAACTTCTATCCATCAAAGGACCCTATCAACAAAGTGAAAATATTATCTACAGCATGGGAGAAAGTATTTGTGAACCCTATATTTGATAAGGGTCTAGCACCCAGAATCTTTGGAGAACTCCTACAACCCAAAAACAGAATAGCAAATTATACAATTTTAAACTGGGCAAAGGATTTCTCCAGAGAAGATTTATAAATTGCCAGCAAGTATATGGACTTCCTTCATGGTTCAGTAGGTGAAGAATCTGCCTACAGTGTGGGAGACCTGGGTTGGTCCCTGGGTTGGGAAGATCCCCTGGAGGAAGAAATGGCAACCCACTCCAGTATTGTTGCCTGGAGAATCTCATGGACAGAGGGGCTTGGAGGGCTACAGTCCATGGGGTCACAGAGAGTCAGACATGACTGAGCAACTAAGCGCAGCACAGCACCGCAAGTATATAGAGGGCTTCCCAGCTGGTTCAGTGATAAACAGGAGAAGTGGTTTTGATCCCTGGGTCAGAAAGATCCCCTGGAGAAGGAACTGGCAACCCATTCCAGTGTTCTAGCCTTAACAGAGGAGCCTGGAGGGCAACACAGAGAGTTGGACACAACTTAGCAACTAAATAATAACAACATAGTACATGGAATGATAATTTTTCATTAGGGACATGCACATCAAAATCACAGTGAAGAATAACTTCATTGCCTCACACCCAGTAGGATGAGCTATTATCAAAAGCCCAGAAGCCAGAAGATGGCAAGTGTTGTGAGAATGTGGAAGAAGTGGAACCTTTGTGCATTGCTGATGGGAGTGGGACATGGTAGAACTACTGTGACAAAATTTGTCAGAAAGATAAGCATTAAATTAGCATGTGACTCAGCAATTCCACCCCTAAGTTTATACCATCCCACGCTCAATTGAAAGCTAGTACTCAGACAAATATGTATATATATATATATTTATAGCAGCGTTATTCACAATGGCCAAAGGCAGAAACATCTGGAGTGTACATCAGAAACATTGTAGATATATATACCATAAAAGATAAATTATGATATATACATTTACAAAGATCCCTGGGTCAGGAAGATCCCCTAGAGGAAGAAATGGCAACCACTCCAGGATTCTTGCCTGGGAAATTCCATGGACAGAGGAGTCTGGAGGGCTACAGTTCATGGGGTCCCAAAGAGTCAAACACTACCGAGCAACTAATCCACACACAGCACAAAGTACTTAGCAGTACTCACTGTGAATGAACCTTGAAAACATTATGCTGAGTGAAATATGCCAAAGAAGGTCAGATATCATGTGACTCCACTTAAATAAAATATTCAGAATAAGGAAGTCTACACATTCCGAAAGTAGTCTGGTAGTTGCCAGGAGCTGAGATAAGGGGGAAATGGAATGCAAGTTCATAATGGGCACACTTTCCTTTAATAATGATAACATGTTTGGAACTAGATAGAGATAATGATTGCAAAACATTGTAAATGCACGAAATGCCATGTTGAAAGGGTTAATTTTATGTTATTTGAGTTTTACCTCAGTTCTAAAAAATTTACATGCTCATAAATTGATAGTACTTTTAGTAGGACCTGTTTATGCAGAAAGAAATTTTCAAAGATGAAGTATATAGACTTTAGTCACAGATCAGTATTGCCATATAAGTATTTACAATCAATTTTGATCATAGTGAGTCACTTCCTAGGCAGGTTGATAAGAAGTCCAGGGTTCCCAAGGAAGAGAAAGGGGTCTGGGGCTCTCAAGGAGAAAAGGACAAACTTTTTTTTCTATGTGTCTTAGTCAATATAACAATGTATCTTGCTCGAAGACATGTTTCTCCTTAACAAGAACCTTCTGACTAATCTTATTATCTTAAAATGTATATTATGGGAGTGGGTCTGGTAAAAGTCTTTCTACTGTTAATTCTAATCCTATCATCTTAAAATGTAAATTGTGGAAGTAGGTCTAATAAGATCTTTACAACCTTGAGACATTCTTTTGATTTATTGTAATAACCAATTGAAAAAGTATATAACTCCCTTTTCTAGGACTAGCCAGTGGGACACCCTGCATCCCTCTTCTGATGTCTATGTCAGAAGCATTCTCTGTCCCTTTTTCACTTTAATAAAACTCTGCTACACAAAAACTCTTGAGTGATCAAGCCTGGTCCCCGGTCCCAAAGCTAAATCTTCTTCAGAGATCACAAGTTTGACATCGTTCACTGTAAGCTATCAATAGGAAATACTAATTTTTACCCCAATTAAAAGAGATGTTTCCCCTCCATTCCACTCTTTTCATTAGCAGACCTGTACTACAAAAGAAAAGAGTAAACTAATATTACATTTGTATTTTGTTAACAAAAACATTGCAAAAATTTGTTTTCTTCCTTGTTATGTTAGCATATCAGTTTTCTATTTCTACATAACAAACTACCACAAAATTAGAGGCTTAAAACAGCACCCATTTATTGTCCCAAAGTTCTGCAGGTCAGAAGTGTCAGTGCGGCATCACTGAGTTCTGCTCAGAGTCTCACAAGGCTGAAATCTAAGTGTCAGCTGGGCTACATTATCATCTGGAGTCGAGTTCCTATTCCAGTCTCATTCAGATTGTTGGCAGAATTCAGTTCCTTGGGTATAGGACTGAAGTCTTTGTTTTCTTGTTAACTGTCTGGCTAGAGGTCCCTCTCAGATCCTAGAGGCTGCCTTCTGGTCCTAACCACAACTTGGGAACTTCTTCAAAGCTATTAAAAGAACCTCTGTCTATTATGACTAAGTCTTATATGACATACCATAACTACAGAAATGACCATCTCAGTATTTTTGTCACATAATGAAACCAGTTATGGCCCTACACCCTAGTCAAGGAGAAGGCAGTATGTGCTTGGTATAAACCAAGAGGCAGGAATCTTCAGGGCTGTCTTAGAATTCAACCTACTTCCTACATGATATCCTCAGCATTGCCTGTTGATCTGCAAAATCTAAAATATTTACTATCTAGCCCTTCACAGGGAAAAAAAAAAAAAAAAACTTGCCTACCCCTGATCCAGCTGCTTCCTTTTATGCATGATTTCAGCTGCATACGCCTACCCTGATTCTTTTAAACTGAAAGCATGCGCACAGGAGGAGGTGTATGTATACCCCAGACAAAAAACTGGACCATTTCTGTGAATTCAAACAAGAATAAACACTACCTTATGTCTATACCTGCTTATCTAGTGTCTAGCTGTTCAGTTCTCTCCAGTATAAGCTCTTTGCCGGCACTCTGCATTAGCATTTAAGATAGAAAAGTGAGGGCAGTGCCTAGATGTTTCTGAGCATCTCAGCTTCCTTTTTTTCAGCATCCTAAAAATCCATTTCTCCTCAGCTCCTTGCTTTTCTCAACCAAATACATTGACTGTAACATTCTCCCAATTATTTTAAATGCCTTCTGTTTCAAACACAAAGTTTCTTTTGGAGTTGAGGTTGATTTCTGAACTGTGTTCTTTTCCATTATTTTTCTGTCCAACTCTGAACTGGTACCATTCTGCTTCAACTATCATAGCTGGTAGTTCCATTTTCCTGACAGGGTTAATTTCCTCTTGATATGCTTCTTTTTATGAGTCCTTCTCATGCTGCTTATTTATTGTGGTTTTGTTATTGTTGTCATTTTAACCACTTAAGTGAATGTATTTGTCTTCACATACTGGGTCAGGAAACTGAAGAGCAATGAGATGCAATGTCCTTCCCCAGGTGTGTGTTAAAGCAAAAGTTAAATCTCAGAGGTGTATCATCCCCTTCTTTGGAGTTTTGCATTTATTTTGTATTTTTGTTTGTGTGTCAATTTTTTCTATACCATTTGTTGTTTGCGCTTTCCTAGTATTTTGTAAAACCCTGCTTGAACTGTTTGAATGTCAGTTGTGATAAGTGTACCCCAGGGCATTTGCTTGAGACAGCATCCAACACGAAGGACTCACAGTTGGGTTATCACGTCTCTGGGGGCTCTGTATGATGGTAGCAGTTGCAGAAGGCAAAAGTTAGAGCATCTCAGAGAAGGGGTAACATTTAGAAGACAGAGCCATGGGTCACTTTATCAAATTTTTTACTTGAAAATAATTTCCAGCTAACTGAGAAGTTTCCTGAATAGTGAATAGCGTACTCTTTACTCAGATTCACCTTGTGTTATCATTCTGTTCCATTTGCCTTCTTTCTGTCTCTACACACAATGACTCTTTTTCCTGAATATTGGAAAGCAAATTGCATACATAATTGCCTTTTATCCCTAAATACTTCAGTGTGTATTTCCTAAGATGGAAATTCTTTTCTACAACCACAGCATGGTTCTCAACTTCACTGAACTGAACATTAATATAGGAATTCTATCTAATCTGGTGACTGCATTTCTTGTTAATTTAGCCAGTAATATCTTATATTGCATTGTTTTTCCTCCAATACAGAATCCCATCTAAGATCACATATTGTGCTGCTCAGTTGCTTCAGTCATGTCCAACTCTTTGCTATCCCGTGGACTCTAGCCCCAGGCTCTTCTGTCCATGGGATTTTCCTGGCAAGAATACTGGAGTGGGTTGTCATTTCCTTCTCCAGTGGTTCTTCCTGACTGCAAACCCTTCTCTCCTGCGTCTCCTGCATTGCAGGCAGATTCTTTGCTACTGAACCACTGGAAAGCCCTTCAGTTCAATTCAGTTCAGTCACTCAGTCATGTCCGACTCTTTGATACCCCATGAATCAAAGCATGTCAGGCCTCCCTGTCCATCACCATCTCCCGGAGTTCACTCAAACTCACGTCTATTGAGTCAGTGATGCCATCCAGCCATCTCATCCTCTGTCGTCCCCTTTTCCTCCTGCCCCCAATCCCTCCCAGCATCAGAGTCTTTTCCAATGAGTCAACTCTTTGCATGAGGTGGCCATAGTACTGGAGTTTCAGCTTTAGCATCATTCCTTCCAAAGAAATCCCAGGGCTGATCTCCTTTAGAATGGATTGGTTGGATCTCCTTCCAGTCCAAGGGACTCTCAGGAGTCTTCTCCAACACCACATTTCGAAAGCATCAGTTCTTCGGCACTCAGCTTTCTTCACAATCCAACTCTCACATCCATACATGACCACTGGAAAAATCATAGCCTTGACTAGACGGACCTTTGTTGGCAAAGTAATGTCTCTGCTTTTCAATATGCTATCTAGGTTGGTCATAACTTTCCTTCCAAGGAGTAAGCGTCTTTTAATTTCATGGCTGCAATCACCATCTGCAGTGATTTTGGAGCCCCCAAAAATAAAGTCTGACACTGTTTCCACTGTTTCCCCATCTCTTTGCCATGAAGTGATGGGACCAGATGCCATGATCTTCATTTTCTGAATGTTGAGCTTTAAGCCAACTTTTTCACTCTCCTCTTTCACTTTCATCAAGGTTTTTAGTTCCTCTTCACTTTCTGCCATAAGGGTGGTGTCATCTGCATATCTGAGGTTATTGATATTTCTCCTGGCAATCTTGATTCCAGTTTGTGCTTCGTCCAGCCCAGCGTTTCTCATGATGTACTCTGCATATAAGTTAAATAAGCAGGGTGACAACATACAGCCTTGACGTACTCCTTTTCCTATTTGGAAGCAGTCTGTTGTTCCATGTCCAGTTCTAACTGTTGCTTCCTTCCAGGGAAGCCCTTAGGGAAGCCCTAAGATCACATATTATTTTATCATGTCTGGAATATCCTATAATTTGCAAAAGTTCCCTAGACTTCTACTTTTATCACATTACCAGTTTTGAATTATAAAGTATTTTTCCCCTTTGGGGGAAAGATGGGGACATTTCCTTTAAGGAACTCAGTGAACAGGCAGAGGGACCTCTCTCATCAGAGAGGTATAGACCACCTTTCCCAGGATGTGGGATCAACAGAGACCTCAGTGCCCCAGTTCTTGCATTGAGGAACAAGATGCTCAAAAAAGAAAACCAAAAAAAGGATGAGTTGTTTGCTAGGGTGGATATGTCTAAGGAGAAAAGGGAAAAGATAGCAAGTTACCTTGAAACCAACTAGGTCAGTGTCAGCTGTCCAGTGACAGTGTCCAAGACGTCCTTCTTCCATCCCTCCTGGAAAGTCTGTGTCTCCCATAAGGACTCACCAGCAGGTGGCAAGGGTGCCAGGTCCCACGGGCTGTTGTCACTACTACCATCTGCTCAGTATTATGGGATGTGCCTTCCTCACTGAGCCCTGAAGTCTCCTTCCATCCATGTAGAACCTTCTCTGAAGAGGATAACCTGTTTTTCCTATCCCCCAAAAATGTTCTTTAAAGATATGCTTGTTCAAATCAGAGAGTGAAGGCCTCTGTGTCTGCTGCATTTGGGTCCCAGTAGCTCGTGCTCTGATAAAGGACGCACTTGCTTTGCCTCCAGAAGAGCCCATTCTGGAGGGAAGCTGACAGTGGGATCACACATCCATTACCATCCAGCGTTTCTTCATTTTCATCACTGAGAGACTCTATCCTTAAAATATTTTTTTCTTAAATTTATCATTTAAAAGTTTCACAACAAAGACATATTATAAAAGTCTGTAAGAGCCTGTGAGGGTGAGAAATACATTGAAGTCCCAATCCCAGTGCCGGCTCAAGCAGCCCTTCACCCTACACCCTGGCTCTCCTGAACTCTACAGGGCAGTGGGGTGGATAGGGCCACATAGGCCTGCTATGGCCAGAAATCCTCCATGAAGAGTAAAAGACAAGCGTCTCACATATCACCCTGTGAGAATGCAGTCTGGGGAGGCTGGGCCCTGAGTCTGCAAGAGTTGGGGGAAATCTGTGTTTCTCAGTTAAAGAGCTGACTCCTTAACTCAGACCCCTTTCCCTTCCCGATGAAGAGTCAGAGACGGGCGCTCCCTGCTCCACTACACTCTGCCGCTCTGCCTTAGTGAGGTGGAGAGCAGCCATGGCTTCCCATTGCACACACTCCAGGAGCTGGATTTCCGGTGTGTGTGTGTGTGTGTGTGTGTGTGTGTGTGTGTGTGTGTGGCTGGATTTCCGGTGTGTGTGTGTGTGTGTGTGTGTGTGTGTGTGTGTGTGTAGCTGTAGGGATCCCTCTCCTGCAAGAGCTGTAACCTCATTATGCAGTGATGGCTGTCCTTGTGGGAGCATGGGGGATCAGAGCCCCCTTATATTACACGCACAGTCACTCAGAAGGAGTCTTATCTGTGGCTTTCATTTTTCATTTAGCTTCTTCTGCTCAGGTCAAAGAGATTAAAATTAAGGACTTAAGAGAGGAATCAAAATATTAACAGCTTTTTGTTTCTTTTTGTTTCCCTTGACGTCTTCTGATGACAGTTGAAGGTCATAGAAAAATAACTTCAGACTATTGAACCTGGTTTGTTATTATTCTCTGTGTGACCTTTGGCAAGGTCATGTCTCACAGTCACTGTTTTTTTCAGCCACAAGATGGAAATCTCAACTCACCCAATGTGGCGCTTTAGTCACTAAGTCATGTCTGACTCTTGCGACCCCATGGACAGAGCAGCCTAGTAGGCTACTGTCCATGGGGATTCTCCTAGAAAGAATACTGGAGTGGGTTGCCATGCCCTCCTCCAGGGGATCTTCCCGATCCAGGAATTGAACCCGGGTCTCCTGCATTGCAGGCAGATTCTTTACTGACTAAGCTATGAGGGAAGCCCAACTCACCCAATAGGTTGTTTTAAATGGGAGGGAAACCCAGTTATCAGCTGTTCTGGTGAGCCTTTGTTTCAGTGGGCTGTCTCTGTGATCACCCAGCAACCCCTCAGGTGCACATCTTCACACCTCCTCCAGCTTCTCTAAAGGATCCACTCACACAAGTGTCTTCTTCACTAGCAAGACTGATTTTGCTGGAGCTTTTGTAAGCTCGAGGAGAATGTTTTTATTACATACATGATTTTTTTCCACTTTCGTTACTTGTTTTTTTCTCTCCTAAAGAGCATCAGCTGAGCTGCCACAGGTAAGACGAGCGCAGAGATGCTCATCAACCCTTTGTCCACAAAGGCAGACCAGTCCAGCTGGTTGCTCTCATTCCCTCTTGCGGAACTTGAGTCCTTTATCTTGACATTGTTAGGCACAATAATTTTCTACCCTCTTAAGCCTTGAGATAAAATCCCTGAGGCTCTGAAACTCTAAGGGACTTACAAAACAAATTTCAAAAAAATAGGCTAGAGTCTTTAATGAGAGAGTGGTGTCCTTGTTGTAAAGAAAATGTTTAAATCCCCCTGGGGGCAGACTACTTAGATTAAATGCTGGTTCTACAGTTTCCTACCTTGTTGGGGCAAGTTGTTTCCTCTTGGTAAATTGTAATTTCCCTGTCTCTAAAATAGGAATAAGAGATTTTACATTATACGGTTGTTGTTATGATTAAATGAGATAATCCCTAAAAAGGGCTTAGCACAAGATCAGGCTCATAACCCCACAAATGTTAAGAAACAGATGTGTAAATTGCCGAATACACAGTGGACTTTCAGTAAGGAGAAGCTATTGCTTTTTCATAGGCTTTTATGTGAGTCAGATGATGTCATGTTTTCACGCGCATTAAAAGGGTAGAGATTTAAAGCCCTGCTGGGGGAAATATTTTGAATTGAATATGTGGTTGAGCAGAGAGCATTTCTCTGCTCATTGACTCAGAACTGTCTGTGAAAAGAAACCATCCTGGATGGGTTTTAGATATTTAAGTTTTCGTATGTGTCCAGGAACTTTTTGAATTTAGGAGGATGCTTTATCTTCCCCATATCATTTCCAGACCAAGGTGCCATTGTTCTTTTCTTCTAATTAGGTAGTATCTGGGTTCATTGGGTGGTCTTTCACTTTAGTCAGAGATCTGGCCAATAGGAATCAGTGCTACAGGTAATTATTAAACTTTAATCTCATATGGCTTTTGGTGACCTGCTTCATTATAGACAAGGTGAAGTGCCACTCAGATTTCCTTTCATGGCAAGACATGTTGCCCCAGTTGTCAGCAGGCAGCCTCAGCTGATAGCTGCTCTGGGCCTTATGTCAGTGCAAGAGGACACACAAAGGCAGGCCCTTCTGAGGGAGCCTCATGTACAGTGACTGATCAAGCCAGGGGCCGGAGGATGTAGACACCCTGTTGTGCTGGTACTTCAGGGAACAACACTGTAGGGTTGGGTTCACTGAGGCTTTGTAGGGTCTGCAATCAGCTGGACTTCTCCATCTGCCCAATTCTTCTTCCACTTTCCTTCCACATGGATTGATCCCTGACAAATATCCTGCAAGTTCAGTTCAGTTCAGTTCAGTCACTCAGTCATGTCTGACTCTTTGCAACCCCACAGACTGCAGCACGCCAGGCTTCTCTGTCCATCACCAGCTCTCAGAGTTTGCTCAAATTCATGTCTATCAAGTTCGTGATGCCATCCATCCATCTCATCCTCTGTCGTCCCCTTCTCCTCCCACCTCCAATCTTTCCCAGCATCAGAGTCCTTTCCACTGAGTCAGTTCTTAGCATCGGGTGGCCAAAATATTGGTGCTTCAGCTTCAGCATCAGTCCTTCCAATGTATATTTAGGACTGATTTCCTTTAGGATTGACTGGTTGGATGTCCTTGCAGTCCAAGGAACTCTCAAAAGTCTTCTCCAACATCACAGTTCAAAAACATCAATTCTTCTGTGCTCAGCTTTCTTTACAGTCTCACATCCATACATTACTACTGGGAATATCATAGCTTTGACTAGATGGACCTTTGTTGGCAAAGTGATGTGTCTGCATTTTAATATGTTGTCTAGGTTGATCATAAGTTTTCTTCCAAGGAGCAAGCGAACCTCAAACCGAACTTCATCTCTTTGTCTGCTTCTGGAGAACCCAAACTGTGACGTATCATTATGGGGCCTATCTCTTTGAGGTCTTAAGGAATGTCTGGGACCAAGCTAAACACTATGGGGTTTATAAAGGGAGGGCATATGTCCTTATACTCAAGGAACACCATAAAGAGACAGAAAACACACACACGCACCCCCCTAAAATAGCCAAATAATAATACATTGTTTACATGACAGTATGTGAATTTGTGTGATTACATGACAAGATGAGAGACAGAAAAACTATTTACATCCAAAATCACTGCAGATGGTGATTGCAGCCATGAAATTAAAAGACGCTTACTCCTTGGAAGGAAAGTTATGACCAACCTAGATAGAATATTGAAAAGCAGAGACATCACTTTGCCAACAAAGATCCATCTAGTCAAGCCTATGGTTTTTCCAGTGGTCATGTATGGATGTGAGAGTTGGACTGTGAAGAAAGCTGAGCGCTGAAGAATTGATGCTTTTGAACTGTGGTGTTGGAGAAGACTCCTGAGAGTCCATTCTAAAGGAGATCAGCCCTGGGTGTTCCTTGGAAGGAATGATGGTAAAGCTGAAACTCCAGTACTTTGGCCACCTCATGCGAAGAGTTGACTCATTGGAAAAGACTCTGATGCTGGGAGGGATTGGGGGCAGGAGGAAAAGAGAATGACAGAGGATGAGATGGCTGGATGGCATCACTGACTCAATGGACGTGAGTTTGAGTGAACTCCGGGAGATGGTGATGGACAGGGAGGCCTTGCTTGCTGCAATTCATGGGGTCACAAAGAGTCGGACACGACTGAGCGACTGAACTGAACTGACTAAACAGTAAGACTGGGTAAGTTCAGGGATTTTTCAGGCTTGTGTGGGCTCTTAAGGTTGAAGGGAATTGGAATAAGCATTCTAACGTATAATTTAAAAAATGTTTTCCCTTTTAGGAGGAAATAGGCAGATTGGCCATCTCAATTCATGATAAACAAACAGATTAAATTCAGCTATTAATCCAAAGAGTCCTTGCAGTTCTTTCAGAAATTGCAAAATCAGGGCCTGGCAATCACTGGGACCACAACAGGATGGAGGAGCCATGCACGTTTTAATACCGCTGACCTGGCAGCTTAAAGGGTCATCATGATATATTGGGTGCAGAACGTGTTGGGTAGCCTTAAGGAGATTCTGGACGGTGGTAGATAAGAAGGTTTGCCAAAGACAAAGTCTGTGCTCAGATATGGTGCCCCAAACTTGCCTCCCAGACAACTTTGCATTCCATTTTAAGTGTCAGATGGCAGGGCTTCTGTCAGCGCAAACCCTGGTTTCCCTTAATACATGCATGACTGGGGAGTCTACCAGGCATTTGTGCAGTGGGCAAATATATGAGCTGAGCACAGGCAGAAAAGTGTATCTTCCATGCTGCTTTGCTCATTCATTCATTCACTCATACAGAATTATTTATTGAAAGCTTATTATCTGCTAGGAACTACGTTGAGTACTGCTTTCAGAGCTTAACAAGGGTTCATGGGAATAAGAGACTATAAAAAATAATATCAATACAAATAGGGCAAAATGGGAGGAAGTCTTCAAGACAGGCTGATGGGAAGAGCTTTTCAAAAGAGAAGACAAATAAATGCAAATCATAGAATCAGAAGAAGTCGACCAGGTGGAAAGGTGGCATGTGGGATGAGAGGATGTAATTTTAGGCTAGGAGACTGGAGCATGTGGAGGGAGCCTGGGACAGAAGGTAGCACAGCTTATTTGCAGAAATTCAAAGAAGCCAGCTGTCTGGAGTTGATCAAAGGAGGGAACAGGTAACTCAGGTGAGGAAGAAAAAGAGCCAGGGCATGTACAGAAGTTTGAATCTTGACCCAAGAGCAAAAGGAAGCTATTTCAACTTGAATCATGATCTGATTAAATTTAAAAGCACATGCCTCCTGCAGGATGAAGAAAAGTTGTTCCCAGATAACTTAACCAAAGCCCATGGATGACTAGTAATGGTGAAGACTGTTTTTTGGTCTCTCTGTCTTTGCATCCTTTGTCTAAACTTTCTCTCTCTTTGTGGTGAGCTCCAGCATCTGTCTGCAAAGCAGGAGACCCAGATTCTATCCCTGGGTTAGGAAGATCCCCTGGAGAAGGAAATGGCAACCCACTCCAGTATTCTTGCCTGAAGAATCCTATGGACAGATGACCCTGGCAAGCTACAGTTCACTGGGTTGCAAAGAGTCAAACTTGACTGAATGACTAACATTTTCACCAGCCCCAGAACTGCACTGCAGAGTTTGCTGCTGTGTATACACACCACTGAAACCTACGATGCTCTAAGCTATGTTTTGGGGAAAGCACGTCAGATGTGAAGGAGTACATCCAGAAAGAACATGGGTGCTGGTGCCAGACACGTGACAGGTTGAATTCTGACAACCTGTTTCACCTCCCTGGGTCTCATTTTTTGTTCATCTTTAAAGAAAATTAATCAACATCTAATGCCACTCTCCTCTTATAAGAATGGCAAGGAGACATGAGATAAGAGATGACTTAGAAGCATAGTATTTTTTAAAAAATAGAAACATTTTCTTTGCAAAGTATTAGCATTAAATAAGCAGGAAGATTAGGTTGAGTGCATTGATGAGCAGTCAAAAGCACAGAATTTAAAAGAAAAGACATGATTTTTCTATTTTCAAGCACATATGGTTACAGCAAGTAGAGAAAAATTTATTCTCAGGGGTATGCTACAGAATTTATTACAGAGCAAAGCACATACCTTGGAAGAATGCCATGAAAGGCTCTCTTTGGGTCACTGAGTGGCTGTGGGGAAGGCATGTCAGCTCACAGGGAGCCTTCAGAGAAGGGCAGAGCAACCTGCTAGTGGCAGGAAAGGAAATTTCTTCCTAAGAGGGAAAGAGGAGAGGGTGGGGAGAGAGGAGGGGAGAAGGAAGGGCAGGGGAGGGCAGAGGCGGCAGAAAGCTTTGCAGGACACAGTGTATGCTCTCCCCTTTGACCCTCCAAATGTTCAGTAAGGTGATCTAACTCACAAAATGGGAGTAGCTTTATTTCCCTGGAAAGAGGAGAATAGGCCAACGCCACAATGGCTGCAGACCTCAAGACAGAAGTCACCAGGAGGAAGAAAGCTCCTGAGAACTCCTAGAAATTGTGATGACACATCAGCCTTCCCTGAGCCATGGAACCAGCCATTAAACAAGGGCTAGTTGTTCTCCAAAAGACAAGGGAGCTTCTACCATCACCTTAGTCATAAGAGAAAGCAAACAAAGGTTGTTACAGGGGACATTTAGATGAAGCAGCATCCTGGATACGAGCACATTTTGGAAAACTGCCAACTTACAGCAGACCACGTTTTTTTTTAATTGCAGTAAAAGTCACATAATATAAAACATGTTATTTTAACTATACAGTTCAGTGGCACTAAGTGCACTCACTTTGTGGTGGAATTCTCATTATAATCCATCTCCTGAATTTTCACCTTCCCAAACTGAAACTCTGTCCACATTAAACACTAGCTCCTCATCCCCACTGATATCTCCATGTGTACATTCTAACTCTATGAATTTGACTATTCGAGGTACCTTGTACAAATGAAATCAGACAAATACTTTTTGATAGACCAGTTTATTTATGCAGACTACACTTAAGGTCATTTTATCAACATCATTTTTTTTTCTTTTTTTGGCAAACTCTTTCTTCTCAGCCCAGGGAAACTTGCTTTCAGCCCAATTCCTTGTCCAAACCATGTAATTCCATTATATATGAAACTAGAAATGCTTTGTTGTTCATTCACCAAGCTGTGTCTGCCTCTTTGTGACCTCATGAACATCAGCGTGCCAGGCTTCCTCGTCTTTCACTGTCTCGCAGAGCTTGCTCAAACCCATGTCCACTGAGTCAGTGATGCCATCCAACCATCTCATCCTCTATCACCCCCTTCTCTTCCTGCCCTCAATCTTTCCCAGCATCAGAGTCTTTTCCAGTGAGTCAGCTCTTCACATCAGGTGGCCAGAGTATTGGAGCTTCAGCTTCAGCATCAGTCCTTCCAATGAATATTCAGGGTTGATTTTCTTTAGAATTGACTGGTTTGATCTTCCTGTCCAAGGAAATCTCAAGAGTCTTCCTCAGCACCGCAGTTGGAAAGCATCAGTTCTTCAGCTCCCAATCTTCTTTATGGTCCATCTCTCACATCCATACATGACTACTAGAAAAATCATAGCTTTGACTGTACAGATCTTTGTGGGCAAAGTGATGTCTCTGCATATATTCATTCTTTAAGAGGTTCTCAAAATAAAAGGCAGTACAGTCTTATCTAGGGAGTGGCCACCAATGAACTCACTAACATAAATGGAGGGAAGGCTAGGGATTCACATTTCCTGCTGAGCAAGAGGGCACTCAAAGAAGGAGGACATTTCCGTATGATATTTTCAGATTTGCTTTTCAGTGTGGCATAAAAATTGTAAATTAGTTAAGGACACTGACTCTAGAAACTGACTTCATAAGTTCAGACCCTATTTATCCCACTTGCTACTGTGTGACCTTTTACCAATCTGTTAACCTTCCTGAGCTTGAGCTTGAACATCCATGAAATGAGCATGCCTACCTTGTAGAGTTATTGCAAAGATTAGATGTATATGGGTCCTTAGCATAGTGTCTGGCACTGCACAAATCCTTAGTAAATGTTATCTGCCTGTATTTCTATAATATTATCTTTAATATTTGGGCCCTTTGTCACTCCTACCCAGAGCTATAATTAGATTTTTTTTTTTTAACTTTAAGAACACAATTTCTCACTAATTTGGTTGGTATAAGCCAAGCCAAACTTTAAAGAACATGAGTTCAAAGTTGTGCATTTGACATTTTTCATTCTGATACTTATTTTTATTAGTTCTTCCCTGTCAAAATAGTGCCATCAAAACATATCTGTACTACTGTCACCTTCCACTAAGGCAAAAGGAGCAAGTTCATTCAACTGAATTTTTTAATGGGGTGAATAATAACACATGTACAGAATGACAGACATAATGTTCATTCTTAATTCAAAGGCACAGGTTAACGTGGACAAAAGACATAAGTATGCATACCATAGCTGCTGCTGCTGCTGCTAAATTGCTTCAGTCGTGTCCGACTCTGTGTGACCCCCTAGATGGCAGCCCACCAGGCTCCCCCATCCCTGGGATTCTCCAGGCAAGAACACTGGAGTGGGTTGCCATTTCCTTCTCCAATGCATGAAAGTGAAAAGTGAAAGTGAAGTCGCTCAGTCATGTCCGACCCTCAGCTACCCCATGGACTGCAGCCTACCAGGCTCCTCCGTCCATGGGATTCTCCAGGCAAGAGTACTGGAGTGGGGTGCCATTGCCTTCTCCAACACCATAGCTAGATAGACATTAAGCAAATTCACCTCTTGTCTCTAGTTCTGCTTGTACTTAGTTGTATGATCTTAAGAAGGTCACCCAGCCTCTCACGTAACCTCTCTTTCTTTGCTCACTAGTAAAATAACAGTAAGTAACATTGTCTGGGGCGCTTTTTGTTTTAAAATGTGTGGAGTTCATATTCCATTCTGAAAACCTGTAGAGGACTTTCTAGATTTGGATCTGCAATTGAAATGTATGGGGAAAAATAACAGAGCTGAAAGCCAGTGTTCTGAGTTCAGTGCTTCCCCTTCTTTTTTAGCGTGACTAAATTCTTGACTTTATCCTTTTTTATTATTATTATCTGTTTATTGAAGGATAATTGCTTTACAGAATTGTGCTGTTTTCTATCAAACCTCAGCATGAATCAGTCATAGGTATACATATGTCCCCTCCCTTGGGAACCTCCCTCTCATCTCCCTCCCCATCCCACCCCTCTAGGCTGATACAGAGCTGCTGTTTGTTTCTGAAGCCATACAGCAAATTCCCACTGGCTATCTGCTTTTCATATGGTAATGGAACTTTCCATGTTATTCTTTTTTAGTTTTTATTTTTTAATTGAAATATTGTTGATTTACAGTGTTTCACATTACAGCAAAGTGATTTAGTTCACATATATATATATATATATTCTTTTTCAGATTTTTTCCATTGTAGGTTATTACAAGGTATTGAATACAGGTCCTTGTGCTATACAGTAGGTCCTTATTGTTTATCTGTTTTATATATAGTAGTCTATCTGTTCATCTCAAATTCCAATTTATTCCTTTCCCCTTTGGTAACCATAAGCTTGTTTTCTGTGCCTGTGAGTCTATTTCTGTTTTGTAAATGATTTCATTTGTATCATTTTTTGCATTCCACATATAAGTGATATCAGAAGATATTTCTCTTTCTCTGACTTATTTCACTTAGTATGATAATCTCAGTGTTGCTGCAGATGGTATTGTTTCATTCTTTGTTATTACTGAGTAGTACTCTATTGCATATGTGTACCACTTCTTTATCCATTCATCTGTCAATGAACATTTAGGTTGCTTGCCTGTCTTGACTTTTGTAAATATTGTTGCGATTAACACTGGGGTGCTTGTATCTTTTAAAGTTTAAGTTTTCTCTTTGACTTTATTCTTGACAGAACTGTTTCTTCATTATTCATAACATAAAATGGTTAAATTAGCTCTGTCTCTCCAAAGCATTTCATGTTGTATGCTCTCACTTCAGTCGTGTCCGACTCTGTGCAATCCTAAGGACTTCAGCCTGCCAGGCTCCTCAGTCCATGGAGTGGGTTGCTGTGCCCTCCTCCAAGGGATCTTCCCAACCCAGGGATCAAATCTAAATCTCTTAAGTCTAACCTGCATTGCCAGGCAGGTTCTTTACCACTAACTAGCACCACCTGGGAATCTGTAAAAAGACATTTCATAGGTTTGCCAAACAAAGGGTTCTATGAACAAGTCCCTTTACTGTAGAAAACCCCAGAGAGTTAAAATGCTGATGTACTCTATAACAATTCTTTGCAACCTTCCTGAAGCTTATTTGACAAAAAAAAAAAAAAGAGCCGTTTTGTTTTATTTTTCCACAGTGGCTCTTGTTTCATGGAAAACCCGTTGAAAAACATAGAGCCAGGTAACCAGCCAAGTTCTTTCTGACCTCAATAGCCCTAAGTTCTGTGACTCTGGGGTAAGGGAGCAGTGAAAGTGAGAAAGACACAGATTTCAAACCACGGAATCAGTGCAGCATTATTCAATGTCCATAGGAGAGCAGTAATCCTCTCAAAGATTTAAAACAGCCTTCCTCTGAGACAGAATCCACAGATCCATAGGAGCTTAGGTTCTGAAGACACTGTCCCTTCTGTTTTATTAAGGCTTAGAGGTAGAAAGATGGAGAAAAAATTGTATGACATTGTACAATATTATAAGCCTCTGTTTAGCAGCATCTGCTATAATTCAGGTAAAAGCAATCTGGAAAATGGAAACTTTAAAGAGGGTTCTTCAGGAGAACTGGACAAGACTGTTGAGTGCACTTCTCCTGTCTAATGCTGATAATAATCTGTGAAGATCTCTCTTGCTCTCCGAGATGAGTTTCTCTAAGTTTCAAAGATGCTCATTCCACAATGGCTTGAAAGGGTAGAAAAAATGTTGTTGACCACTGAAACCGTGCGGCTTGAAATAAAAGATCCTGAAACTCAATGTGAGGAAAAACTGCCTCTAACAGGTCTTCTTCAACAATAAAAATTAGAATTGCCTAAAATCACAATAATGTTTCATAGTAAGTATTTTATAAACAAATCAACAGTTAAGTTTTATCTTCATTAAGGTGATTAAGCTTATCCTTTAAACACATTAGTGAATGAAATTGAATTATGAGTAGTAGAGGTAAAAAGACCTTAGAAGATTGTCTAGTTTGCTCTCTCCTCTTATATAAAAGAAGAAATCAGCCCAGAGAGGAAAAATAGCTTGCACTGCTGCTGCTGCTGCTAAGTCGCTTCAGTCGTGTCTGACTCTGTGAAACCCCATAGACGGCAGCCCACCAGGCTCCCCCATCCCTGGGATTCTCCAGGCAAGAACACTGGAGTGGGTTGCCATTTCCTTCTCCAATGCATGAAAGTGAAAAGTGAAAGTGAAGTCACTCGGTCTTGTCTGACTCTTAGCGACCCCATGGACTGCAGCCTACCAAGCTCCTCCATCCATGGGATTTTCCAGGCAAGAGTACTGGAGTGGGGTGCCACTGCCTTCTCCGAACTTGCACAAGGTCACATAAATGAATTAATATTGGAATCCAAGTTAAAAATCTTGAGTCTCCATTCTCTCTTTCAGTTCAGTTCAGTTCAGTCGCTCAGTCGCGTCCAACTCTTTGCGACCCCATGAATCGCAGCACGTCAGGCCTCCCTGTCCATCACCAACTCCCGGAGTTCACTCAGACTCACGTCCATCAAGTCAGTGATGCCATCCAGCCATCTCATCCTCTGTCGTAGCCTTCTCCTCCTGCCCCCAATCCCTCCCAGCATCAGAGTCTTTTCCAATGAGTCAACTCTTCGCATGAGGTGGCCAAAGTACTGGAGCTTCAGCTTTAGCATCATTCCCTCCAAAGAAATCCCAGGGCTGATCTCCTTCAGAATGGACTGGTTGGATCTCCTTGCAGTCCAAGGGACTCTCAGGCTGTACTAAATTTGCCAGGCATGGATCTGGGTATTTTATCTTAAAAAATAAGACACGCTTTGGTTTTAGAATCCTCACTCTACTATGGAAATGTGGACATTTAAATCTTTGAGGAGTTTACTAGTATCCCTTTAAGAATAATATGCACAATTACCTCTAATAAGCACAGTAGCAGTACTGCTTTAATGAAATGCCACCTAGTGGAGTTTTGGAGTTAAGACACAGTTCTTCCATGCATCCTTCTCCAAGCGCATTACCTTTCTTAGACTCATAATTTTAATCAATATCTTTATCTCCCTGAGTTCTACATGATTAAAAATAACACTGAAAATTGTCCCACTTCCAGAGCACAGCAGGGAAGATGAGACTGCACAAAAGTAAGTTGGTTCACAAGAAAGACAGTATCTGAGGTCAAACTGAAAACCATGAAACTAAGTGGCCTTCTATCTCCAAGCCCTGTTGGATTATAACAGAAAATAGAAGAAGAGTCAGAAGGAAGTTTGTTAGGCTATCACCTCTCCATGGCATGAGCCATCCAAGCCTGCATGGAAGGTAGAGATGGGAAAGTGGGGAGACTGTTTATTATGAACAGCGTGCCAGAAAACTTTCCTAAAATCAGAAAACCTTGGGATGAGGAAGCACCTAAAATGCTGTCTCTTCTAGCTTGCTGACTGATCAGGTTCTCATATATCCAGCCAGACTGTAATGTGTGTGCAGCCCATCATGCAAGAATGAATGGGTGGATCTGAAAAGTTCCACATGATAAACTAATAGAGTGCATGGATATCAGGCAGGCTGATTTCCACTCATAGAAAGAACTGTCCAAATCTAAAGTGTCCAACCTGAAATGAAAAGACTATCACTGGAAGGATGGATAAGCATATATCAGGACTATTCTATTGGTTGTGGAGTTTAAAGAGACTTAATATTAACCCTACAGAGACCTAATACTTAAAAGGAATTGGAGTGAACTATTCTGAATGGTGGAAGACTTGGGAATTTGTCTCAGATTAGTTCTCTGGTTAGTAGACTCTGAAAAGGAGATTTGGTGGCAGGATATTGATTGAGAAGTGCCCTCAAGACCACCTTCAGGGGAATGAGGGCAACAGGCCTGGGCCAAGGAAGATATTGGACAGTAACGCACAAGCAGGAAAAGCCCCCTCAGATCTGGGAATATCTGCAATTGGATGGCCTTTCAGAATTGTCCTGCCTTGTGGTAAGGGCTTTTATATAACTGCTAATTAGCCCTGGCTTTGGACTGCCCCAGGGGAATCGGTGTGACCTTGGACTAACAGCCTTCTTTTTATAGATACATGTAAATTTATTTATTTTTAATTGAAGAATAATTACAGTATTGTGTTGGCTTCTGCTATATATTAACAGGAGTCAGTCACGGGTATACCTATGTTCCCTCCTTCTTAAACTTCCCTCCCACCTCACACCCCTTTCCACCCTTCTAGGATGTTGCAGAGCTCCGGTTTGAGTTCTCTGAGTCTTATAGCAAATTTCCATTGGCTATCTATTTTTATATATGGTAGCATATATGTTTCCATGTTACTCTCTCCATTCGCCTCACCCTCTCCTTCCTTCCCTGCACCCTTGTCCATAAGCCTGTTCTCTATGTCTGTGTCTCTATTGCTGGCCTGCAAATAGGTTCATCAGGACCATCTTTCTAGATTCCATATATACACACACAGATATATATATATATATCTACACATATGTGTGTTAATATACAATGTTTGTTTTTCTCTTTCTGACTTACTTCACTTTGTGTAATAGGCTCTAGGTTCATCCACCTCATTAGAACTGACTCAGATGTGCTCCATTTTATATACAATATTCCATTGTATATATGTACCCGTTTCTTTATCCATTTATCTATCAATGGGCATCTAGGTTACTTCCATGTCCTAGCTATTGTAAATAGTGCTGCAATGAACACTGGGGTATCTTTGTACCTTTTTCAATTTTGGTTTCCTCAGGGAATATGCCTAATAGTGGGACTGTGGGGTCATATGGTAGTTTTATTCCTAGTTTTTTGAGGACTCTCCATACTACCATAGTCAACAGCCCTCTTTTTGAGAATCATTCCCAGAGAAGAACTCACTGACAGCAGTCAGCAGTTAATACTGGGTGACTTAGCTCTGAGCAGGCTGTGGACAGCACATGACAGCATCCACTACTCCCCCCATCTCCCTAGAACCTAACCAGGAAGTTATTCTTATCATCCTCCAGTGTTAAATAACCTTTAACCTGGAAGTTTTTGTAGGAGAGTATTCCTCAAGTCTTTTTGTTTTCTATCTACATGCTTTAGCATATACCTCACAGAGGTTTGCATTAGAAACCTGGTTTGTTCTTTTCTGATATTTGTCATGAAAATTTGGCCTCACTTTGAGTTTTAACCTCTCTAAAATCTGTCTTGCTTCTTAGTCTCTAAAATCCATGTGATAATAGTATTGCCTCTTATGAGTTGTTATGGGGATTAAATGAAATAATAACTGTGAATTAGCATAGTATCTAATTCAAAGTAAACAATGTGCTATCATTATTACCAAAAGAGAGAAAGATTCATGTATATCACATAAACACAGAAACACATTCTCTCTTTCCCTCTCTCTCAGCCCTTTAACTTCCAGTGTCCTTGTCTGGACCAGTGGCTCTCAAAGGTCCTCAAAACCCATTTTGGAGGTTCATGAGATCAACCTTGTATAATAACACTGGCATTAACTGGCTTTTCACTTTTATTCTTTCTTAAATATAAAATGGAGTTTTCCAGAGGCCACATGATTTGCATTATTAATGTGCTGATGTTAACAGCTTATTATTGCTATTTTTAAATAAACTCACAATTTAACTTCTTTATACAATTTCTAATGTGATAACTATTGGTATATATAACCCACATGAACAATAATTTTTACAAATGTGAAGAAATCCTGAGACTACAATGTCTGAGAACCACTGTCCTGGAAAAACTTTGTCTCCTCCTTTTAAATCTCTCTGCTTGCTCCAACACTTACCGCAAGGCTGCCTGGTGGCCTGCCTGACTAGTACTTCAAGGTTGATCTCTCTGTTTTTAACTGAGATCTATGTGGTATATAAGGGCCACCTAGGTGGCTCAGTGGTAAAGAATTCACCTACCAATGCAGGAGACATGGGTTTGATCCCTGAGTCAGGAAGATCCCCAGGAGAAGGAAATGGCAACCCATTTGAGTATTCTTACCTGGAAATTCCATGGATGGAGAAGCCTGGCATGCTCTAGTTCCTGGAGTTATAAAGAGTCGGACATGACTTAGCGACTAAACAACAATAATTCAGAATATAATCTGGGAGATGGGGACATGCGATGGGATCAGAGAGTAAGTGCATGACATGCTTTCCCACTTCTTGTTGTTCAGTCATTAAGTCATGTCTAACTCTTTGCAACCCCATGGACTGCAGCATGCCTGGCTTCCCTGTCCTTCACTATCTTCCAGTTTGCTCAAACTGGTGTCTGCTGAGTCAGCGATGCCATCCAGCCATCTCATCCTCTGTCACCTCCTTTCCCTCCTGCCCTCAATCTTACCCAGCATCAGGGTCTTTTCCAATGATTCAGCTCTTTGCATCAGATGGCCAAAGTATTGGAGCTTCAGCTTCAACATCAGTCCTTCCTATGAATATTCAGGGTTGATTTCCTTTAGGATTGACTAGTTTGATCTTCTTGCTGTCCAAGGTGCTTTCTCCACCAGGCTCCTCCATCCATGGAATTTCCCAGGCAAGAATACTCAAATGGGTTGCCATTTCCTTCTCCAGGGAATCTTCCTGACTCAGGGATCAAACCCATGTCTCCTGCATTGGTAGGTGGATTCTTTACCACTGAGCCACCTAGGAAGCCCCTATATCCTGAATAGATCTCAGTTAAAATCTCAAATGGGGGGTTCTGGAATATCAAATGAGAACAGAGAACTGGACGCTATAGTTAAAACTGCACAGAAGATGCTGAGTGGACCCAAAAGGATCACAAATTGACTGATGTCCTGCTGCTCAGTTGCTGACTGTATATTAGGAGGACAGCAGAACGATGTGGATTCCATCATTAAATAAATTATCGTGTGAGGCTTTCTCTAATGATTACCATAGAGATGACTCACATAAGTCAGTTTGACGATGCAACAGAAAATTTCAGCAAGGCAGTTTCAAACTGTCAGAATTTGGGGAAAGAGTAACTCTGACAATATTTGCACACACTTTAGTTTCTTATCTTCCCTCCAGCCCGGTGAGCTCTCAGGATAAGGAGGGGACACAAATAGGGGCCACAGGGATGCTGTGTACCTAAAGGAGGAATTTCACGGGGAAGGGAAAGCAAAAACTGTTAAGAAAGGTCCTCCTCATTCTATGATTGTCCTGCAGCAGCTCAGAGCTTCTCTGTTTCCCTCCCACAAGCCCCATGAGGTAGAGATGGCCACCCACACTCTACAGATAAGAAACCTGCGGATGAAAGCGGCTTAAATGACTTGCCTGAGGCCACAGCTCAATTAGATGACAGAACTGGGTTACTCTCCCACGTCTTTCTGCCACAAAACAGAACACTTGCTTTCTGTGTGCCAGACAGATTCCGTTTTTAATTGATTTGAATGTTTATTTACTGCCTAAATGGGTATACAGAACCAGTGGGGTCTTCAAAGATGTAAATGTACACCTACCTGGGCCCTGGAACCATGGGCCTGGCTGAGAGCAGTCAGCCTGCAGAAGCCATGGCGAAGTCATGGAGTCCTGCAGAGGCACAGAGGTCGATGGAAAGAAAGGCCATTTCTGCAGCATTGCTGCTGGCCATTCACACGGCATTCCAGAAGCAATCTCTTTTTCCATCCCACAGGTTAAGAAGGCATAATGATTGTCCCTACTTTATAGTCAAGCAAACAGAGGCCTGAAGGGATGGAAACACTTTGTCCAAAGTACGCAACTTGTAAAGTCTAGTGCTTGTATTCAAATCCAAGTCGGCCTGAATCATGAAGCTCCAGGCTGCTCTCAGTCCCACCGCTCATGGGCAGATCTAATCATCGGGGATTGGGAAGGACCTTGTATAAGAGGATATTCAGCAGTCTCTGATGTGCTTGCCCACCGCTCACTTAGAATTAATCTCTTCCCTCTGAGCAGTGTAGTCTAATGGCCAGGATGTGGGTATCATGGATGGGATAAGAGACTCTCCAAAGTGGCATTAACCGTTCGCTTGCAGAGGGGCACTCTGGATGGGGGACTTGAGGCGTGAAAGAGTTTTATCATCTACAGGATATCACTGTTATGTTTTTGTTAGCATACTGTGTACAAGTGTTACTTCTTCAATTAAAAGAAAAGCTGTTACAGAGAGAAGGGGTGATTAGAGAAGGAAGGAAAAGAGGAAAGCGTTTTGAGATGGAATTAAAAGATACATAGGATTTTGAAAGAAGAGGGGATATGACATTCTAGGAGGCAGAAACTTGAACCAAGTCCATGAAATGGTGAAAGGGGCTGAAGAAATTCATATACCGAAGCTCTAATCTCCTGTACCTCAGAATGTGACTATATCGGAGATAGGGCCTTTAAAGAGATGATCAAGTTACATGAGGCCACTAAGGTGGGGTTCTGATCTGACATGAGTGGTGTCCTTATAAGAAGAGGGAGAGATGCCAGGGATTCCTGTGTACTGAGAAAAGGTCGCCTGAGGACACAGTGAAAGGGCAGCCATCTGCAAGCTAGGGAGAAAAGTCTCAGGAGAACCCAAACCTGCCCGCACCTTCATCTTGGACAGCCAGCATCTTAAGCTCTAGGGCTGTGAGGAATAAATTTCTGTTATTTAAGCCACCTAGGCTGTGGTGTTTTGCTATAGCAGCCTGAGCAAACTAATACAGATAGCAAAGTGCAAAGTGAGAGAGTCTGAAGAGGCCATGGTAATGGAAGATCAGCAAGGATTATGGAGAGACAAAGTAGCTAAGACAGGGCAGATCGTGGAGAGCCTCATGTGTCATTAAAGAAGGTCCGATTTTCAGACCAGCCGTGAAGAGTAAGAAATAAAGGGGAAAAAAGAGATTTCTCATCTACAGTTCCTCACCTCTCAGAAATATTTGTTAGCAAAAGAAAATCTGCCAAGTTTTTTTTTTTTAAATAATACTTTCTCTCCCTGAGCAAATTAATGATTTTCCATACTCTAATTGGTACCTTTCTTGTCCAGTTTTTTTGTTTCTCTCTTGCTGCTGTCTTCTGCCTTATTTCTTTATTCCAATTTTATTCCAAGTTTCAAGTTTCTGAGGATTATGCAACAGCGAAAGCATACTGACCTGCAGTTTTGCTAACCAGAAGAATATCCAAGGGAGGAGAGCTGGCTGAATGTCTTGTCCAGTCCTCTTCGTTCACATGTAAATGTAGTGAGGTCCAGAGAGGGAAGGGACACTCACAAGGTCACAAGGCACCTCTGCAATCCAGTGCCCTTCTCATCTGTTCACTGCATTTGGTTCATCACCTGTTTGCCTGCTCAGTTCATTCCAGGGACCATTTTCGCTGAAGTTAGAATCTGCAAACAGATTATCTTTTTTGTACATAAAGAAAGTATCACTCCCCTGCATACAAGCGGCAGGATAGCATGCACACAGACCAACCTGAGGTCACACATCCAAGCCTGGCCAGAACTGATCCCATGCTCCTCATCTCTCCTTGCACCTCCGTTTTCTTCACCCTGCAGGTCATTCAGCAGGAAATTCTAGATGGGAAAACAGAAACAGTGCTCTATTGCTGTACCCATTTCCATACCCAAACAGGCCACCTTTCATCCCAGAGTCTGTCTGTAAGAACATGTAAAGGTCCCTTCTCTTCTCCTCCCAGAAGCTCTTTCTCCCTGGCAGTAGACTAGAGTCAAGGTCTGGTGAGAGTTGAATCAGACTTTAGCAAATAACTTATACTTTAGTCTCCAGCAAACAGTCTTTTGGTTCTGCTTAAATTTCAAATGACAAGCTACTTATGGAAGAAAAAAAAATTCTCCATTCTCAGTCAGCTGTTTTAAAGTTGTATTTTTAATGTAACCGTTATAATTCAGGGACCCAGGTGGTTCAGTCACAGAGGGACTTTATGTTAAAAAATATGAGTATAATCAATATCCAGAAGCAATGAGAAATGGACTTCCCTGGTGCTCCAGTGGTTAAGACCCTGCCCCACTACAGGAGATGTGGGTTCAATCCCTGGTTGGGGAACAAAGATTTCACATGCCACAAACTGGCAAAAAAAAGTAATGAGAAAGGAATTCTATTCTCCACTCAACAGCATTAAAAGTGACTCAAATAATGTGACCATAGCTAGACACGTTGGAGAAGGCAATGGCATCCCACTCCAGTACTCCTCCCTGGAATATCCCATGGGCGGAGGAGCTTGGTAGTCCATGGGGTCACTAAGAGTCGGACACGACTGAGCGACTTCACTTTCACTTTTCACTTCCATGCATTGGAGAAGGAAATGGCAACCCACTCTAGTGTTCTTGCCTGGAGAACCCAGGGACGGGGGAGTCTGGTGGGCTGCTGTCTATGGGGTTGCACAGAGTCGGACACGACTGACGCGACTTAGCAGCAGCAGCTAGACACATTATCCATCCAGACCTAAGAAATGTCTTTCCTTTCCCATCTTTCTCCCTCAGTGTGCAGCTGCCGTTGCATCACCATCCAACCCCTGAAACGTTTCTCCTCTGTTACCACTATTACAGCTTTCCTTTCCTTCTGTCTCCCATTGCCCTTTCTCCCCAAGATGTGTGTTTTATAGACTGACTTAGCACCTCTCTCAGCAAGAGGGCCTCATTCGTTCTATAAGAGGGAAAGATTGATGGCCATTTGGGGCTTCTCTTTTGTAGTTTTTGTAAGCCTATGTTAGTATCTCCTAATACCTATTTACTGGTCCCGTCAAAGTGGCTTGACCTTGGAGTCACTCCTCCACCTGACAGACAGTGCTTTACTATTTGACCCAAGGGTTATAAGACTGTGTGTGTGTGTTAATTGCTCAGTCATGCCCGACTCTTAGCAATCCCTTGGACTGCAGCCCAGCAGGCTTCCCTATTCACAGGATTTTCTAGGCAAGGATACCGGAGTGGTTTGCCATTTCCTTCTCTGGGGGATCTTCCCGACCCAGGGATCAAACCCAGGTCTCCTGAAAGCAAGCAGACTCTTTACTGACTGAGCCATCAGGGAAGCCCATACATGACTAGTGGGAAAACCATAGCTTTAAAAACATAGTATAAGCCTGTACCCACTCTCTTTTCTATTCTCCAGAAAATCAGGCCTGTTAGGGAGTCATTTCTTTTCTGAGCCTTCATATGCAGCATATGATGTGCAAATACTATGTATTGATAGAAGGGGTTGATTAAAAGAACAGACGTTGCCATTGTTGTTATCAAGTATTAAACAATCCAATATTAATTAAGCCAGTCATTGTTCTAGGCACTGGGGATTAAGTGCCAAACAAAACCCTACCATCTAGGAATATACCTTCTGATTGTGAGACACTGAATATTAATTAGTAAACAAAGAAATATGTAAGATATTACATAGTAATAAAATTCTGAACAAACAAAAATAAACCATGAGATAAAGAGTTACTAGGACATGGGGGTCGAGTCACTTTCGCTGCAGCTCGGGGTGGCCTAGGGAGAATGTAATATGAAAAGTGAGACCTGAATAAGCTGAAAGTGGCCTCCTTGTGACCAACCGGAAGTCCAGGGCAAAGACCTTCAGAAAGTGACAGCCTGGCGTGTTCAAGGGTAAAGAACAGCATCACATGGGGCTGGAATTAGGCAAATGAGGGCAAGGGCACTGGTATATCACCTCAAGGTGGAGGGGTCAAGGATGTAAGGTAAGGAGAGTGTGGTTTTTTGTTGTTTTTGTTCTTTAAATAGTAAATAGAACATTTATCTTTAGCCTTTCAAAACTATCATTAAATGGATGGTGCATTTTACTTAGTTTTTAATTTTATTGGCGTATACTTGATTTGCAATGCTGTGTTAGGTTTGGGCGTACAGCAAGCTGATTCAGTTATACATATACACGCATCTACTCTTTTTCAAATTCTTTTCTTATTTAGGTTATTACAAAATATTGAGCAGTGCTCCCTGTGCTATACAGTAGATCATTGTTGGTTATCTATTTTAAATACAGCAGCGTGTACATGTCAGTCCCAAACTCCAAGTTTAGCCCTCCCGCCAACTCTTCCCTGGTAACCATTAAAAAGTTCATCCTCTAAGTCTGTGAGTCTGTTTCTGTTCTATAAATAAGTTGGTTTGTATCATATCTTTTAGATTCCATATGTAAGTGGTATCATGTGATATTTGTCTTTCTCTGTCTAACTTACTGCACTCAGTATGACAATGTCTAGGTCCATCCCTGTCGCTGCAAATGGCATTAGTTCATTCTTTTTTATGGCTTAGTAAAGAGTGTGAGTGTGTGTGTGTGTGTGTGTGTGTGTGTGTGCGTGTGTGTGTGTGAGTGTGAGTGTGTGTGTGTGTGTGCGTGTGTGTGTGTGTATACCACATCTTATTTTCAAGGAAGAGCCAGTTTTACTGGTGCTGCTCTCTTGAAAACGCAGATGACTAAGAGAGAGCTTGAAAATTCTTTCTAATACACAATGGTTCTGCTCTGGAACTTGCCCCTGTTTCAGTCTCATTTGAAGGACATTTCGGCCCAGTTGTAAATTCAACATGGTGAAGGAGCGAGAAATCCTAAAAGTTCTCTGGACACACAGAAACTTTCTTGCTGTTTCCTCCTCAATACCCACACACCTACAGAAGAGGAAGGTCTGACTTTCTAGAGAAGCTGTGTCTATTTTCCAAAGCAGCCATCTTCTGCCAGGCAGACATTTAGTTTGCTTCCATGTCTTGGCTATTGTAAATAGTGCTGCTATGAACATTGCGGTGCGTGTATCCTTTTGATCCATGTTTTTCTGTGGATATATGCTCAGGAGCAAGATTGCTATATCATATGATAGCTATATTTTTAGTTTCTTAAGGCACCTCCATACTTTTCTCCATAGTAACTAAACCTATTTACATTCCCAATAACAGAAGGGTTTGGTTTTCTCCACAACCTCTTCATGACTTATTGTTTGTAGATTTTTTGATGATAGCCATTCTGAGTGGTATGAGATGATATCTCATTGTAGTTTTGAATTACATTTATGTCTATTTAGGTCTTCTGCACATTTTTTGATTGGATTGTATTGTTGTTGTTGTTTTTGACATTGAGCCACATGAGCTTTTTTGGTAAATTTTGGAGATATATATTTTAGATAAAATTTTTATAGATACAGTTTTTGCAATTTTATTTTTTTATTGAAGTATAGTTGATTGCAATGTATTTTAGGTGTATAGCAGAGTGATTCAGTCATATCCATATATATATATATATATATACGTGTGTGTATGTCTATATATTTTCAGTCATAGAATAAATATATATATATATATTCTTTTTCAGATTCTTTTCCCTTATAGGTTATCACAAAACAGTGAGTGGAGTTCCCTATGCTACACAACATGTCATTATTGGTTATCTATTTTAGGTAGTAGTGTGTATAATGCATATATATTAATCCCAAACTCCTAATTTATCCCTTGCCAAAAGGGGAATGTGTTTTATTCTGAGTGAGGTGAAAAGCTATGTAAGCATTTGAGCCAGGGAAATGATGATTAATTTTCAAAAGCTCACTTAGCTACTTTGGGGAGAACCAATTGACAGGAGACAAGAGAAGGCCAAGACCCTGGGAGGAGCAGTCCACACAGGTAACGTGGCGGTCCAGGCAGGAGAAGAAGGGAGCGCCAGCTGAATGTGCATGGGTGGAAGTGATGAGCCTGGTGCAGTTATGTGACATATTTAGAACCAGCAGGATCTTGGTTTTCCCTGTGAGCTGCCTTGGCCTGCAGTGAAACCCATGTGCACACAGCCTTCCTAAAGGGCTACTGAGCAAATAAAAATGCACACGTCACCCTAAACAAGCCACTGATTTTAGTCACATATATTTCTAAACCCAGACTTTGAAAGGAAAGTTGTCCCCCAAAGGAATATAGTCTGAAAATACATAACTTTGCTACAAAACAGAAAATGTTTTCTATTATTCCAGATCAATTTGGCTCCTTCAGTCCCCCAGTTCTATCCTTCTAGCCCCTCTTTTGGTCCCACTTGTTTGTTGTTCAGTCATTAAGACATGTCCAACTCTTCATGATCTCATGGACTGCAGCACACCAGGCTTCCCTGTCCTTCACTATCTCCCTGTTTGTGCCAACTCATGTCCATCGAGTCAATGATACTATCCAGCCATCTCTCTTCTGTTGCTCCCTTTTCCTCCTCTCCTCAATCTTTCCCAGCTTCAGGGTCTTTTCCAGTGAGTTATCCCTTCACATCAGGTGGCCAAAGTATTGGAGCTTCAGCTTCAGCATCAGTCCTTCCACTGTATATTCAGGGTTGATTTCCTTTAGGATTGACAGCTTTGATATCCTTGCAGTACAAGGGACTCTCAGGAGTCTTCTCTAGCACCACAGTTTGAAAGCATCAGTTCTTCAGCTGTCAACCTTCTTTATGGTCCAACTCTCACATCCATACATGACTACTGGAAAAACCATAGCTTTGACTATTTGGACATTTGTCAGCAGAGTGATGTCTCTGCTTTCTAATGCACTATCTATGTTTGCCATAGCTTTTCCTCCAAGGAGCAAGCATCTTTAAATTTCATGGCTACATTCAGGTATAACTAGCTGCTACCTTGCCAGTGGCTAGGTTTATAATCCAGGAACACCAGGGCTGTTGGTTCTGATACTGACCAGGGCCTTCTCTAATCAGTAGAAATTGATGAGAGGCCAGACAAGAAATTCAGGCAAGGCTTCACTGGGGCTCCTACACCAGGTACAGGATAGAGGGAAAACAAGTAACAGGTTTCCTTGCTCGTTCCTTTTATGGGGTAAAGGTAGGGGTGTGTCCAGGGCTCAGCCGGAGGGGTGGCATAGGTAGATTGCCACTCATTTGTGGTGTTAACTGCCGGGGGCAGGTGCAGTACCCTGCTTTTGCTCCTGACACCCAATTTTTTGTTACTCCCAACTCTTCTGAAGTGATAGTTGGGGTTTTTGTCTTTTTGTATCTTTTGGTCCAGAATTTGCTGCAACTGTGTAGCATGCATGCAGTTATTTTTAGTTCCATGTATGTCCAGGTACAAGAATTGCAACACTGCAGCAAAGGGCCCCGGGTCCCAGCTTGTCTCAGTCTGGCTCCAGAACTCAAGTGCAGTTCACATTTATGAATGACTTCACTTCTGTTTCGCTCAAGGTGTAATATTAGTCTAAGCCAGGCCAGATTCCACATCTCTAGCTGATGAGTGACTCTGAAATGTGCATGTGACCTAACTGGCCAATAAATGAAACACAGAGAGGAATAGTTTACCTTCTTCCTCTGGCTGTTATCATATCTGCCAGTGATGCCTGTAAATCCTGTGGCTATTTTTGAGCACATAACCATCCATAAAATGAAGCTCAGGCTGAGGATGACAGAACAAAAAGAAGAGAAGAATTTGGGTCCTTGGTGACATTATTGAGACACTGATCAAAAGAACCTGCCACATGGCTAGGCTTCCAGGTTCATGAGATAAATTTTCTTTTCGCTTTTTTTCAGTTTGCATTGTAGGTTTTGGTTCCATTCAGGAAAATTCATTCTACCAAATTTGTTGAAGTTCGTTTCGTTTAAGTTTTTATTGAGCACCCACTATATGCCATGCACTGTTCTAGGTGCTGGTAATACAAAAGTAAAGAAGACATCAATGTCTGCTTTTATTACACTTAATAGTCTAGTTTGGGAGGACAGGAAATAAGGTGTAAGAAATAGATGGGTTATCTTAGACATACCAAATTCTAAAAAGAAAATAAAATGGTATAAGGTACTGGAGAATTGCTAGGAGCTATGGAAGAGGGGAGGGCTTATTTGGTGGCTCAGATGGTAAAGAATTCGCCTGCAATGTGGGAGACCTGGGTTTGACCCCTGGGTTAGGAAGATCCCCTGGGGGAGGGCATAGCAACCCACTCCAGTATTCTTGCCTGGAGAATCCCCATGGACAGAGGAGCCTGGGATTGCAGAGTCAACACACTGAGTGACTAAGCACACACACACACACACACACACACACACACACACACACGGAAGAGAATGGAGTCAGCAAAGCTCTTAGATGTAAGCAGAAGCGGGCCAAGTACAGGAATAAGCACCCCTCAGTTTTCGTAATAGCTTTGTAATGATAGTTACCAGAAATAACCCCGATGTCCATCTATGGGATCCTAATAAAATAAATCTTGGTACAGTATGGATTAAATAGTATATTTTCAGTAAAAATATTAGCATATAAGATTATATTACTTATATGAGGCTATCTCCAAGATAAATTATTAATAAAAATAGAAAGCTGAGTGAGGAACAGTATATAGTGTGTTACCTCAATTCTGGGAATTAGTAAAAGTATAGCTGTATATAAATATTGGTATAAATATATTTCTGACTGGATATGCAAGAAAGTTTATCGGTGTGCCTTTCTGACAGTTTTAGAATTCATTTTACCATGTGCCTTTTTAATTTATTGAAAAAACTCCATTTAAAAAATTTAGTGACATCTAAATTGTTTTTCAATGCATATCTGAGTTCAGCAATAATTAATCTAAGTAAATATCATTGCTTAGGAGGAATGGCTTTTGATATACATGACATCAGAGGGAAAGAACTTGACTTTAAATTGGAACCAGGCAAAAAATGAGGCCATCTGTTCTACCTGGTGTCACCTGGCATACAGTCTCCCCACCATCAGGGATAAAAGCTGCAGGAAAAGATTCTACCTCCAAATGCTCTGCAGCTACCAAGAGCAGCATTGTGTGGGGCCAGCTGCCAGGATTATCCACAAGACAGTGTCAGGGCAGAGAGATGATGGGGAGGATGATAAAAAATATTTGAGGATGCTGCAGGAGGCCAAAACCCTGAAAGACGATGGCAGTACCTAAGGAAGTGCCCACATAACCAGAAACCTCTGAAGACCTGGAGGTCGATGAGGGAAAATAAGGTTATCAGCAGGTGTATTTACATGGCCTTCCAGGGGATTTTGCTCCCCAGGTCTTTTGATCTGAGCCAGGCCAAGAGCCCACATTGATTTCACTTAAGCTGTGACTTCCCTCTTCACTGAACATGTGTTTTGAAAAATCCTCACCTGCTCCATGTCAAACTCACATTTGTAACACAATCAGCAGGTCTCCAAAGGAGGCTGACTCAAAGCCAACTTTGATAGCAGAACGGTTCAGGTGATCCACTGTGGTGATGAGATTAGTGACAGCCTGCTGTTCTGCATGCCTGGTTGTTATCCTTCCAGTTTTGTTTTCTTGTCTTATCAATAACGATCACCTATTTGGTGGCTAGTGAGGCATTTTCTGATAAATAGCACATGTGGTGAGAAATGATCAATCAAGATGAGGAAAACAGGCTTTTGTTCATCCATGGAAGCTTCACACACTCACAGTTCTGTCCTGTGAGTACCTGTTCCTCAGTGTGCCACACGCCATTGCTTACTGATAACCAGAGTTGCTGGAAACCTTGGGACTTCAGGCTGTTTTATACATGAGCAATGGGACTGCGCAGAGTCTTAGCCACTGGACCACCAGGGAAGTCCCAGTCCTCTGACATTTTGCGATGCCATGGACTGTAGCCCTCCAGTCTCCTCTGTCCATGGAATTTTCCAGGTGCATTTCCTACTCCATGGGATCTTTCCAACCCAGGGATTGAACCCATTTCTATTGCATCTCCTGCAATGGCAGGTAGATTCTTTATCACTGCGCCACCTGGGGAGCCATAGCCTTTTTTTTTTTTTTGGCTGCACTGGGTATTAGTTCCTGTATGTGGGATATAGCTCCCTGACCAGGGATCAAGCACTGGCCCCCTGCATTGGGAGCTTGGAGTCTTAGCCACTTGGCGACCAGAGAAGCCCCAGCCATAGCATTTTGATGGATAGACTTTCTAAATTTAAATATGGTCCAGTTTTTCAGCCTATTGCTCTTTGGTTATTGCTTTATGTATACAGTTCAAGCCATCTTTTTCATAAATTATGAAGGAAGGCACTTTAAGTTGCCTTCAGATGATTCTGATATTTGAAATTATAAACTCACATTATGCATGCCATCTAAGAGAACTACACCTGAACCAGTCAAGAACAAATGGTCACCTTCTGTCAAGCCTCTAAGACTGGAGATTCCTTACCTGTTATTTTTTGAATTAAATTTATCTTGATTGTTAAATTGTCCAGGTTATTTTGGTGTGACTTAAGTATATTTATCCTTGTAGACATCAGGATTTGTTTGCTTTTATTAATATCTCATGAAGAAGAAGGCAATGGCAACCCACTCCAGTACTCTTGCCTGGAAAATCCCATGAATGGAGGAGCCTGGTAGGCTGCAGTCCATGAAGTCGCTAGGAGTTGGGCATGACTGAGCAACTTCACTTTCACTTTTCACTTTCCTGCATTGGAGAAGGAAATGGCAACCCACTCCAGTGTTCTTGCCTGGAGAATCCCAGGGACGGGGGAGCCTGGTGGTCTGCCGTCTATGGGGTCGTACAGAGTTGGACACGACTGAAGTGACTTAGCAGTAGCAGCAGCATACATGAACTGTGCACGTTTAACCAGACCTTTAACTCTTACTAACTTGCTTTCTCCCTTCCTGACATAGGCAGAGGTGGCAATCCAAGGATGAGAGAGGGAAAGTACCCAGTGGTTGCCATTTGAATTTGAGTTTGTCTTGCAAATCCTAAACTCTAAAATACATTCTCTCATCTAAAGCAAGCAAGACTGTGACATATGTCGCTTTCCTATGCTCATGACCAGTATCACTAAGTCAGCACTCTCTCCTATTGTTCTGGAAGAGAACTTAGAGCTTCAGCAGTTACTTTAGAGCTGGCCTGCAAGCTAGACTATCTGCCACCTCTGCAGTCACGCCAGCCAGCTTCTGCTTTGAGTTTTGTCCATGGTTTAGGTCCCAGTGGTGTCAGCTTCCCTTGCATTTATACAGTGTGATGTGTGCGTAGTCTAGTATACCATGCCATTGCTAGCAGATGACTGCTAAGACCTTTTAACTCGCACAGAACACATCCTTATGTTGAAAAGGAGGCTAAACTTTTCTCATGGATCATTGTCTGTCATTGAGAGAAAGTTTGGAAATTGATGGTTTCCTCATTAAATCACTTCTTCAGACTTTCTTTTTTTTAAAATTAATATATTTATTATAATTTTAGGCTAATTGCTTTACAATACTGTGGTGGTTTGCCATACATTGACATGAATCAGCTATGGGTGTTCAGTTCAGTCGCTCAGTCATGTCCGACTCTTTGCGACCCCATGAATCGCAGCACACCAGGCCTCCCTGTCCATCACCAACTCCTGGAGTTCACTCAGATTCACATCCATCGAGTCAGTGATGCCATCCAGCCATCTCATCCTCTGTCGTCCCCTTCTCCTCCTGCCCCCAATCCCTCCCAGCATCAGAGTCTTTTCCAATGAGTCAACACTTCGCATGAAGTGGCCAAAGTACTAGAGTTTCAGCTTTACCATCATTCCTTCCAAAGAAATCCCAGAGCTGATCTTCTTCAGAATGGACTGGTTGGATCTCCTTGCAGTCCAAGGGACTCTCAAGAGTCTTCTCCAACACCACAGTTCAAAAGCATCAATTCTTCGGCGCTCAGCCTTCTTCACAGTCCAACTCTCACGTCCATACATGACCACTGGAAAAACCATAGCCTTGACTAGACGGACCTTGGTTGGCAAAGTAATGTCTCTGCTTTTCAATATGCTATCTAGGTTGGTCATAACTTTTCTTCCAAGGAGTAAACGTCTTTTAATTTCATGGCTGCAATCACCATCTGCAGTGATTTTGGAGCCCCACAAAATAAAGTCTGACACTGTTTCCACTGTTTCCCCATCTATTTGCCATGAAGTGATGGGACTGGATGCCATGATCTTCGTTTTCTGAATGTTGAGCTTTAAGTCAGTTTTTTCACTCTCTACTTTCACTTTCATCAAGAGGCTTTTTAGTTCCTCTTCACTTTCTGCCATAAGGGTGGTGTCATCTGCATAAGGGTGGTGTCATCTGCATATCCGGAGAAAGCAATGGCACCCCACTCCAGTACTCTTGCCTGGAGAATCCCATGGGCCCATGGGCGGAGGAGCCTGGTAGGCTGCAGTCCATGGGGTCGCTAGAAGTCAAACACGACTGAGCGACTTCAGGTTCAATTTTCACTTTCATGCATTGGAGAAGGAAATGGCAACCCACTCCAGTGTTCTTGCCTGGAGAATCCCAGGGACGGGGGAACCTGGTGGGCTGCCGTCTATGGGGTCGCACAGAGTCTGACAAGACTGACGCGACTTAGCAGCAGCAGCAGCAGCAGCATCTCCGTATCTGAGGTTATTGATATTTCTCCTGACAATCTTGATTCCAGCTTGTGCTTCTTCCAGCCCAGCATTTCTCATGATGTACTCTGCATATAAGTTAAATAAGCAGGGTGACAATATACAGCCTTGACATACTCCTTTTCCTATTTGGAACCAGCCTGTTGTTCCATGTCCAGTTCTAAGTGTTGCTTCCTGACTTGCATATAGGTTTCTCAAGAGGCAGGTCAGGTGGTCTGGTATTCCCATCTCTTTCAGAATTTTCCACAGTTTATTGTGATCCACACAATCAAAGGCTTTGGCATAGTCAATAAAGCAGAAATACATGTTTTTCTGAAACTCTCTTGCTTTTTCCATGATCCAGCGGATGTTGGCAATTTGATCTCTGGTTCCTCTGCCTTTTCTAAAACCAGCTTGAACATCTGGAATTTCACAGTTCACATATTCCTGGAGCCTGGCTTGGAGAAATTTGAGCATTACTTTACTAGTGTGTGAGATGAGTGCAATTGTGCGGTAGTTTGAGCATTCTTTGGCATTGCCTTTCTTTGGGATTGGAAGGAAAACTGACCTTTTCCAGTCCTGTGGCCATGGGTGTACATGTGTCTTAAAAATAACTCAATATAGGGGAAAGAAATTTTAGCTCTTGTCTCTATCCATTGTCTTTCCAGGTCTCCTTTCAAGGGAAGGGTGGTAGGGGCAGAATTTCTAACATAATTGGTCAGCAATCAAGACTTATTAATGGACCTTCATGGATAGGGCCATGGCATTAAAAGACCTTAACCTATATCCTGCTCCTCTCTCCATTGTTGTCCACTATACACAGGTTGGTTGTAAGTCAACTAGGATTTGTGTTTGGCAGGACATGTCACCTGCCTCTCTTTTTCTCAAACTTCATGAATACACTGCCTCAGCTGAGTCAGGAGTCTCCTTGGAGCCCTACCATCACTTTGCCAGCACATGTGCATGCATGCAGACCATGCCAGACATTGCAGTGGGTTAGCATCTCATTCACTAAATTTCTTTCAATTAACTAAATAGCACCTACTGTGTGCAAGCATTATGGAAGTCATGGGCTTGTAGTGCTGCACAGAACAATGAAAAATAGACCTTTCATTCTAGTAAATAAGTGAGTAAAACTAGAGTTCACCAGATGGTTGTAAGTTCTTTGGAAAAAATGAAGGAGGCAAGTGATATAACGAATAGAAGGGTTCAAAGGAGATGCATTCTGATTCCAAGTAGTGTGGTCAGGAAAGCCCCACTGAGAAGGAGACAGGTGAATGACACCCAAGGAAGAGAGGATCAAATCATGTGACTATTTTAGGAAAAGAGCAGGCCAGATATGTAAAAGATAAAGGCAAAGAGTAGAGGGCATGTCCAAGTGTTTGAAGCAAAGAGGTCAAGTGGCTGGAAAGAGCAAGCAAAAGGGAGGCTCATAGGAGGTGAGGTCTGAGTCACAAGATGGATAGTGGGGAACAGATGGTGTGGGACCCTGTAGGTCCTTGTGATGACTTTGGATTTGACTCAGGATGAGAGGAAATGAAAAGGGAGCTGTCTTCAGTGCCTGTTGCTCCTGTTACAAATGACCGTGAGTTTAACAGCTTGAAACAACCCGAACTTATTCTCTTGTAATTCTGGAAGTCAGAAGTCTGTGTTTGGTTTCACTGAACTGAGGTCAAGGTGTCAGTGGGAAGATTCCTTCTGGAGGCTGGGAGAAGAGACTTTGTTTTCTGGCCTTTCTCAGGGTCTAGGAGTCACCTGCATTCCTTTACTTCTGGCCCCTAATTCCATCTTCAAAGCATGTTGTTGCAATCTCTGCTTTCATCATCACATCATTTCTCCTTTAACTCTGTTCAAGCATCCACTTATAACAACCCATGTAGTTACATCAGACCTCCTCCCCCGAGATAATCTCATCGCAAAATCTTTAACTTACTTGTACCTGTGACATCTCTTTTGCCGTATAAGGTAACATGCATAGGTTCTGGGGGTTAGAATCTGGCCATATGTGGGAAGCCATTGTTCTCTCTGGGCTTCCCTGGTGGCTCAGATGGTAAAGAATCTGCCTGTAATGCAGGAGACTTGAATTCAATCCCTGGGTTGCGAAGATCCCTTGGAGAAGGGAATGGCAACCCACTCCAGTATTCTTGCCTGAAGAATTCCATAGACAGAGAAGCCTGGTGGGCTAGAGTCCATGGGGTTGCAAGAGTCAGACACGCTTGAGCAACTAGCACTTTCACTTTTTTTTTTCTTTTCACTGTTCACTCTATCGCAGATACCTTGGTCTGGCTTATGTTTCTAAAGGGTTCTTTGGCTGCTCTCTTAAAAAGAGAGTTCTGGAATTGCAAAGGTGGAAACAACAAAACCTGTAAGGTGGCTCTTGCAGTACCCCAGACCAAAGATGGTGATGGTTTAGTTTCAGGTGATGGTGGCAGCGTGACCGAGAAGTCATATCCTGGGTATGTTTGGAAGATAAAGTCAGCATGGTTTGTTGATGCGGGTCATGAAAAAGAAGAGGAACTGACTTCTCCCAGTTTTCAATCTGAGACATTGGAAGGATGGATACGATTTTTCCAAAGTGGGAAAAGTTATTGAAGGAGCAAATTTAGAGGAAAAATAATGAGTTTGGTTATACATTAAATTTGAAATTAAATATTACATTTGAAATAATATGTCAACATTTGAATTGTTAGCAGTTGAACCTAACCAGGCAAATCAGATTAACCTTTACCGTAAATATGTGCTAAGAGATGTTACATATTGTACTTTAAATACCATTTGGCTCTTATCCCTTGCATATAATTCACATGGGAATATTGAAAGAGCAGGAGAACGTGGGAAATGGGTGAGAGCAGGGCAGTATTCATGTACTACCAAAACTCTGTCATATCATCAAAATGCATCCAAAAAGACCTCAAATCCCATTTAACCTTAACACTGAATATTTGCAAATACAGTTGCAGTGTCTGAGTCTGACACTGAGATCTACTAAGATCCACTTGTATCTTGGTTGATGGTCTATTTCAATGGTCTTAAATGCTGGTTTGCATAGAAACATTTTTGAAGAGTATGTTAAAATGCAACTGAGGAGTCTGAGTCAGAAGGGCTAGATGGTAATAGCAGTGATCTGCAACTAGGGTAACAGCGGGGAAGGAGAGAGAGAGGACAAATGAATTGTGGGAAATGATACATGGGGTAGGGATTTGGTTTGGTTTGAGGTTAAGAATTTATTGAAGACTTAGACTGTGCAGTTATGATATCACTGCATTCTCAAAATACCCTAAGAAGTGGATGTGTGTGTGCAGGTTAAGTTGCATCAATCGTGTCTGAGTCTTCAGGCAAAAATACTGGAGTGGGTTGCCATGCCCTCCTCCAGGGGATCTTGGAGGAAACTACTATTATTAGTCTCATTTCACAGATGAGAAAACAAAAGCCATAGCGAATTAGATGACTTTCCCAGATCACATTGCCCATCAAAGCAGAGCTGAGATCTTAAGCTGGGTTTGTTTGGCTCTGATTTGTGTATCCATGCCAGTACTGAGTGTTCTGTGATGCTGATCGGAACTTGCATTGATGAGCGGTTGAATGTGGGGAAGGGGACGATTCTAAGAGATGATGAATATGTCTGGATTTATGTTGGGACTTGTGCTTTGAGTTTTGGAGCCAGGTTGCCTAGTTTCAAATATAGACTCTGCCACTTGCCAGTGATGTGACCCTGACCGTGCTACCTCAGCTGTCTATGTCTCACTATTCTCTTCTGTAAATGGGGATACAGACAGCATTGTAGGGTCGTTGTGGTGGTTGAAGAAGATAATGCATTGAAGTGTTATTTGTCATGGCCTACAACATCTCTTCAAGGCTTCCCAGGTGGTGCAGTGGGGATACAAGTAGCACTTAAGCTGGATTTGTTTGGCTCTGCTGAGAATCTGTCTGCCAATGCAGGAGACACAGAAGACATGGGTTTGATCCCCTGGAGGAAGGCATGGCAACCCACTTCAGTATTCTTGCCTGGAAAATTCCATGGACAGAGGGGCCTGAATGCCTATGGAACATGGGGTCACAAAGAGTGAGACACGACTGAGCCCTGAGCACACGTGCACACACACCGCATCTCTACAGCAACCTGCCATCTGCCTTCCTCTCCAGCCTGGTGTCCAAATGACCATTGTGCATCTTGCTCCGGAGCTGCTGGCTTTTTTCTGTCCCACAAACAAGACTGGATCATTTGGGACATTTGTCTTGAAATGTTCTAGAAATGTCTGCCTAGAAAACTTCCACCGCAGATTGTTTCATGGAAAATTCTTTCTTACCCATTGAAAGAATGTCAGTTAAATCGTCTCCCTCTTAGTGAAGTTTTTCATGTACATGCAAAGGAAAGTAATCTTTCATCCCCAGGTCACTATCTCATATTACTCTGTTCTGTATCACTATCTGAAGTTGTTTGTTCACTTGATTATTATTAGTATCCCTCCAAATAGAATTCAAGGTACATGATGTCACTTGTTCACTAATATAGCCCTAGCTCTCAGAAGAATACCTGATATGTACAGGGAACTCCATGAATATTAGTGGAAATACAAAGGGAAGGAAAGACTGGGGAGAGTGAGAGAGAGAGGAGAGAGGGGAAAGATAGTACTTAACATATCACCTGATACATAGAAAGAGTAAAACCATACTATTAGTATTATTCTTTTTAAAATGGCTATTAAGTACCTTCTCTAAGCCAGGCATTTTGCTAGACTAGATTCATCAGCCTTACAGCAGAGTACATTCCATGCTCCTTTAAACCTCTGTTGTATATGATCTGAAAAAATTGAGTGGTGGGGACCAAGTACAGTGGGAATCTCTCTTGGAACTCACAACCACATTTTCAATATATTTAGGAAATTCAGATTTATCTGGAACATATCCCATACACACAATTCACTCTCTAAATCCACATCAGACAGAGTGACCGAACAGATGGACTCTGCGTTGCACCTGGGAGTCTAGCCAACTCTGGCTATGCCAGCATGTTGGAGAATCTCACAGAAGTAGGGCAGAGTTTACAAATTTTCAAAGGAGAGTGAGATCCGAAGTCCCACTTCCAATTTTGAATTACACAGGTTATGGGTTTTAAACGGACCTTTTCACTGTTTATTTTCCCTTAGTGTTTGCTCCTTCTTATCTGGAATGATGAGACATCATTTGGTAGCTCTGTCAACCTTATCATCACAGTTACCTGCCTGGCAGAGGATGGCTGCTTTGGAAAACAGATCCAGCTTCTCTAGAGAGTCAGACTTCCAGATCTTCATCTGCAGGTGTGTGAGCATTGGTGAGAAAACAACAGTAAAGGTTCTGTGTACCCAGAGAACTTTTAGGATTTCTCATCCCTTTGCCATCTGGCATTTACAACTGGGTAGAAATGCCCTTCAAATGAGAATGAAATGGCGGTAATTCCTAAGGCCATGGTCTCTGTTAGGAAGAATTTTCCAGTCCTCTCTTGGGCATCTGTAATGAGATTTTCAAGAGGGCAGCACCTTTCCTTGAAAACACCCATTCAAAACAGACTTGGAACTCGTCAGTCGACAAGTCAGATCTTTACTATCCTTCCAGTTTTGGCAAAATAACTGTTGGACTTCAGTTCAATTCACAAAGACTTAGGAAACACTTTCCTACCAGGCCCAGTGTGTTGTAATTACTATGGCAAACTAGTTACTCTTCTCATGGAATTTATTGTCCAGTGAAAAATCAAATCAAGGTAATAATTCATTACAAGTCACTGTGATGACAGCTAGGCTGTTATAGGGTATTTTTTTTTGGAACCCAGAGATGTTTACAATCCAGGTTTTGGATTGTAGACAGAAAATCTACGAGAGGAAGAGGTATCTTAATCCAAACCCTGAATAAGACATACCTGAAAGAATCCTAGACCAGAAGCCAATGGATCTGGGATCCAGGTCCAGCTCTTTTTTTTAGGTATTGGTCTTAGAAACATGTGCAAGTCATTTAAAATTAACATCAGTTTCTTCATCTGCGAGACAGGGATAATAATACATGTCATAGTGTCATGTAGCAAAACATATATGCACATGATTGTTAAATTCTAAATCATTCTGCACAGTGCAAGAGAAGATATTGTATGAGGCACCATTGCTGTCAGTTTTCTAGCATCCTAGCCTGTGTGTGTTTGGACTAGGGCCATAAAGTTGGGCTTTGCCTTTCCCTAGCATCATTCATCTTGAAAAGTGCTTGAGGTTTATTTTTTCAACCAGGATCTACAACTGGCAACTCAAATTTATTTCCAACTTAACGCTGCTGATATTCAATCTTATCTCCCACCACACTCCAAGCTCTGACCCCAGAAGGTGTTTTTCTTCTCTCCATACTTTTCTTGGAAGCCAAAGAAAATGATCCATGAATATTTACCAGTATGATTTGTGACTTGTAAACAGATTTTAAAATAAAATGTTATTATTTCAAACATCAAGGTTGAATAGCTTTCAAACTAAAACCAAGCTCTTATTGCAAAGCAAATATGAGGAACAAGGTTTTTTATGGCAATGCCAAAGATTTATTTGTATGTCTCATCTTTCAGCACTCTCAGTTTTTAGGGCAGCCCTTTCCCTGTCATCTTTGGAGGCACCTAAGTTAAAGATCTCTTCTCCTCAACTGAAATACATTTTGCACTAATGAATATAACAGCCACCAATGTGTTCATCTCTAAAAGTGATATCTGGAATTACCTCTGAGGCAGGAAACCAAACTCTAGAAAACCTGGGCCAAATGCCCAGAAAACCAGTGTCAATTTCTTATAAATATTTGGACAAAAGAAAACACCCCAAATGAAGAGTGAGATGAGAAGAGCAAAGATAACCTGAGAGAGAAGGTAAGAGGAACCACTCCATCAGTGCCAACCTGTGGAAACAGCACTTGCACCCTGCCCCGCATGGTCTTCACTCAAGATAAGCAGCTATTCTCTCTTAGAGACAGACTTCTCTGGTAAGCTTTGATCTAGATGAGAAGTTTTTATCCTAATATTAGACCTCAGGAAGCTAAGATAAGGCTACTTCTCAACTCAATACAACCTCATCACTTGCTTGATTGGACTGAAAAATTAAATTCCTCAAATAAAGCTAAAATAGTGGCTTGAGGTTAGGGTTCGTGGAGGGGTTTTGTTTTGTTTTGTTTTCAGGAGAGGTTTTTATTCATTAAAACCCAGCAAAAGACTTTTGGGACCAGATGTTTCCATCTGGGGCTCCTTCAGAAGAGAACAGAGTAAAATAGTTAAAAACTTGAATTCTGGAATCAAGAATCTTAACTTTATGGGCTTTATGGGCTTCCTGGGTGGCTCAGTGGGTAAAGAATCTGCCTGCAATGCAGGAGACATGGGTTTGATCCCCGGATTGAGAAGATCCCCTGGAAGAGGAAATGGCAACCCACTCTAGTATTCTTGCCTGGGAAATCCCATGGACAGAGAAGCCTGGTGGGCTACAGTTCAAAGAGTCAGACATGACTGAGCTACTAAGTAAGCACATCTTAACTTAGTTGTTCATGAAGTGTTCGGTTAAAAAAAGCAAATAGATGAGGTACATATGTCTTTTTAACTTATGGTTTTCTCCGGTATATACACAGTAGTGGAATTGCTGGGTCACGTGGTAGTTCTATTTTTAATTTTTTAAGGAACCTCTATACTGTTCTCCCTAGTGACTGTACCAATTTACATTCCCACCAATAGTGCAAGAGAATTTCCTTCTCTCCAGCATTTATTGTTTATAGATTTTTTGACGATGGCCATTCTGACTGGTGTGAGTACAGATGAACCTAGTTCCAGGGTGGGAATAGAGACGCAGATGTTGCAAATGGATGTATGGACATCACAGGGGTAAGGGAGGGTGGGACAAATTGGGAGATTAGGATTAACAGATATACACTACCATGTATAAAGCACATAGCTAACAGGAAGCTGCTGTTTAGCAGAGGGAGCTCAGCTCAGTACTCTGTGAGGACCTAGGCAGGTGGGGTGCTGGGCAGGGGTGGTCCAAGAGAGAGGGAATAAATGTCTAGCTGATTCGCTTCATTGTACAGAAGGAAGTTACATGACATAGTAAAGCAATCACACTCCAGTTTATTTATTTATTTATTTTTGTATTTTTTTTTTTTAATTTTTATTTTTACTTTATTTTACTTTACAATACTGTATTGGTTTTGCCATACATTGACATGAATCCACCATGGGTGTACATGCATTCCCAAACATGAACCCCCCCTCCCACCTCCCTCTCCATACTCCAGTTTAAAAAGACAATGATTCTAAAACAAAATCATAAAAAGCAAACATGAGTGAAGTAAAATTTTCAAAAATGCAGGCTTTTCCTATCTAGTCTGTCCTGTACAAAATAAGGGAGAAATGTAAGTTTTATTACATTACTTATTTATTGCTCTTTTTAAATTTATTTTTTATTACTCTTCTTGCCTTAGTCACGTTTTCCGTGCTGTGATCCCCATGTTCCCTGCTTCCTTCACTGTCAATATGACATATCTTCCAAGCTTGCATGTATCAAATTTACCTGTCTTAGTTCTCATTAATGAGGGGAATTATATTTTCAGATTTTCAAGGCAAAAACTGGTGAAGTGTTAGTTGTTCAGTCACATTTGACCCTTTGCAACCCCATAGGCTATAGCCTACCAGGCTCCTCTGTCCATGGTATTCTCCAGACAAGAATACTGGAGTGGGTTGCCATTTCCTTCTCCAAGGGATCATCCCAACCCAGGGATCAAACCTGGGTTTCCCTCACCTAGAATTCAATATTTGATGACTCCTGGTACCTTGGTTGTGCCAGTCCTAGCTGTATTTTATAGGAGATCCCTGAAGAAAAATGCCTTCATGAAAAGGAATATCTATCTAAGTCTAAATTGTTTAATAGGCCAATCAAAATATAATCTTCGATGGAGAAGCTTTCTACTCTTCAAATCATTCAACCTACCATCTAGATCTAGTTAGGAATAAGCATTCATACAATGAATATGAAATACTGAGATTAAAGACAGCATCAATCATTCACTTCAAAAAACTCATATCTAGATGGCTGGTGCCAAAAGTCTCATAAATGAGCAGCTGCCTAAGGTGAGTATTGTATTTTACATATTTAAATGTCTTCATCTTAGGAAGCTGAACAAAAAGTCAGTAGAGTGTTTCCTTATTCTTTGAAAGTCCAGATCTTTAGAGTACTCCCCTCCATTTGTTTTTCCTGCTTCTGTTATTTTGCTATAGGCTGTCAGAGTGCCAAGATGAACACGATCATTACTTGTTAAATAGACCGTTTTAGTGAAAAAGAAAACCCAAAGGGAAGATAAGGTGGGGGGAGGAATCTGCTATAGGCTGCATATGAAAAGAGGTAGCTGAGAAGGACATGATTCCTGGTGGAGGAAAGTGAAGAAAGTCAGCTTACTGTTTCAGCCCATCTTTGATTTTTAGAGGAAGATGAATGCTGAGCTTGCCACAGATGGAAAAGAAAGAATAGCAGGAAAGTGGCAGTACATGGTGGAGAAAGCAGGTCTTTGAGTAAAACACCTGCTGTGCCACTCTAGGATGCTTTAGTGGGAAAAGACTCTCTATTTTTTGGACAAGTTGACTCATATAAAAATGAAGATGTTGTACTAAGTGGTCTCCACAGACCCTTGGAGGGATACTCTGATGCTTAAGGAGCTCAGAAAACTGCTTGGGGTGCTTCGAACCTATCAGCTCTGTGATTAAAATCTTCACTTATCCCCTCTTTCCTCTTGCATAATTTCAGGGCACTTATCAGTAGATTAGGCAGAGGGGTCAATTCCCAGACCTGAAAAAAAGTCTTTTCCCTTTCTCAGCATCGATTTCAATTGTATATTTTGGTTTTTGATGCATAGAACAGATTGTGAAAAATAAACTCTCCAAGCTGTACTGCAAAACTATTAGACACAGCATCTCACCCACTGGTTAAGTGTTTTAAAGGATTTGTCTGCAGATACACCATGGAAATGAGACACAGTGATGTGATGAGCTTTGTATCTTTTACGTGGGCCATATTTCTAGTTGAAAAGGAGTACAACCAAGTTCTCATCTTTGGAAATGGTGGGAATAATACAGAGCCTAGAAGTTGCAGTTGGCCTGGGGCTGCTTCTGTCCCAGTCATTCATTCATTCAACAAATATCTACTGAGTATCTATTATGTACCAGGCACTGTGCTAGGCATTGAGGAAGCAGTGGTAAGACCATCTTGGTCCTTACTCCAATGAGATGTACAGTTTAAAGGGTGCCATGGCAATTTCATGGGAGATAGCCTAGAGTTACCTCTTAGGGAAATTCTCCCATAATAATAGCACTTTGGAGTTGAAAGATAGCTCTCCTGCCTTTCCGCAGCCTTCTAGTTCTTCAGATGTTCCTCATATGAGATATTTCCCCTCTGCTACTCCTGAACACACTACAGTTTATCAGGGTGCCTTTAAGTGGGGCATCAGACATGAAACCCAGATGTTTCTAATCTGAGAAGAAGGAAAGAGGATTTTCCATTCTCCCTGTTTTGAGCCCATAGTTATATTAATATAGTCTGCCATCCTATTTTCTCTAATAATAGTATTATAATAATGATGGTGGTGATAAATAAGATTAAGAGGATGCCAAGACTTTGAATGACTGGGCAAGTCTGTCTTACATCTCTGTTTTGGTTTGATTCCCCAAAGAATAGAGATAAGTTGGGGTATAATTACAAGACCTAAATAGGTTGACTCTGAAATATACTCTTTATATGTAGAGAAACACCTTCCTCCTCCCTATACTTCTCTTCCTGCACACTCCCCAGCTGGCAGTGCCTATAAAATCTTCAGGTCCTAACCTCACTACCTCCAGGAAGCCTTCCTTAACTCCCACACCTCTTCAGTTCGCCCTCTTAGGTTTTTCCACAGTATCTTGCCTGTGCTTCTTATGGCACTCATCTTGCTATATTTGATATGGCATTGTTTTTTGTATTCATGCAACCATGAGTTCAAAATGAGTATATATGGACTAGTGATCTATTTTTCTCTAGACCAGTCAAGCATTACCTCACTCGCTATTCTGAAAACAAACAAACAAACACAGATCTGTCTTCAAGAGGTTTATTTATTCACAATGAATATTCTTCCATTAGATCGCCAGTCTGTAGAAACATGACTTATTTTGGTTACTGGAACAGAATTTTTTAAATGCATAACTTTTAAGGACCATTTGGTGAATGTGAGAGGGGACAGTTTAACAGTAATCAGGCTGCTGCTCCAGCTTGGAAGTCCAAGGATCCCTCCAGACCACTTCTGGATGATCTGTTCAGCAAATTACTCAGATCTTGGTCCTGCAGGGCAGATATCCTCAAAGTGATGTTAGTGATGAGAGACGACTGTGTTATTTCTCTCTTAAAACACTCACCAAAGAGTCCTCATCCAGACCAATGAAACACAAGCCAGGACCTAGGCAATTAGCGGGGCTTCCCAAGTGGCTCAGTGGTGAAGAACTGCCCACCAGTGCAGGAGACACAGGTTCAATCCCTGGGTCAGGAAGGTCCCCTGGAGTAGCAACCTACTTCAGTATTCTTGCCTGATAAATCCCATGGACAGAGGAGCCTGGCGGGCTACAGTCCATGAGGTCACAAAGAGCTGGACATAACTGAAGTGACTGAGCACACACACAGTAACCAAAAAAAAAATAAAAATAAAAAAATAAGGAAGAATGTGGCATAAGTTTCTAAGAGACTTTGAATTAAACCCCAAATCTGTCCACGCAAGTCACCTCCATTCAATGTGCCTCACTCTCCTCTGTTGTCAAGTGGAAATAATATTTTCTTTTCTTGAAACTGTGCCTATAATCTAATATATCCTGATCTTAAGAGAGATATGGTAGCATACAGACCAAAGAGTATCCCATTTGAAATGGCCAGGGGAGGGTGCAGGGGAAGGGCAGTAGATTGCTACTCTTATGAAGCAAGTAGTTGTTCTGAAAACATTCTTTTATACTTGGAGAAATTACCCAGCATGCGTGCCTTCTAAGTCACTTCAGTCATGTTCAGTTCTTTGTGACCCCATGGACTGTAGCCCACCAGGCTCCTCTGTCCATGGGATTTCCCAGGCAAGAATGATGGAGTGGGGTTTCATGCCCTCCTCCAGGTGATCTTTCCATCCCAGGGATTGAACCCACATCTCTTATGTCTCCTGCACTGGCAGATGGGTTATTTACCTCTAGGTTCCGAGGTTCTTCACACTTGGGAAGCCCAGAATGAAAGTGTTAGTCGCTCAGTTGTGTCAGATTCTTTGCAACACCACGGACTATAGCCCCCCTGGCTCCTCTGGTCATGGAATTCTCCAGGCAAAAATAATGGAGTGAGTAGCCATTCCCTTCTCCAGGGGTTCTCCCCAACCCGGGGATCAAACCTGGGTCTCCCGCCTTTGCAGATGGATTCTTTACCATCTTATCCAGCGTGGTGGATTAAAATGCAGATGCAGGCTTGACCCTCAGTGAGTTCAGTAGGTCTGGGGGGAAGCCAAGAACCTAAATGTTTCACAAGTTCCCCAAATCATCCTAATGTAGGCGGTCCTCATGCCACACTCTGAAAACACTGCTTTGAAACAAGGCATCATTCTTTGCTGATGGAGTTTTAATGTAGCCTCCCAAGTTGAAATAGACCAGATTGACTTTCCTTCCATTTTAATAAAGGATTTATTCAAAATTAAATCTCTGTTCTTCAGTCTCTTCTGGTGTTTCAGTGGCCTTCGGGGAGCTCTTTTAATTAAGTAACTCATGGAGAGAACACCTGTTCAGGGAGTGCCTTGGCTTTATTTGGAAAACAATGATTAAAACCCAAAATCTCACTGTTTCTGGAAGGAGATCGGCATCTATTTGTTTGAAGGCATAGGTGATATTTGCAAGATGGGAGACAACAGGGAGAATATATTTGCAAGATGGGAGACAACAGGGAGAATATATGGTACACTGTATATGATATTCAGGACTTCCTAACTGGCACTAGTGGTAAAAAAAAACTGTCTCCAATGCAAGAGGCCTGAGTTCAATCTTGAGTGAGGTGGATCCCCTGGAGGAGGGCATGGCAATCCACTTCAGTATTCTTGCTTGGAGAATCCCATGGACAGAGGATCCTGGGAGGCTACAGTCCATGGAGTTACAAAGAGTCGGGCTCACTGAGTAGCGAACACACATACTATGTTCTATATCATATGTGTATAGTATTCTACATAGTATACAGCACATACCATAAGCACCATCTGGTACTATTGAAGCAGGTAGGTAAGGCAAATAGATTTGACGTCAGTCATGTAACCATTCTTGTCACTCAGGGGGAATGTATGGAACTATGTGAAAGAATACTCCTACATTTACTTCTGGATTCAGTGGCACAGAATGAGTGTAGAAGGAGTGACGTGATGGAACAAAGAACTGACAGGCTTTCGTCTCTGCTCTTTCAAGAGAGGGGTGCAAACGATGCCAGTGTAGCAATAAATCATCATAAGTCCAATTCACCTGAGGCCTCTAAGAGACTTGCAGGCACTTAATCTACCACCCCAGCAAGCAGGACCATGTCAACAAGGGTTGCCCTTTTCTCCACATTCCCCACCGACACAATCCAATGCTCTGCTAATGGCCTTTTCATGTTGTAAGGCTTGGCCCCTCTGTAACATGACAAGGAGAGGATGAAGGTACAATTTACATTGTCAAACTAGCTTGACAAGACATTAGCACAATCTGTAACAGGAGGGAAAGAAAAGTCCAATCTCTATTAAAAATTAACTGGAAATCATGCCACGTATCAAATGGGTAAAAATTCTTTGTCTCTGGCTAGGAGGAAAAGTGTGTATATAAGAAAGAGAGATTTAAGTCATCGGGCTTCTATCAAATCAGAATGTGTTGTTGCTAACCTCTGTTATGAAAATTGAAAAACTGGTGTTAATTACAATCTAAAAAGAAATTCTGAGTGACATTCGCAATGACTTTTGGTCCATAATCTTTTATTGATATAGCCACGTGCCAGTCTCCACAAGTGAGTCATCCATCAGGTCAGGATTTACCCACCCATTATGCCATTATGGCTTTCCTTGGCATTCATTCAGAAATGTTTATGGACTATCAGGCATGCAGAGGACAGAGTGAGTCACTGTAGGAGGGCACAGTATTTAACCACAGAAACACGCTCTTCATCTGGGGAGATGAGGTGTATGGGAAACATATCCTTTCATGCACATAAAACCAACAGTCTGCATTCTTCTGGCAGCTTCCACAGTAGAGAGACTGAGGCAAGCAGAGAAGACTTGTAGGAAGCAGAAGAAAATCTTGCAGAGTCATAAGGTGAGAAGCAGTCATAATTTGCTGGAGAGAAACAGAGTGCATTCTAAGCCGAAGATCCGAAAGCCCCAACATTTCAATCAGGCAAGTCCTTCCCTGATGGAAACACTGGGAATTATAGAGAATAAGGTTCATCCTGATAATCAAATAAATGTAAAATTAAAATAGTTCCACTGATTAAACTGGCAATATAAGATAATTATCAACAGAGCTGGAAAATCCTGCTCTGCTGTTGTGTGTGATTTGCTATGACTTTTCTGGAAGGACAATTGACAACTTTTGTAGTGGTCTTAAATTTGTTATATCCTTTAAGATAAAAATATCACATTTATGAAATAACATGGATGTTGCTAAATCTAAAGAAGTCCATTGCACAGTTATTTAGAGACTTTTATAAAATGGAAAAATTGGGGGAAAAAACCTATATGTGCCGTAGTTTAGAACTGGTTTAATTATGGCACATCTGTATGATCAGACAATAAGGAGACTATTTAATAACTTGGAGAATATTTGTAACAACTGGTGGAGAATATGATCCAGTTTTTATTGTAGAAATTATGTACATTAAAATAACATCTAAAAGTCTAGAAATATGTTCAACAAAATATCAGTGAATGACGGTTCTGAGTTGTAATATTAAGGGTGATTTTTAAAAATTTATCTGCCAAGTCCACACTTTCTCTAATAAACAGTATAACTTCAGAGATCAGAAAAACAGGAAAAGTATTTTTTCACAACTAAGGAAAGAGATTGAATGGGTAAAGATCAGTGTTTTTATTGCTCACAGGATTAAGTTCAGAGTCCTTTGCATGGCTTGGCCCCACCTGCCACTCCACCCTCATCGCCCCTGATCCAGCCAACTCTCTTACTACTAGCCATGTAGGCCTCCAGACTTTTTCCTATTACAGAGCCTTAACATAGTAAATTACATTATTTTTGTGGTTTTTCATTGCCATCCCATTCTTGTAGGAAAGTTCACATTCCTGTCAATTGCCATGTCCCCAGTGTTGAGGACCATCATTCCTGTGCCACTGGCTTTGTATTTTGGCCAAAGGAGTGTACACAGGACAAGGCCACACCCAATCAGAAGCCCTTAGAGTCATGGCACGTTTCCACTAGTGCTCTTGACCTTTCCTTATGCTACATGAATACCATGTCTCACACAGGGACTGTTCCTGCAGTTTGAGTATCTAAATGAGAAGCAGAGTCCTAGCCTAGGCATAAATGGAGTCAACCACGGCCTGCCTGTAAAATAAGCAAGTAAGCCACAGAGACAGGAGGTCATTTGTTACTGCAACCAAAACTGGCACATGGTGTCTCTCTATTTGTAACATTCTGTCTGGCCCCCCCTACTCCATGAGGCTAACTCCATCCTTCCTTCACATCCCAGTTCTCATCTAACCCTTAGGCCAGGTCTAATTCCTTCTCACACATGCACTCTCAGCACTGTTCCCTCTTAACAACTATCATAATATTAATGTCACAATTTTTGTGTGATTGTTCAATCAACGATCAACACCCTGTATGCCAGTGGGCTGTGAACTCCTCAGAGCAGTAATCATGGCTATCTGTTCATCCATTGTGTCCTCAGGACCTATCGGTTCTTGGCACATAGTATATCCCCAATTTAAAAAAAAGAAAAGAAAATTTAGATGAATACATGAAGGAAAGCATGGGTAAAATAATAAAGAACCTTGAACATAGAGTTGAGAAGCGTAAATCAAAGAAGCAAATGTTTAGACAAGATGATTTATCTTTAGGTGAGAAAAATTATGAGTCTTCTAATAGTGCAAATAAATATGTGCTAACAGTGTTCAGGATCTCCTGAATAATAATAATGATATTTAAGCACTTTTTCTGTTAAAAGCACTTTATAGATATTAGTTTGTATCATCTTGGTAACAGCCCTATGATATAAGTACTGCTGTTATCCCAGAAGGAAGGTTAGTACTTTGCCCAAACATGTAACTGGAAGCTGGTAAAGAATGAGTTGAATCCAACCCAAAGTCTGTGTTTGTAACCACTGGACCCTAATACCATCCCTTTGGTCTGAAGATTATGTTGTTGTTGTTCAGTCACCAAGTTTTGTCTGACTCTTTGTAACCCCATGGACGTCAGCATGCCAGGCTCCTCTGTCCTTCGCTATCTCCCAGAGCTTGCTCAGACTCACATCCATTGAGTCAGTGATGCCATCCATCCATCTCATCCTCTGTCGCCTTTGTCTCCTCCTGTCCTCAATCTTTTCCAGCATCAGAGTCTTTTCCAATGAATTGGCTCTTCGCATCAGGTGGCCAAAGTATTGGAGCTTCACCATCAGTACTTCCAATGAATATTCAGGACTGATTTCCTTTAGGATTGATTGGTTTGATCTCCTTGCAGTCCAAGGGACCCTCAAGAGTCTTCTCCAGCACCACAGTTTGAAAGCATCAGTTCTTTGGTGTCCAGCCTTCTTTTTGGTCCAACTCTCACATTCGTACATGACTACTGGGAAACGCATAGCTTTGACTATACGGACATTTGTCTCTGCTGTTTAATATGCTGAGTCCTGAGAAAGTCTTACAGAACTTCATTGACAAGGCAAAAAAACATTTCTATTTTGTTTTCATATTGTATCACATGGAATCACTTGAGCTAATGATAGGGTGGGATTGGCCAGCCCCAAGAACACATTTCCCCTTGAACAAATAAAGCACACACTCCTTCCCACATTGCTCTCATGAATGGATGCCTATTCAGTGCTCTCTGCCCAATTCACTTGTAGAACAATGGATGTCAATAACTGTAACACCATCATCAACACATTTTGAGTGTTTTCCTTTTTTTTATTTTGGCTGTGCTGGGTCTTGGTTGCAGCGTCCAGGCTTTCTCTAGTCGTGGTCTGCAGAGACTTCTCTAGTTGAAGCACGGGGCTTCTTCTCTTGTTGCAGCATAAGGCCTTCTCGTTGCAGTGCACAAACTTCTCTAGTTATGGAGCATGAGCCCCAGTAGTTGCAACATGTGGGCTTTGTCGCCCGCCCCTCGCTGTGGGACATTAGTTCTCTGATCAGGGATCAAACCCTCATCCTCTACACTGGAAGACAGATTCTTAACCACTGGGGCAATAGGGAAGTCCGCATCCACACAATTTTGTCCTCTTTGCACTGCTTGCTGGGCTGAGCGCAGGCTGCTGTCCACATTAGGTGCCTAGTCAATGTGTTTTGAAATAAACAGCCTTGTAGTTCTTTCTTTAGGGTTGAAATGTTCGGCATGAACAAAGCAGTCATCAGGGAGATCTACCTACCTGTATGAAAACTCCATTTGGGAGAGTAGGTGGAATGTGAGAATCTCATTCTAAAACTAAACTTGACTCAAGAAATAAGGGGCTTCCCAGGTGGTACTAGTGGTAAAGAACTCATCTGCCAATGCAGGAGATACGAGAAGACAAGGGTGCGATCCCTGGGCTGGGAAGATCCCCTGGAGGAGGGCATGACAACCCACTCCAGTATTCTTGCCTGGAGAATCCCATGGACAGAGGAGCCTGGCAGACTATAGTCCATAGGACCACACAGAGTCAGACATGACTGAAGAACTTAGCACGCAGCACAGACAGATTGTGTCGGCTATTGGGCAGGGAGAGGAACTGACTGTGGGGCCCATGAACCTGGCTTCTGCAGAAGTGCCATGCGGGGGTGCTCTGGGGACACTGTGCCTGGGGTGGGGCTGGCATGGGAGGATTTGCTTTGGGACAGATGGTTGTACTGTGAGATCTGGCCCTCTGATAGGGTGAAAGGGCCAAACTAGGGCTTAATGTCTTTGGTCTTTGCTGGTGTGATAAAGGCTCCAACAATATCATTTCTAATGCCTCTTATAGGTACAAAGGTCCTGCCAGGTGGCGCTAGTAAAGAGCCTGCCTGCCAGTGCAGGAGACATAAGAGACACATGTTGGATCCCTGGGTTGGGAAGATCCCCTAGAGAAGGAATAGCCACCCACCCCTGTATTCTTGTCTGAAAAATCCCACAGAAAGAGGAGCCTGGCAGGCTACAGCCCATGGGATCTCAGAGTCAGACATGACTGAAGTGACTTAACATACACACCTGCACAGGTGCAAAATCTTTGGGGCTAACAAAGCTCATTTATGAGTCAAAGGAAGGAGGAAGATACTAACCTCAGAGAGTCTGCCTATGCCGCTAGCCGGGAGCTCCTTGGCCTGGAGTCAGCTGGAAAATTTCTGAGGACAGGAGTGAAAGTGAAAGTCACTCAGTCATGTCCAGCTCTTTGCAACCCCATGGACTGTATAGTCCATGGAATTCCCCAGGTCAGAGTACTGGAGTGGGTAGCCTTTCACTTCTCCAGGGGATCTTCCCAACCTAGGGATTGAACCCAGGTCTTCCACATTTCAGGGATGAAAGAGTGATTTGGAAACAATGGAGAATGCTGAGTTTAAAACCTCCAAGAGGTTCCAGGCTGGTGGATGGGAGAGGAATTTGGATGAGAATAGATCTGTGTGTATATATAGCTGAGTCCCTATGCAGTCCACCTGAAACTATTACAAAATTAATAAACGACTATACTCCAATACAATGTAAAAATTTAAAAGAAATTCCAGACTGGGATAGGAGAACTTAGGCGTCTTCTGGACTTGCATTCCTTTAAGTTCAGGTGCCAGACCACTCAAATCAGAATCACCCAGGATAAAATTTTTAAGTAAGTATTCCAGAGTCTTCCTGGAATCTGAACATTTCATGCAGAAATTGCATTTTTAACACTTGGATAATTCCTATGAATCCTAAATTCTGCAAACCTCTCATCTAGAGAGACAAAATACTTGCCAAGGTAGGGAAATAAAATCCCAAATGCTTAGATTTAGGACCTGAATAATGATGCCTTTTTTTTCAAGGATCATTTAGTGCCTTATGTTAAAACCACCTGTGGATTCAGTGGAATAGCAATTAACTAGAATGACAAAGTGCTTTTTAATAACAGACATGGGGTGCATTGTTAAACTTTCCTTGCTGATCTCCCCAATGCTTCACAGAGGAAGAAATAAAATCTCATTTTGGCCTGATGGCAGATTTCAGCCTGGCTCTCAGGTCCTGTCCCTCACTTTTCTACTGAGAATAAAGGTAGGTGCTGCCCCTGATTTGGGAAAAGCTGGGCCCTGGAAGTAGGAATGTGATCTAGCCAAGTCTCAGACAAAGAGATGTAGCTCTTTGGCCAGGACTGAAGCCCCATCTCTTGACATTTGACCTTCAGATTCCTACAGTTTAAAAATTAATCACCAGAAAATGGATACTTCCCATTTTCCCTCAGCTAGACCAAAGTCCTAAGTGCTGGCTTTAACTAAGCCAGGAGTTCTCTCTCAAAATAAATTGGAGGGGTGGGAGTTGGGCTGGTAGGGACCAGGCCAACCAGCCCCCAGCTAGCAGTCTTTCCAGGGTTTGCTCTGGGCTCCCAGCCGGTTAGACCAGCCCTGCCAGGGCTCCTTGGAGAGCAGGGTGGAGATTCAGGGCTTAGGAGAGAAGCAGCGAGGCCTGCGGAGGGCGGGGCTGAGCAGGTCTCTGCAGCAGGCGGGAGAGGAGGAAATGGGGTGGAGGAATTGTGTTCAGGTGTGCACCACTGAAGGCCAGGCTTCAGAAGGGGTTGAGGCTGCCTGCCCAGCCAGGGAGGAGAAGGAAGCTCTCTGGGTGGCTGTGATGCCCGTTTGAGAGGATAATTGGAAGTGTCTCAGCCTAGTCTCCCTCCCCAGAAGAGGAACCCTAGAAGGGCCCAAGGCATGCCAGCTCCCCAGTCATAGCTGTGGAACCTGCACCGAGAAGAGAGGAGGTAAGGACCCTGCTGATGCAAAGACTGTGGGGGCAGGGGGGCTTGTCTTAGCGCTTCCTCCTGCTTGCTGGCCCGGAGCTAGGATGCTGCTTCCAAGGGACCCTCTGAGGCTGCTCCAGAGGCTTCAGCCTTTGTATTCTGGGTCTTGCAGCCATACCTACCACCAACCACCTGCAGCTGGGGGTCCCATGGAACCTCAATGCTTTGTTTGGGGAGCTCTTTGCTCACACTGGAAGGTCCGGTGTGTGCAGCTGATTGGGTCATGAGGGCAACTGCAGATGGTGATGATGGTTGCTCGATGTGGCCTCGGCTTTTTTCGTGCTCTGATGAGCAGACAACCTATGCCTTTGCTGTTTAGAGCTTGGAATGAATTACCTGTACAGAGAGTCCATAACATACTGGCATTGGTCATTACCTGTAATATTTCAGGACCTTTATCCGAAAGCTTACCAAACCATTGTGTAGCGTTTTGAAAGAAGTACATTGTGTGAGGAAGAGTGAGAGTGAGAGAATTGAGTTTTTGGTGGTAATGAATAAAAATAGTCAGGGTAAGAGCTTACTGAGAGCTTATGATTTACAAAGCATGACGATGAAGACTTTTCATCTTGGTGCTTGTCCGTGCGACGGGTGTTGGTTATTATCTACAATTGGTGGTGAGGAGGCTGAGGGTCAGGAAGGTTACCTGAGCCAAACCAGGATTTGCTGAAATGAGTACATGCTCTTGACTTCTATCCACGAGGTCATATTTAGCTGAAGGTCTTTTAGATTCAAAGTGAACAGAAGTGAGGCGCAACTGACTCTGCAGAGACTTTGCAGAGGCTTTCTCCATCTGATAGCCTCCATCTCCTGTTGCCATGTTCAGGAATTAATTTAGACCTGAGCCTCCCTCAATAGCCCCATCTTGTGGATTTGGAGACTGTTAAGAGCCTACTGTCAACTAAGTAATCTTGAAGGTCAGTGTCATTAAGGATTCAGAGGCTACAGCTGAGCAATGGAGCTGGTCCTTAAAACACCAGAGGACAGGAATGCATTTAAGAGCCAGTGCCTTGTGGCCACTTAAAATTAAACCTAACACCCCCACCCCCAAACAATTTACCACATCTCTCATGTTGCCAACCATTGCCTGTTTCCAAACTTCACCTATTACGTGGCCGTCAGTTGGAGGTAAGCCAGCAACCCTGGCTGCCTCTGTACTTTCCCTCCTTAGGACCTGTGCTTTTTCCCTCTCCTTGGAACACATCCCCCTGGGCTCTTCCTTTAACTGGATCTCTCCATTCAGTAAGGCTGCAGCTCAGACTGGCCTGTTTAAGAGGGTTTCCTAGATACCAGAATGGCAAGTAGACCAGCCACTGCCATCCCCGAGCACACTCCCTTATTGTGCTGATTACAGTCATTACACTGATGTCAATCTGAAATTTGGCTCTCTTGTTTGTCGTCTGTCTCCCCAATAGAACTCCATGAGGGTAGGGACCTTGCATGTCTTCTGCCTGCTGGACACTACTGGCTCCCCAGGGTTTAGATCTCCCAGTAACAGGGCCTGAGTTAATGTTTGTTGAGTGAATAACTTATACAAGGGGTCAGGAGATATCATTGCCTCCTTATCCAACACTTCAACTCACTCTCCCATATGGATGTAAACCTCTTGGTCTAGAAGGTGAAGTATAATAGCATCTGAGCTTTCAAGTGTTCAAGGGGCATTCTTGGAATAAAGAAGGGAAAAAGGATAAACGGCATCAAGTGAATTTCATTCCCTGAGAAACAGCAAGGTATGGCAAGGCCGGCTCTACTGGCCAGTCTTGATAAGCAGCACTCACTGCCTATGACTCAGCCCAGCCGTCTTCTGGACATAGGGTATTGACCTTGGCTCTGCCTGGGTACTTGTAGGGACAATGACATTTCAGAAAGCTGAGAGTGTATGCTTCCCGCCCTGCTTCATCAAGCCTTTCATTCAAATGAGCCACCAGCCTTCGCTCACATGCCTTTTGCTATTTTGGAGTGTCATTCATTTGCTGGATGGGAAGAGGTCCATCCCTAGGAACAAGGGGTCTCAAGTTTCTATGGGCTCTATCGCTCTCTGCCACTGTGGGCATGTCCCTTAGTGCCCCCACATCTCATGCTTTTCCTCTATAAAATGGCATGGGAATAGCTGCCCGTGAGGTTGTAGTGGATTCTGGAGGACACTGATGTGCCATAAATCTCTTGCTTTACAAGCACCTGAGCCTGTCAGCAAGGAAGAGCAGAGAATACACAGGGAGGTGTGTTTGTTTTGGAGATTTTTGCTTGCATAAAATCCACAGTTCCAAAAGAAATCTGTGAGAGGAAGAGACTTCTCTACAGGATTCTTTCTCCCAGACAGCTACCTCAAGAATCGACTTACACACTTTAATTAACACCCAGACGATTTGCTTTGCAGCGAGTTGCATTAGACTCCAGCCTGGTGACACTTCCTCCTTGGCAGGCACACAGCCCTTGGCAGTATTTCACATGCTGGTGGTTTTATGGGTCCCGTCTTGCTCTTCTGTGTTCTTCATTGTAATGTGTGGTAAACCTTTCTGGCATCAGCCCTGGCCCCACTTGATTTAAGGAACTGCTGATTTTATTTCTGATCCTCAGGTTGTTCTGTGATTCTATTTTTTAATGCACTCCTTATCTTGTTCTACTCACTTGTGCAATTCTTCATTTCCAGACTTTAAAATATGACTTGTTCGAAAGAAAATAGATGCTTGAATTAGGAGTGAAGCCAGAGTCCTGAGGGTCTTCTGAGGAGAAAGATGTCCATATGCAAAGTTGTGTAATGGAAAGAGAATGACATTAAGTATCCAGAGACTGGGACTTGCTCTCTCTCCTGACTTCTTGGACCATGAGGGCAGGGGGATGACAGCAATGCTGCGGTGGGCCTTCACTGAGAACTTAGGTGCTGTTTAAAGGATTCTTTAGATGTTCTCATTTCATGGTGATGCTGACTATTCCTGCTTTTGAAAATGGGAAATGTGAGACTCAGAGGGTACAAGGGAGTGATGGAACCCCAATTTGAACACACACTGGTTGACTTAAGGGCACAACCACTTATATACCAGGTAACTTGCTGTCTACTCAGCCATACTACTTGGGGATCTTTATACACAGTGCAACCTTCCCAGGCCTGCCGTCCTCACAGGGTATCATCCAAAGAGGTGATGCCAGTGAAGGTTTAATGAAATGATGCAGGATTATGTCACCATTCCTCAACATCTTGTTTACCAAAACTTAGAAAAATGTTCTACGGATATTCCTTCTTGAGGAGAATTTGTAGATACTAGGTACTATGCTATGAGTTAATGATAAAATCAGAATAGTCAATAGTCATTAACTACTACTTCATACTCCACCCTGATGGAAGCATTTTCCTCCTGTTAAAGCGTGTGCATTCCTCAGTGGGGGAGGTGTGGGCTTGTGGTTTCAGGAGCCTGGCTCAGTCAGTTGCCAGCTGTGTGACCTTAGGTAAGTTTCTCAAACACTCTGTTTCACATTCTCCATCTATAAACAGAGATATTACTAAACTTTTCCCCTAGATGTTGTAGGCATTGTCTAAGTGAATACATGTAACGGGCTGAAATGGTGCTTGGTATGAAATGTCGTTTCAAAGTTGCTGTTGCAGCTGCTTTCCCCTCAGCCCTTCTGTGAGTGACATCCTCTCATTCCCATCCTGCGTGTGTAGAAACTGATGAAGAGTCAGGTCACACAGCTAAAATCAGGATTTGAACCCCCAGCTGTGTTCATCCCAAGCCTTCCCTTTTCTACGTCCTATTTCCTAAGTAAATCCTAAAAGAAACGCACATTCCTCTGGGAAGTCAGTTTGACAGGAATCCACACTCCAAAACGCAACCTACCTTCTCTCCGTGCATGTAGCTACTTAAATCATCTTTAGGATGGTGAGTGAAGTGTCCTGTTGCAGATGTCTTAAGCTCTGCCTCTAGGCTATCATCAAACCACCCAGAATTAATTCTCTCCTCTCTTCAAGATTTGGTCTCTGGGCAGGCAGCCACACTGGCCTTGAGGTGATAAGTTTGCTTATTAAAGACAATCAGTGACATTCCTCTTCCCTCAGACAGAGTGCTGACCTGGCCAGTGAGGGGCCTTCCTCCAGCTCTGTGATAACATTGTTCTGTGCTGGCTGGCTGAAATCTGTGGCTACACACTCTCTTGAGTTAGCATCTGTGTTGGCATAAGGGACCAGAAGAAACAGTCCCGGGCTCTGTCCTGGGCTGGTCAAAGACAGATGCCAGCCCTTGTGCCCTTTTGACCATGGTACCTGGTTGGATATTGGAGTTATGTATGGGTTTATTCTCCCTGGGTGAGGACTCGCTTCTGCAGAGTCCCTGTATATAGTGAGAGAGCATGAGATCCTGGGAAGTCCCCCTCCTTCCACTGCCAGTGCTGAGTATGCCTGGCTCCCAGCTGCCTCCCAAATCATGACTGTCATTAGTAATGAACAGCTTCCTTTCATTGAGTACTTGCTATGTGAGAGTTCACGGAATCTTACAATACTCTCAAGCAGGTTCCAGTATTATCCTATTTTAGGGAAGCGGAAAATGACATCAAGGGAATGCCTTGGTCAAGGGCACCCAATTGAATGGTGCCACCAGGATGTGCCCCCAAACCTGTGTGACTGAACATGTGCTCTTCACCTCTGTGCTCGTCAACCCCAAACTCCTCCTGCCTGAGTCACCCTCTCTGAGATGCTGTGATAACACATTCCCCATTAGCTATGGAAAAACCAGTCCTGCTGGGCCAACCCCATGGGGTATATAGACAAACCCGCCTCACCGGGTTTCCCTGGGCCATGAGCCTGCTCTCTTTTTGCTGCATCTTCTCCAGACACAGTTGAGCACCTTAACTACTCCGGTTGGCTTTCTCCCCATAACTGTGTGTGTGTGCGTGTACGTGCGCCCTCAGTCACGTCTGACTCCTTGCAGTCCCATGGACTGTAGCTCACTGGGCTCTTCCATCCACAAAATCTTCCAGGCAAGAATATTGGAGCAGGGTACCATTTCCTACTCCAAAGGATCTTCCCAACCCAGGCATCAAACCCATATCTCTTGCATATCCTGCATTGGCAGGCAGGTTCTTTTCCACCGTGCCACCTGGGGTTCATAACTCTGTAGTCACTGGAATATCACAGTAGGAGAGAATGAGAGTGGAGTTTCTCTGTCTGCCAGTCCCCCTCAGTACCTATCCTTTTGAAGAGTAAACCTTCTGAGCTATTCTAACTTTTTTGTCCTTCTTTGCTCACTTTTCAGCTTGGTTTAAGAGCAAGCCGAATTGGGTCAATTATAAAGCATATTTTCAGTGCTGCAAGGTAACTCAGTAATTGGCATCTTAGCCTGAGGACCGGCCTGTGAACTGTGTTACTTACAAAAGCAGACAAAACAGTATGCTGCACAGTGGCTGCCTGTCAAGAAAGCGTCATCTCTCGAAAGTAGTGCTTGTACAGCTGGGCTGTTAAAAGGAGTAAATGCAGGAAGGAGTTGGGAAATCTGGTTAAATCTTAGACATCGTGACCTTTTGCTATCCATGTGATCTTGCACAAATTAGTTATTTTCTGCAGTAGCATAACACTGCTTTCATTTTGCTCAGCTCTGCCTACTTCTAGTAATAAGATTTCTACAGTGTCCCAGGCATTATACTGACCCCTTTATGTGTACCATTTCCCTTAATTCACTCCATCAACCTAATGAGTTAAATAGTGTGAACATCACTTTACAGATTAGGAAATCAGGTTTGTAAGGTTAAGTACCTATTAACAAAGTGGTGGAGGTGGGGATTGAACCAGTTCTTTCTCTTTTTTAGCTTTACTTATTTTTGATTGAAGGATAATTGCTTTACAATGTTGATTTGGTTTCTGCCATACATCAACATGAATCAGCCATAATACACATATGTCCCATCCCACCCCATCCCACCTCTCTAGGTTGTCACAGACCTCTGGCTTGAGCTCCCCCAGTAACACAGCAAATTCCTAGTGGCTATTTTACATATGGCAGTGTAAATGTTTCCATTAATGTCAGAATCTGTCCCCCAGACTTGGCTACTCACTCCAGTATCCTTGCCAGGGAAATCCCATGGACAGAGGAGCCTGGCAGGCTACAGTCCATAGAGTTGCAAAGAGTCAGACATAACTCAGTGATTAACACTTTCACTTTCATCCCCCAGACCAGGATAATGCCACTGGTTGACGGTGTGATATTAACTTCTTCCTTTTCTGCCATGAGCGCATGCCTAAGTCTTTCTCCTGAGTGCAGTCTGCTTTTGCAGCTCATGCTAAGGACTTTTTCCAGGCCCTGTCTCATGACACTGCTCCTCATCTGCCAACCTCACGATCAGTGACCCATGTGGCTCCAGCCCAAGCCCGGCCATCACTCATTACCCCTGCTGCTCTGTCTGCTCTCCTCACCACAGAAAGATATCTCATCTATAAGCATGAATCTTTTCAGTTTCTTAACATTTGAGAGAGCGTCCAAACAACGACTTGTGGTTACCTCTGGGAAGCCATCCATTTTTCCTTTCTCTGCATGGCAGAAGGACCCCCCCCCCCAGGTCCCACTGCCTTTCCAAGACACTCAAAGAGAAGCAGGGGTTGTGTGTGGGCAAATTGAATGGGCCCTGGAGTCAGGGCTGGGAGTGAACCCGGCAGGATGTATATCAGTGCAGGGGGCTCCATCCTGTGTGTTGCTGTCCCCAGGACCCGGTGTAGTTCCAGGCACATAAGAGGGGCTCAAGCGTTTATTCCCTAAATCACTGTGTTAGCTTCAGGGAAAGAAGTACATGTTTATTTCAGACACTTGTTTGTTTTGTTTGAATAGGTGCTTAGCACTCAGTCATGACCTACTCTTTGTGACCCTTTGGACTGTAGCCTTCCAGGCTCTTCTGCCCAGGGAGTTTTTTAGGCAAGAATATGGGAGTGGGCTGCCAGTTCCTTCGCTTAAGAAGAAACAAAGAAGGGAGAGGGTTAAGCGTTGGGTCAATGGAATGACTACATTTGGGAACACATTTTCGTCTCTCAGCTTCTCGGAGTGCTTCTCTGCTCAGCTACTTTTTGAGTTAGTCTGGACTCTATTTGGGAGTGGAACTCATCATTTCCATTCCACCTAATGGTGCCATTTATCTCTCACGGCTAAACTGGGAGGCCCGTCACACATGCTCCACCTCTTTCCATCACAGGTGGAAGCCTGGCTGAGCGGTGACCACATGAGTGTCCCCAGGCCCCAGTCTTCCCCACATCTCCTTTAGTTCCTCTTCAGGAAGAGTCCAGGATGATAAGCTTTTCAGGTATTGAGTGCTAACAATGTGCCAGGCTCAGTGCTAAACACCTCCCTGAAAAATAAAAGTGAAAGTCGCTCAGTCATGTCTAACTCTTTGCAACCCCGCGGACTGTGCTCCATGGAATTCTCCAGGCCAGAATACTGGAGTGAGTAGCCTTTCCCTTCTCCAGGGGATCTTCCCAACCCAAGGGTCAAACCCAAATCTCCCGCATTGCAGGCAGATTCTTTACCAGCTGAGCCAAAACACCTCCCTACTGTCTCATTTCACTATCACAAGACCCCTACCTCACCATATTGCGCTGAACAAAACCCTGCCACTGACAAGGCGAATTGACCTGCTGGAGGTCACAGTGCTGGTGGCTGGTGAGCCCTGGCCTCCATGCCAGGACTATGAGTACCCAATCTGAGCTCTTTCCATCATGGGCTGTTCAGTGGATCCACCCCTGCCTTCAGCCATGGTCTATTAGGCACCCTACCATGTGAGACAGATGCTGGTCCTTCTCTGACTTCTCTCCAGCAAGAAACTGGCACTGCGTGTGTGCTTGCTCACTCAGTTGTGTCTGACTCTTTGCAACCCTATGTACTGTAGCCCACCAGGCTCCTCTGTCCATGGAATTACCCAGGCAAGAATACTAGAGTGGGTTGCAATTTCCTACTCCAGGATATGTTCCCAATCCAGGGACTGAACCCGAGTCCTCTGTGTCTCTGGCATTGGCAGGTGGATTCTTTACCAATAGTGCCACCTGGGAAGAGAAAATGGCACTAAATTCTAGTAGGGAAATCTCCTATTGCTTTAGTGTAAGGAGCCGGGGTTGTGTTCCCTGTTTGCTTCCTTTTTTTAAACCGTGTGTGTTATATTGGGGTATAATTGACTAACAATGTTGTGTTTCAGGTATACAGCAAAGTGATTCAGTTATACATATATATGTATTATTCTTTTTCAAATTCTTTTCCCATTTAGATTGTTATAGACTATTGAGCACAATTCTCTGCACAATGTAGTAGGTCCTTATTAGTTACCTATTTTAAATATAGCAGTGTGTACATGTACATTCCAAATTCCTACTATTTCTCCTCCCAACCCTTCCCCCTGGTAACCATAAGTTAGTTCTCTAAGTCTGTGAGAAATTGTGGTGCATATATATACCATGGAATATTACTCAGCCATTAAAAAGAACACTGGGCTGGATGACGCACAAGCTGGAATCAAAATGATAACCTCAGATATGCAGATGACACCACCCTTATGGCAGAAAATAAAGAACTAATGATCCTCTTGATGAAAGAGAAAGTGGAGAGTGAAAAAGTTGGCTTAAAGCTCAACATTCAGAAAACGAAGATTGTGGCATCTGTTCCCATCACTTCATGGCAGATAGATGGGGAAACAGTGGAAACAGCGTCAGACTTTATTTTTTGGGCTCCAAAATCACTGCAGATGATGACTGCAGCCATGAAATAAAAAACGCTTACTCCTTACAAGGAAAATTATGAGCAACCTAGACAGAATATTCAAAAGCAGAGACATTACTTTGCCAACAAAGGTCCATCTAGTCAAGGCTATGGTTTTTCCAGTGGTCACATACGGATATGAGAGTTGGACTATGAAGAAAGCTGACCGCCAAAGAATGGATGCTTTTGAACTGTGGTGTTGGAGAAGACTCTTGAGAGTCCCTTGGACTGCAAGGAAATCTAACCAGTCCATCCTAAAGGAGATCAGTCCTGGGTGTTCATTGGAAGGACTGATGTTGAATCTGAAACTCCAATACTTTGGCTACCTCATGAGAAGAGCTGACTCATTGGAAAAGACCCTGATGCTGGGAAAGATTGAAGGCAGGAGGAGAAGGGGACAAAAGAGAATGAAATGGTTGGATGGCATCACCGACTCAATGGACATGAGTTTGGGTAGACTCCAGGAGTTGGTGATGGACAGGGAGGCCTGGCGTGCTGTGGTCCATGGAGTTGCAAAGAGTTGGTCATGACTGAGCGACTTAACTGAACTGAAAAAGAATTAGTTTCCCTCTTTCTTGCAGAAGGAAGGTCTGCTACAAAATTGCCTATAAAAAACTGCCTTTGGGTACATGAGGCCCTAAGGGAAGACCAATTTCCCAGTTAGTGTGTGGAGAGAAAGGTCATAGGTGGCAGCTCAGAAAGGGATGTCTTGTGCTTCAGTTCTTCTTGAACTGCAACTTTCTGATCTGGAGCACAACCAGAAGCAGCCTTGGCTAGGTACCCTGACCTAGCTAAAGCTCAGTAGGCCTCATTATTCCAATGGAACTTTGGTTTATTTAGAAGGGAACTACTTTAAGTGAAAAATCAATATTGTTCATCACAGAAGGTTGTTTCTGTTGCGTAGTTGCTAAGTCATGTCTGAGTCTTTGTGATCCCCCGGACTATAGCCCACCAGACTCCTCTGTCAGTGGGATTTCCCAGGCAAGCATACTGGAGCAAGTTGCCATTTCCTTCTCCAGGGGATCTTCTTCCCAACCCACTGATTGAACTCAGGTCTCCTGTTTGGCAGGCAGATTCCTATACCACTGAGCCAGCAGGAAAAATCAGTGCTATTTATCACAGAAGGTAACGATAGTTAAACACACTGAATGCAGAGCGCCACGAGTAAACTCCTGTCAAACATCACTGTCTTCTATAAGCTCTGGCCCTGAGACCAGTTCTTACTTTGTTTCAAAGGAGAGTTAAATATTACCTGGCACCATTTCATGGGTGTGGAGTTTCAGTTTGAGATACTCTGGAGACGGGTGGTAATGATGGTTACACAACAATGTCAATGCACTGGATGGTAAATTTTATTACATATATATTTACCTGTTAAAAAATTCAGCAGCTCTTTATGTTACAGTTAAGAAACAGTGTTCAATGTGCATTAAGTGAAAAGTGCAAAGTGCTGAACAATGTGACCTGCATGCTGCCATCTCTGAGTTGTTTTTAAAGGAATTATGTATATACACATGTATCTTGGCTTGTATGTGCGATGATCCCTCTGGAAGGATATCAATACTGGATTCTATAGAGGGAATGAGAAATAGAGAGGGAGGGTCATTGCTATTTGATTTGTGTTCCACATGCATGTATAACTCATTCTAGTTTTTTTAAACACTTAAAAAGCTAGGCACCAAAATGAAATTATCTCCTTAAAGCAACGCTTCTCAACCTTGCCTCCACCTAGACTCCAGCTGCTCAAAGTCAGGTACCCTGACCTAGCATCGTTATCCCCTGTGAGCTTGTAACTTGTTAGAAATAGAGGATCTCAAGGCCACCCAGATGCGAGGAATCCAAATCTACATTTAGCAAGGTCCCCAGTGCCTTCCCTCATGGCTTAGATGGTAAAGAATCTGCCTTCAGGGCAGGAGACCCAGGTTTGATCCCTGGGTCAGAAAGAGCCCCTGGAGAAGGAAATGGCAACCCACTCCAGTATTCTTGCCTGGGGAATTCCATGGACAGGGGAGCCTGGCTGGCTACAGTCCATAGGATCACAAAGAGTCAGACACGGCTAAACAATACTTGCCCGTTCACTTTTCACCAGTGGCTCACAGGACATTAAAGTGTGAGAAGTAAGGCACAGGACTTACTAAATCAGAATCTCTGAGGTGAGGTTTGAGCCTTGGAGTTCATTAAGGCTCCCAGGTCACCCTGTGGAGACAGTTAATACTGCCAACTTCAGATTTAATGCAATTGTTTCTATATTAGCCCCTTCATTTTCCCCGATAGTCTTACTACATGCTTCAGTCTTCTTCATTGTGGGTTCCATGTGCCCCTTAGAAATCATTATGTGTCCCATACTTCAGAGCACCGGCCAGGATGACTGTCTAGGCCACGTGAACGTCACACAGGAACATATAATGTTAGATTCCCCTGAACTTGAGAGGCAAGATGTTTCTTCCTCATATAAAATAGACTATAAGTTTTCATCAAGACACATAACAATGACAAGCCTTCTTTAATCCATGGGTGGAGCATAAAGTCATGCCTTTTAATTTATTTATTTGATAGTTGTTTTAATGTTTGTTCATTCCTTTGGCTGCACCAGGTCTTCGCTTGGCACGTGGGGTCTTCCGTCCCCACTGTGGCATCTGAGATCTCCAGTGTTGCGTGTGAACTCTTAGTTGCAGTGTGTGGGCTCCAGTTCCCTGACCAGCCTGGGCCCTCTGCCTTAGGAACACAGAGTCTTGGCCACTGGACCATCAGGGAAGTTCCTGTCAGGTCTTTTAATATCAGATTTTAGAGTTAGAAAAATAGGGAGTTGAATTTACCTCTCTGAGCACTAGCCAAGTGGGCTTAACACCTGCCTCATAGAGCCGCCATATTTAAATAAGACGATCTAGGTGCTTGATCATTTTTAGGCGATAATGATGGTTATGTCCACTTCCCTTCCCTTCCCCACTTGTGCTGGGCTCCTCTCACTGTCTCACCTCCCTTCACATCTGTTTCTTCTGCTTTGAGTGTCTCACATACAGATGATATTTCTCACATTGCAACTGAATGTGAGAAAGTTCAAGTTCCACCTCCCCCATCCCTTGACAAACAGTACAAACTCTGCTGTCTCTTAGCAAATTATCTGACACTTTTCTAAAATGCAACTGAAACCTCATTACATGGATGAACAGCTTTCCATCAGCTCATTCCTAGCTCTGATATTAATATAATTGTTGCCAAGACATTGCAGTTGGCCTAGAGGCACTCAGCAAGGCGTCATGGTTAGTAACCCGAGATGACTGCAAGTGCGAAGAGCTAGTGGAAACTGCTAGGGTTTCCGCGTGGCCAGGTGATGCTTGAGAGTGGTTTCCAGGCTTCCTTTCTGTTGCCAGACAGGTGTGAGATGGGGTGGGGGGAGGTGTCCAAATCAGAATAGCTGACCCCCTCTGACAGCATCCACCCCAACAGTACCTAGAATCATCTTCTTCAAATGTTATTCTGAACATGTTTAGAACTGCTGTTTAAAACCCTTTGAGATGTAATTTCAAAGTGAAATATGAAATTATCTGATTTTTGTAACAAAGGCACAGGTACCGCTAATACTACTGTGGTTTGTTGACTACGTTTAAAACTCAAAGAAATGCTACATTTCAGTTAGTGATTAGGGAAAGGAAAGATATATCTTGTCCAAAAATAAATAAAACCCTATAAGAACTTTGCAAATAAAGACCAATACTCTAAACAGGGTCTAGAGGGTCTGGCTTCTAGATTCTTCTCCCAGTCACCTCCCCAACTTTCAGTGGTCTGTTTATTGGGTTGTCTTTCTCATCTGATTGAGTCCTTGCTCTGTGTGAGTCCAGATTCCCAGGTTATAGACTAAGTCTGATTTTGTGCAGTGTCAGCCCTAGGGTCCAGTTTTTAGCAGTTGCTGAATAAATATTTATTGAAAAAATAAATGCATGCAAGGATGTCATACAAAAGCTTCCTGCCTAGTCTTCCCCCCTCTGCTTTGCAATGTGTTTCTCGGTAATGCTGAAATGCTCCAAGTTGCCTGTACAGGTACCAGGCTGTGTTCTACCTTTCATCTTTTGGTTAATTTTACCCCCTGCTTAAGATATGATTGTGTTCCTCACTCAATCTGTGTAGGAAATTATACTCTTAGACAAGAGTATTTTCCTCCCATTAACTTCCATTGTCTCATCAAATTTCTAGGCTATTATGGCCCTCCTTTATGTCCCCATTATGCCACATAGAGGGACTTCCCAGCTGGCGCAGTGGGTAAAGAATCCGCCCACAATGCCAGAGATGTGGATTCGATTCCTGGATTGGGAAGATCCCCTGGAGGAGGGCATGGCAACTCACTTCAGTATTCTTGCCTGGAAAATCCCATGGACAAAGGAGCCTGGTGGCTACAGTCCATGGGGTCACAAAGAGTCAGACACGACTCAGCATGCAGAAACACACACACACGTGCCACATAGATGATCTCTGATCTCACCTAACACTTTCATATTTGTGTCTGCCTCTCTAACACCTCGCGAAAGAAAAAATGAGAAAGTGTAAGTGTGTGGTGTAGCAGGTGATGATGAGTAAATAGGATGTGTACATGTAAATACATGTGTATATGACGGGTCACTGATATTTCATGCTGAATAAGGAAGTATGTCTGATAGCCTCAGTGCTTTTGTACTTGGTGTTCCATTTGGATATTCTTCTTACCTTTTTTCCTAGTCATTTTACCTGCCCTGCAGACCTCAATTTAGATATATTACTGCCACAGACAAGTTTTTTTCCTGCCCCAATCAAACCCACAGTTTTATGTTCTAGCTCCTTATGTTTCCTTTATGAAGGTTGCTACCAATTATAATTATTGACTCTATTATCTAATGTAAGTTTGCCTCCTCCATTATACCTGAGGCCTCATGAGGACTGTCTGTCTTCATTTCCCCCCAGCATCTAGCAACGTGCCCAGCATCCTGTAGGTGTTCTCTGGAATGAATAGCTGATGATCTGCAGCCCTTATTAGAACCTCGAGTGTGAAAAGAGAGAGTAAGCAGAAGGGGACGCCTGGCCTCCCTTCTCTTGGTGTTTCTGGAGGGTGAGCCTCCACTGCCTACACAAAGAAACTCCACCCAGTCATTCAGTATCATGGGGACTTGCTGGGAAGCACTGTGGCTGCTGGGTCCCAGCCTGCCCCACGGTGCTCCCCTCCCTGTTTAAATCAGGCCACAGCTCTCCTGCAAGCTTGTTCCTTGCAACACTGAGCTGGGTCCAGATGCCAACTGCTGAGGCAACAGAGGGTTGTGATGGCAAATCCAGAAGGGGAGGCAGGTGGCAGGGAGGGCAGCAAAGTTGTCTTGTAAGTAGGTCTGACATCCCAGACACGTTCTGTCTGGAAAAATGAGTCTCACCAGAGTCTGTGGACTGGTGGAGGAGAGGTGTTTTCTTCCCCTGCTACTGACTACCTCACTCAAAGTGGACAAATAGCGTGATGTAATTTGAATATAAGGAGTTTTTTATGTGAGCCCCTACCCCACCACTTGGAGCTGACCATTTTCCTGTCACTGACACTCCTGATATTAGCAAGGCACTCCAAAGCTTTTCTTCCATTCATCCTATCCTTGAAAGTGTTTTGGTGATTGTTTCCAGATAGCTTTTAAGTTCAGTTCAGTTCAGTTCAGTTGTTCAGTCATGTCCGACTCTTTGCGACCCCATGAATCGCAGCACGCCAGGCCTCCTTGTCTATCACCAACTCCCGGAGTCCACCTAAACCCATGTCCATTGAGTCAATGATGCCATCCAACCATCTCATCCTCTGTCCATCCCCTTCTCCTCCTGCCCTCAATCTTTCCCAGCATCAGGGTCTTTTCCAATGAGTCAGCTCTTTGCATCAGGTGGCCAAAGTAGTGGAGTTTCAGCCTCAACATCAGTGCTTCCAATGAATACCCAGGACTGACCTCCTTTAGGATGGACTGGTTGGCTTTTAAGTTAGAAGCATTCAAACATCCAGGCAACCCAGGGAGAGGCTTGAAGGGATAATGGAGTGTGTTTGTCGTTGACTAGTAATAGCCCTTTGGCCATGAGTTGGGCAGTAACCTGGTAGCAAGGAGATCAGCAGACAGGAAACAGTGCACTGGGATGAACAATTTGTGCTGGGATCAAGAATCTGGGGGGCACACCCGGCTGCCTGCTCCTTGGGCTCCATGTTACCCGCTGGGAGACAGAAGGGCAGGCAAGCCGAGTGATCTTCACATTCTGTCTCTGAAGCCATAGGGTCCTGAAGCGATAACTTGGAGCCACTGTGGAGAGCAAAAGAGGACTTTGAGACACTCACACTTCCCCTTCACTGGCCCCTACATCTCTCACACAGGCACACACACTCCTACATACACTCGTACCCACTGCACACACTCCCGCTCTTTCTTCTCGGACGCTCTCATCTGTTTCATGCACCAGCGTACCGTGCACATGGCACCGCGGGTAATAAGAATAGGGTCCAGTTGAGTATGAAAAAGTTAGGAAGCCACTGAACCGGATGAGCTCTGCGCTCTTTCAGTCCTTTGAACTTTAGGCTCTCACACTGGGAGGCACAGTCCTGTTCCACATGTCTGTTGGGAAGTAACAGATGTGTAGTAGTTTAAGAGTGTAGACACTGGAGCCAGACTGCCTGGCTTCAGAATCTGGCTTCTGCTGCTTATTGTGTGTCCTTAGGAAAGTTACTTAACTTCTCTCAGCTGTGATTTACTCATCTTTAAAAGGACTATAAACAAGTACCTATCAGAGTTGTTATGAGGACTAAATGAGCTAAATATATAAAATGTGTAGAATAATACTGAACATTACAATGCATTCATAAATATCGGCAGTTTACAATTTTATAGCTTAGCATTACTAAACTAGTGGTTCTTAACATATTGGAGGATGCTGGATCCCTCCATAGGTCTATTAAAGCTATGGCTCCAGGGCTTCCCAGGTGATGCTAGTGGTAAAGAGCCCGCCCGCTAGTGTAGGAGATGTGGGAGTCTCGGGTTTGATCCCTGGGTTGAGAAGATCTCTGGAGGAAGGAATGGCAACCCACTCCAGCATTTCTGCCTGAAGAATCCCATGAACTGAAGAGCCTAGCAGGCTACAGTCAATAGGGACGCAGAGAGTCGGACATGACTGAGCTGACTTAGCACGCACACACAAATAGTCATGGCTGCTTATAGCCTTGCATTTTTCATCTAGTTCACGTTTATATGTCTTAAGTCCCCAGCTTAATTTGTAAGGTGTCCCTGAGAGTAAGGCAGTATCATATAACCCCTTTGCCTTTGGATCCAGGACAGTTTTGAACATAGAAGAAAATTTAATCTAACAAAGTTGCTTTTAAATCTTCAAAAAAAATTTTTAGTCTAACCAAGCAAAACACAAAAGCTTGCCTAATTTTTTTCATAAATAAATACGCATGGTATAACATTCCTGACCTATGTGCATACACGCATATTGAAGTGACACATAGCTTGCATTTTTTGAAGTATTTTGGTGATTCAACCTGCCAAACGACAATCAGGTAATTAACAGATCCTGATAGATGATAGCTAATTAAATTTTATGATACATGAAACAGAGGCCATTCATTTTGATATTTGAAAGAATCCAATATGTCTTTCAAATTGCTGCAAATCTCTCAAACAAGGTATACATTTACTGAAGCACTTTCCAGAGGGACTTAGTTTCAGGGATTGCAATTTACTAAGAGATTGGACTGGGTATTTCCACGACAAATAATTCCATTTACATTATACTCAGCTCCAGTAACACTGCATGCCCTGAATAACTCATTGCTATCAATATGAGGCTTCCAACCCTGTAAAAATTGCAAAAGCATAAATGATACATAAAAGAGATAGAACATGCAGGATCTTTACATTTTTTCCAGTCTCTCTCTTCCTTTTTTTTTTTTTTTCTTTTGCCAGCACTTTTGTCTTAGAAGCCTTTAGATGGGGGAAATGAAAGACATGAGTTGCATAAACAAACTGGGATGGGAGATTTGGGCCAAGAGGGTTGAGGTGAAGCAGATAATGGATGGACAGAGAAAATGAGCTCAAAGAGGCCAAATTGTGAATGCAAACACTAGGAATATACATGCAGCTTTCACTTTGCTAAAGCTGGTTTTATAAGGCTGCAGGACCAACACCTCTGGTGCCAACGCAGCCTCCATAAATCTGGTAAAGTTCTGATGGTGGAGAGGAAATAAAAGGAGACAGAAGGGAATCCCCTAGCCATCAATCTTGACTCCTTGGATTTCAGAAGGAGGTCACCAGAGACTAGTAAGTCTCACTGAGTTTTATTAACATAGTTCAGAGTTCTGCCAAAGGTGCAAAAAGCATGGAGCTAGGATTGGAAAATGCATATGCTAAGTCGCTTCAGTGATGTCCAACTCTTTGCAATGCTATGGACTGTAGCCCACCAGGCTCCTCTGTCCGTGGGATTCTCCAGGCAAGAATACTGGAATGGGTTGCCATGCCGTCCTCCAGGGCATCTTACTGACCCAGGGTTTGAACCTGCATCTCCTCCGGCTCCTGCATTGCAGGCAGATTCTTTACTGCTGAACCATCAGGAACTGGAACTGGAAGCATGTATCTCTTAATTCCCATTCTGGTGCTAATTTCATTTAAGATAAGGAAGAGATTGCTTACCTCTTTATCTACCTGGAGACTTATCAAAAGGAATTTTTGGGGGTGTGTGTGTATATGGTTCATTATTAACTTGAAATATAATTGACACAGAATATATTAGTTTCAGGTGTACAACAGGATATCTGTATATATTGGGAGACTAGAATTAGTCTACTAAGTTTTGATGTATCTGAGCAGGTGTACTCTTTTGGCACCCAAAATCATGTGTTACAGAACAGAAAGAGGCACAGAAAACAAACTTGTGGTTACCAAAGTGGAAAGTGGGTGTAGATAGATGAGTTTGGGAATAACATATACACACTACTACTGTGTATAAAATAGATAATTAACAAGGACTTACTGTACAGCATAGGAACTATAAGGGAAAAGAATCTGAAAAGATATGCACATGTCTATATATTGCTATGCCTTACACCTAAAACTAGCATGATATGGTAGATCAGCTGTGTTGCTGTTGCTCAGTCATGTCTGACTCTTCTGCGACCCATGCACTGTAGCCAGCCAGGTTCTTCTGTCCATGGCATTTCCCAGGCAAGTGTACTGGAATGGGCTGCCATTTCCTTCTCCAGGGGGCCTTCCTGACCTAGGGAACACACCTGTGTCTCCTGCATTGGCAGGTAAATTCTTTACCACTGAGCCACCAGGAAAGCCTTTAAAATCAACTGTACTTCAATTAAAAAAAAGAAAAAAAACAGATTAGAAGTGACCTTCAAAGGCATCTACTCCAGCCTCGCACTTCCAGCCAACTCTGTACTTGGGCACCCTGGCTACATTTGCAGAAGGGAAGCTTTCTTCCTTGTGATTCATTTCATCCTTTATTCTCAACTTCTAGGCCAACTGAAGCGCAATGTTTTTTTTTTGAATTTTCAAGATACAGCACAAGAGTTAGTTTTGAGCTGTATCTCCTTTGTCCTCTGAGCCTTGGAAAGGTACCACAACCAGATAATGCTGGTCTGGGTGTTTAACCTGAAATACAGAAGACACCAGAAGTTTAAACGTCGGTTTCTACCACTAGCTTCCTTCAGGGTTTGGGGAACGTTTCTTCCTCATTTTTAAATAGTTATAATGATGTTGTCTTAATTCTAAGTTACACATTTTTTTATCATCAATGTTTCTTAAGCAGATCCAGCCTTATAAATTATAAATATAAAATTATATATAATATAAATACATATAAATATATATTATATATAAATAAATATATAAATATATATAATATATAATAAGCACTTATAAATGTAAAATATATAATTATAAAACACATTCAATGGGATGGTTTTTCCTTTCCCCTTAAAATCTTCCAAATTATAAAATTAGTTATCTTATCACACACACACACACACACAAACACAAATCATCTTGGTATTGAAATATAATAATTCTTAATTAAAAGAATAGTAATTTCTCAATAAGACTAAACTTAAAAACTATAGAAACCTTATTATCCAGTTAGCTACTAGATATTTACTGACCATACACTATGAACCAATGGGTGGGCTTCCCAGGTGGCGCTAGTGGTAAAGAACCCACCTGCCAGTGCAGAAGACAAAAGAGATTTGTTTGATCCCTGGGTTGGGAAGATCCCCTGGAGAAAGAAATGGCCACTCATTCCAATATTCTTACTTGGAGAATCCCACGGATGGAGGAGCCTGGCCGGCTGCACTCGGAGGGGTTGCCAAGAGTTGGACATGACTGAAGCAACTCAGCACTTAGCACATGTACCAAAATTTGTTCTTAGTCTAGAGGTTGAGTGCATGTATACTAAGTTGATTCAGTCGTGTCTGACTCTCTGCGACCCTATAGACTGTAGCCTGCCAGGCTCCTCTGTCCAAGGGACTCTCCAGGCAAGAATGCTGAAGTGGGTTGCCATTCCCTTCTCCAGGGGTTCTTCCCGACCCAGGGATCAAACCCAGGTCTCTTATGTCTCCTGCTTTGGCTCATGGGTTCTTTACCACTAGTGCCGCCTGGGGAGCCCCGAGAGTTTAGAGCAGTGGGACAGAAAACCTGAAAGTCCCTGCTCTTATGAAGCTTTTCTGCTCTTAGGAAGGTAACGAGAATATACACACAAGCAAGGGAGATTATAGAAAGTGGGAGATCCTATGAATAAGACAAGGTAATATAACAGTACTGTGTGGAGGAGGATCATTTTAGCTGAGAGAGTCAGGGGAAGGCTGTCAGAGTTGAAACCTGAGTGTCAAAAGAGATATCTGTCTCCTCTTGAAAGGAAGAGGATGGGAAAACAGTGCAGGCAGAAGAGTCAACACAAAGGCCTTGGTGCAAGTCCTCAGGAGGGGAAACAGAAAGCAGAGAAACGAGCCAAGGCGGGATCGTACCCACTGTCTTGGGTTATGAGAATGAGTTTGAACTTTGATTTGTCCTGTCCCTGCTTCTCACTAACTCAGGAACAAAAGTGCAGTGATTTGTTCAGTGCCACTGAAATACTGGATGGTTCTGGAAATGAGAGGGTCTCGCTTCCTTGCAGCTGTTCTGTTTTATTGAGCTGCTTGCAGAAAGTGGCATTCGTTGGTCAGCTAAGGCCTTCAAGATGGAGCCTGCCACTCTTCTGCACTGCTGTGATTTTTCCCAATTTTTTCTAATTTAAGACTTTCCTCCTAATTAGAGATGACTATATTCTTATCACTTCGCTGTTTTATAAGCAAAAACAAGAATAGAAGTGATTCCAAACCTTTAGGGTGTGTGTGTATGTGTACTCAATCCTGTCTGACTCTTTGTGATCCCATGGACCGTAGCCTGCAAGTCTCCTCTGTCCAGGGAATTTTCCAGGCAAGATTACTGGAGTGGTTTGCCTTTTCCTAATCTATTTGGTTAACTTTTAGCTTTTCAAATACTGAATTAGTCAAGATGGAGACAAGAACCTGGTGAGTGACTCTGCAAACCAGCTCATCTATGTGGTCTCTCTGGCCATTCCACCAGGAATATTACACTGACACGCCTAACGCGATCCTGTTCTTATTTTTTAATAAGGTCTTTATTTTTTTTAGTTTTTATTTATTTATTTAATTTTGGCTGTGCTGTGCGGGCTTTTATCTAATTGCAGAGGGTGGGAGCTACTCTCTAGTTGGCAACGTGAGTGCTTTTTCTCATTGCAGTGGGTTCCCTTGTGGAACACTGGCTCTAGGCACGTGGGCTCAGTAGTTGTGGCTCCCCCAGGCTCTAAAGGTCAGACTCAAGATTTGTGGTGCATGGGCTTATTGTTTCTCAGTGTGTGGGATCTTTTCAGGTCAGGTATTGAACCCAGGCGTCCAGCACTGACAGCTGGATTCTGTACTGCTGAACCACCAAGGAAGCCCGAGAGCCTCCTCTTGGTCCACGACACTGACTGTCTCGAGATGAGCCTGCTGATGCTATTTGTAGTCCTCTGCCAAGTTCCTCTGCTCTCTTCTTATAGAACACTGACCTGGAACTAAGATTATGTATCATCAGAGACCAGCCCATGTTAGGTACACCCAGCAGGGAAACCAGTGTTCTGTGTCATAAGACCAAGACTCTGATGTCACATTTGAATTTGAATCATGCTCCAGTGCCATGTTATTTTTCTTCATCTATTAAATCAAGTTAATATTACTCAGTGCTTCCCTGGTGTCTCAGATGGTAAAGAATCAGCCTGCAATGTGGGAGACCCAGGTTCAACCACTGGGTTGGGAAGAACCCCTGGAGAAGGGAATGGCAAACCATTCCAGTGTTCTTGCCTGGAGAATTCCATGGACAGAGGAGTCCTAGAGGGTGGTTATTGTAATGAACCTGGACAATGAATACAAAACAATATTTTGCCTACATAAAGTATGCAAAGAGAAAAAAGTTCCTAACAAAGTATCTGGCACAGTGTCCCTTCTCTTCCCACAGAATGTCTTAGAGTCAAAGGCTCTTAGTGTCCCAGATCAATCTACCTTTTTCTGTTGTTGTTCTGTTGCTCAGTCATGTCCAGCTCTTTGTGACCCCATGAACTGCAGCTTGCCAGGCTTCCCTATCCTTCACTATCTCCCAGAGTTTGCTCAAACTCATGTCCACTGAGTCAGTGATGCCATCCAACCATCTCATCCTCTGTTGTTCCCTTCTCCTGCCCTCAGTCTTTCCCAGAATCAGGGTCTTTTCCAATGAGTCAGCTCTTCGCATCAGGTGGCCAAAGTGTTGGAGCTTCAGCTTCAGCATCAGTCCTTCTAATGAATATTCAGGGTTGATTTCCTTTAGGATTGATTGGTTTGATCTCCATGTAGTCCAAAGGACTCTCAAGATTCTTCTCCAGAACCACTATTCAAAAGCATCAGTTCTTCAGTACTCGGTCTTCTTTATGGTCCAACTCCCACATCCACTCATGACTACTGGCTCATGCATGATAATATTGGTCCCAAAACTATTTAATAAGCATCTGTGGGATGCTTTGAATATACCATATACATCCATTCAATCAATATTTAAGATTTGTCTACTAAGTGCCCTACAGTGAACAAAACATTATGAAGTCTTTAAGAGATATAATGAAACATAGTTTCTGTCTCAAAGAGTTGAACACTTATAAGGAAAATTTCCAGATAGAATGTTCTTTAGGATTTTAAAAAATATTTATATATTTGGCTGCTCTTGGTTTTAGTTGCAGCATGTGGAATCTAGTTCCCTGATCAGGGATAGAACCTGGGACCCCTGCATTGAGAGCACAGAGTCTTTGAAACAGGACCACCAGGGAAATCCCATAGGATTTTATGCTTAAATTTTCCAAATGCCAGAAAATGTGTTCTTGGGAGAAAGAGAGGGGGGAGGGATGCAAATTACAACAACCAGAAGGCTTCATGGAAAAGAATAAATGGAGAAGGAGGCTTGAGCTGGGCAGAATGAGGATAAATGAAGTGAAGTGGTGGTCTTTCTGGCCAGGGGAGGCAGGGTGAGCATGGCCCGGGGAGAGGATGGTAAGATGACAGTCCCTGCCCCTACCTGGATTAGATGCCTTGAAGGAAACGGCCTTTTTAGAGAGTTGGAGACAGAGACGTTTTGGGGGAACACTTGGCTACCAGTTCTGCTTTGTGCGTTTGATGATAATGTGGTCTTGTCGTTACAGAACTGAGGAACCTGGAGAGACTGATACTGCACCTATAAGTCTCCTAGTTCTTACTTCTCCCAGAATGTGGGCGTAACTCCCAACCAAACTTGAAAGGGCAGTTTGAGTGGCAGAAACCTCTCTATCCACACTGTGTAGAGAAGCTCCCAGCGTTACATGCCCTTTTGGGGAACTGAATTCAGGAAGAATAGCCAGCATTTGGTGCCTTTCAATCTTTTGTTCTGTTCATGTTTTAAATTCTTGGCCGAATCAACTGACTCCTTATAATGCTGAGGATGCCTTCCTGGTAGTCTGGGTGCAGTGCCTCTGCTAAGGTATTTAGAGCCTCTTCGGCTTCTCTCATCAGAGCCCTCATCACACTGTATTGTGATGGATTATCTGTGTCTTCCCCCCACCCCCAACCCTCTCCCCCTCCCCTCTCCCTTGCCCAGGAGACCATAGACCATTTGATGTGAACAAGTACCATATTTCTTTCATGTCCACCATTCAATTCCCAGACCCTGGCACAGTATCAGGCATATAGTAGATACTCGATTAATATTATATTGTGTTAAATTAAGATCAGCTTTCCTAGAGGAAAGGGTGGTGGGTGGGAAATAAGGGAGCTGGGCTCAGAACTTGCAGAGCAGTAACCCTGAGGGAGAGTTGGGTTTGATGAGAGAGCAGAAGGAGTGTTTACCAAAAGAATAAAAGAATAATAAGCATCAAACTGTACTGCCTGCTCCCCTCCCAGCAGAGCAGTGGGGATAAATGGAATCAAATTAGCAAAATCATTAGCTTGATGATAACCAGAATCCCCTCATGCTGGGAGCTGGGAGGTAAGCAGAGGTGTTCTCTGCTCACAGCCTCCATGCCTTTCAGATCCCTGCTCCCTTCCTGCTGAGGACAGAGGAAGGGATGCTCCAACACAGCTGGCCTCAGGGTTCTCTCTGAGATGAGGTCTCTGCGGGGGAGACAGAGGGAAGGCATGAAAAAGTAAGCATTGTTAGCTGATTCCAGTCCTTCAGAAGCAGATGAGCAGTCAAACTTAGAGGACACTGAGATGTGGAGTCTAAATGTGGGCTTTGAAATCTGAACTTCCAGGGTGTGAATTCCTATCTGCCACCTACTAATTCCATGGCCAATGGCAAGTGAACACTCAAAGAACAGAGCTAGTTATTTCCTTATGTGATCACGGTCATCACTGCACTAGAAGGAATCATACTGGCATGTATTCAAGGCAGGAGAAGAGAAAGGGAATATTCCCAGAGACCCAGGCTAAGACCAAAGAGCTCCAATAGGATTATTTTTTAAGTAGGTGTCTTTTCTATCTCCTCTTTCAGTTCTATGTTGTTTTCGTTAAACGATAAAACAGAGAGAAGTAAACCAGAAGTAATTTCAACTCACTCTGCATTGGGCAGGACAATTAACTTGAAGTGCTCAAAAACACATCTTGAACTCTCAGTGGCTTAATGGGCAATAGTTCTGTTCTCTCTAATGTCACAGCCCTGTGTGGGTTGCGAGCCCACCATTGCACCTGCAATCAAGCCATCCTCAAAGGCCATGGAGGCAGGGAGTGAGAACAGGGACGATGCACCAGCTCTCACCTGCTTCAACCTAGTAGTGTATATGTCGTGGCCACTCAGGTTCCATTTGGTCAGTCCTGGTTATTTACCAGGGCCCCACCTAGATGCCATAAGGCTCAGTCACACAGAGTAGCATGTGGATGTTTGGTGAGTACTTGCTGTCTCTGCCACAGCTACACTCTTGCTGTATGACATTGGAGAAATCACTTAGCCTGTTTGAGTCTCAGTTTCTCCAGTTCTGCAGTGGCCTCACAGTTTCTACTCTATAGAACTTTGTAAGAATTATATGGGATACTGCAGGGAAAGACTTGAGCACATTACCTCACAAAGAGTAGATACAAAGTGTTAGTTGCTCAGTCATGTCCAATTCTTTGCAACCCCAAGGACAGTAGCCTGCCAGGCTTCTCTGTCCATGGAATTCTCCAGGCAAGAATACTGGAGTGGGTGGCCATTCCCTTCTCCAGGGGATCTTCCCAACCCAGGGATTGAACCCTCATCTCCTGTATCGCATGCAGATTCTTTACCACCGGAGCCACCAGGGTAGAAACAATTCAATACCAATGTTGTTGTAGAGATTAGAATGCATCAAGAAGGACTCTTGGGCTGCAGGTGACAGAAACAGGTTCTAACTCACTTCAGAAAATACATAATTTAGTGGAAGGATTTGGGGTACCTTTTAGAGTTGGAATGAAGACTGAAGGACCAGCTTGTAAAAGACAGGCAACTGAGACTTTGTGGTAGGAAACACTTAAAACTCTGACTTGGTGCCATCCCCTTGGCAGACCCAGGGCTAGACATTTTGACAGCTCCTCTCTGGGGAAGAAGTAGTTCTTTAAAAGAAAATCTGGCTCCTGTTGCAGAAGAGAGGAAGTGGAGCCTGAGTAGCCACAGATGAGTAATATCCAGTCACTATATGCGTTAGGGATAAGTCATATACAAATAAGATGCAATGGCAGTGTAGAGGGAAGCAGTCCAGTGCTGATGCAGGGACTCAGTGATGTCCTCCAAGCCCCATGCTCTCTACCCTTCCTCCTTGTTTCCTTAGCCCATCACTCTCATCCCCATACCTACAGTCGCAATAGGAGGAAGGAGAGTGTTACCAGCAGACCTCCACTCCACCTCCCTGGACAAACTGTGACACGGAGCTAACCCTAGCTGCAAGGGAACCTGTGAAATTCTGATTTTTAAGTACTCTTTGGTAGATTTAAGGAAAGAAGTTGTTGAGCCTGGAAAAAGATGTGCTAACCTATCACATCTGTCAAACGTCCCCAGTTGAACATCAGTGTTTACAAGAGGGAGCGGGGAGGAGGTAACAACTGACCTGACCTGAAGAATTCCTTTCACTGACTGCTCTCCATGATGCTTATAAAAAGTAGAAAGATGTGAACGTTGTTCCACGGGATCTGCAGAGACCCTTCCTGGCCCAGGAGGACTTGAGTAGTAATGGGTATGGAGAGTGGACTGGTTGATAGATGTTTTTCCAGAGGCTATTTCTGGATAGATCTCTCTGGTTAAAGCCTCTTTCTATAGTAGGTCAATTATTTCTCAATAAAACTGGAAAGAAAAGAAGCAAGAGCTCCTTCTGTAATGAAATGTCTCAAAGATCACAGGACAGTCCTTTTCTGTGGTCACATGTTAAAAGGAAGAAAAACGTTCTAAAACTTCAGCACAGTGCCTGACCCATTCTAACTTCTCAAAAAATAGAGGCTATTTCCCAAGTTCCTTCAGAACTTAGCTCACCAAGCTTTAGATGTTCTAAAGCTGAAAATCTAAATCTAAACATCAGGTGCTGAAACATCCCGAGATAGCAACTGGAACAGGATTCCAGTGTAAGGGCAATGAAAGGGAGGGAGGGAAGGTACATCTTGGAGAGTTAAGTCCTGCATAAATTGTCCCACCTCTTTCTTAACCCTTTCCCCACCCCTACTCTAACCCACAAATGCTTTTTTTTTTTCTTTCTTAATTCCAGTGATGTGAGGTAGGCTTGAGAAAAAAGCCCAGGCAGAAATGCTTCAGCTTTTTAATACTTTAATGAAACATCTCACTTTTTCATCATTTAACAGCCAGATTTTATTGAATGTCGGGCAGTGTGTCTCCTGCTGTAACAGGGTCTCATATACACTGTAACTGTAATATTAGCTGACCTTTAGGAAGTGCTCACTGAGCTCCAGCCTTGGTGCCAGTGCTTTGCATAAATGATCCTCTTGATTCATCATGAGAACCCCACCAGGTTACAGGTGCTCTTTCTTAACTTGTTTTACAGATACAAAAATTGAAGATCCAAGCAAGTTGAGACATTTGTCAAATATCACAGCTACAAGCGGTCGAGCTGTGGGTCAGACTGGTTCTCTTAATCACTAGACTGTGCTGCTGTAGAATTTTCTCAGCAGCGCATGGGACACAGGTTGTCTCACCTTACACCCAAGGAACCCAGGGCTTAAGGAGGTTGGTGACTTGCCCACAGTCAACTTCAGAGCTATAAAATGGCAGGGCTGGGTTTGAACCTGGGCCCATCTGTCTTACATACAAAGCTGGGCTATCTCCCAAGGTGTTTTATCATTGGCTAAACATATCTGGTGGCTTCCCTGCTGGCTCAGTGGTAAAGAATCCACCTGCCTATGCAGGAGAGGCAGGTTCGATTCCTGGGTCAGGAAGATCCCCTGGAGAAGGAAATGGAAACCCAATCCAGTATTCTTGCCTGGGATATCCCATGGACAGAGGAGCCTGGTGGGCTATCGTCCATGAGGTTGCAAGAGTCAGACACGACTTTGTGACTACACCACCACCACCAAACATAACTAATGCCCTAACTCCCTACCTGTAACTCCACCATCAGGATTTACTCACACAGGGTGGTGAATTAGTCAAGAACATGGAGCCCTCTTTCATTAAATTTCCCCAGCTCTCTAAGCCTTAGCTTCCTCATCTGTAAAATGGGATTAATAATAGTAACTAATTTATAGGTTTGTTGGCAGGACTTGATATAATAATCCAAGGTTACTGCTCAATAGCTGTTATTTTTTCTTTCCTACCTTGATGGAATTTCGTTCATTATCTAACTCATTGTTTAGCTATGAGGAATTTTCTCCTCCCTCCAGGTCTCATTTGTGAAATAGGGAATTATCTCAATGTTCTCCATGCCTCCTTCTGTCTGTCATTCTATGCTTTTCACAGTTCATTCAGGTGCCAAGGGCAGCTAAACTGTCTCACAAGGAACCGAAGAAAAGCACAAGTTCTCCTAAGAAAAAGCACAAGGCTTACTGTTGGCACAGGAGTTCCAGCAGCCCCCAGAGTCTCAGGATAATAATAGCTCTTATTCACAGGGTACTTGCCTCATGCCAACTGCTCTTCAAAACATTCTAGATACATCATCGTATGTCATTGAAGAGTCTGTTCATCCTTTTCCTCCTCTCTTGCTGATGTTGGCAAAATATATATTTTGTCTTAAATTATCTATTGCAAGTTGGGCAAGCAGGCTTGACCAAGTTATCACATTAACTAAATATATGTGTGTGTGTGTGTGTGTGTGTGTGTGTGTGTATACACACACGCATACATATATGCCAGTATGAGTGCCTAAAAACAAATCAGTATTGAGTGGGAGAGGCTAATGTGATTCCCTGGTGAGGACTGTCTGCCCATCCTGCTCTCTCTAGATGGTGAAGACCCAGAACAAGAAGAGCTAACATGTATTGGGTAACAACTGAGGTTCAGACATTGCTAGAAGCACTTCACATGGGCTGCCTCATCTGCTCCTCACAATAACCCTGTTGGAAAAGTACTGGGGATATCTTTATTTACAGATACACACATGAGGCTCAGAGATGAAGCAGCTTATCCCGTTAGGAAGTGGGAAACCTAACCTGCAGTGTAACTACAAAGCCTTGGTACTATCAACCACCACACTCAGAACTTTAGTTTCTTTTTCTTTTTTAATTGTCAGACATTATGCTTTAAAAGGTATGCACAGAAGTTTAAGCAATAAAGAAATACATTAGTTCAAAGCCTTACAATAGCTATGCAAAGCAGATGCAGAAAAGCAGATTTGCTGTTACTTAAGCCCCTTTAACAAACAAACAAAAAAACGAGAAACTATTTCCAGCTTCCTTAATACTAAAGTCCTGAGATATCTCCTGGTGCTGGGGAGAAGAGGTGGTATCCTCAGCAGGGAACTGAGAGCCTCAGACCTAAAACCTTTGGTGATGGAAACTATCAGGTGAGATTCCCCCATGGAGATCCTGACCTCCCAGAAGCCACCAGGTAGACACTCACTTCAGGGCCACTAGTCAAGGATGAGCTTCTGGTCCAGAAAGTCTGGTCCCACCCTCCATGACCTGGGGAGAGTGTAGAGTGGTGCTTCTAGCCACTCAGCACACCTGCACACCTTTCTGAACAAGGGAAATAGGAGGCTGGCAGGCAGGCAAGCAGGGCCACACTCTGTTCCTGTTCCACTGTTGTCGGATGTGGGAAACCTGCAGGGAACAACCAGGATAAAACTTGTCAAGCATGTGGCAGAGGCGCCTCAAATGACAACCGGGATCATCCTGTTGTCAGCTAAATGGGATGACAAAAAGGATATTAAAATGATATCAGTGCTTCTGTGATATTTCATTTGCAGTAGACCATCAAACACTTGGGTACTTAGCTTTTCGTGTAATGGGAAAGAACAGATTCATGTTGTTACTTGTTTTCCATTTACCGAGGAGATGCTGGAAGGCGCTGGTCCCTTGATGGCTCTGTGAAGCCCCTTTGCCATGCAGAAAATGCAGTGGGCCTTTGAGAGCCTGTCTGTCAAAGCCTGCTAGAAGCCCCTCTGCCTGTATTCAAGGCATGGAGAGCTGTGCACCACATATAAGCACCTTCAAGCCCCGCTGCCTGCCAGGGCCTCAGCGTCACTGCATTGGGAACAGGGACAAACTTCTTTGAGACCCAGCCTAGCAATGTAGAAACTTCAAGTCATCAGACCAAGTTCTGGTCTTGGGACTCACATCAACAAGCTATGTAGCCCTGAGCAAGGTGGGCTTCTGGAGCCTCAGTAACGCCATTTGCAGCAACATGGATGGACCCAGAGAATATCATACAGGGTGAAGTAAGCAGACAGATAGACAACTATTGCATGATATCCCATACATGGAATCTAAAATGAAATTATACAAGTGAACTTATTTACAAAACAGAAAAAAGATTCACAAAATCAGAGATTGAACTTACAGTTGCCAGAGGGAAGGGATAGTTAGGGGGTTTGGGATTGACGTGTACAAACTGCTATATTTAAAATGGATAACCAGCAAAGTCCTTCTGTCTAGCACAGGGAGCTCTGCTCAATGTCATGCTGCAGCCTGGATGGGAGGGGAGTTTGAGGAGGAATTGATCCATGCATATGTATGGCTTGAGTCCCTTTGCTGTCCAGCTGAAACTATCACAACATTGTTAATCAGCTATATTGCCAATACAAGATAAAAAGTTTAAATTTTAAAAAAAGGAGTTTTAGACTGTATGGTCTAAGACACCTTCACTTTTAAAAGGTCACACGACCTCTCAGCCATTCGCTGTTTTTGTTAATAGTTACTTGTATTATTAACTTCTGAGGCAAGGTAATTGATCTCCTTGGTTCTTGGCTCCAAGAGGCAGATGTGTTTTGTCCAAGATTCTGTCTCCACTGTTCAACAATGCCTGACACAGAATAAGTGTAAATAAATTAATAAATGTCAGATGGACGGTGGTAGGATACGACCAGCTTATACTCTGAACTGCCTGCCACGGACACTTGTGGTGTGTACTCACACCAACCCATCAGAGAGTAGACTCGCCCTCCTGTGCGTACTTCAGCGTGTGAACTGTGTCCATGCCAGCTGCTGGTGACAGATTGCTGAGGCCTACGCAGTGGCTCTCTATAGTTATCTGACTTTGTCTACTTCTTACTTTTTAATCATTTATTAGTCAACATGTCTTTGCAGTAAGCATCCTTTCCATCTCTGAATGTTCCAAATTATTGAGCAGTCAATGGGTCACATACTATGTGCTGGGGCCCTTGAGCAGGTCCTGATTATTGTTCAGCCACTAAGTCACATCTGACTCTTTACAAGCCCATAACCTGCAGCACTGCAGGTCTCCCTGTCCTCCACTGTCTCCCAGAGTCTGCCCAAATTCACATCCATTGAGTCGGTGATGCCACCCAACCGTCTCCTCCTGCCCTCAATCTTTCCCAGCACCAGGGTCTTTTCCAATGAGTCAGCTCTTCACATCAGGTGGCCAAAGTATTCGAGTTTCAGCTTCAGCATCAGTCCTTCCAATGAATATTCAGCGTTGATTTTCTTTAGGATTGACTGGTTTGAACTCCTTGCAGTCCAAGGGGCTATCAAGAGTCTTCTCCAGAACCACAGTTTTAAACTATCAGTTCTTCAGTGCTCAGCCTTCTTTATGGCCAACTCTTATAGCAAAAAAAAAAAAAAAGGAAGGAAGGAAGAAATAGGCACTACCATCAGGAAGTCTATGGCTATTTGGGAAAACAAAAAATGTTATCATTTTTCTGTCTGTCACGTTCTGTTCTTATCCTGTTATTTTTTTCTCCTCCATCATGAGCTCCATTCCTTTCTCCCAGAGCAGACTTCAAAACTAGGTTCTCTTCTACTATTCTTTATCCCACTTTGACCCACTTGTTCTCACCCATACATTTGCCACAGTCCCTCACATTAGTGTGTTTGCTAGCGAGGGTGTCATCAAGGACTCTGAAATAGAGAGTTGTGGGTTTATTTCTTTAACATTATGTAGCAAATTCTTCAAAAAGCCAATCCAGGACACAGGCTCATTCAGTCCATGAGTTCCTAAACCTGTCATAGTATCATTTTCCTCTTCTATGAAAGAGGAATGGTTGATGGCAGTTGTTCCCTGGGGTGGTTTAAAGGATAAAATAGAATAATGTAAGTAGAGAAGTTGGCTGCATAGTGTTCAACCAATGTTAATTTATTTTTACATTTAAAGAGGGGATAGAACAAGAAGAGAAAGGAAACATGAGCAGAGTAAAAAGGAGGAAAGAAAAAAGGCGTGGTGGGGAGAGATGCCTTGTCCATAAACAGGAAGGGTTCAGCAGTTGAAGGTGAGCTGGGAGATGGAGGGCAGCCCTGAGAGAGGAGAGGTCGATGTCTGTGTGGGAAATGATGGGTTTTCTACAGGAGCTGCTGGTCTGTTGTCTGAACTCCTTACTGCTTTAGGCAAAAACAAAGCATAGTAACGGCACAGCATGCTTCTTGTCTGGGCTGGAAGGTTCCCTCTGAATGCTGGTGCACATGACGGTCCTGATTTTACTCCCCCAAGGTGCCTCTTTGAAGATAGAGATGAGGCCTGGACAGCAACCACTGTGCCACAAGCGCTGTTCTGTCTCTCTTGCATCTGCAAAAGGGACCCCACCAGTATCCCATCCCCATATTCCCAGAACAAATGGGATGCATTAGCTATATCTTCAGAAATGTAGACTCTGAAACTAATCAGCCTGAGAAAATTCATGATGCTGTTTTGTTGTGGAGATTATTGTTATTTTTTCTCTAATCTTCTTAATGTTTTGAGTAGCCTTCAGTTCAGTTCAGTCACTCAGTCATGTCCAACTCTTTGCGACCCCATGAATCGCAGCACGTCAGGCCTCCCTGTCCATCACCAACTCCCGGAGTTCACCCAAACTCACGTCCATCGAGTCGGGGATGCCATCCAGCCATCTCATCCTCTGTCATCCAATTCTCCTCCTGCCCCCAATCCCTCCCAGCATCAGAGTCTTTTCCAATGAGTCGACTCTTCGCATGAGGTGGCCAAAGTATTGGAGTTTCAGCTTCAGCATCAGTCCTTCCAATGAACACCCAGGGCTGATCTCCTTCAGAATGGACTGGTTGGATCTCCTTGCAGTCCAAGGGACTCTCAAGAGTCTTCTCCAACACCGCAGTTCAAAAGCATCAATTCTTCAGCACTCAGCTTTCTTCACAGTCCAACTCTCACATCCATACATGACCACTGGAAAAACCATAGCCTTGACTAGACGGACCTTTGTTGGCAAAGTAATGTCTCTGCTTTTCAATACGCCATCTACATTGGTCATAACTTTCCTTCCAAGGAATAAGCGTCTTTTAATTTCATGGCTGCAGTCACCATCTGCAGTGATTTTGGAGCCCCCAAAAATAAAGTGACATTGGTTCCACTGTTTCTCCATCTATTTCCCATGAGTCGCCTTACTGAGGTATAATTGCCATACAATAAACTGCACATATTTGAAACATTAGATGCAGGTTATGGCACATGGATTAACCTGTAAAACCATCACCACAGTCACCTCGATGAACACATGTATCACCGCAGTTATTTTGTACCCCTTTGTAGTTCTTCCCACTACCCTTGCCCCTAAAAGCCTTCTACATGACTATACTGTTTTTCCACCTTATTTCCAGTAATTATAGACAATTTGATGTTATCAGATCCTTGTGGTTTTGTTTGCTTGGGAGTGGGAGCTCACAGTATTTTTCTCAGTATCCCTCTAAACACTCTGATGTCATCCCCACCCCCCCACCCCCGATGCTGCCCTCGTGTCAAAACTGCTTCCGTGAAGGCAGATGCATCTCTCTGTATATGTCACTGCAATTGGGAATGATTTTTAAAATTGACCCTTACTATCACTTTTGCTCTCTTTATGGAATTGGAAATAAGGCTCACTAGAAATGATTTTGGCACCAGGGTGGAGGAGAAATTATGGTTTCATTCATTCAACAAAAGAGAGGCTTCTCTGTCTCGGTGCTTTGTGTGTGAAGTGAAGGGCAAAACTGACCAGGCTCCTTGACTCATGAAGCTCAACAGCTTAGCCGGGTGCACTGACCACCTCTAGGTAAACAAATATTAAAGGAAAATGGAAAGCATGCAGTGACAAAAAAATTTGTGATTTTGTTTCTATCTTTAACATCACGTATAAGGAATGAAAGGGAGTTAAGGGAATTGATAGCAATTTCTTTCTTACCCTAAAGCTTGGGGAAGCCTGGGAGATAAATTTGAAGGCTGCGTCATCAGCAGATGCTAAGGACCTAAAGCAGGAAAGAAGCTGGAGCCTCAGGGGAACAGCTACCCTACAAGGCTAGAGCCAGGCTTGAGGCCTGCTAGGTTCGAGCTTGAGAAAAATGAAGAGATGTCAGGGAATACAGCTAGAGGGAAAGGTAAGGACCAGATCAGAAGGCCTTGGAAGAAGTTTGGGTGTTATTCTAAACACAGTGAAAAGTCATAGGAAGTTCTCAGAGGAAAGTGAAAGTGTTAGTCGCTCAGTCGTATCTGATTCTTTTGCAACACCATGGACTGTAGCCTGCCAGGTTCCTCTGTCCATGGGATTTCCCAGGCAAGAATACCAGTGTGGATAGCCATTTCCTTACCCAGGGGATCTTCCCAACCCAGGGACTGAACCCAGGTTTCCCATCATACAGGCAGATCCTTTACTGTCTGAGTCACCAGGGAAGCCCAGGAGCACATTTAACTGTTTCAAGATTATGGCTTCTCGCTAAAGAACTCATAAATGAAGAAAATATGAACCTTCTGATTAAAACAAATAACTAGGAATCACTATAAAAATGATATTTTAAATAATTATAATAATGAAATTCTCTCTCCACTATGGCACCTTAGCTTGGATAAAAATAACAAATGAGTATTTTATAATGATGCATGCTGTCTGCTGGGCACAACTCCAAGCTTTTGACCTATAGTTCTCATTTGCCTCAATGAAACAAGTATCATTCCTATTTTACAAATGAGAAAATTGACTCAGAGGTTTAATAGTTTTCCCAAGTTTTTAAAACTTGGAAGACTATCTTACCAAGGAAAATCAATAGGGCAAAGAGAAATGTCATTTTCTGTTGAAACTCATCGGTAACTTTTTGCTGCAAGGGCACATTTCAACCTGTTTCCTAGGCTGTGCAGAGGCTGATGGCTTTTAGAAAGACAAATAGGTCATGTACTGAAAGGAGGTCTTAGCTTCAGGAGTAAGATTCTCTTATCAGCTGAGCACTCTGGCCCCTTGATTCTGATGACCCTGTTGTTGTTGAGTCGCTAAGTTGTGTCCAACTCTTTTGCGACCCGTGGGACTGTAGCCTGCCAGACTTCTCTGTCTGTCCGTGGGATTTTCCAGGCAAGAATACGGGAGTGAGTTGCCGTTTCCTTCTCCAGGACATTTTCCTGACCCAGAGATTAAACCCACATCTCCTGTATCGGCAGGCAGGTTCTTTACCACTGAGCCACTATGGAAGCCCTTCTGACCACCCTAGCAAGAGATTAAATGGTCAGAGGTCAAAGGGTAGGGGAAGGTTCCTTCAGTGAGGAATGTTGAAAGTCTGGAGTTAGCTGACAGGTTAGTGCACTTGCTGAGAGCATTACGCTGGTGTCCAGGGACCAGGATTCTGCTGCAGTGCTCTTACCTCGCCACGAGACCTAAATGTCTCTCCATCTCTCTGGTTCTCTATCCTGTTAGGGAAGTAAATAATGAACTTGACCTAGATGATTTGATTTTATCTAATGTGCTAATAGCAACTGATTTATTTGAGCCATTGTGACAAATGGTTACTGTGTTAGGAGTATTAAATCAAACCACTCAATGAATTCAGCAACACTTTTAATAGGATTCATATCTCATTGTTTCCAGGAACACCCATGTCTTGAAATAATGTATATTTATGTGTATATATATGTGTGTGTACACATATGTACATGTATATGTACATACACATATATGTATCAATCTGATATTTATTCACTCTAATGATAATGTTTGAGTGAGTGAGTGAAGTCGCTCAGTCGTGTCCAACTCTTTGCAACCCCGTGGACTGTAACCTACCAGGCTCCTCCATCCATGGGATTTTCCAGGCAAGAATGCTGGAGTGGGTTGCCATTTCCTTCTCCAGGGGATCTTCCCGACCCAGGGATTGAACCCGGGTCTCCCGCCTTGCAGGCAAACGCTTCAACCTCTGAGCCACCAATGATAATGTTTAGTTCTCATGAATTTTCAAACCCCTGGCACTAATTCCATGACTTCATGAGTTAGGAGCTGCTGGAATGAAAAAAAAAACATAAAAGATCATAATCTTAGGAACAAGGGAAAACAAAGCTGATTATAGGAGAGGAAATCAAACGACTTCACAGCCTAGTTGATTGAACTGCGTCCTTCTGACCCCTCCCCTCTGCTTCCTGATCCCAGACAGGTGATTATACTTAACACCCTGGCCTCCTGCGAGACCAGTCCCCCAGACTGAAGAAGCAGATTGCCTTATTCCCCTTGTCAGATGAAAGATTATTTCCCCAGCATGCAGATTCTGGGCTGGTTTCTAGAATGGCTCACAAAATGAGGAAAATTCAAAGAAGCTGCCTGGGTGTTGGAGATTTCTGTTGGCTTCTTAATGAAGGTTATCTGAGAAAAAACTTCTGGATCTTTGAAGCAGAGAAACCCAATTCTAGAAACTGGTATTGCCCTCTCCCTTGCCTCTGCTGTGTTTGTTTCTCTAACAGATTCCTTTGTCAAAAGCACTGATTTTCTGTTCTCCAAGCTCATTAATTTCTCAGCATTAATATGTTTACCATATCCTCTAATTAGTGCCACCTCTCACATATTTATGGTAGTGAAATCCCCATGAGCAAGGGTTGCCCCTTTCTGTACACAGAGGGCAGCCCCCACCTGTGGTCTCTGCTCCTACTGTATGTATGAGCAGTGTAGTACCACTCATCAAGGGTGACTCACCAAAGGGTCCTTTGCCCACAGGCTTTTATTCAATACATTAAACAAATACTTGAGCAACTGCTGCATTCCAGGTACTATCCTAGATGCCTAGGAGTTTTGCAGAAAACACAGGACAAACATCTCTGTCTCCTAACCCAGGTAAATTGTATCATAGGTTAGCAGTTAGTAGATGCCTAAGAGGGAGAAGCAGAGAGTGGAGTGACAGAGGCTGGGAGAGTTCAAGTGTGGCAATGGGGTGGGATGTATTTGTAAACAGGGTGTTGAGAAGTTGGCTCTCTTTCTTGCATAATTTTATTTATTTATTTATGGCTGTGCTGGGACTTCACTGCACCATGGGCTACTCTCTGGTTGGAGTGAGCAGGCTTCTCATTGCAGTGGCTTCTGCTGATGTTCAGAGAACAGGCTCTAGGGCTTGAGGCTTCAGTAGTGTGGCTCAAGACAGGCTCAATAGTTGTGGCACACAGGCTCTGCAGCATGCGGGGTCTTCCCAGATCAGGGATCAAACCCATGTCTCCTGCATCAGCAGGCAGATTCTTACCACTGAGCCATCAGGGAAACCCAAGAAGTTGATTCTTAATAGGGACTTGTACCAGGAAAGACTTAGCCATGCACATATTTGGGAGAAGAGAAATCCAGACATAGGACAGTGAGCAAAGATCGTTAAAAGGATGCATGACTGATACATCCATTCAAAAAATAGTAAGGAGGCCATGTGGCTGAAGTTATAGGAACAAGGGGATCACAGGTTGAATTCAGAAAAGGATTGGAGGCAGGTGATGTGAGTCCTTGGTGGCCTCTGTAAGAAGCCGGGTTTTAGAGTGAAAGGGGCCAATGTTGAGTTTAGATCAGAGGAGCTATGAAATCTCACTTTTGTTTTGTTCATTACGTTTCTACAACGTATTTCCATTCACCAAACAGGTTTAACACCAGTTGAAAATTCTTGCCTGAATCAATTACATGAGAGCTTACAGACATGTTTTCTAATTTTGTCACTCATTCTATGCCTATCAGCTGACATTCCTTTGTGAAATATAGCTTTCTCATCAATTCTAGGTATTTGATTGCACAGGAATACATTTCCTGCTGAAAAGTAAAAATAAACACTTAAATCATTCCCTTTAAGGGCATATGTTCAAGGGAAGCTTTAGAAAAAACAATGAGCCTCTCAAATTGAGACAAATGTGGCTTGTGCTATAGGATGCCCACACTGTTTCCCTCTTGTGTTGTCCTTACTTACTGGGATGAAATTCCAGCAGGGAGCCATTCCTTGAGTCTGCTGTCATCTTTTGGAGTCTCCTTTTGGATATGCACCTATGATATCAGGGAGGAAAAGAATGGCCCTGGAGGAGGGGGCGTTATTGACTCTCGCCTAAATTTGTTGCTCAGATAAGCTAATTGTTGTGTCCAGATCCTAAAGAGCAGCTGAGATCTTCCACGTTCCTGCTCCATCACCTGCGTTGTTCAGTTAACTCCAAATGGCTTCAACGAGTTCTTAAGGCTCTGTGAAATCTGTGCCCAGATGGCCTTAACTCCTTGATTCTTGTTCTCTCTCTGTCCTTTCTCCCCACTACTTTCTCTCTCCTCTCTCTCTCTAACACTTGCGCACACACACACACAAACATACACATCCCTGCATTGTAAACATTATTATAGCCCCTCTAAACTACCCATCACCCCTCCCCCCAAAAACTGTTCTATCCCATCTCAAGATTTTGTTTGGGGTATAATCTTCCCTTGGGACATCCTTCTCCAGAGTTACCTACACCTGTTAAATTTCATCCTTCAAAGCTTTCAACAAATGCTCCTTCCCGGATCTCCGCCCTCAGCAATCCCCAAACTGATTCCTCTTTCTCTGTGCACCCACACCCCTTTACCATATCTCCCTCTCTCTTTGTTTCTCATCATCTCAGTTGTATAAATGTTACTAATGTTCATGGCAAATCAGCCTCAGGTCTACAAATGTCTTTACAAATGAGGTTGTTGTAAAATTTCCCCCAGTGAAAAAGTTGTCTGGTTCATGGTAAGCACTCAAATATTCATGGAGAATAATTTAAACAGCAGCCGTAGCAATTTTCAAATGTCTATTTTCATTCCTCATTTCAATTGCTCAGTCGTGTCTGACTCTTTGTGACCCCATGGACGGCAGCATGCCAGGCTTCCCTGTGCATCATCAATTCCCCGAGCTTGCTCAGATTCAAGTCCATCGAGTTAGTGATGCCATCCAAACATCTCATCCTCTGTCATCCCCTTCTCCTGCCTTCAATCTTTCCCAGCATCAGGGTCTTTTCCAGTGAGTCAGTTCTTCTCATCGGGTGGACAAAGTATTGGAGCTTCAGCTTCAGCATCAGTCCTTCCAATGAATACTTCCTGTAAGATAGACTAGTTGGATCTCCTTGCAGACAAAGGACTCTCAAGAGTCTTCTTCAACACCACAGTTCAAAAGCATCAGTTCTTCTACACTCAGCTTTCTTTATAGTCCAGCTCTCACATCCATACATGACTACTGGAAAAACCGTAGCTTCGGCTAGACAGACCTTTGCTAGCAAAGAAATGTATCTGCTTTTTAATATGCTGTCTGGTTTACTGAGCATCTATTGTGTCTTAAATAATGGGTACCATGGGACAACAAAAGTGAATCAGGAAACAGATCCTACCTTTGGGCAGAGTCCAGTTTAGGAGAGAGGGAACATATATGTGAAGTTCTATATTACAAAGGAAAGTGAAGTGAAAGCGTTAGTCGCTCAGTCGTATCTGATTCTTTCAACCTCATCGATTGTAGTCCACCAGGCTCCTCCATCCGTGGCATTCTCCAGGCAAGAATACTGGAGTGGGTTGTCATGCCCTTCTCCAGGGGATCTTCCCAACCCAGGGATCAAACCCTGGTCTCCCACATTGCAGGCACATTCTTTACTGTCTGAGCTACCAGAGAAGCCCCATATTACGAAAGAAGATGTGTTGAAACCTAGAGCCAAGAACAATAGGTTTAATTCACTCGTATTTCTCTTTGCTCTGCAACAGATGTTTTTCTCCAACAGCCTATGAATCTTCCCATCAACTAGGATGAAAACAACTTCCACATAGATACCAGGGAGCTTCTCTTGTTCCCCCAGAAGAGCTTTCAGTGTCACACTGATGGACTTCCTGAGCAGAGAACGAAGACATGGCATGTTTTCTCTCTCTTATTCATTCAGGCTGGATTCCCTCTCAGATGGACTTTTATCACTTTCCTTTCCACCAACAACCAGGATTTTATTTTCATGATTCCTGTAAATTACGATCAATACGCTTAATCTGAGATACAGAGAAGGTGACCATCAGCTTCAGTCTCCTCTGATTGCCTGAAAAGTCATTTCTGGATCCATCTGGGATTATCAGGCAGTCCTCCAATGCATCTAGAGAGAAGACAAACAACCGCTAAGGAGTGTTTTCTCTAATTTCCTGCCTATTCAGACCCCATGTTTCCCATCTGGGCCATGCATAGTGCTATCTTCCTTGTTAGAATCACAGTGTACTCCTTGAATCAACTCTCCTTATTAAAACAGGAGAGCTAAGAACAATCAGAGCTTTGCAAATTCTCCCTCTTAGTCTCTCTGTTTTCTCTGTTAATTTATTCATTCACTTATGTATTCATTTATTCAACAAATACTGATTAATCACCTCCCTTTTTATATACTCTGCCTATTCCCAAAAGGAACAGAGGTGGCTTTTGGCATCAAGCATAATGCAAACCAGGTAAGCTGGGATGAAAATAGAAAGGAAGAAGGAGGGCTTGCCACCAGCTCCTAAGGTGGTTGGAATTTAGTCCTTGCTCTATTCCAACAAGAAAGAGATCTGTTGGATTTCCATGTTTTTGCTTTTTGCCCAACCAAAACATGCCAACTGGGTGTGGAGGACACCTTTTTCCTGCAACTGAATGCATTTATTGAGCATCCAGTGGAATGTTTTGTTCATCTATGCAAATGCCTTCAGGTAAAAGAAAGAATCATTAGTTCCCATATTTTAGTTATTTCCATGCTATCTTTCAAATGTTTGTCTAGCTTCATAACTGTTACTTATTCCATAGTTTCTTTCTAAAAAATTGACTTTTAAATTTATTTTTAAAATACTTCTTAAAAAATTTTAAGGGAATATTTATATCAAATACCATAGTTAGATAATAATGTTAAAATAAACATAATTAAAAATAGCATCACATTCTAAATAAACAAAATTAAAACTCAGAACTATGGTATCTTCCTCTGCATTACGAGGGAGATTAGGATGTATTAATAATTAAAATCACACTCGCACCAGATTGATAGCCAATTCTTTTGATTATTCAATACAAAATGAAGCTAAAAAAGAATAATCTCAATGTGAACATCAATGTCACATTACGACTTTCAAGAAGCATCCTCACTTTGCTGAAAACCCTTTTGAGTATCCTCCCCCAACCATGGAAAACATTGGTCAATTAACTGAAGCTGAAATTTGTGTGGGAGAGATTTTTTGGTACCTGGAAACTATGAAAGCTCTTGGTTCGTGTTCATATTAGGTTGACTTTAAAAAAGTAAAACATCAAGTCCCATAAAAGTAGAACCTCAAGCTACCCACCCCTATACCCTTTGTTATCAACAAAGAATTGTTGCAATATAGTTGGCCCCCAAATAAAGCATGTGTATCTCTGGGAGGAATTAATAATTCTGATGAAGTTAGGGTTTTGGAAGATTTGCTTAGGTTCAGCAACAGTGAATTACACTTATTTAATAATATAAGGCTGCTCATAAACAATATTCTAGAAAAAGGAACTATTAGTAAAGTTGAAAGTCTTATGAAATCAGGTATGTTTCCATTCCCTGATTAGATGTCCTAGTATCAGTGTGCTTGGACTTGGATCTTAATTTCTTTCTCTCATACTCTGAAGTACTCATATGCCTTCTTTCATATCACTTGGCTTCCCTGGTGGCTCAGTAGGTGAAGAATATGCTTGCAATGCAAGAGATCTGGATTCAGTCCTTGGTTCAGGAAGATCTCCTGGTGAAGGGAATGGCTACCCACTCAAGTAGTCTTACCTGGAGAATTTCATGAACAGAGGAGCCTGATGGGCTACAGTCCATGGGTTGCAAAGATGAATATCAGTAAGCAGAATCATCTACATGGTAGATAAGAAAACTGCAAAAAGTGCCAGTGACATTCAACATGTATACCAGCAATGACACCTATTTTAAAGAGTATCTAGTTAGGTTTTGTCTACTTTGACAGGTTGGATGGTTTGCTCTACCATTTCAGAAGCAGTGCTTTCTCTTCTGTCTTGCTAGGTTTAATTGTGTCTCCCCCAAATTCATGTGTGAGGTCCTAACGCCCAGTACCTGAGGAAGTGACCTCGTTTGGGAATAGTCTTGCAGATGTAATGAAGCTTTGATGAGGTCGTTCTGAAGTAGGTGAGCTCCCAAGCTGATAAAACATGCTGTTATACAAAGTTGAGATATGTGTGTAGAGACATGCGCAGAAGGAGAATGCCATGTGAACATGGGGGCAGAGATCTAGGTGATGGGTCTGTAGGCCCAGGCACATCCCAGTTTGCAGCAAAACACTGAAGCTATGAAAGGGGCATGAACCAGATTCTTTCCTCACAGCCCTCAGAAAGGACCAACCCTGCTAACAGCCTGATCTGGGCTTTTAGCCTCCAGAACTGTGAGACTATAAAGTTCTATTGTTTAAGCCACCCACTTGCTGTACTTTGTTATAGCAGCCTTAGAAAATTCAAAACTCTCTCTTTTTCCAATTTCATTGTAGGAGTGAAGGCTTGGAAACAGCATCACTTTACTTTCTAAAAACTACTGTTCCTTGCTGAAATAACAAACCTTACCCCCTATTATTTGATATACCACATGCACAAATGTACACTTGGAAGAGTCTTCTGGCAATTTGAAGAAAATATGGTCTTTCTATTAAAGAAGTTGCTATTGATTTGGGTATAGTTATTTTTACTGATGAGTTAATGACAATTTTATATAATTTCAGGGACAAGTAAAAGGTTTGTCTCTTTAATATCTTCCTCTCACTAATCCTTTTTAAGTTGCTTTTCCCTTTCTAGTATACTGTGGTTTACTGCATTTGTAGCAGTTTTTGTTTTCCCTTGATGTTGCTTCCCAGTTCTATACCAGTTATTTGCAGGAGGTTTTTATGAAGGAGGTGCTAGGAAAAATTTTAAATGGAAGGTTTTGTGAGTAGGCTTGTTCAGACTTTTCTTTTCTCAACTGAAAAAAAAAGAGGCAATTATACAACTATTTTCTGTCTCACAGGCACTATTTCCTTGAAATTAGACGTTTATATGATTTTTATAGTTAATCCTACTCTCTCAACTTCTCTTAAACAAATAGAAAGTGAGGGTGAACTGATAAATGATGGTATCCTAGGAGATGAATTTCATTGTCTGTTTCTCATATTGATAGGAGAAATGAGAGCTATTAGAGTATTTGAGTTTACAGTTGGGTTGGGTACAGTACAGTGATAATGAAATTGCCATTGATTACTCATTATGCCAAATATATATATGCAAACACATTGGATAGATATATATAGAGAGACAAGGGGGGAATTTATAATCATGTAAAGTAGCTATTATTTTGCTTATTTTTCAGAAGAAACTTAAGGCTAAGAGATTAAGTAGTTTTACAAGGTCAAACAACCAGGGAAAGGTGGCAGAAGTGAAATTAGAACCAGGTCTGTCTGTGTGAATCATTTTCAGTGAACATTCATAATCTCACTGACTCCTAGTGGTTAATACATATTTAACTCTTACAGGAATCACTTGGCTTCCCTGCTTAATTAATGCAATTGAATAATTGTAGATTGGGTGGGTAATAATATATCCCTGGCTTCATAAACTAATCAGGGCCCCAAATCTTGATTCTCTCAATCTGTATAGGTATTGTGGTGTGAACTCTAGGATTCTCCTCACCAAGCATTCCTAGAAATTTAAATCCATGTGTAAAGATTAAATCCCAATAAAAGCTAGCTAGTCCTTACTAATCTGTGGGTCTTAGAAAAAGTCATTTGCTTTCCCAAAGTTTAGGGCAGTATCATGTAGTTGATTTGTTGAGGAGAAAAAGATTTCTTTATAAGCATGATAATTCAATCTCTGACATTCAGATTAGAGAGACACATATAAGTAAAACCACAGATTTTAGATGGTGTGTTTTCATATTGGGATATGAATTGTTATCATATGCTTATATGCCTTAAAATGGGGTTATTGGGAAAGATGCAGTGTTTTGGTGGGGTTTTGGTGTACATGTTTTTGTCTAAAGAAAATTATAAACTTCATAGCAGTGGTTTCAACAAGTAAAATGTTGAATGCAGATAGGGAAATGAAGTAAAACCTCATTGTGAACCCTGGAATGTTTACTTGTAAATTTAAGTATGAGAAAAAGAGTAAATGGGATCAGATGAAACAGTTTTCCCTGAGAAAATAACCATCTAGTCAACATGTTTACATTGATTGGAATGCCAAAAGAACTTGAGAAAAAAGTCAAATAGGCACTCTTTCTGTGTAAAATTAGCTGCTATTCGACCCCAGATGTGATGATGTTCTGACTGCTTCTCCTGATAAGGAATGATTGTTGTTGGTTTTGTACAGAAGCTTAGAGGCAGGCCAGACACATCTGTGCAAACCAGGCTCAACACTCTTCTAGCCTGTGATGCTCAGGATTTGGTTGCCTTTCATAGTTCTTAAATTTATCACCCTTTAGCTCTGTTAAATGGCTTGCATTCAGTGAAATAAAAAACCAAAGCCATAAAGTGTACTTGAGAACCTCTAATATGAGATGTTCACAAGTCAGATCTAATCCCTTGAATCTGTTTGTCACAGGATTATATCTGATTTGTGAGCTCCAATACATTGGCCCCTGATGCAAAGAGTCAACTCATTGGAAAAGACCCCAATGCTGGGAAAGATTGAGAGCAGGTGGAGAAGGGAGTGACAGAGGATGAGATGGTTGGATCGCATCACTGACTCAATGCATATGAGTTTGAGCAACTCCAGGAGCTAATGAAGGACAGGGAAGCCTGGTGTGCCACAGTCCATGGGGTCATAAAGAGTAGGAGATGACTTAGTAACTGAACAATAAAATATGAGTAGTAATTTTAACCTTGAAGTTTAAGATGCAATCAATTATATATTTCTTTATAAATTTAATGATAGTATTTGGAGATTAAATATCTCATTAAAGGTGCATATCAAGTGTAAGAGGCACCACAATTTCAGAAACATTAGAATGTGAAAAAAGTGAGAATATATATATAGTAATAGAGCTTTGATCTTATGAAACTAATCTGAATGGATCATTCCCACAGACTTTCTTGGAGCAGTAAAAATACCAAGGGTAGTGGAATATTAGTCACTGCTGAAGTTGATGGCAAATCAGACATGGGCCTCTCATCCTATACTCTCTGCCCCGATTCAAACTTAGTTGCAGTGGAGAATTATGGGGAGAGCCATTTATTGACATACAGTTGAGGAATTTCTATATGATGTTACTGATGTGATTGTAGAGATGGGATTTGTACCCTGCACAGGCACCGGAGGTCAAGGCAGATCCTGGAAATCAGAAACAAGACTCACAATATAACAAAGTGAAAGAGACAACAAACGGAAGAGACAGTGAAGGGACACCAAGATATGGGGATTGCTGACTATTGAGGAGTAGTAGAAAGGAGAAAAATTCTGGCATTGTTGAACAAGGTTTTGAAAGTCTTTCCCAAGTATATTTGTATAAAAAGTGTCCTTAGCAGACATTTGGTGCCTGGGTTTTTCTTCCTATTAAGGCACAATTTGAGATACCCGTACATCTGATACTTCTGCCTCTGCCATCCTATTAAGGAGATGCAACAAGGAAATATCAAATTGAATGCTTGAAACTACTAAAAATGTAAACTGCTCCTGGACCAAAGTCCCAGGAGACACTTTATATACCACTGTTTATAATCGTCGTTTGAACATTCCAGCCTTTAGCCAAACCATAATGCTAAAGATGACAGCTAAATTATCAGAAAGTCCATCCTCCATTACCTTTCTCTTTCCATATCTTTGATAATAGAAGAATATTAAAAGGTAATAGAAATAAGACATAGATTTATTTCGACCCCTGTGAGCAAGTGAATAATAATATGAGATTTATGGGCCTTAGACACATCTATACAAAAGGGGAATGGCAAACCACTTCAGTATTCTTGCCTTGAAAACCCCATGAACAGTATGAAAAGGCAAAATGATAGGATACTGAAGGAGGAACTCCCCAGGTCAGTAGGTGCCCAATATGCTACTGGAGATCAGTGGAGAAATAACTCCAGAAAGAATGAAGGGATGGAGCCAAAGCAAAAACAGTACCCAGCTGTGGATATAACTGGTGATAGAAACGGTCTGATGCTGTAAAGAACAATATAGCATAGGAACCTGGAATGTCAGGTCCATGAATCAAGACAAATTGGAAGTGGTCAAACAGGAGATGGCAAGAGTGAACGTCGACATTCTAGGAATCAACGAACTAAAATGGACTGGAATGGGTGAATTTAACTCAGATGACCATTATATCTACTATGGCGGGCAGGAATCCCTCAGAAGAAATGGAGTAGCCATCATGGTCAACAAAAGAATCCAAAATGAAGTACTTGGATGCAATCTCAAAAATGATAGAATGATCTCTGTTCATCTTGAAGGTAAACCATTCAATATCACAGTAAGCCAAGTCTCTGCCTCAACCAGTAACGCTGAAGAAACTGAAGTTGAATGGTTCTATGAAGACCTACAAGACCTTTTAAAACTAATACCCAAAAAAGATGTCCTTTTCATTATAGGGGACTGGAATGCAAAAGTAGGAAGTCAAGAAACACCTGGAGTAACAGGCAAATTTGGCATTGGAATGCTGAATGAAGCAGGGCAAAGACTAATAGAGTTTTGCCAAGAAAATGCACTGGTCATAGAAAACACCTTCTTCCAACAACACAAGAGAAGACTCTACACATGGACATCACCAGATGGTCAACACCGAAATCAGACTGATTATTTTCTTTGTAGCCAAAGATGGAGAAGCTCTATGCAGTCAACAAAAACAAGACCAGGAGCTGACTGTGTCTCAGATCATGAACCTTATTACCAAATTCAGACTTAAACTGAAGAAAGTCAGGAAAACTGCTAGACCATTTCAGGTATGACCTAAATCAAATCCCTTATGATTATACAGTGGAAGTGAGAAATAGATTTACGGGCCTAGATCTGATAGATAGAGTGTCTGATGAACTATGGAATGAGGTTCGTGACATTGTACAGGAGACAGGAATTAAGACCATCCCCATGGAAAAGAAATGCAAACAAGCACAATGGCTGTCTGGGGAGGCCTTACAAATAGCTGTGAAAAGAAGAGAGGCAAAAAGCAAAGGAGAAAAGGAAAGATATAAGCATCTGAATGCAGAGTTCCAAAGAACAGCAAAAAGAGATAAGAAAGCCTTCTTCAGCAATCAATGCAAAGAAATTGAGGAAAAGAACAGAATGGGAAAGCTAGAGATCTCTTCAAGAAAATGAGAGATACCAAGGGAACATTTCATGCAAAGATGGACTCGATAAAGGACAGAAATTTGTATGGACCTAACAGAAGCAGAAGACATTAAGAAGAAATGGCAAGAATACACAGAAGAACTGTACAAAAAGATCTTCACAACCCAGATAATTACGATGGTGTGATCACTCATCTAGAGCCAGACATCCTGGAATGTGAAGTCAAGTGGGCCTTAGAAAGCATCACTATGAACAAAGCTAGTGGAGGTGATGGAATTCCAGTTGAGCTATTTCAAATCCTGAAAGATGATGCTGTGACAGTGCTGCACTCAATATGCCAGCAAATTTGGAAAGCTCAGCAGTGGCCACAGGACTGGAAAATGTCAGTTTTCATTCCAATCCCAAAGAAAGGCAATGGAAAAGAATGCTCAAACTACCGCACAATTGCACTCATCTCACATGCTAGTAAAGTAATGCTCAAAATTCTCCAAGCCAGGCTTCAGCAATACATGAACCATGAACTTCCTGATATTCAAGCTGGTTTTAGAAAAGGCAGAGGAACCAGAGATCAAATTGCCAACATACGCTGGATCATGGAAAAAGCAAGAGAGTTCCAGAAAAACATCTATTTCTGCTTTATTGGCTATGCAAAAGCCTTTGACTGTGTGGATCACAATAAACTGTGAACAATTCTGAGAGAGATGGGAATACCAGACCATCTGACCTGCCTCTTGAGAAATCTGTATGCAGGTCAGGAAGCAACAGTTAGAACTGGACATGGGACAACAGACTGGTTCCAAATAGGAAAAGGAGCACGTCAAGGCTATATATTGTCACCCTGCTTATTTAACTTCTTTGCAGAGTACATCATGAGAAATGCTAGGCTGGAAGAAACACAAGCTGGAATCAAGATTGCCGGGAGAAATCTCAATAACCTCAGATATGCAGATGACACCACCCTTATGGCAGAAAGTGAAGAGGAACTAAAAAGCCTCTTGATGAAAGTGAAAGAGGAGAGTGAAAAAGTTGGCTTAAAGCTCAACATTCAGAAAATGAAGATCATGGCATCTGGTCCCATCACTTCATGGGCAATAGATGGGGAAACAATGGAAACAGTGTCAGACTTTCTTTTTCTGGGTTCCAAAATCACTGAAGATGGTGACTGAAGCCATGAAATTAAAAGACGCTTACTCCTTGGAAGAAAAGTTATGACCAACCTAGATAGCATATTCAAAAGCAGAGACATTACTTTGCCGACTAAGGTCCGTCTAGTCAAGGCTATGGTTTTCCAGTAGTCATGTATGGATATGAGAGATGGACTGTGAAGAAGGCTGAGCACCGAAAAATTGATGCTTTTGAACTGTGGTGTTGGAGAAGACTCTTGAGAGTCCCTTGGACTGTAAGGAGGTCCAACCAGTCCATTCTGAAGGAGATCACCCCTGGGATTTCTTTGGAAGGAATGATACTAAAGCTGAAACTCCAGTACTTTGGCCACCTCATGCGAAGTGTTGACTCATTGGAAAAGACTTTGATGCTAGGAGGTATTGGGGGCAGGAGGAGAAGGGGACGACCGAGGATGTGATGGCTGGATGGCATCGTTGACTTGATGGACATGAATCTGAGTGAACTCCGGGAGTTGGTGATGGACAGGGAGGCCTGGCGTGCTGCGATTCATGGGGTCTCAAAGAGTCTGACACGACTGAGCGACTGAACTGAACTGAGAAGATTTTAAGAGGAGCTTTTGTCCCAATCCATATATCTATAGTAACTGTATGTAAGTCCAGTTCTAACTTAATGTAAAATAGTCCAATTTCACTTATAAAGAGTTCACTTCAAAGAGCAGGAAATGAAGTTTCTTTCCCTGGTCAGTTCATTGTCAAGTATTTACTGATTTCTTATACTAAGCTCAGGGTGATGATATAGAGACTGTAATTTCCACAGAGAAGCTGCTTAAATTTCAGTTGAAAAGAATACTATGCCACAGTTTATGTTCCAAGCAGTCTGTAATTAGTACTTAAACTGTGTTTGTGAAACAAGCCTTATTCCTTGTTCATGTATCATTTGCCACTCTGTTCTACGTCATCCTCACTCCACAACTCTCGACTGACAGCAGCTCTGCATTTCGGAAGGTTGGTGGTCATGTTAACGAGGACTGAACGAGAGAAACCACACACGTGAGCTTAAGTGCTTCCACCTGGAAGCACACAGGTCACTTCCACTCTTACACCAGTGTCATGGCCACGCATTTCTTTAAGGCGTGGGAAAGGCTGATCTTCATAAATGCCCAAAAGTACAGTACTGGTGGGCTTCCCAGGTGGCACTGGTGGTAAAGAACTCACCTGCCAATGCAGGAGACACAAGAGAGAATGGGTCTGATCCCTGGGCCAGGCAGATTCCCTGGAGGGCGGGCGTGACACCCCGCTCCAGTGTTCTTGCCTGGAGAATCCGCACGGACAGCGTAGCCTGGCAGGCTACAGTCCACAGGGCTGCAAAGGGTCAGACACGACTGAAGCACCTTAGCACGCATGCACAGGAGATGACTGTTGGAGACCAGGAGCGGTGACCACCACAGGATGCGATCACAGAAGCGGAGAGAACAGCAGGGAGCAGGCAAGAGAAGATGTAGCCTGGACTCAAACAGGAGAGACGGAAGAAATGAATAGATTTTAGAGACAAGCAGCAGTCACAGAGAATTCTGTATCTGCTGGCAATCTGTCTTAATGTCTTATTCTTAAAAAAAAAAAGCTAAACAAACAATCAAAATAATCAGACAAAATGGAGAGATGTTGGTCAAACGGTACAAACTTCTACTTATAAGATGAAGAAATTCTGAAGATTGAACTTACAGCGTGGTGACTGTAGTTAATAATATATTATTAATTGCTTGAAAGTTACCAGGAGAGTAGATCTTAAGTGTTTTCACCACACACACACAAAAAGGTAACTAAGTGAAGTGATGGGTATGTTAACTGGCTTGGTTATGGTTATCATTTGTATATGTATATCAAATCATTTTGTGTACCTTAAATATAGACAATTTTTATTTGAGGTACAAGGTCAGTTGTACCTCAAAACTATTTTTAAAAAGTGATTATAAAGAATCCAAAAGGAGGTGGACAAATGAAAACAAAGAAATGTGGGAAGGCTTCTTGGGAAAAATATAAAAATTGTCTATCTGTAAAATCAGCGTTCACAAACAAATATGTGCATTTTTATTTTGTGCTTGCAAACTGCAGCAGATGCTATTTCTGCTATTTATTTTATTGCCCATAAATAAGCTACTTTGGATTCTCGAGGCAAGAACACTGGAGTGAGTTGCCGTTTCCTTCTCCAATGCATGAAAGTGAAAAGTGAAAGTGAAGTCGTTCAGTCGTGTCCAACCTTTAGCGACCCCATGGACTGCAGCCCACCAGGCTCCTCCATCCACGGGATTCTCCAGGCAAGAGTACTGGAGTGGGGTGCCCTTGCCTTCTCCAATGGCTATCATAACAATGGTTAAGCTGTATTTAGAGTTCAAAGAGTACCACACCCTCTACATGCACTACCTATGAATTAGGTAATGGTACTGTCCCACATTATAGATGAGGTCATTAAGTCTTATTGTGTAAACTAATTTGACTAAGACCAGCCAACCCACTCCTGTGTTCTTGCCTGGAGAATCCCAGGGACGGGGGAGCCTGGTTGGCTGCCGTCTCTGGGGTCGCACAGAGTTGGACACGACTGAAGCGACATAGCAGCAGCAGCAGCCAGTAAGATGGTAGGATCTGAACCCAGAACTGTTTAAACAGCCCTGTCTCCTAACTATGATCATATTCTGCCTCATTGATCTCCAATGAAATTAGACAGGTGACAGTTTCTTAACAATTTGTGCTTCATTTAAGTCTGTGGTTATTCTCCAGAGTGACATTATAGAAACCTAATTTTACCAGATGACAAAATTTGAGCTATAGTCATGAAATTCTCAGACATAATAACCAAAGTTCATGTCAATTGAAATTAAGAAAGAAAATCTGAATAATAGAAATTCCACTGAAGTATAAGGAGAATGGGGAATATGTGCTGTGAAATCCCAGAGCAAGTGGCAAGCCATTCTGGAAATTGTGGCATTCAAAAGCTCAAACAATGAAAATCAAAAATATGGAACAGCTTATAGTCCATGGTGTCGTTCAACTGAGACTTCATGACGTGAATGACACTGTCAGTGTGTGGTGATAGAAAGGTGATGCACAAATCAAGCTCACTATTGTATGAGTGCAAAGAATGAGAATGAGCATTCACTGAATGCCAGACCCTGTGCAGAGAATAGAAAATATTGTATGTTGAGTGTGTATAAAAGCAATTATTATGATGTAAGCCATAGTGAATCAATCCTTCATCTGCTGAAATGAGATTTTTCTTTATCTTTGTCATTACAGAAACTGACACAAATTATTTAAAAGAAGAAAAGCAACACCATTACCATAGTTGACGTCCTGTGTTTGGTAAGCTTCTGTTTTTAGATATTTCCTTCCATATGGTTTTGTTTTAGAAGTACGTTTATAATATATAGCTGTTAATATAATTTTATAATATATATTTGTTGCTTGCGCCTGTTTTTAAAATCCCTGACTTCTTTTTAATTAGATAATCCTCTTTTCTGTGAATAATATATTCAGTGTGGTTTAAAAGACGTTGGCACAGAGAATGTATTGCTGTATGAGCTGGTGGAGTTGGGTACCCAATCCAGAATGAACCAATCAGAGGTTTTCCTGAGACTTTGACAAGATAAAATGTGTTAGGAAAGACTTTCTAATGAGGCTTCTGGGTTGAGTCAGTATGAGTCTGGAGTTTACAAAGGCCATCTGGCCACCACATGGAGAAAGCCTGCTTAAAACATGCAATGGAGCCCTTGGGTCTCAGGACATTCCAGTTCTGTGAGCCAGTAAATTTTTCTTTTTTGCTCAGGTAGATAGGTAGAAAACAGCTGGGTAGGAAGACAGTGGTCATGTGACCACATTGAGACAGGGTGAAGTGGCAAAAGTACATTTGATTGGAAGTTACAAGATAGTCCTGGTGGCAACCTTGACTCATGACCCTACTTAACTTCCCTGAGTCTTTGTCTCCTTTATCCGTGATATGCTAATATTGGATTACTTAAAACCTAAGGCCTGTTTCATTTTAAGTTGTTATTCCAAGTTCATTGCTTTAACTCTATTTTGTTTACCCATTCTAGGTACTGTTCAATAGCTTACATCTGCTAATCCCAGACTTCCAATCCATGCCTCTCCTACCTACCTGCTTGGCAACCGTATCTGTTCTCTATGTCTGTTGAGTCAGTTTCTGTTTTGTAGATAAATCCATCTGCATCTTATTTTAAATTCTATATAAAAGTGATATCATGGTATTTGTCTTTCTCTGTCTGACTTGGCTTAGTATAATAATTTCTGGGTCCATCATATTTCTATTAATGGCATTATTTCACTCTTTTTAATGGCTGAGTAGTATTCCATTGTATATATGTACTGTATATTCTTTATGCATTTATCTACTGGTGGATATTTAGGTTGCTTCTCTGCGTTGGCTATTTTAAATAGCGCTGCTATGAACATAAGGATGCATATATCTTTTCAAATTACAATTCCTCAATATATGCCCAGGAAAGGGCTTGCTGAATCTTAGGGCAACTCTATTTTTAGCTTCTTAAGGAACCTCCGTATTTTTTTCCATAGTGGCTGCACCAATTTGCATTCCTACCAACAGTGTAGGAGGGTTCGTTTTTCTCCATACCCTTTCCAGCATTTTTCATTTTTAGACTTTTTAATGATAGCCATTCTGACTGGTATGGGGTGGTGACTTATTGTAGTTTAGATCTGCATCAAAAATAAAGATGAAACCTCACACTAAGACTGAAAATTGAAAGATGTGTTTATTACTTATTGGATACAGGCATAAAAAGACTAGTGCTATATCAACAAGAAAAGTGCTTGTTCATATATTGTGACCAGTGCCGTATATTGGCAAGTGAATCCTCCTACTTACCTACTAGTCTACTTACCTGTCATCAGCTGATTTTACTGCCAGCATACCCAGATATTAACATGTGGGTTTCCCTGAATGTGAATAGCCACCATTTGTAAGCTCTGTAGATATCACATATCCAGCTATGTGTCTCTCTTAGAAGATCCTAGACGTACACAAAGATGTTTATGTGACTTGTAAGCAGTTTTGCTTTTTATTATTAGCCTAGACTGGTGCCTCCTTAGCAGTTCATTTCCTGGGAACCTCTAGTTAATTTGCCATGTAAGCAGAGATAACTTGAAAATGTAATAGGTAGGTCAGAAAGTTTGACAATCTAAAATTTGCAACTTTCAGCTTCTAACATTCTCCCCTAAATCTGACCAGTGATGTATTGAAATTAAACATGCTTGCAAAATTTTATACAGTTTCTCTTTTCCCAATTACGCTTAAAAAGAGAACTTTTGCTCCTATTTAGAATAATGAAATGCAAAAGTCCAATCTGTTGTGTATTGGCTGATCCAGTGGAAGGAGAGCTGGGCTAGAATATTAATTACCTCTGTCACTTCTTTGTGCTTGTACTATTAAAGTAATTTCCTGATTGTTCTGGCTTCAATATTTCCCTTTAATGATTCATTCTAACTAGCATCAAATATATTTTCAAAATTGACAGGTGTCTCCCTATCACCATCCCAGTTAAAAGCCTCCCATGGGCTGCATACTGCCTCTAGAATTAATAATAATTGCAGTAGTAACATTAATAATCGTGGGAGCCAACACTCACTGGATTTACTCTATGCTAAACACTATGTGATGTACTTTATATGTGCTTCCTTAATCTTCACAGTAACTGAAGTTCATGGTTGTAGAAACTGGGGCCAAAAATGTTAGGCAATTTACCCAAGATCATATAGCTAATGTGTGATGTAACTAAGACCCAACTCACATCTGTCTGACTAAAGTTTAGTCTCTCAGTCATGATATTATTCTGCCTCTTCTTCCTACCGACAGACAGACTCCCTGGCAAGTCTTTCCTAGAATGAAAGCCTTTCATTTGTTCACATAACTCTTGTATTAGTCTTGGATACACACTCTTTTCTCCAGTTCAGTTTCCTCTTTTTTAAAAGCCATAGTCCTTCTTTAAGCCCTTTGGTTTTTTCATTTCTCCAAACTTTCCCACTTTTGCTCTTTGTTTTCATGTCTGGGTATTCCACCCATCCTTGGCATCCTCAGTCATTCAGTGAACAGGTCATTATTGCTAAGCACCTGCTGGTCAGTGACTATTCCTGTCTTCCATAAATTCACTGAGTAGTGGGAGCTTCAAATATATGCATAGGGGATCCATTCCATAACGGCAGTAGCTGAAAAAGATGAAAACAGCCCTATTCCAGAGTCTGGTACTTAAAAATTATTGGTAAAGAATCAAATTCCTAATCATCTCATTGAATCTCATACCTTTAGGAGTGAGTAATCTTATTCTACCAGGCACATTATAAGCTGCTTGAGCATTAAACAAAGCCCTATGTTTCTTTAGTATCACTTTTTTGTAGGAAACCAACTTAAAGGTTTTAAGCCCCATCTACTTTTGCTAAAGAATTTCTGTGTAGTGTGTGTGCATCAAGTAATATGACTGTCTAGATCTGTGTTGTTGTTCAGTCGCAAAGTCCTGTCCAGCTCTTTGCAACCCCATGGACTATCGCACACCAGGCTTCCCTGTCCTTGGCTATCTCCCAGAGCTTTCTCAGGCTCAGGTCCATTGAGTCAGTGATGCCATCCAACCATTTCATCCTCTTGTCAGCCCCTTCTCTTCATGCCCTCAATCTTTCCCAGCATCGGGGTCTTTTCCAGTGAGTTGCCTCTTCACATCAGGTAGCCAAAGTATTGGAGCTTCAGCTTCAGCATCAGTCCTTCCAGTGAATATTCAGCATTGATTTCCTTTAGAATTGACTGGTTTGATCTCCCCGCTGTCCAAGGGACTCAGGAGTCTTCCCCAGCACCACAATTTGAAAGCATCAGTTCTGCGCTCACCCTTTTTGGTGGTCTAACTCTCATATATGTACATGACTACTGGAAAAACTATAGCTTTGACTAGAGGGACCTTTGTCAGCAAATGATGTCTGTTTTTTAATATGCCATCTAGGTTTGTCATAGCTTTTCTTGCAACGAACAAGCGTCTTTTAATTTTGTGGCTGCAGTCACCATCCACGGTGATTTTGAAGCCCCAAAAATAAGTCTGTCACTGTTTCCATTGTTTCCCCACCTATTTGCCATGAAGTGATGGAACTGGATGCCATGATCTTAGGTTTTTGAATGTTGAGTTTCAAACCAGCTTTTTCACACTTTTTTTAACCCTCACCCTCATCAAGAGGCTCTTTAGTTCCTCTTCACTTTCTGCTATTAGTGGTTTCATCTCTATATCTGAAGTTGTTGATGTTTCTCCTGGCAATCTTGACTCCAGCTTGTTATTTATCCAGCCCGATATTTTGCATGATGTATCTGCAGGGAAATTAAATAAGCAGGATGTCAATATAAAGCCGTGATGTACTCCTTTCCCAATTTTGACCAAGTCCATTGTTCTGTGTCTGGTCCTCACTGCTGTTTCTTGACCTACATCCAGATCTGTGTGCATACTTGAAAACATATTGACAGTTATTGCGCTGAAGGATAGGAGTACTGGAATTGTTGCTGTTGTTAAGGATCGAGACTAAGAGCCTCTGATGGGTGTGTAAATTTGATAAATATCATCTCTGGGGATAGAAATAATGATTTCTGCCTTTTACTTCATAGAATTATTCAGTTCAGTTCACTTGTTCAGTCGTGTCTGACTCTTTGTGACCCCATGAACCATAGCACGCCAGGCCTCCCTGTCCATCACCAACTCCGGGAGTTTACCCAAACTCATGTCCATCAAGTTGGTGATGCCATCCAGCCATCTCATCCTCTGTCGTCCCCTTCTCCTCCTGCCCCCAGTCCCTCCCAGCATCAACGTCTTTTCCAATGAGTCAACTCTTTGCATGAGGTGGCCAAAGTACTGGAGTTTCAGCTTCAACATCAGTTATTCCAATGAACACCCAGGACTGACCTCCTTTAGGATGGACTGGTTGGATCTCCTTGCAGTCCATGGGACTTTCAAGAGTCTTCTCCAGCACTACAGTTCAAAAGCATCAATTCTTCGGCACTCAGCCTTCTTCACAGTCCATCTCTCGTATCCATACATGACCACTGGAAAAACCATAGCTTTGACTAGATGGACCTTTGTTGACAAAATAATGTCTCTGCTTTTGAATATGCTGTCTAGGTTGGTCATGATTTTCCTTCCAAGGAGTAAGTGTCTTTTAATTTCATGGCTGCAGTCACCATCTGCAGTGATTTTGGAGCCCCCAAAATAAAGTCTGACACTGTTTCCACTGTTTCCCCATCTATTTCCCATGAAGTGATGGGACCAGGTGGCATGATCTTCATTTTCTGAATGCTGAGCATGAAGCCAACTTTTTCACTCTCCTCTTTCACTTTCATCGAGAGGCTTTTTAGTTCCTCTTCACTTTCTGCCATAAGGGTGGTGTCATCTGCATATCTGAGTTTATTGAGATTTCTCCTGGCAATCTTGATTCCAGCTTGTGCTCCTTCCAGCCCAGCGTTTCTCATGATGTACTCTGCATATAAGTTAAATAAGCAGGGTGACAATATACAGTCTTGACATACTCCTTTTCCTATTTGGAGCCAGTCTGTTGTTCCATGTCCGGTTCTAACTGTTTCTTCCTGACCTGCATATAGGTTTCTCAAGAGGCAGGTCAGGTGGTCTGGTATTCCCATCTCTTTCAGAATTTCCCACAGTTTATTGTGATCCACACAGTCAAAGGCTTTGGCATAGTCAATAAAGCAGAAATAGATGTTTTTTCTAGAACTCTCTTGCTTTTTCCATGATCCAGTGGATGTTGGCAATTTGATCTCTAGTTCCTCTGCTTTTTCTAAAACCAGCTTGAATATCTAGAAGTTCATGGTTCATGTATTGCGGAAGCCTGGCTTGCAGAATTTTGAGCATTACTTTACTAGCATGTGCTGCTACTGCTGCTAAGTTGCTTCAGTCATGTCTGACTCTGTGCGACCCCATAGACAGCAGCCCACCAGGCTCCCTTGTCCCTGGGATTCTCCAGGCAAGAATACTGGCTTTAATTGCCATTTCCTTCTACAATGCATGAAAGTGAAAAGTGAAAGTGAAGTCACTCAGTCATGTCCGACTCTTAGCGACCCCATGGACTGCAGCCCACCAGGCTCCTCCGTCCATGGAATTTTCCAGGCAAGAGTACTGAGATGAGTGCAATTGTGCAGTAGTTTGAGCATTATTTGGCATTGCCTTTCTTTGGGATTAGAATGAAAACTGACCTTTTCCAGTCCTGTGGCCACTGCTGAGTTTTCCAAATTTGCTGGCATATTGAGTGCAGGACTTTTACAGCATCATCTTTCAGGATTTGAAATAGCTCAACTGGAATTCCATCACCTCCACTAGCTTTGTTCATAGTGATGTTTCTAAGGCCCACTTGACTTCGCATTCCAGGATGTCTGGCTCTACGTGAGTGATCACACCATCATGATTATCTGGGTTGTGAAGATCTTTCTGTACAGTTCTTCTGTGTATTTTTGCCCCCTCTTCTTAATATCTTCTGCTTCTGTTAGGTCCATACCATTTCTGTCCTTTATCGAGCCCATCTTTGCATGAAATGTTCCCTTGGTATCTCTGATTTTCTTGAAGAGATCTCTAGTCTTTCTCATTCTGTTGTTTTCCTCTATTTCTTTGCGTTGATCGCCGAGAAATGCTTTCTTATCTCTCCTTGCTATTCTTTGGAACTCTGCATTCAAATGGGAATATCTTTCCCTTTCTCCTTTGCTTTTCACCTCTCTTCTTTTCACAACTATTTGTAAGGCCTCCTCAGACAGCCATTGTGTGTTTTTGCATTTCTTTTCCATGGGAATGGTCTTGATCCCTGTCTCCTGTACAGTGTCATGAACCTCTGTCCATAGTTCATCAGGCACTCTGTCTATCAGATCTAGGTCCGTAAATCTATTTCTCACTTCCACTGTATAATCATAATGGACCTGATTTAGTTCATACCTAAATGGTCCAGTGGTTTCCCCTACTTTCTTCAATTTAAGTCTGAATTTGACAATAAGGAGTTCATGATCTGAGCCACAGTCAGTTCCCGGTCTTGTTTTTGCTAACTGTATAGAGTTTCTCCAACTTTGGCTGCAAAGAATATAATCAGTGTGATTTCGGTGTTGGCCATCTGGTGATGTCCATGTGTAGAGTCTTCTCTTGTGTTGTTGGAAGAGGGTGTTTGCTATGACCAGTGCATTTTCTTGGAAAAACTCTATTAGTCTTTGCCCTGCTTCATTCCGTATTCCAAGGCCAAATTTGCCTGTTACTCCAGGTGTTTCTTGACTTCCTACTTTTGCATTCCAGTCCCCTATAATGAAAAGGACATCTTTTTTGGGTGTTAGTTCTAAAAGGTCTTGTAGGTCTTCATAGAACCATTCAACTTCAGCTTCTTCAGCATTACTGGTTGGGGCATAGGCTTGGCTTACCGTGATATTGAATGGTTTGCCTTGGAAATGAAGAGAGATCATTCTGTCATTTTTGGGATTGCATCCAAGTACTGCATTTCAAAATCTTTTGTTGACCATGATGGCTACTCCATTTCTTCTAAGGGATTCCTGCCCGCAGTAGTAGATATAATGGTCATCTGAGTTAAATTCACCCATTCCAGTCCATCTTAGTTTGCTGATTCCTAGAATGTCGATATTCACCCTTGCCATCTCCTATTTGACCACTTCCAATTTGCCTTGATTCATGCACCTAACATTCCAGGTTCCTATGCAATATTGCTCTTTACAGCTTTGGACCTTGCTTCTATCACCAGTCACATCCACAACTGGGTATTGTTTTTGCTTTGGCTTCATCCCTTCATTCTTTCTGGAGTTATTTCTCCACTGATCTCCAGTAGCATATTGGGCACCTACTGCCCCAGGGAGTTCCTCTTTCAGTATCCTATCATTTTACCTTTTCATACTGTTCATGGGGTTTTCAAGGCAAGAATACTGAAGTGGTTTGTCATTCCCTTCTCCAGTGGACCACATCCTGTCAGACCTCTCCACCATAACTTGTCCATCTTGGGTGGCCCCACATGTCATGGCTTAGTTTCATTGAATTATTTCATAGAATTATTATGTTAAGCCAATTGGGTAACTGACATCAAAGACTTTATAAAGTATATCTTATATCAGTGATTCTCACAGTGTGGTGTGAGGACCCCCAAGAGCGTTCCTGTGTCAGAGTTCAGCCAGAGGAACAGAACCACTAGGTTTTATATGCACACACACACACACACACACACACACACACACACACACACACACACACGCACACATAGAGAGAGAGAGAGAGAATTTATTGATTTATTTCAAGGATTGGCTTAAATGATTGGTGGGCTAGCTATGCAAGTATCACATTCATAGGGAAGGCCACTAGCTGGCCTGCTGGAATTCTCAAGTATGAGTTGAAACTGCTGTTTATAGATGACATTTGTTCTGCTTCTTCTGAGAAGACACAGCTGTGTTTCCAAGTCCTTTCAACTGACTGAATCAGGCCCTATTTTGGATGGACTGATTATGGACTTTAGTCACACCTGCAAAAATACCTCCACACCACCTCGACTAGTGCCTGGTTGAATAAACAGACACTGTAGCATAGGTAAGTCAACACATAAAAGTAACCACAGTTCTCAAAGCTCTTTTGTGGGCCCATGAGTGCTCCGCCTTATAACTATGTATAAGGCTGGATTTTCTTCTTATATTTCAAGCAAAACAATGTAATGCAACAGAACAAATGGATAAATGCATGTGAGAATGCAGATGTCTTCTATGAATCCAAACAACTAATAAGATTTAGAAAATTCTCACTAATTATTTTAAAGAAATGAATAAATAATTTGGATTTTTCTAATTTTAAATTTCTAATACAGTAAGTGTAGATGGATATAGCGTGCATAAACAAAAAACCCTAAATAATTTTTAAGAGTATAAAGGAATACTGGTTCACAAGCTTCTTTTGTGACCTTCTAATGACTTGATCTAACAGTATAAAATATCTATTTGAACTTTGTTTCTCACTTTCAATATCAGTATGCAGTATTTTATTCTAAAACTAATTTTATATAGATCTCAGTAAATTATGCTTACCAAGTTTCCTTAAGTGATGGTCAAAATATTTATTTGGGAACTATTTTATTCATGTTTTATGTATCAAAAATTATTAAGCTAATAAAATGGGTAGGACAGGAATTGTGGTGGCTTTCCATCCCAGTGGGTTAACAATGAGTCATTTTTTTACTATTTAGTCACGTTGTGAGTAACCAGAAAAACTGAAAGAAAAAGAAAAACAAAGTCATCCAAAAGTCATAATTGTAATTAACACAAACATAGCCAAAAGATGGTACAAAAGTGACTGAATGAAAATCAATCTAGGCAACACTGCATACATTGCAAAAGACACTATCATTATATAGGGTCACCCTAAAGAGGAAAGTAAAAGAAGAGTATGAATTTTTTTAAGACAGAAGTTGCAAGCTAAGATTGTGATCAGGACCAGACAGGTAATATAACCTCCAGAAGCAGTTCAGCTGAGGATTGGGGCTGCTCATGCCCTGTCCAGACAGCACCATTCAGCAATGGACAGCTCTTGACTGATGAGAAACAACCCACAGCTGTCAGTTCTTTGGCTAGTTGAGTTCCACAAAAAAAAAAAAAAAAAAAACTGTATTATTATGAGAAGCATCCCAATGTTTAACTATGCCAGTGAATCTAAAATTTAAGTCTGTGCAGACCAAATGAAATATTTGTGCAGGTAATTACCACTCTGTCACATCTGGTTTAGGAACACTGCATATCACATAAATTACTTGATGACAAATGACCGAGAACTCATCATCCACTGAGGTTTTCTGTAGTTACTGCTGTTTTTCAGCTGAGCCTGCCCTTGCCCCCTCAATGCTTCTTACTATAAAGGCTTTTCATCATTATTTTGTCTTTGCTTTTGAAAATTATTTCAGAAATCAAGTTAATTGCTAGCAACCCAGCCTAAGACTTCATACTCCTTCAAAGTGCTCATCTTTAGAAGTTTGTTCAATAACTGTCTAGAGAAAGAGCAAAGCCTAGGTTGCAGAAAGGTAAACAAGATTCACCAAACTCATTTAGTCAGTGATTCAGTTCTGTGGTTAGCTTGACCCAGCACCTCAGGAATTTAGGGAACAGTTTTTTTTTTTTTAAATTTAAATTTACTTCATTTTAATTGGAGGATAATTGTTTTATGACATTCTGCTGTTTTCTGCCACATATTGACATGAACCAGACATAGGTAAACATATGTCCCCTCTCTTGTGAACCTCACTCCCACCCCTCCAGATTGTCACAGAGCACCTGATTTGAGCTCCCTGCTCAGAGAACATTTAACGCAGAATTACTCAACCTCAGCACTATTGACATTTTGGGCCCGGTAATTCTTCATCATAAGAGGATGTTCTGTGCAGTGCCGGATGTTTATCAGCATCTCTGGGCTCTATTCACCAGATACCAGTGGTTTCCCCGTCACAGTATGATGGTCAAAGATGTCTCCAGATAGCGCCGAAAGTCCTCTGTTGAGGGGAGGGAGTGGGCAAAGTCGCCTCTTTTTCAGAATACTGATTTAGGAGGAGTGTCCATGCCTGGCCCTTGAGGGCATCTTACCTCTTTCTCAGGCTGCTTATACTGTATTCTTCCCAAGGGGAGAGCTGGTAAATGAACCGTGTTCCATCATGTTATGTCTCCAGAGATGTAACTGTCCTGGGCTACTGCCCTGTGGTCCATCCCCATACTTCAGTCCTGAAGGCACTAGTTTCACAGCTAGTCTCTCCTGTAACTAACTCCTCCTCATGATCGTGTTATTACTCAGTACTTCTTCCAACCCTTGTTCATTAGTCCTCAACCAGTGTTGCATCTGGTTAACCAGCTAAAAGGCCTCAAGTTATTTTCCATTCCAAGCACTTAAAACATTACTCGGCATCCGGTCCCATCACTTCATGGGAAATAGATGGGGAAACAGTGGAAACAGTGTCAGACTTTATTTTTGCGGGCTCCAAAATCACTGCAGATGGTGATTGCAGCCATGAAATTAAAAGATGCTTACTCCTTGGAAGAAAAGTTATGACCAACCTAGATAGTATATTCAAAAGCAGAGACATTACTTTGCCAACTAAGGTCCATCTGGTCAAGGCTATGGTTTTTCCTGTGGTCATGTATGGATGTGAGAGTTGGACTGTGAAGAAGGCTGAGTGCCGAAGAATTGATGCTTTTGAACTATGGTGTTGGAGAAGACTCTTGAGAGTCCCTTGGACTGCAAGGAGATCCAACCAGTCCATTCTGAAGGAGATCAGCCCTGGGTGTTCATTGGAAGGAATGATGCTAAAGCTGAAACTCCAATACTTTGGCCACCTCATGCGATGAGTTGACTCATTGGAAAAGGCTCTGATGCTGGGAGGGATTGGGGGCAGGAGGAGAAGGGGACGACAGAAGATGAGATGGCTGGATGGCATCACTGACTTGATGGACATGAGTCTGAGTGAACTCCGGGAGTTGGTGATGGACAGGAAGGCCTGGTGTGCTGCGATTCATGGGGTCGCAAAGAGTCGGACACAACTGAACAATTGAAATGAACTGAACTGAACTGCACCGAACTGCTTGTTCAGTGAAGATTTGTCTAGACCTTTGACTTTCTCTTGACTAAAATCAAGACAAATAAGCACTGACTTTTCAAAGTGACTACAAGAAGATTTTTCCCTGCAACTACTTCTGTTAACGTATGAAGAATTTTATGAGGCTTTTTTTTTATAGGAATCATTAAGTCAAACTGTTAAGGATATTCAGGAATTAAAATAGTCTAATTATGTAGATTACTTACCCCAGTGCTTGGCACAGGGTAACCACTCATTAATAGTTACAGTTACCACCAGTAAAATTTGCACAGCATGGAGTAAATAATGGGCCTTAAGCATATGAAATTTATCCTGGTTGTGTGGTATGGGTGGGTGGGAGATGAAGAAACAAAAGTTTCTGTCAACCACTGCTTCTTGCTTTGACAGATGGATACTTTACCACTGAGCCACCTGGGAAACCCCAACTATTGCCTCTTAGTTGGTGATTTGGGGCTCCAATAATATAAGGGCTTAACCATGACAAACTCTAGAAATTATACATGAAGAGCATGATGCATCCAATGAGAAATCCAGATACAAAAATGATTAATTCACTTAAGTGTAGAAAAGTTGATGGCAGGAAAAAGGAACTACATAAAACGCTGTCATGTGTGATCTTCTAGCGTGATTTACTGAGAGATTCCAGCAGCCAGATGAAAGAAATACAGCCTCTCTAGCAAAAACTGAACAGAGTCTCTGCTATCTATTACTTGTCATTAGGGTTCTAATTAGCTGGACAGAGATATTTAATTTCAACTTCATGATGCAAATAACTTGGCACGTGCCTGTTAGTATCAATATTTACAGTTTCTAAGTAGCTTGGAAAATGAGCTTATGCTTTGAGTACTCTGTAGCCATTGGTCCCCATGATTATCAAGAGATTGATATGCTGAATCTTCTCATCCCAGCTTTGTGCGCACCTCTCTGTTCATCGGGGAAGTGGTGAGAGGAAGAGCACTGGCTTTAGAAGTGAGGAGATGTGGTTTGTGGCCTGTCTCTGTTTCCTGTGTGCCTTGAGCAGATTTGTTGACTTCTCTAAGCTTCAATGTCCTCTGCCACAGCACAAGGAAGCAGTGCCAAACAACCTCCAATTCTGATGCTAACACTCCGTGATGTACCAAATCTGTGAGTCCAGGTCATGCTAGTGCCAAGAAACCACAGAGCTCTGAGAAAAGGGAAAGAAAGAAACCAGGACTTGCAAAGCATTCTTCTTTTCAGCAGATGCACAGCTGTGAAATGTCAAATGCCTTCTGAAAAATTTCTAGACTGTCTCAATTGTTAGGCAGATTTTATGCTCTCAAAAGTTGCTAGCTTGTACCTTACAGCTATTTAAAGTTTAGATGTTTTGGATGTTTCAGTCCTTCTAAAACGTTTCTTGTGTCCATGTTTCTTCTTAACAGTTTCTAATAGGATCCAACTGTACATGTAAGTTCACAATTAACATAGCAACCAACCAAGGGCAGGTGGAAACATTTTCATGAAATTGGTATGTTGATTTTTCATCTCCTTTTATCCCCAAGCTTCTTAGTATTTCGTTATTGCTACCATCAACAAAGGCTTGTTGCTTGCTTTACCTTCGTCTTTACGGGCTCACCAATAACTGGCCATCAGTGTGACACCTGGTTTATAGCTGCTGCTGCTGCTGCTAAGTCACTTCAGTCGTGTCTGACTCTGTGCGACCCCATAGATGGCAGCCCACCAGGCTCCCCATCCCTGGGATTCTCCAGGCCTGTAAACAGAAAACTCAGTTTTAAAAAATGTTATACATGAAAATCTCCTTTTCAGGAGTGACTCAAATCTCTCAATAAGCCTATAAACAATTCTGATTTTCTGTATGTCTGAAGAATTCACATAATCCATAAGTACAATATTCTGGTCCCACTTTCCTTATTTTGTATAATCAAACAGTAATCAATAAGAACTACAACTACTGCAAAATGGGACTTCAGAAGCTTTGAGGGTAAATTCATCACCAGCATGGATATAACAGTCACTGCAGAGAGTCTTTTCTTCCTTAAGTGCCCTTGAAACACACCGACTAAATTATATTTCAAATCCCCAAGGAGAGGTACAAGGTTATAATTGTCTCACACTTAATTATGTGCATTGCAAAAGGTAAATGGACAAAGTCATTTTTGTTCCATGTATAGAGAATAGAATCACGTATGAATTTTTATATTGCTGGCTCAGTGATTCACAGAAAGCAGAAATTTATGCAGGAGCCATATCTAACAGTGATGGTGCTGTGTGAATGCGCAGCCGAGTTGAGAACACTGCCTTCACTGTTCTGTTACTGGGCCCCACACTCAGAGTCAGGTCATTCTTCTCTTTCTCACAGGGCTCTAGTGAGGCAGCTTATTTGTCTCCTTCTTTTATTGGTCAGAGTTGTTTCTTTTCAGGCCTCCTCCTCTTCTGAATTTCCAAGGGAGTGTTAGCTTAAGGCCTCACGTTGACACCATCAGATATAATCAGAGAAATGAAAAATGCAATAGGAAAGAGAGGTGATATTTCAGCCAAGCAGCACAAGAGAAATATGCCACTTTCAAGCCCAGTTTTCCATAGTTTCTAATGGAGCCCGCTCAGGAGAGACGTCATCTTTGCTGGGGTGAGTAAAAGCAACTTGGCCCTTCCGTGTAATAGGGAAATCATTGCCTCCTCTGGTCACTAATTCTAACTTGTGAGTCATGCCCAGCTCATAACTGCTTTTCTTTTTATCACCTTGGAAACTGCATTTGGTTTGCTGAGTGTGAAATCCACGTTTCTTTCGTAACAGAATGTTGTATTTTTCTGCAATTGATTTCATTAGGATAAGCTACTTCCTCATGCAATAAAGCTTGCAGTTTGAATGGACCTGAATATGTTTTACGATAATCTATCCCTCTCTCAGCCATTGCAGCCTGAGGAAACAGATGTAGTTTGTGTCTGCTTCTCAAAACAGTGAGAAAATACAGCTTTGAGGAAGAGAATGAGACCATTATGTGATTTCCCAGTTTCATCTCGATACGCCCTGAAGATGCCACATTGCAGTGGTTTTCAACTATAGGTGGCAACACCTTGTTTTCCTTTGAGTTCAAAAGAGAAAATTGATGCTTAAAGAAAAATACATTTACTCCCTAAATTATTAACTACTACCTGCCCGCCCCCCTCAAAAAAGCCTCTTGCATATGAGTAGTTTCATGATGCGTACCTTTAGTAAAAATCCTACTGTGGCATGCCTTCAGGGCTGGGGTAACACATCTCCAACCACAAGGTGCAAAGTAAAATTTTTGCAATCTCTCTGAGAAGCTAGTTGTTTAGCGTGCAGAAGTTCATATACCTGGTAGAGCTCATTTATCCTCTGAATTAGCTATATAGTTCTGGTCGAGGTAGCCAGAGGTGAGTTCAAAATTCTCAGGAGGAACTTAACCACCAATAACCAATCTGGAACCCTGCTCCTTTCTTTTCCACCAGTCCTTTCTTTATTTCCAGATCTTGCAAACATACAGTTGAGATCGCCAGGAGTGTTAGTCCATTAACAGATGCCCTGATACATTAAGCCATTAATCAGGCAAATCACAGATGTTGTTTTCTTTTCAGATATTGCCATAATTACTCCTAATAACACCTACTGAATTTGTCATTTCATTGTTATTGATGACTTTAAAAATTAATCAGATAATTAAATTTCTTCTTCTTAACTTCTATTTATATGGATTTAAATTTTGTTTCTACTTTGGAGGATTCAGATTCTCTCCTCCAAGTTGTGCTATATCCCAAAGAATGTAGCAGGGTAACCTCACATATGGACGGATTAATAGGCTCTTGAAAGACGGTAGGCTGAAACCCACTGCTGAGTTTGCAATCAAACTATATTCCCATTATGCTGAAAGAGGAGCATAATCATTTTGAAGCGTATGGTGCTAATAAATCCAGTTGAAGGAGTCTGCCATTCTGAAAGGGAGAATTAAGGGAACTTGGGCCAGCTGCTTGGTTTACAGATGGTGAACCTGGGACTCAGAGAAATAAAGTGAGAGTTACTGAGACAAAACAACAATCAGAATTCAAGGCTCGTGGGTCTCAATCCAGTTTTGATTGTTCTACCACAGTTGTCCTCCAAAATGGCCCTTAACATATCAGAAGGGAATAAAACCCTCCTCTTGACTCGAGTACACTAAGCCAGGTTGGATTTCTGAAACTGGTTCTACACACTTATTCACTCTCCTAAGAAGAAAACTTCGACATTCTTCCATCCTTGAAACTAGGGAACTCTATCTCCATTGCTGATTAAATATCACTGATTTCTCTCTTCCAGTGACATTGTTTTAAAATTTTCTTTTAAAAGTTTCAAGCATCTGGAACCCTTTCTCCTTATTTTTTAGTTCTGTATAAAATACAGTTTTATTAAGAGATTGATTAAGAGGGGACATACATATGTCTATGACAGAAACATCAGCAATATTGTAAATATGCTTTAATTAAAAATAAATTAAGGAAAAAGAAATTGAATAGTAACAATAGCATGGTATGACCTTAGATAAGTTACTTAGCCTCTCAAACCCTCGCTTTGAGAGTGAATGAGTGAGTGACTGAGGGGGTGTGTGTAATTACCTAGTACAATGCAATGACTGATTCAAAAATGGCATTTTACAATTATTCATCACTACTATTAACTGCAACCAAAAGAGAGGGAATATTAGCTGTCATAGCATTTATTAATATTATGTAATGTCTTAACATGTGGAAGAAAGAAGGAGAGTCTCATGTTTTGCTTTTGAGATTAATGATCACTGGTTGCTGTTAATGCAAAGAGCCTTGCAGATAGTAAGTTGCCTGGAATTGACCTGAATTGTTGGATCTGGGGGAAGTACTTCCATCCCTCAACTAATACTACCTCGGACTGCTCAGATGTGGCATAGTATCAGTGTGAGCTCATTGGACTGAAGAAACCACATAGGAACACAAGAATGCATTGTTTCTTGGCTGCATCTGCCTATTTCAATAAAAATACCAGATCCCTCCAATTACTATCAAACTTTTGGTGAAATTTGCATACACGTGCCATTGTGTATTCTCTGCCTGCTCCCTGCCAAGTACAGCCCAGAGCAGTGGTTCTTAAGATGTTGTTCCTGTTTGGATTGTTTCAGCAATACTCAGGAATGTGTTAAAAATGCGAATTCTCAGGTTCTACCCCAGACACGCTAAATCAAAAACTTGATAAGACTCAAATCTGTGTTTTTAGCAAGCCTCCTGACTGGACAAACTTGCTGACTGGAGTTAGAGCATCATGGTCTGCAGAACCTGCCCAGATGCTGTAGGTATATCAGTTTTTTCTCAAAGTGAGAAGGTACCAGGATGGTACTCAAAATGATCTGAGATAGAGTGAAGATAACTTTAGGAGACACTGATGTGGCATCAAACAGCTGAATCACGTAATGAAAGTTTTCTGTCTCGCTTGTCTTTCAATCCTTAAATCTCAGTTTGGTGTTGCTGGGCCCTTAACATCTCTGTAACCATTGCTAATATCCATTTACAACAAAGACTAGAATGCAAATCCAATGTAAGGAGCAGCAGAGTCTAACTAAAGTTTATTAATATTTTTGCTGGTTTGTGTTTACTTTTATAAATATCTTCTGCTTATAGCACATGATATTTGTTTTACATTTAAGTATGATAAAAAGCTTCCTTTATAAATGTTTAGTCTATTTAAGGAAAAGGTTAAGAAAACAGTAATCCATTTGGTATGTGGATATAGGAAAAAACCAAAACAGGGATATGGAGGTGAGTGCATTAAGAGAAACACTGGGTGTACTGAAAGGAACCCAGATATATCAAACCTTTAATTCCATTTATGGTCATTGTTAGTTATACTACTTTCTTAATCTCAGTTTTTTCATCTACCAAATGAGAATGATGATACCAACATCATAGAAATGGTATGAGAATTTATGTACAGAGAATGCTTGCTGCAGTCTTCAGAATATGATAGGTGCTTTCTGCAGTTATTCCCCCAAGCTTTTAGAAGCCAATTTGCTTCATAGCCTTCAGAATAGCATTTCTTTCTGGGCTTCAGAGTCCTCATTTACAAGACAACAAAATGAGACCTGATGATCTCAAAGGCCCCTTAGTTAATAGATAAAGAACGTGTACATTGTATATGTGCATAGATGCATATACATACATATATAATAACTTCTGTATTCCTTACCTATATGTAAGCATGGCACATTGCCCAGACATAAACCTTGAATGCTTGAGAATAATATTGAGAGTGGATGAGCCACGTTGGTAAAATAAAAACTCAAGTCATGAGGAATCTGTAAGCTGATGTACATTTCAGAGCTCAGGTGTAATTTCATTGTATTTTATTATCATCTGTCAAACTTAAAGCAATACTGAGACTAGAAAATAGATTGTCACAGAGGTTTCTAAGGAAAATGGTTTCCATGAGTTGGTGTAAATATATCCAGAGAGACTTGTTCCTACTTAATAATCCACGTTTTTCCTTCTGAATTGCTGATGCATTTGCTTATAGCATGTGAAAGGCAGCTTGTCCTTTGCTGCCAGATGAACTTGATAGAATAATAGAAATTTCTGAAAAATTCAATCAGATCTTGTTGCTTCTCAAGGGAATTTCTTGACTACTTATTCTATTTGAGAAGAAACGACAGTGTTTCTTAGATCTTGTACAAAATGCTGACCAAGTTGAACAGCTTGGGTTCCAGGCAGCAAGTGCTACATGGAGTTTTCCCTCCTCAGCATCTAGAGGATGGTGCTGCTGGGGTTTGGGGGCCCTTTGGGAGGTGAAAGAAATACTTACGGGGTCACTACAAGATTGCACTATTAGGAAATCAGAGGTGGTAACCATTACCTTGTATATTGCTTACAGCATTCTTGTCCATCAGGAGACCTAAAAACAACAACAACAAATGGTGACATTAGTTTCTCTTAACAGAATATGAAAAAAGCTTGCACTGTCTTTCACATAACTGACTATTAAAGAGTCGCAGATGCTTGATCTGCTCAAATATTGACAATTCTGCTGAAACACCCCAATGAGGTTATTTGATTGAACTGACACTTAATTGAAAACTGCTCTATAAGACATATGTAAGGGCATGTGCTTGAACTCAGGTGGACAAAAGTTCAAATTGATACCTTCTCTTAAAGCTCTGTTATCCTCATCTACAAACTGAGGATAAAATGTTCCTGTTTCACAAGATTGTTCTGAGATTATTTCCAACATCATCTCCTTGATTAATCAGAACAAGTAATACACACTAAGCACTTACTTCCTGCCAGGTGCTCTTCTAAGGGCTAGGATTGTTTAAGCCTCAATCAATATTAATATCTGAGGTTATTATTATTAACTTCAGGTTAGGGATGTGGGGACAGGCCCCAGAGAGAACTTACCAAACATCATGTACTCTGGCTGTAGATGCCTCTTCTTTAAGGCATAAAAATACATATGAGTTAAACCATGTGAAATTATGGACATGACAGTTTTTTAATATATAGATAGCCATTTCATGTGGTTGTGGCTATTAAGCATTGAATATGGATAAACAGTAACTACAGTTGCTACTGCCAATAATGGTAGGAATAATATGCTGATTTTATCTTTGAATCTTTTTGTTAATATTGGGAATGTTGATGGCATTGTAGTATAAAGACCATTAACTTGGCAATCAGGAGCTGGGTAAAATCTACCTCTTAGTTTCCCCACTCATAAAATAATGAGGTTGGTCTTTTCCAGCTCGAATAGTCAATGGCAGAGCTTTAAAAACTATTCATGGAAATAGACCAGTTTTTTTGTTGTTGTTGTTCAATCCATCTTCAACCAATAACTAATTTTACTATGAATGACTAGAACTTAATCCATGTCATATGCAAGGCAAATTTCTTAATCACATTGCAATATCTTAGTAGGGTTTCTCAACTGAAAAAATAGGCGCAACCTAAAAGTTGCGAGTTATGTTTTATTCAGTGGAAACTTTTAGGACTTAAGTTGGGGAGACAGCAACTCAAGTAACCCTGAGAGACCTGCTCCAAGGATGTAGGGATTGGGGGAGCCAAGTTATATAGAAATTTTGCAACAAAAAGACAGTCAGTCTGAATGTCAAAAAATGATTATAAATTAAAGAAAACCAGATACCTCAAGTTAAGGAATTTAGGGCTGCTCTCTGTATGGGAAGATACAAGAGCCTAGGCTCTATGAAATCATTCCTGTGATATCATGTCCTCTACTGGGGCCAGTATCCGGCTATCACACCCTGCTTTCCTCAGGACTCAGTTTGGGGAGCGGCTGCAGTCTGATGGCTGCTGGATGGCAGATATCTTCTTCTTCCTGCGTTCCCTAGGGGCTCACTGGTTCGCTGTCCCTGGTGGCTGCAATTGCTGATAACTGTGACATCCTTTGTTTACTGATATGTCAGGAAATACTCCATTTTTCAGAATATATTGATATAATCCAGATTATATTATGTACTTGTTTCTGAATATACATTCTCAATTTCTTACTTAACTTGCTGTAAACCAGTAATCAACAGTTCATGGACTAGCACTGGTCCATGGACTGTACTGAGTAGCAGTAGAACTTTATAATAATATAAATCCCTTAAAAGAGAATGGGGGTATGTCAGCATGCAATGGTGGTGTTTAGCCGCTAAGTGATGTCCAACTCTTTTTGTGACCCCATAGACTGTAGCCTGCCAGGCTCCTCTGTCTATGGGATTCCAAGGCAAGAATACTAGAGTGAATTGCCATTTCCTTTTCCAGGGGATCTTCCTGACCCAGGGAGCGAACCTGCATCTCCTGCATTGGCAGACAGGTTCTCTACCACTGAGCCACCAGGAAAGCCCTGGGTGTGTGTACATATCCCTTTAAAATGTATTCTTTGAAGATGATAAATGATTATTATAAAAATAGGAAATTTTAAAAAGGAAAGCCACAAATGTATTGTGATACATACAGCATCGTTCGGGGCATTTGAGTAAGACAGAGAAAAGACAGCAAGTAAAGAAAAAGACCTGAGTTTATACGTTGATTTTGACCAATTGTTTTTCATTTCACAATGCTTAACCGCCTTCCATGTTGTCATGTTTGAAGCACTAGGAAATTAAAGATAAATGAGACATGGCCCCATCCTCCAGGAGCTCACAGTTTAGCCAGAGATGCCATCGATAATTGCATAATTATACACCAGTATGTAAAGCTCTAACGGAAAACAAAGGATTTGACTTGGGAATCAGAAGAGGTTTCATCCTTAAAGGGTAATTTCTTTTATTTTGCTGCTTAGATTGTTTCTTTCTGTATTAAGGGCTTCTGTATTAAAATACCATTTTATTCATATATAATTTATATATACACAGAGTGGATTAATCTTGTGTATACAGGTTAATGAATTATAACAAAATGAACACTTCCACACAGTCACTTGATTAAGAAGCCACCACTAGGTCAAGAAATAGAATGTTTTTAGGAGCTTCCCAGAGATTCTGATGTGCCATTCCCAATCATGGCCTCTCCCCTCTTCACCAAGATAAACATAATCCTAGTTTCTAATATCAGGGATTATATTTGCCTGTCTTTGAAATCTTATACAAATGGAATCACACACATATGCCTTTGTGTTTGGCTTTTTTGTTTAGTGTGGTGTCTATACTCATGGGTTCCCCTAACTATGTACCAAAGCATTGCAGAGTTCTGCAGGGTATTTTTACATTTTACAGAAACATGACAATACTCAACACCTAGGGGACAGTGAACAAAATTATAGTTCATGACAGTTTAGTTTCAACAATAAGTTGTGGTACATTTCTTTGCATGATTTCATACCTTTGCAGACATTCAGAAGTTTATTCAAGCTGTAATTAAAAGCAAATATGTGTAAAAATCACCGTAGAACAAAAAATGAGGGTGGCAGTTTCCAATCTGACTTCAAGATTTGAGAAGCTGTACAATATCTAGCAGGTATATACTTCCTTTAGTAAGATACTATGGTTATTTAAGGATGAAATAAAAGTACTAATTTGTTTTCTTTCAATTTATCTGTATTTTTTTAACATGGCTGCAGTCACTAAGTCGTGTCCCACGCTTTTGCAACCCATTGGCCTGTAGCCCACCAGGCTCCTGTGTCCAAGGGGTTTTTTCAGCAAGAATACTGGGGTGAGTTGCCATTTCCTTCTCCAGGGAAAACCTTCCTGACCCAGGGATCGAACCCAGATCTCCTGCATTGCAGGCAGATAGATCCCTGCTGAGCCACCAGGGAAGAAGGTGAGGAATGTGGCTCAGATGGTAAAGAATCTGCCAGCAATGTGGGAGACTGGGCTCGATCCCTGGGTCAGGAAGATGCCATGGAGGAGGGCATGGCAACCCACTCCAGTATTCTTGCCTGGAAAATTCCATGGACAGAGAAGCCTGGAGAGCTACAGTCCATAGGGTCACAAAGAGTCGGGCAAGAATGAGCAACTTTCACTTTTATTAGTACATAAATAGTAAGTTTGGGGGACCTAACTACTTAATAATCAGACCTGTTATATTTTTCTTTTGGTGTAGTGACAGTTTAAACTTTTTGCTGAGGTAATAAGTAACCTGAAGAGGTTTGTAAAAGTCTGGTCTATGAAATTCATTTATATTGTGTGCAGCAGTCATTTATTTTCATTTGTTTGGTTTTCTACTGTGAGTACACAATTTATTTATGTATTCTATCAATGGAAATTTGTACTGTTTCCAGTTTGGAGCTATTGTCAGCAGTGCTCCTATGCACTGTTTTGAACATAGCTTTCAGTACGCATATGTGTGTTTCTGGTAGGTATATATTTTGGACTAACTGAGTCATAGGGTATGGATATTTCAACTTTAGTAGATACTGCTAAAAAGTATCCTAAAGTGGTCATTCCAGTTTATACTTCCACCAGGATTGTATGAGAGTGTAAGTTGTTCCGTATCCTACTAACATTTACTATTTTTAGTAATTTTAACGCAAGCCAATTCTAGTAGGCACAAATCCAGATTTTGTGCTGTCTGATGGTTAGTTCCATTTGGGAAGTCTGATCCAAGGAAGAAAATAATTTATAAATACAAATTAAGAATGAATAATTATTGACTAGAAGAAAATAAATCCCAGCAGATCTTAAGATTTAAAATTCAAGAGATAAACCTAAATACCATTAAATCAAGAAAAATTGTGAAAAATCATTTGAATTCACTGCCCGTCACATCCCCTACAATTTTTCATTTCTGTGCTTTTAGCTGCTTGTTTCAGAATTACCCCTTCATAGGGTAATAATTTCGCATTTTCACTTTCTTTAAAGAAAGTAAAGAGAAAGATTTTCTTTAATAAAATCTTTTAATACAGGTAGTTTAGAAAAGTGTATTTAAGTTCACAAATTTGTCAAATTTGAGGACTGTCTCAGGTTCTTTGTCAAAAATGAACTGCAGTATTTTAGGATGTTGCAGGTTATACGGTAGGTAGTCTTAAATAGTCTTTAAATTGACAAAACTTACTAGTCTCTTTGTCATCAGTTTCCTGGTTGTGGTGACTTATTGTGTATTGAATCATTAGTAGATCATCCTATTTGTTTTGAATTGCTGTCAAAATCCAGCATAGCAGACACAATGTATACCTGGAAGTCATTCATGCTCTAAAACAGCAATTACTCATTCAGTTTCAGTTTCAGTCGCTCAGTCGTGTCTGACTCTTTGTGACCCCATCATTGCTAGCTATTAATTATATTATATAATTCTATAAAAATATATCACTAAATCTAAACTACAGGTACCCTCAACTTGTCCAAATCTCACATACACCCATATCTGCTTCTGTTGAAGTGATCATATGACTTTCCTGCTGCCCCTCAGCCCCTCAACTACATGTTGAAACAGTCCAGTTACTTTTCTCACTTAAAACCACCCTTGCATTCCTGTGCAACCTGATCATGATGTATTTTCCTTTTTTATAAATCTCTAGGTTTTGTTGGGAATGTTTGGTTTAGGATGATTATTCTGTGATCATAAAAGATCAGTCAATAGTATTTACCTTTTCCCAACTTTCTTGAGGTAGGATTAACAAATAAAAATATAAGATACTTAAAATGTACATTGTGATGATTTGATATGTTCACAAATAAATACACTGTGAAAGAGTTCCTCCTGTCTAGTTGGTTACCATCTCCATCACTTTACTTACTCATTTCACTCAGATGATGTCGACTGAAAAAAATAGATGTAACCTGAAAGTTGAGTGTTATGCTTTGTTTGTTGGAAATTTTTAGGACTTAAGCCCAGGGGGGAGCATCTCCAGTAACCCTAAGAGAGCTACTCGGAGGAGGTGAAGTAGGGAGCCAGGTTATACAGGCAGGTAGTTTGAATGTCAAAAAATGATTGTAAATTAAAGAAAACCAGATATCTCAAGTTAAGAAATTTTAGTGCTCTTCTATGTATAGGAAGATGCGAGAGACCCGGCTCACTGAAATCCTTCCTTTGATACATACCTCAGCTCTCGAGGCCAGTACCCTATTTTCTCATCCTGAGTTCCTCAGGGCTCTCCATAGGCAGTGTGGCTGCTAGAGGGCCTGCACTCTTCCCCTCCCTGAGTTCCTTCAGGCTCACTGGCTCACATTGGAGGGCTGGGATCGCTGATGACTGTGACATTCTTATTTTCTGATATGGCAGGAAATGTTCCATTTCTCAATGAGAGCATTCAAGTTCTACCCTCTTAGCAAACTTCAAGTATACACTACAGTGTTATCAACTATAATCACCTTTTATACATTAGATCCTCAGAACTTATTCATCTAATGGCTCAAAGTCTGTACTATTTCTCCATTCTCTATTTCTCTCACTCCCTAGGCTCTAGCAGCCATTTTTTATTGTCTGTTTCTGAGTTTGAGGGGCTTTTTTTCAAGACTTTTCATATAAATGATGACATGCAGTATTTGTGTTTCTGTGTATGGCTTAAGTCATTTAGCATAATGGCCTCAAGGTCCATCCATGTTGTCACAAACTGCAGGATGTCCTTCTTTCTCATGCTGAACTACATCCTATTGAATATATATGCAATACATTTTCTTTATCCATGTATCTCTTAATGGACACATAGATAGTTTCCATATCTTAGCTTTTGTGAATAACGCTGCAGTAACTATGGGAATGCAGATATGTCTTAGAGCTTGTTTTCATTTCCTTTGGATATAGACCCAAAAGTGGGAATTCTGGAACACATACTAATTCTATTATACTCTTTTTTTATAGTAGTTGTACCAATTTGCATTCCCTCCAACAGTGCACAAAGGATTCCTTTTCTCCACATCCTCCTCAAGACTCATCTCTTGTCTTCTTCATTACAGCTGTTCTAACAGATGTGAGGCAATACCTCACTGTGACTTTTATTTGCATTTCCTTGATAATTAGTATGTTAAGAACATTTTCATATACCTGTTGGCCATTTATGTGTCTTTTTTGACATACATCTTTTCAGTTCCTTTGTCCATTTTTAAATACAATTGTTTTTCTTTTGCTATTCAGTTGTGTATGAGTTTCTTTACCCATTTTGAATATTAACTGCCTAATCAGAGAAATAATTTGCATATATTTCCTCCCATTCAGTAGGATACCTTTTGTTTTGCTGATGGTTTCTTTTGCAGAAGGTTTTTGATTCGGTGCTGTTGTCTTTGTTTTTGCTTTTGTTATCTTTGCTTTTGGTATCTAATCGAAAAATCATTGCCAAGACTATTAACAGGAAGATTTTTTTTCCTATGTTTTCTTCCAGGAGCTTTACAGTTTCAGGCTTTATGTTCAAGTCTTTAATCCATTTTGAGTTTATTTTTGTGTTTGGTGGAAGATAGGGGTCTAGTTTCATTCTTTTGGCATGTGGCTGTCCAGTTTTCCCAACACCATTTATTGACTGAGATTATCCTTTCCCCATTTTATATTCTTGACTTCTTTGTCATAAATTAGTTGATCGTATACACATGGATCTATTTCTGAGTTCTTGCTTCTGTTGCATTGATCTGTGTGTCTGTTTTTATGCCAAAATAATAGTTTTGATTACTATAGCTTTGTAATATAATATGAAACAGAAAGTATGATGCCCCAGCTTTGTCTTCTTTCTCAAAGTTGCTTTGGCTGTTCACATCTTCACAATTCCATTCACACTTTAAAATTCTTTGAAATGTCTGTGAAAAATACCACTGGAATTTTGATAGGAATTGCATTCAATCAATAGATCACTTTGATTAATATGGACGTTTCAACAATTTTCTTCCAATCCATAAACATGAAATATCTTTATTTTTATTGGAGTATAGTTGATGTAAAATACTATGTAAGTTTCAGCTGTACACATAGTGATTCAGTTTTTTAAAGATTATATTCCAGTTATAGTTTAAAATTGCCTATATTCCCCATGTTGTACAATATATCCTTGTTCAGCTCAGCTGCTTAGTCGTGTCTGACTCTTTGCAACCCTATGGACTGCAGCACACCAGGCTTTCCTGTCCATCACCAACTACCGGAGGTTATTCAAACTCATGTCCATTGAGTCGGTAATGCCATTCAACTATCTCATCCTCTGTCATCCCCTTCTCTTCCTGCCTTCAATCTTTCCCATCATCAGAGTCTTTTCAAATGAGTCAGTTCTTCGCATCAGGTGGCCAAAGTATTGGAGTTTCAGCTTCAGCATCAGTCCTTCCAGTTACTATTCAGGACTGATTTCCTTTAGGATTGACTCATTGGCTTTTCTTGCTGTCCAAAGGACTCTCAAGAGTCTTCTCCAACACCATAGTCCAAAAGCATCAATTCTTCTGCGCTCAGCTTTCTTTATAATCTATCTCTCACATCCATACATGACTACTGGAAAAACCATAGCTTTGACTAGATGGACCTTTGTTGTCAAAGTAATGTCTGTGCTTTTAAATATGCTGTCTAGGTTGGTCATAGCTTTTCTTCCAAGGAGCAAGTGTCTTTTCATTTCACAGCTGAAGTCACCACCTGCAGTGATTTTGGACCCCCCAAAATAAAGTCTGTCACTGTTTCCATTGTTTCCCCATCTATTTGCCATGATGTGATAGGATCAGATGCCATGACCTTAGTTTGCTGAATGGTGAGTTTTAAACCAATTTTTTCACTCTCCTCTTTCTCTTTCATCAAGAGGCTCTTTAGTCCTTCTTCAATTTCTGCCATAAGCGTGGTGTCATCTGTATATCTGAGTTTGTCCTTTTCATTACAGGGGACTGGAATGCAAAAGTAGGAAATCAAGAAATACCTGGAGTAACAGGCCAATTTGGCCTTGAAATACAAAATAAAGCAGGGCAAAAGCTAACAGAGTTTTGCCAAGAGAACGCACTGGTCATAGCAAACACCCTCTTCCAACTGTTTTGTGGTTACCATGAGGTTTATATGTAGAAATATGTGTGTGTGATTCTTTTGAATTGCTCATCTCATAATTTCAAATGCATTTTAACAATCCTACATTTGTACTCTCCTCCCCTCACAATTACTCTTTTGATATCATGTTTTATATTTACTTGTTTTATGTATCTCTTTAATATCCTTATTGTGGATATAGGTGATTTTATTACATCTTTTAAACTTCCTAATGGCTTTGTGCATCCATAATGGTTTCCTTTATCCTTTAAACATACCTTTACTGTATGTTTTCCTTTATGAGATTTTCCTTTTGTAACTTTTGTGTTTCTAATTGTAGGCTTTTCTTTTTCACTTAGAGAAATTTCTTTAACATTCTTGTAAAGCTGGTTTGGTGATGCTGCTGCTGCTGCTAAGTTGCTTCAGTCGTGTCCGACTCTGTGAGACCCCATAGACAAGAGCCCACCAGGCTCCGCCATCCCTGGGATTCTCCAGGCAAGAACACTGGAGTGGAGAAGGCAATGGCACCCCACTCCAGTACTCTTGCCTGGAAAATCCCATGGACGGAGAAGCCTGGTAGGCTGCAGTCCATGGGGTCCGCAAAGAGTCAGACACGACTGAGCGACTTCACTTTCACTTTTCACTTGGTGACTCTAGACGCTTAAATTTTGCTTGTCTGTAAAATTTGATCTCTCCATCAAATCTGAACAAGAGCCTTGCTGTGTAAAGTATTCTTGGTTGTGGATTTTGCCCTTTAATCACTTTAAATGTATCATTCTACTCCCTTCTGGATTGCAGCATTTCTGCTGAAAAGTCAGCTGATAGCCTTATGGGAGTTCCCTTATATGTAACATCTTGTATTTTCCTTATTTCTTTTAATATTATCTTTTTATCTTTAAATGTTGCCATTTTAATTACAATGTGAATTGGCATGTTCCTCTTTGACTTAATCCTGTATGAGACTTTCTTCGCTTCTTGGACTTTGATGTCCTTTCCTAGGTTATGAAAGTTTTCATTTATTATATCTTAGAAAATTACGTTCTCAGTCCCTTTCTGTATTCTTCTTCTTGGATCCCTATAAATATGCAAATATTAATGTGATTGAAGTTGTCCCAGACAACTTTAGGACCAGTTGTCTTAAAGTGGTCTCACTTCATTTCATTCTTTCTTTTTCTTGATCAGCATCAGTGACTTTTGGTACTGTCTTCCAGTTTGCTGATCCACTTCTTTGTATCATTTAGTCTATTGTTGATTACTTCTAGTGTATTTTTCATTTTAGCTATTGTATTCTTCCTCTCCATTTGGTTTTTATTTTCATTTTCTAACTCCTTGTTTAAAAATCTTAACATCTCTGTGCATTCATCCCAGGGGATTCTAGGGCTGGTGCCTGCCCACTGACAGGTAGAGTGTCCCAGGGTCTCTAGCTGGAGGGCCTTGCAGATTCCACGTCTAGGGTCTGTGCACTGGTATATGGGGGTGGATCTTGGTCCCTCTGGAACACAGCACCATGTCCAGGGGCAGCTCTGGGTCAAGGGTTCTTAAGCAGCCTTTTTGGTAATGGGTGGGTCTGTGACCTTGCCTGGTTAGTTGGTTGGCCTGAAACGTCCCAGCATTAGTGCCTACAGACTACTAGGCCTGGTTGGAGCTGGACGTTGGGGCTAATAAGCTAGAGAAAAGATTCCAAATGGTGCTTGCCAGCTGAAATCCACGTGGTAGAAGGAGCTCCCACAAGAGCTGCTGCCAGTGTCTATGTCCGCAGGGTGAATTGGCCCCTACCTCTTCAGGATACTCTCCATGGTCAGCAGGTAAGTATGGCCCAGGCTCCTATCAACCTACAGTTTCTGCCCTGGGTCCCAGAGCATTTTGTGTATACCCTCTGAAAGTGAAGTCTCTCTTTCCCCCAACCACATGGAACTTCTGAAAGTAACCCCACTGGCCTTCAAATTCAAATGGTGTGAGTGCTTGTCTTTCCAATAAAGGACCCTCCTGCTGGGGAGCCAGATGTGGGGCTGAGAACCCTCATTCCTATTCTCTTCTTTGTAAATCATCCACCAGGGGTATGGGTTTTGACTATACCACAACTCCATTTCTCCTATATATCTCCATGTAGGAAAGGTTCCTACATAGGAACCTTGATATGTAGGTTCCTTCTCTATATCTTTATCTGCAGAATATCTTTCCTACTAGGTTCTCATCTTTTTCATCCATAGTTGTTCTGTAAGTAGTTGCAGTTTTGGTGTTCCCGCGAGAGGAGGTGAGCTTAGGTTCTTTCTACTCTACCTGCTTGGGAACTCAGTATGTTTGTCTTTTGATTGGAGATTTCAGTCTACTTACACTTAAAGGAATTATTGATAGGTATGGATTTACTGGACTTCCCTTGTGGCTCAGATGCTAAGGAATCTACCTGCAATGCAGGAGACCCAGTTTCGATCCCTGGGTCAGGAAGATCCCATGGAGAAGGGAATGATTACCACTCCAGTATTCTTGCCTGGAGAATTCAATGTACAGAGGATCCTGTTGGGCTATAGTCCATGGGGTTGCATAAAGTCAAACACTAACTAATGGAAAAAAAATGGAGTTACTATTGACATTTTCTTCATTTTCTGACATCTTTGTAATTCCCTTTTCCCCATCTTCTTTTCGTACTCATTTTTTTTGTGCTTTGATAATTTTCTCAAATGTCATGCATAGATTTCTTTGTGTTTATACTTTGTGTATCTACTACAGATTTTTGCTTTGTAACTATTGTGATGCTTACATGCAATGTATTATATTTCTAACAGTTTGTATTCTTCACCTCTGTGATTTCTGCTTTGTACTTTCTTATTTATTCTGTTTCTTTGTTGATATTCTCACTTTGTTCTTGCTTCTTGACCTCAGTGAGCATCTTTATGACTGTTATCTTGAACTCTTTATCAGGTAAATCACACATTTCCATTTCATTCATTAAGATATGTTTTTGGAGTTTTATCTTGCTCCTTTATTTTGGAACACATTTCTCTATATTCTTCATTTTTTTGGTCTCTATTTTGTTTTCTGCACATTAGATAAAATAGCTACTACCTCTCTTAGTCTTGATGGAGCTGTCTTAGTTAGGAAATGAACTGTTAATCGGCCTAAGCCCAGGCTTTTGGTTATTATTCTAACCTTTGTCATCTTCCAAGCCTCATCTCTTGTTCTTAGTGGCTCCTGGTAGTTTGCCAAGACCTGTGCCTGTTGCAAAAGGGAGGGTCACAATGTCGACTGAAGAAAGAAAAAAAGCACAACCCAGAAGTTGAGAATTAAGTTTTATTTGAGGCATTATTGAGGTCTAAGCCTGGGAGACAGCCTCTCAGATAGCTCTGAGAAGGTGCTCTGCAGAGGTAAGGGAAGACCCAAAATATATGTAAACTGTTTTGCTGGGAAAACCTCTAGTCAAGTGTACAAAGATTACTGCTAATAACAAAGAAGAGATATCTCAAGTTAGTTATTTTAGTGCTTTTCTATGTATGGGAACATGCAAGAATCTGGGAACATTTAAAATTTTTCCTTAGATAGACATCTTAACCATCTAGGGCTAGTATCCTATTTTTAACCATCCTGAAGTCCCTCCCCCCCCCCCACCCCCGCCCCAGGGAGTACTGTTAGATGCAGCTGCAATGGCTGATGGCTTGATGGGGCAACATTTGTCATTTACTGAAGTAACAAGTCGCGTTTTTTGTCCCCAGCAGGCCATAGCTAGATGCACGCTGATCCTCAGGCAGCAGGTGGGAGAGTCTGTAGCTAGGGCCCTGCTAGGGAGAAACTGGGAGATGGTCTTCTTCGCCTGCTTTTCTTCTGGCATGTGCTGGGTCTGGATGTGTATCTGTGCAGTCTACTCCTGAGCCTGCCAATGACTCTTTCTTTGTTTACTACAATCCTGTAGGACTTTTGAATGCAAGCACCTTTGGCTCTCTAAGCCATGTGATTCGGGGGCCTATCACTTGGGTGCCTTCACCAAAGTTGCAGTGCCAGACATGTGTGCCAGTACCCCCAGGGAGATACTGTCAAACTGGAGCAAGCTTAAAGGTGTCCACATTCTTCCCCGTTGCCCAGAATGGGTCAAAGTCAAGCCCTAAATGTGTGCTAAATTAAAAGCTAAGCCCTCGGGCAGCAGCTTTTAAAGTATGCAAATAGGTGTCTTTCAGGGAAAGACTGGGAAATAGATATTTCTGTTTGCTCCCTCTCTGCTGAGCCCTGGAAGGGCTGAGCCAGGTAACTGTTGTTTCTTTGTTTACTACAGTCCTGCTGCTGCTGCTAAGTCACTTCAGTCGGGTCTTACTACAGTCCAGATGGACTCAAATACAAGCCCCAGGGGCTGTTGTAGCCAGGCAATCCTAGGGTTCTGTCCCTTGGGCATCAGGTACAACAGCAGGAGGACCAGACATGTGTGTAAGCTTCCACGGAGATGTTGGCAGTTTGCAGTGGACTCAGATGAGAAGCAGAAGGTGGTGTTGCTGGTTTCTCTGGTCCAGGAGGGGAGAGATTGTAGTCAGCCCCTAGAAACCTGGCTTTCAGGCAGCAGCTTTCAAGTATGCAAATAGATCTCTTTCACAGAGAATTTCTGTGGGAGATGGGAGTTTTGTGGAGCTTTCCTGGTGGCTCAGATGGTAAAGAGTCCACCTGTAATGCAGGAGACCTGGGTTCAATCCCTGGGTTGGGCAGATGCCCTGGAGAAGGAAATGGCTACTCATTCCAGTATTCTTGCAAGGAGAATCCCATGGACAGAGGAGCCTGGCAGCCTACAGTCCATGGGTTTGTGAAGTCAGAAACGAGTGAGCGACTAACACTTCCACCTTCACTTTCTGTGTTGAGCAGTTTCTTTGTTTGCTTTGGTCTTGTGGGCACAAGTCCCATTGGCTTTGAGAGGTAGATGTTTTGGGGTGCCTCCCTCAGTTGGGAGTCTTACAAGCTGGGATGCTAAATGTGGGGTCCAATCCCTTCTCTTCTCAGGGAGAAACGGGGAGGTGGAAGTTCTCTCCCAATTGTATGGGACTATGACTAGGGTCAGGATTATGGCAAAAGTGTGTCTCAGTCTTTCCTACCCATTTTGATATGGGTCACACGGGTATTTCTAGCTAGTGGAGGTGATGGAATTAGAGATGAGCTGTTTCAAATCCTGAAAGATGATGCTGTGAAAGTGCTGCACTCAATATGCCAGCAAGTTTGGAAAACTCAGCAGTGGCCTCAGGACTGGAAAAGGTCAGTTTTCATTCCAATCCCAAAGAAAGCCAATGCCAAAGAATGCTCAAACTACCGCACAATTGCACTCATCTCATGATGTTCAAGCTGGTTTTAGAAAAGGCAGAGGAACCAGAGATCAAATTGCCAACATCCACTGGATCATGGAAAAAGCAAGAGAGTTCCAGAAAAACATGTATTTCTGCTTTATTGACTATGCCACAGCCTTTGGCTGTGTGGATCACAATAAACTGTGGAAACTTCTGAAAGAGATGGGAGTACCAGACCACCTAACCTGCCTCTTGAGAAATCTGTATGCAGGTCAGGAAGCAACAGTTAGAACTGGACATGGAACAACAGGCTGGTTCCAAATAGGAAAAGAAGTACATCAAGGCTGTATATTGTCACCCTGCTTATTTAACTTCTATGCAGAGTACATCATGAGAAACGCTGGACTGGAAGAAACACAAGCTGGAATCAAGATTGCTGGGAGAAATATCAATAATTTCAGATATGCAGATGACACCGCCCTTATGGCAGAAAGTGAAGAGGAACTAAAAAGCCTCTTCATGAAAGTGAAAGAGGAGAGTGAAAAAGTTGGCTTAAAGCTCAGCATTCAGAAAATGAAGATCATGGCATCTGGTCCCATCACTTGATGGAAAATAGATGGGGAAACAGTAGAAACAGTGTCATACTTTATTTTGGGGGGCTCCAAAATCATTGAAGATGTGCAGCCATGAAATTAAAAGACACTTACTCCTTGGAAGAAAAGTTATGACCAACCTAGATAGTATATTCAAAAGCAGAGACATTACTTTGCCAACTAAAGTCCGTCTAGTCAAGGCTATGGTTTTTCCTGTGGTCATGTATGGATGTGAGAGCTGGACTGTGAAGAAGGCTGAGCACCGAAGAATTGATGCGTTTGAACTGTGGTGTTGGAGAAGACTCTTGAGAGTCCCTTGGACTGCAAGGAGATCCAACCAGTCCATTCTGAAGGAGATCAGCCCTGGGATTTCTTTGGAAGGAATGATGCTGAGGCTGAAACTTCAGTACTTTGGACACCTCATGAGAAGAGTTGACTCATTGGAAAAGACTTCGATGCTGGGAGAGATTGGGGGCAGGAGGAGAAGGGGACGACCGAGGATGAGATGGCTGGATGGCATCACTGACTCGATGGACGTGAGTCTGAGTGAACTCCAGGAGATGGTGATGGACAGGGAGGCCTGGCGTGCTGCGATTCATGGGGTTGCAAAGAGTTGGACATGACTGAGCGACTGAACTGAACTGAACTGAACTCAGCTAGTTTCTGGATTTCTTCCAGAGGAAATTGCTTCATTATAAGCCTGTGGATTTGGAGTGTCTGGGGAAGGAGGTGCATTCACAAGGTTCCCATGTCGCCATCTTGGATCAGAACTCCAGTGATAGTCTTCTGTTTGTCTTTCATTTCATATAAGATGTCCATCTGGCCCTGGTATCAAGGCTCTGCGACCTCATAAAATAAATTGAAAAGTGTTTGCTATTTTCTAATTTTTGAAACAGTTTTTATAAAAATCAGTGTTATTTATTCCTTAAATTAAAAAAAAAATCACCAGGAAAAACACAAGTCCATAAATTTTCTTATGGGAATGTTTTAAATGATGAGTTCAATTTTTTAAATAGTGATAGGATTATTCAGATTTCCTGTTTCTTCATATGTCAGTTGGTAGGTTTATTATTTTGAGAATGTTCATATCACCTTAATTTTATTGGTATAAAGTTGCTCATAATATCTTCCAATGATTTTTTGTCAATGAAATCTTTAATGATATTCTTTAATTTCCTTTGGGGCTTCCCAGGTGGTGCTAGTGGTAAAGAACAAGCCTGTCAATGCAGGAGATATGAGAGAGGTGGTTTCGATCCCTGGGTCAGGAAGATCCTCTGTAAGAGGGCATGGCAACCCACTCCAGTAATCTTACCTGGAGAATATCCATAGACAGAGGAGCCTGGCGAGCCATAGTCTATGGGGTTGCAAAGAGTCAGACATGACTAAAGCAATTTACCATGCAAAAATTTCCTTTACATTATTGGTTTTTTGTGTTTTCTCTCTTTTTTTTCTCGATTAGCCTTTCCAGAGGTATATAAGGTTTGTTAGTTTTTCCTAAGCCACCTTTTGAAAATTTAAAATTCTATGTACTATACAGTACAAAATTGTATTAACTGTCTTCAATTTACAGTCTTTGGGTTTCATTTGCTCTTTTCCCTACTTCCTTGAGAAAGCTACTTTGATAAGATTTTTAGAATTTCCTCTTTTCTAGTATTTGCACTCAAGGCCATAATTTCCCTCTAAGCACAGCTTTAGCTGTATCCCACAAATTTTGAGACGCTGTATTCTTTACTCAGTTCAAAATATTTTCTAAACGTTCATAATAATTTCTTCTTCTTGGCCCATGGGTTATTTAGTAGTGTATTGCTTAGCTTTCAGATTTGGGGTAATCTTTTCTAGATATCTTCTTTTATTTAGTTCTAATTTTATTCACTGTGGTCTGAGACTGTACTCTCTCTGATTTAAGTCCTTTGAAATATGTTGAGACTTGCTTTATGGCCTGCAAGGGTACTATTTTGGTAAAATGTTCCACGTGCACTTGAAATCTTGTGCAAGACTGAAAGTATATAATCAAATACTCTTGTTCATAAATTAATTGGATTTGTTCTTTCTCCCCTTCTGTTTAGCATGGCTATATTATTTATTGGAAATGCAGTTGGGTTCATTTGTTTTCAATTTGCTTTCGCTTAGAAATTTTCTTCCTTCACATCCTTATCAATTTACTATTTTAATATGAAGAACATTAATATAATTCTAAAAATCAAACCTATGCAAACAAGGACACTCAGAAAAGTGCCATTTCCTCCTGTATTCCTACCTGTCTTCATCTAGGTAACCAACATTATCATTTTGTAACTTATTCTTCCTCTGTTTTTTTAAATGATAAGTAATTGTACATTGTTACTTTATTACCTCTTCTTTCTTTTATGCAAGGTTGCATGTAGCTCTTTCACAGTTTGCCTTTTTCATTTAATAGTTATCTCCCAGAGATTACTCCACCTCAGTTTATAGAGATTTTTCTCATTTTTTGTTTACAGATGGAAGTATTCTACTGAACATACGATCCATATATTCAATCAGTTTCCTGTGCTTAGACATTTAGGCAGTTTCCTAAAAATAATACTGTAATTAATTGCTTTGTGCATATGTATTTTTGTGTTAGTTGCTCAGTCACGTCCAACTCTGCAACCCCATAGACTGTAGCCCACCAGGCGACTCTGTCCATGGGATTCTCCAGGCAAGAATATTGAAGTGGGTAGCCATTCCCCACCCAGGGATCAAACCCAGGCCTCCTGCCTTGAAGGCAGATTCTTTATAGTCCGAGTCACCACGGAAGCCTTTTTTTTTTTAACTGTTGTGGGCTGTATCTTCAGGATAAATTCTTGGAAGTGGGATTGCTATACTGAAGGTTAGATGCATAAGTAATTGTATTTCTGCTGCTGCTGCTAAGTTGCTTCATTCGTGTCCGACTCTGTGCGACCCCATAGACAGCAGCCCACCAGGCTCCCCCGTCCCCGGGATTCTCCAGGCAAGAACACTGGAGTGGGTTGCCATTTCCTTCTCCAATGCATGAAAGTGAAAAGTGAAAGTGAAGTCGCTCAGTCGTGTCCAACTCCCAGCGACCCCATGGACTGCAGCGCACCAGGCTCCTCCATCCACGGGATTCTCCAGGTAAGAGTACTGGAGTGGGGTGCCATTGCGTTAGCTGGTGCCAAATTCCTCTCAGTAAGGGTTTTACATTCATACCCTTTTGCATTTCTTCCAACAATGTATGAGAGGGTCTGTTTTCCACAGCCAAGGAACAAAGCGTACCAAGCTTTTGAGTTTTTGCCAGTTTGATAAGAGAGATACAGTATTTCAATGAGTATTAACTTGGATTTATCTTTATATGAGTGAAGTTGAATATATTTTCATATGTTCAAAGCTCATATTTATATTTTTTTGTAAATTGCCTCTTCAGGTCTTTTATCCATTTTCTATTGAGTTATTAGTATTTACTTTTCTTCAAGTATTAAAGGTTTTTGTTTATTAACAACGCTGGCCCTTTTCTGTGATATCCACTGCAAACACTTTCTCTTAGTCTGTCATTTGTACTTTAACTTTGCTTATGATGTTTTGTTGCGTTGCCATATATTTCAATTTATCAATTGTTTGTTTATAACCTGAACTTTTTAGTTGCAATTTGAAACATTTTCCTAAATCTAGATTATAGAGTAATTCACCCATACTTACTTTCTTCTTATTACTGGTGAAGTTTTATTTCCTTCACTTACTTTTCTAAATTCAGAGTCTTTTCTTATATATGACGTGAGGATTGAGTCTTTTTTTTTTTCATGTAAAAAGTATTCATCCAATTATTCCAAGATTATTTATTTAAAAGATCATTGTTTCCCCAATAAGTGTAGATACCACCTTTATAATATACTAGATTTCTGTTCCATTACATTCTGTCTCCTCATGAGCCCAATACTGCACTGTTCTAATTATAGAGGTTTAGTAGCATTAACAGCCAGAGGACTAGATCCCACCCCCATCTATAGCTCTTCCTATTCACTCTTTATCTACATATCCTTGTATATTTATTTTTCTTTTATAGCTTTATTGAGGCATAATTGACAAATAAAATTATAAGATGTTTAAAGTATACAATGTAATAATTTGACATCATGTGAACTTTAGTTTCAATATGTCTGGCTTAATAATAAATTGTGTCAATATTTCTGTTTGGTTACATTAAATTTACAAATTAATATAGTAGAAATGAGATTGCAATTATGTTGAGGCATCCTAAGCAACAGGATTATTTTCCTACTTGTTCATATCTACTTTTATGTCCTTCAGGAGCATTTATACTTTTCTTTATATAAAGTTTTATTTCTCATTATGTTGGCTTCTAAATGATTTATCTTTTTTATTGCTATTATTATAAATAAGATTTTCTTATTAGTTCTGTCTTCCACCTATTATTTATGTATATGAATGCTAAGGAGTTTTGTTACATTTATCATTGAGAAATATGGCTTTTAACATTATAAAATGTCATCAGCCTCATTTTATGCTTTGGGCTTCAATTCTACCTTATTATGAAATTTTCAATTTCTGACTTACTGTTTTCGTTTGCCTGTGGTTAATCTGTGCATATATTTTTAGCCTTGAATCACTGCAGTTTGGCTGCATCTCTTACATTCAACATTGAATTTAGATTTTCAGTACTGGATAAACTTGAGAATCATATTATTTTAATAGATGAGTTAAGCTCTTTCATGTTTATTGATATGACTTATGTTTGGAGAAGGAAATGGCAACCCACTCCAGTATTGTTGCCTGGAGAATCCTATGGACAGAGGAGCCTGGCAGGCTATAGTCCATGGGGTTGCAAGAGTTGGACATGACTTAGTAACTAAAGAGAGAGAGCGATGTTTGGTGCCAGCTGTGATTTATGTTGCAATTTCTGTGAGCATCATATTTTCTCTCTTCATTCACAGTATGGTCTTTGCTTTTATTTTTTATTGTTTGCCTTTGGCTATTTATGAAGTTTTATGTTACTCTTGTAATGTTTAACCTGATATTTATAATATTTTTGATTCCTTTTTTCTTATTTAACCCTTTATTATCTCAAAATGTTTAATGGTTCCCCAATCTCAGAATAGACTCCAGTATCCTTGCTATGACCCATAAAGCCTTCCATAACCTTCTTTTAAACTGTTCCTCTGAGGTTTTTTCTTATGACTCTCCACTCACTCACTGAACTCCAATATCATGACTTTCTTGATCTGTCTCAAACATGTTCTCATCTCAAGGCCTTTGCAGTTGGGTTACTTCTTTCTGAATGCCCTCCCTCGAAATTTTTATACTATTTACTCTCTCACTTCATTCAAGTCTAGAATCATATTTTTTTCTCATCATCAAAAGAATTCCTGACCGTATATTTAAAAATCACTACTGTATTGATCTCTAGACCCTTGTCCGACATGATTTCTCTTCAAAGCACATGCCACAACTTGCCATTGTTAATAAAAGTCACAGATAGATACTAAAGGCTAAAGAAAATATTTGAATGTTCCCTTCAACTAAAGAACATAATTCTCATGGCATCTTGGCATTATTAAAATGCTGCCCAGCTAAAGTTCTAAAACTCAAAAGCCTGGGTCAAGTATATTGAGGGTCTCAAATAGACAACAATACTAGAAACACACTTGGCAATGGCTTGATGCTGCCTAACCACCAGATGAGAGCCCTGTTGAAGTTTTTCTCTAGGCTGTTTCCGTATCACAAATTGGAACTTTTACCCACATCTTGTTTTGATTGAACCTGTGAGCCAGTTTTCTTTCATTCCCTCAACCATTCCAACAGAAATCTAGAATAAGAGTAATTCTGAACCCTAAAACTAACAGTGTGAGACCCTCCAGAACGGAAGCCTAGCACCAGCTGCCCTATTTTCCAACTTCATGCTACATAAAGCAGAGAAGAGAGGCAGGTGGAGTTGATGAGGTATAGCATAGTAACCCAAGGCTTCAAAATGTGTGCCAGATGAAAAGGCAATTGGAGTGGGCTTCTAAGTACCAGCATAATCTTGTAATTCTGGCAAAAGTTTGTGAGTGAAAGATAGCCCAGTCCCAGATGGTTTGCCTGTGGTCTGTGGCTACATTGTAGAATCCTGTCATGGCAGAATCTGGTCCTCAACTTTGTTCAAACTTCCGTAGGTAATGAATACCTTTCTAAACAGTAGTGGTTATTGTATACCGGTGAACTAATAATAAGTAGAGGAATATCTCCAGGGCAAGGATAGGCTGGAGAATGGGTCATGGGGAAATAATTTTTAAAATGGTTCTCCAGGACTAAGAGATTAAACCAGATGAAACTGTATTTGAAAAATGCAGGAGAACAAATTGTAGCTATTTACATTTCTGCTCTGAAGGCAAAGCTTATGTTTTCTGTAAAAGGGCTTCTTGCTAAGGACTATTAACTTGAGGGGAGATTTACCACCAAATGATAGTTTAATGGCCAGCATCAAAACTGTGTTACTTTGCTGTGATTTCATGGAAAAAATAAATGTATCTCAGTAAAGAAAACTTAGTCATATTTTAGAAACTCAGGCCTTTCTCATGATATAAAACAGTGATGACATTTTAGGAAGAGAAACACTAACATGGATTTCCCTTTTAGAAACTATTCAGTTCAACAAATGTTTAATAAGCACTTGCTGGTTCATGACACTCTACTAAGTACCAAGGGGGTATAAAGAGAAGTAAATATACCCCTTTATCTCAAAGCATTTGTAATTTTGCAAAGAATATTCCAACAGCTAAATTTTCTGCAGTATACGGTAAGAGAGAGTAACCATATATAAACGACCCACCTCACCCACATTTATAGTAGCTGATTTTTTATCTCTGCTTCAAAAGGACCTTTCTAGTTGAAAAAAGAAAACTCCACAAAATGATCTCTTAGAACTGCCAAACAACTTAGTATTAGACAAATATAATCAGCAGTGATGAGAAAACATGATGGACTGACTGATGAGGTGGAAAGATGTTTGATTGCTGGATGTGTGATAAGACAGTGAATCTGTATGCCTAGAAGCCAAATAGTGATTTCTCCAAAGGGTTGTTATACTTCTAAACTCCTAAGAAAAAGAAAATTGAAACATTAAAGACATTTTCAGTTTGAGCAAGGGAGTATTTGAGAACTTGAGGAGTTGAGTCTATTGACAGGACCTCATAGTTCTGGGGAAAATTACAAGAAATAATAGCATTATGTAATGTAAGGAAGAGGAAGAAGAGATGGCCAGGCATGGAGTATAAGTAAAGATCCTTGGCGGAGGTGGCATTTAATTGCAGCTTGAAGAGTATGGTTGGATCAAGTCTTTGGGAAAGAATGATTGAGTCAGGGGGACCAGGGTGAGCAAACACGAATCTCTGAATTTGCTAGAAATCTTGTGTGAAGACATAATTTCTCTGTTGGGTTGGTAAGAGCTGAGGAAGCAAAGAGTTTGCAGCTAGTTCACTGAGTGTGCTCATTTGAAATTGATTGAATAAGCAATGAAGGAAATGTAAGGTGTCAAGAATAATGTGATAAAATTAGGATTTTAGAAATATAACTTGGATAGAGTAATGTGAAAGACAAATAGAGTACTTGTGACAGTCAGCTAGACCAGAAAGAACACAAGGACTCTATCTCAGCTTGTTTCCCGCACATTAACTAGCATGTTGCTGAGCACCTGGTACACCTTCCAGAAATACTTCATTCACTCAGCACTGAATTACAGAATGTTGTTGTTCAGTTGCTAAGTTGTGTCTGACTCTGTGGCCCCATGAAGTGAAGCACGCCATGCTTCCCTGTCCTTTATTATCTCCCAGAGTTTGCTCAAACTCATGTCCATTGAGCCAGTGATGTCATCCATCCAACTCATCCTCTGTCACCCCCTTCTCTTCTTGCTCTCAGTCTTTCCCAGCATCAGGGTCTTTTCCAATAAATTATTGGCTCTTCACTTGAGGTGACCAAAGTATTGGAGCTTCAGCTTCAGCATCAATTTTTCTAATGCATATTGATTGCCTTTAGGATTGACTGGTTTGATCTTGCTGTCCAAGGGACTCTCAAGTCTTCTCCAGCACCACAGTTTGAAAGCATCAATTCTTGGGCACTCAGCCTTCTTTAATTACAGCCTCAGTTCAGTTCAGTTCAATTCAGTTGCTCAGCTGTGTCCGACTCTTTGCGACCCCATGGACTGCAGCACACTGGGCTTCCCTGTCCATCACCAGCTCCAGGAGCTTGCTCAAACTCATATCCATTGAGTCGGTGATGCCATCCAACCATCTCATCCTCTGCCGTCGCCTTCTTCTCCTGCCTTCAATCTTTTCTAATATCAGGGTCTTTTCCAAGGAGTCAGTTCTTCACATCAGGTGGCCAAAGTATTAGAATTTCAGCTTCAGCATCATTCCCTCCAAAGAAAACCCAGGGCTGATCTCCTTCAGAATGGACTGGTTGGATCTCCTTGCAGTCCAAGGGACTCTCAAGAGTCTTCTCCAACACCACAGTTCAAAAGCATCAATTCTTCGGCACTCAGCTTTCTTTATAGTCCAACTCTCACATCTATACATGACCACTGAAAAAAACCATAGCCGTGACTAGACAGACCTTTGTTGTCAAAGTAATGTCTCTGCTTTTTAATATGCTGTCTAGGTTGGTCATAGCTTTTCTTCCAAGGGGCAAGCATCTTTGCATTTCATGGCTGCAGTCACCATCTACAATGATTTTGGAGCCCAAGAAAATAAAGTCTCTCACTGTTTCCATTATTTCCCCATCTATTTGCCATGGCTATTAATTACAATTTATCTGTTAGTTACAGAATGGCTACCACATATAAGCATTTCTAGAGGATAAAGAAATGGAAACGTACCACTGTTTCCTAGAAACTTAAAATCTTTATTGATTGGTTATGAATTCAAATGTTTTAAGGGTTATCCAAGGTTCAGTTGCCCAGGTGTTTTGAAATGGATATCAAAACACTTTCCAGGATATCAGTAGTCAGGACTAAGCCTCAAGAATTAGTTAAGCAAAAGATTATAAACTGCGTGAAACAAGCAAAATTGGCTCTCTTTTTATTTCTACATTGTTCTTGCCTTTTTTTTTTTAATTGAGATTGAAAGGATATCTAGGAAACCAGAATGGAAAATATCAGATCTGACTACAGGGGACAATCAGGAACCCTATGAAAGATGTGTGTGTTTCTTGAGTCAGGGTTGTATATTTCCAATGCATGAAAAAAAAAAATCCCTCTCTTAGCCAAACTCCCTAAGCCAATGTCCAACTTGCTTCATAGACATTATCCAAATATGTATAATATAGACAATAGCTGCTTGACAGATAGGACTTTGGAATCAGGACGAGGAAGAGACTTTGTGGTTGAAAATATAATGGTAATCTTTATTTTCATAATGCTGAGCATGCCCATGGCTTGCCTTCATCCTAATCCCTGAGGAGAGAAATAACTGGATTCAAGCCAGTGGGTCAAGATCCAGTGTAGCACATATGCTTATTCCTGATGCAGGTAGGAGGTCCCAGAGAACAGCATATTCCATAAAACCTTGGGCAGCAGAGAGAGATGACCATATGCTCTTCTTACCACAACCACTTGTCATTTTCCACTCCTCTTCCCCCTGCAGGTGACTGACAATCAGAAGTTTAACATTTCTTCCAACAAAAAGCCACCACAAGCAATACAGCTCAGCTTGTTTTCCAGCAAGCACTGTTTCTGAGCCAATGTTTGGTGTTAGAAGTGACAAGTCAAACCTATGATGTTATTTCCCTCTCCCTCAATCACAATTTTTTTTTTTTTGTTACATCTTAATCCAGGGTGTTAGAAACAGGACTCTCATAGAATGAAAAAAAGAAAAAGTCTTGCTAAGGAATTCTGTCTCTTTTTTGCATATTCTCCCACTGAACATGTGTTCAAAGGAACTTCTCACCTCATCAGTAATCTGTATCTCAGCTATCACTTCATTTTAAGGAAAAAAACTTTTATTTCTTTCATTTTTTTAGAGAACACACACAGTCTTGTAGGAAGTGAGAGAAGGAAGCAATCACAAATTCTAGTCAAGGATGCACTGAGATATACTAAGCTTGTTGTGGTCATTACCTTTACTGAGAAGAACTGAGAAAGCTGAGGTCTTACAGATCCTTAATCCTCAAGGAAAGATTTATCATAATAACTAATCTATGTTTGGACTAGGAAGCATGTATAAAAACCTCTGAAATGTATACCACAAGGATCATGACCAAAGAGCTTCTATGCTTGATAAGAGTTTGTGTGAGAATCTGGATACATGCTGTAAATTGAGAAGGTGCACCATCACTAAAGCCCCCAGATTAAGGTTTCATTTAATTCCGTGTTAAACATGGTTCGCCCTATTGCCAATCACTCTGCCTATTTTTCTGCTCCATCTGTTTTTATCTCCACCAATAACATTATATAAAGGATGTTGCCCTGAAAATACAATATCCTTTTGCACAGATTAATCAAATCTTTTAGAAATGAACACATATTAGCTTCTGCCACATCCAGCTTAGACTGAACTTGACCATCCTGGACAGCATGCCCATTACTCTGTAATAGCATTATGCCTATGACAGCAAACGAATCTACTGTTACTTCTTAAAAAGATGCAAAAGTTCTTCCCAGAGAAAGCAGTGATTCTCCCTCTCCCCTCAGGATATTGTTTATCTTGGAATCATACTGCTGGGATTGGAAAGTCTACCTCCGATACATAGGCTTTTAGAAATACTGTTGATGTGGTCACTATTGTAATGTCTAGATGTCCATCTAGAGACCTTGATTCTTTGCCTCCAAGTATGGTAGAATCATTATTGCCAATAAACCCCAGTGCATAGATCTTCATTGAAGTTTTTTTTTTTTCCCATAGAATTGAGGTTTCCCTCTAAAGTGTTTCAATTATGCTTGAGCCATTTCACATGGAAAGAGTCATAAACTTGTTTTTAAAGTCACTTAAAAAGATTTTTAAATGTCTTATCACTGCCCAAATGTAAAGGATAAAATGCATACAATGTAAAAGTGGTTCTTTCTTAGTCTTCATTTTTTTGCTTAAAATTCTGTCTCTGAATTTTTCACTTTCCTCCAAACTAAATTCTATAACATATTTATCACATTTAAAGTCCTTGTCTTCTGATTCCAACATCTGAACTACTTCTACTGACTATTTTTTCTCTTTATTGTAAATCACCTTCTCCTGTTTCTTTGCCCATCACATAATTCTTGGTTTCATGCTGGACATTGTATATGTAAAAAAAAAGAATGAAACAAACATTAACTCCTTGAAAAGAGCATAACCTTTGTCTTCAGACTGCTAGTGTAAAAAGTTGAGTCAGTTGGATCAACTAATCTATAACTGAACTGGATTTGGGATTTGTTGGAACTTTTGTTAAATTCAGTTTACCACTTGCTTCAAAGATTTGAGGGTAAGATCGGAGCTTTGCCTTCCTCAGGGCTTAGGATTTCATTATTAGTGAGAATCTTGAGTTTCCTCTGCATTCTATCATCAAGCTGTCAGCTCTTGAAATTGGTGGAGATCCTCTTGTTTTATGACACAGCCATCAATCTTTTAGGCTTTTGTGCCTTGTGAAATCTCCCCATCATATGACCCTGCCACAAGGCAGCCACCTGCCATTTGGAAGACTAATGCCTTAAAAAAAAAAATAAAAATGAAGCATTGTACTTGATGAAGGCCCATGCTCCTTAAAGTAAGTCTCTATCAGATCTCTTGGCCCACCCACCACAGATTTGGGCACTCTAACCCTGTACACTTGATTGAAGTGCTATAGTAAAGAGTTGACGGGTGAGAGTATTCTTGCTTGGGTTTGGATTTGCTCAGGATTCTAATCTATCATGCCATTCCATAGCTGGCCATGAAAAGATTAGTACATATTGAACTTGTTTCTCCTTGCCCCCATCTGTGGTAGGTTTCCTTCTTTTTCTACCATGTCTTCAGAAGTGAAAGGAGTGGTGGTATTCTTTTCTCCTAGGAATTGCTTATCCCTTTCTGTTTGTTTTATTTAGATTTCTTTGCATCCTCAACTCTCCAATGACTTTTTTAGAAATAGGATTTTGTGACCTATCTAGTTTCATCTGACTGTCAGAGTGGGAGCAGCAGTCTCTTAAAACATTCTCCATTCTAACTGGAAGCAGAAGTTATACATAAAAAATGGAAGTTGTCTTTCTTGTTCCCCAGGTGCATCCATGAGAGTGTGTCAATAAACACACACACTTTATTCATTTATTAAATCATTTCTTTCTCTCTGTCATGTGTATTTAACTTTTAAAATAACTGTTTAGCCTGCCATGCATATGCTCTACAGCAGTCTCTTTTTTTCCCCAATAGTATGTTATGTGTATATTTCCCTACCAGTACAGGTGAAATTACTACATTCTTTTGAACATCTGTTTTCCATCATATAAGATGAATTATAATTTATCCAAGCAATTTCTTACTGATGGACATTTAGTCATTAAGTGTTTTACTATTATAAATACTGTATTTGTGAGCAGTCTTTAAAATGGTATGCAGGGTTTTATGAGCATTTCTAAAGTTGAATTTCTCAAACTAAAATAATTACTTTGAAGGTGTTTCCTACTTCTAAAACATGACATTAATTAAACACAATCTAAGTTTTCCAAATGGCTCTGTGATGTCATTATGACTCTATCCCCCTCTACAGTGAGGGATAGCCCTCTACTGTGATTCCCTTATCACTTGTTGACAAGCGTTGGACTGTTTGACCAATATGAAAGCCATGGGTCACAATAACCCCAAGTATGCTCTATGGAGTAGTGATATGAATATTCCATTAAAGGGGGTTCTGTGATCAAGTTAGATGGGGAAACCCAGTATACACTAGCTACACACCCTTCTTTCTTAGAGATTCAGAGTACATTTCAATATACTACAGACTTTGTGAAGCCATGAAGAGGAATGATGATCTTTTTAACATTATTTAACCTAGTGTTTTCCACACCTATTGATCAAGTAACTTCTCATTGCCTATTATATATTTACATCCTATAAAAAGAACGCAGTATCAGACATACTGCTCTAAGTAATTGTTTCCTTTAAAAATCAATCCAAATGTTCTGTTTCTTCTATCTCTTTCCTTGTGATTAGACTTTGAGCACTTTTCATAATGAGTTACCTGTTTTTCCTGATCTCTGAGTCAGCAAGTCCAGAAAGACTACTCCCCCTCAGAGATGAGAACATGTCCTACTTGTTAGAATTGTTTATAAACTAAAAATAAGTGAACTTTAAAATCAGAGGACCTGATGAGCTCTCCCATGAGTCAATAAGGAGAACTCTAATACCTGAACTCTACCAAACTTATTTGGCCTTCCCACAACTCTTCTTTTCTTCTTTCATGTCAGTCATCTGTATTTTCCCATAAGTGAAGCATGATGTACTTGCTTATCCCCTGAATTCCTGATCTAGGCTGCTCTCTTGCATATTAAAGGCTTAAATAGAATGTGTGTATCCAACAGAAGGAAAATTCAGTAATCTTATTTGTAATAAGGTATCAGAAGAAAGTTGTGGAATTAAACAAGTGAGACTACGTGCTAGGTAGTCAGCATTAACTGCTCAATCCCAACCGTGATGCTAAGAAGTGCCCCTGAATCATCTTACTGACTTCACTCAACAATAGACCAAGAAAATACTATTTTTGTCCGAACAGATAAAGAACTGAGCACCAAGTGAAACTAAAAACAAATTTAAAAAAAAAAACCAGTTCATTTAAAGTCACAAAGAAAAACAAACCAAAAAAAAAAAGTGGCAGGACTGAGATCTAAATTTGCGTAATTTCAAAGACTGTCTTCAACCACTATAATATTCTGTCTGCTAAGAGGATGCGAGTGTGAGAGAAAGACAGAGATGGAGAAGGAGAACAAAACTAGCCAAAGTGTCTTTCCTAATGTGTCAGATTCACTAGAATGAGAATCAGAGACTGGAGGCAAGACCAGCAGGGGTAGGATTTCCACTGTGAGCCATCCATCTGGATCCCATTCCATACATTGTCCCATTTCTCCTCTGGAGCTTCCATTGACATTATAGACTCAACAGTAGAAATCTGCACTGCAGGTAAAGGCAATACAGAGCGTCTCTGAGTTAAGGGGAAAACAGGTCCAGAGGGTTTCACACATAGAAATTTGGCTTGATTCCTAATGAATTTGGATTATGTGAATTCAACACTGTTTTCTTTGTGGATAACCAATCAATGCAAGTATAAAAGAAGGCTTAGGTTAATCTTCAGCTGCAATCACACTTGAAAAAGCAAAGCACAGGTTTTCAAGCTCAAAAAATATTAGGCCTACTTGGTCTAGTGTCATGATAACCATTTGTCACATGCAAAACGCATATTTATTCAGCAAACACGTATTGGGCACTTCACTTTCAAGCACCATGTCAGTTGTCACAGTGCCTACACACACACTCAGTCATTGGAAAAAACTAACTGCTTGAGTGCTTCTGGGAAGATAATTTTTTTTAAACGGAAGATTAAAGAAAATATAAAAATATGTAAAATATATATATAATATAGAAAGTTAGTATACTACTAACTTTTGCCATACAAATAAACATTAGCAGTAAGTAATTTAAATGGCATCAGTGAAATAAAATTTTACATTAGAAATCTCATATTGATCCAACAGATATTTGCTGAGCAATTCCTACATGCTAGATATGTATTGGGTTTGGGGAATATGGGGGATGTGTAGGACAATTTTCAACCCCAAATAGCTTACCACTCAGTGGGGAAGAAAGACAAAAAAAAAAAAAAAAAAAGATAACCACATAAGAGGTATAATGGTATAAACAAAAAAAAGTGAAGAAAAGTCCTAAAGAATTAACCTTTCTAAAAATGCATAAAAGCTAGTTGACATCTTATGATTAGTCTTTGGAAATGTTAGTAAAAATTGGAGAGATCACAATTAAGTGTCCTCTCTTGCTGCTGCTGCTAAGTCACTTCAGTCATGCCCCACTCTGTGTGACCCCATAGACGGCAGCCCACCAGGCTCTTCTGTCCCTGGGATTCTCCAGGCAAGAATACTGGAGTGGGTTGCCATTTCCTTCTTCAGTGAATGCATGCATGCTAAGTCACTTCAGTCGTGTCCAACTCTGTGTGACCCTATGGACAGCAGCCCACCAGGCTCCTCTGTCTACGGGATTCTCTAGGCAAGAATACTGGCTGCTACTGCTGCTAAGTCACTTCAGTCGTGTCCAATTCTGTGTGACCCCATAGATGGCAGCCCACCAGGCTCCCCTGTCCCTGGGATTCTCCAGGAAAGATCACTGGAGTGGGTTGCCATTTCCTTCTCCAGGGCATGAAAGTGAAAAGTGAAAGTGAAGTCACTCAGTTATGTCCGACTCTTAGTGACCCCATGGACTGCAGACCACCAGGCTCCTCCATCCATGGGATTTTCCAGGCAAGAGTACTGGAGTAGGGTGCCATTGGTGGGCCGTCATTTCCTTCTCCAAGTGTCCTCTCTTACCAAAGAGGAAATCAGGCACAGAGGGAGAAGGTAGGTTGCTGAGGAAAGTCCTTGACCCCTAGGCTAGCGCTTTAATCACCCTTTGTTAGAGACAGTCAAAGAAGGCACTTGTCCTCTTGTAGACTTCTCACCCAGGAAGTTGCTGTATCTGATTTTCTACTGCACATCTTCTTAGGTTGGGGTGATCATTTGTGAGCAGGACCAAGTACTTACCTGAAATCAAAGGAAAATGCAAACAGTTAGAAATAAACAATTACAGAATATAACAGAGGGTACTTTCTTGAAAACTGTTTTACATTAGAACAACCTGCAGAGTGGTAACTGCTGGCATTGACTGAAACCCCCCCCTCTTCTTGGCATAACTGGAATGAAAAAAGCAGCTGCTCTATTTCTGCCATGTCACTGCTCAGAGGTTTGTTCATGTACCTCTTGTTTGTGCTGGACATATCTCTAGGTCACTAAGAGATACTGTCTTTTCCAGGAATTAGTTTAACTCTTTATTATTCATAAAATAATGAAACCTGGAAAACCAATATCCAGCTGCTATTCAGTCTGAATCCCCTTTCGGTTTTAGTCATTAAACTACGAGATAAAGAAACAAGAAAGTTGTAGAAAATAGATGGGAATCTTATTAAACAGGTTTGTGGATTTCAACCCCAAAACTATACTTCTTAAAGTTTATCATCTGGAGAGGTTATTCAAAAAGAGAAAATATTCATTGTATTAAACAAACTTGTAAGACAACAAGTTATAATAATAGTAAAAATCATGCAACCATCTTAAATATCAAATATTGGTAAGTTAGATCAACTTTTAGAACATTTAAAAGCCATTAAAAATACTAATGAATAGCTCTATAATTTCATGGGAAATTGTTTAACATAAGGTTTGTTTTCTGACATGATGGCCAATAAGCTAAAAATTTTGTAGACAATGTAACTACATACTCTGAAAGTCACCTAGAAGTGGAAATATTACAAACACCCTTTTAGTGCTAGCTAAGCACCCAGGAGAGTAAGGAAAATCCTAAAGGGTCAAAACCAAAAATGTGACCAAAGAGAAAGCATGGGTATTAGTCTGAGTGCCTGAAGTGAGTTTGAGGAATGGGATGCAGCTGGTAGTCTCTATAACATAAAAACTTGATTTTTAGTGTGCAGAAACCAACATCTTGAGTCTCAACTATTTGAGGAATTTTGAATTAAGCTCTCTATATAAAACCATGGGGTTGCAAAGAGTCAGACATGACCGAGCGACTGAACTGACTGACTGATATAAAACCAATAATTTCAAAAGACTCTAACTTCAGTGAAAGGCTAGAATTGAAGGGAAAAAGTCTGCCCATCAAAAAAGGGACACTGGAAGTTTATGTATTATACAATGTCCTAAGCTCAAGGAAAATTATATATGTAAAAAAAAAAAAAAAAAAAACGAAAAACCTCTGAAAACTCATAATGAATCTGTCTTCACTTGTGTTTGGAGTTCAGTTCTTTTTAGAGCTTTATTTGGCTGCATTGGGTCTTAGTTGTGGCATTTGGGATCCTAGTTGTGGCATGTGGGGTTTTTTTTATTGTTGTGGCGGCACCCTGGGCTTCTCTTTTGTTGCGGCGCGCAAGCTCAGTAGTTGGCATGGACTGAGTTGCCCTGCAGCATGTGGGACCTTAGTTCTCTGACCAGGGATCAAACCTGTGTTCCTTGCATTACAAGGCAAATTCTTAACCACCAGACCACCAGGGAAGTCCCTGGAATTTTGACTTTTATACCATCGCTTGGTCCAGGAAACAGGAAGCTGTAACATGCACATACGCAAATGGTCTTGGGAGCTTCTGTTTCTGATCATGCTGGAGGAGCCAAACTAGACTTGCCTCTCTCCATGAAAGCTCAGAAAATTGGGCAAAATACACAAAACAGTTCTTTTCAAACAGTGAACACAAAGCAGTGTAGGCCTATGGTCCCTAATAGAAGGGAAGAAAATGAGCTAAACTTTTGATTCCTCTAACTTCTGCTTGTAGGCATTTCCTAGACCACAGAGAAGGGAGAAAAAAAAAAAAAAAAACCCAAGCAGAACTCAACACGACCAGTGATTAGAGTAGACTGAAATAAGGGTTCAGGAAGGCTAAGGCGAAAGGAATTTGTGGGCTAGGGCACCAGAGAAGAGGAAACTACAGAGAACGCGGTCCAGAAGGTTTCACCGGGGTCCCTCTGATTGTGTTCGTGTGTGTGTGTGTGTGTGTGTGCGTGTGTGCTCAGTAGTGCCCGACTCTTTTGCCAACCCATGGACTATAGCCCACCAGGGTGTTGCTAAATGTCAAAGTGCACATGTGCAGGATGAAACTACATGAGACCAACCAAAGGAAAACTTGGGCATCAGAAGCTGGCCCATTCAGAGGGCATACAAGGCTGGGAAATAATGCTGTTCTGAAAACTTAGAGGAGAGTCAGCATTAGACCCTGAGTGTACTCGGTAGCAACCCCATGAGACCACACCTTACACCCTTTAGTGGGTGAAATAACTTAGCACTAGAGTAAAAGTTGCTTTAGCCTATAAAGAATTTTTAAAATATAGTCCAGAAAAGTAATGTGACCTGCAACTAATTAGCTGACTGTTAGAACAAAGTCCAACACTCTTTAAAAGGAGACAAATAATCCAGATATCCAACAATGTATAATATTCACAATGTTGAGCATTCAGTCAACTCTAATAGAGTTAGATTTCAGTATGATAACAGGACGCATTTCCAGGAGAAAAATCATTCTATAGAAACAGATCCAGAAATGACAAGAGATCATGGAATTGGTAGGCAAGGTCCTTAAAATAGCTGCCGTAAATATCCTCAGTGATCTAAAGGAAATTTGAACACAGTGAGGAGAGAAATAAAAAATATAAAGAAAAAACATAATTTTATAACTGAAAGTACATTATATTTAAATAAAATATGCACTAGGTGGGAGTAACAGCCAATTTTATACTGAAGAAATGATTATGAAACTAAAGTCAAAAGAGTAAAATTATTCAAACTATAAAGCAAAGAGAAAATAATGGAAGGAAAAAAGAAAGATTCTGTGACCTGTGAGACAGTAATGAGTCAACTAACCATGTACACTTAGAGTTCTAGAAGGGGGAACCTGCAAAAGAATGTTTTGGATTTTTTTTTAGTTGATGAAAACTATAAAGCTAAAAATCCAGTTAACTCAATGAACTCTATGGGGAATATATAAGGAAAATCACACTATAGCACATCAAAATTAAATCTCTAAGAACCTATGATATAAAGGAAAATCTTAAAAAAGCATAAGAAAAAAGATATAGTACCTAGAAAGGAATAAAGATAAATTATTAAGCAAAGAAAAGAGGATCATGTACTGAAAATTCCTCAAAAAAACTACTATAAGTAAGTTTAGGAATGCCATAGATAAATATAGAAAACTCATTTATATTTTTAAAAATTGGGAAAATGATTAGAAATAAAATTTAAAATCCTGTTTACAAAGATCAGAAAAACCTACTAAACAAAATGTTACCTAAAATCTCTGCTGAGAGAAATTTTTAAAACTCTAAATAAATAGAAAGACATGTTAAAGTCATTAATTGAAAGACTCAGTGCTGTTAAGATGGTAATTCTATTGAAATTTGTGGGTATTCCAAACAATCTCAGTGAAAATCCAATCAGGCTTTATTATAGAAATTTAAAACGTGGTGTCAAAAATTGTATCAAAATGCAAAGATCTAACATTGGCAAAGAAACTTTTAAAATTAATAATAAAGTTGGAGAACATGTACAATCTGATTTCAATAATTACTGTAAAATTGTTGTGATCAAGATAGTATGGTATTGACATACATGTGAACATACAGACCAATAAAACAGATGGTCAATTGTTTTTTGAAAGTCAAAGTATTTCAACAGCAACAAAAAAACTGTCTTTTCAACAAATATTTCTAGAAAAATATGACTATACAGGAAAATAATGAACCTTGAAAAACGAACTTGAATAAGATGAACTTACATCAGATATAAATCTGAAAAATTTTCAAAGGATACATTCTTCTGTGTTTGAAATGTTAAAGCTTAAAAATTGTGAAAACAATTTATCAAGAATAAAGTTTATTAACACAACAAATATCAGAATTAGACAACAAGAACTTCAGATGATAGAAGGCAAAGGTTATAATAAGATTAAAAAGCACAATAGAAGGGACTGGAAAAAAATATATATATATATATATACACTCATACACACACATATGACCAGGCAGATATATAAAAAGAACCAAATAGAACTTCTGAAGTTAAAAACAAACAAACAAACAAAACAATGATTTTTAAAACTAATTGATGAACTGGAATGGAGAAGTGAACCAGAATATAGCTATAAAGACATTACCCCAAAAACAGTCAGTGAGTTAATGAGATAGCAACTACAGGGTAAAAAAAATTAGACATGAAGGAGAGACAGAGAAAGTGAGAATGAGATCACTAAAACTGTTGTTTTAACATTCCAGATTAACTAGAATGAGATCAGAAATTAAAGTGCCATATTTAGATAGAAAATAGATAAAAATCTCAGAAAAACATTTAAATATGTATATTATCTGCAAAGAAAGACTTCTCATTATAAAGAGACTATAAAGAAAATGGTGCTACAGAAAAATAACTTAACCTCAATATATATACAGCTAGTGTAGTATTTAAAAGTGAGAACAAAATAAAGATGTTTTCAGACAAAGACTAGAAGAACTAGTAAGAGACTACACAGAAGCAATTAGTAGAGACATTAACCCAGTAGGGAAAAAATGGAATAAAAGAAAACTGCTGAGCAAAAAAAAGTTTAAACATTCAAAAAATTTAAATAAATACTGACCATATGAGAAAGCAATAGCATTTATTTAGAAGTAGTAAAAAACAAAGGTAGAATTAAATTCTGGGTGGTGGTGGTGGTGGTTTAGCCACAAAGTCGTGTCTGACTCTTGGACCCTATGGACTGTAGCCTGCCAGACTCCTCTGTCCATAGAATCCCAGGCAAGAGTATTAAAGTAGGTTGCAATTTCCTTCTCCAGGGGATCTTCCCCACCCAAGGTTCAAGCCCAAGTCTCCTGCATTGCAGGCAGATTCTTTACCAACTGAGCTATCAGGGAAGTCCTAATTTCTGGGTAACAACTGGTAAGACAGATGGGATGAGGGCAGAACAGAGATGAGCAGAGTCAAATAAACCTAAATTCCACAGCGGACATAAATACATAATTAATTTCAACTTTTTATGTATCCATGTTAGATTTTTAAGAATAATCGTTGAAAAAGATAAAAATACATTGAATAACATCCAAGTCAGTAGAATACAAAAACTAGAGACTTAAGAAGAGCAAATGTTTAACTAGAAAGTACTGAATAAAGTGGAAAAATTAAAAAGTGTGTCAAATCACAAAAACATAAGTTAAGATAGACTTAACATACTGGATTAAAATTGCACAAATCAATCTAAAGCTCTTGATTTTTAAATTAAGGACATAAAGTGACTGAAAGTAGAAGAATATAAAGAAATTCTAACCAAAAGAAAGTTGCCACAGCAAGATCACATGAAATAGACATTAAAGCAAAATTATTAGAAATAAAGAGGCTCACAACACTGGAAAAGTTACAATTCACCAGGAAAACTCAAATTTTCATACAACTAAGGGCATAGCCTCAAAATAGGTATAAACAAACTTACAGAATCTTAAACCACAAACTTTTCATTGATTTATACAAGTATAGTTGATTTTCAATGTTGTTAATTTCTGCTGCACAGTAAAGTAACTCAATTATATATATATAAATTGTTTTTCATATTCTTTTACATTATAGTTTATCACAGGACATTGAATATGTTTCCCTGTGCTATACAGTAGGACCTTGTTGTTTGTCCATTCTATATATAATAGTTTGCATCTACTAATCCCAACCCCCAAATCCATCCTTCCCATATGCCCCCCTCCCAACGATGCAACCCCTTGACAACTGCAAGTCTGTTCTCTATAAGTCTGTTTCATAGATAGGTTCGTTTGTGTCATATTTTATATTTCATGTGTGAGTGATATCATATAGTATTTGTCTTTCTATTTCTGACTTACTTTACTTAGTATGATAATCTCTAGTTCCATCCATATTGCTGCAAATGGCATTATTCCATTCTTTATGGCCAAGTAACATTCCAGTGTGTCTATGTGCAACATCATATTTATCTGTTTATCTGTCGATGGATGTTTCGGTTGTTTCCATGTCTTGGCTGTTGTGAATCATGCTGCTGTGACCATTAGAGTGAGTGTATCTTTTTGACTTAGACTTTTCTCCAGATATGTGCTCAGGAATGGGATTGCTGGATCATATTTTTTATTGTTGTTGTTCAGTCACTAAGTCATGTCCAACTCTTTGCAACCTCATGGACTGCAGCACTTCAGGCTTCACTGTCCTTCACTATGTCCCCAAGTTTGCTCAAACTCATGTCCATTGAGTTGGTGATGCCACCCAGCCACCTCATCCTCTCTTGTCCCCTTCTCCTCCTGTCTTCAATCTTTTCCAGCATCAGGATCTTTTCCAATGAGCTGGCTCTTCACATCAGGTAGCCAAAGTATTGGAGCTTCACCATCAGTCCTTCCAATCAATATTCACGGTTGATTTTCTTTAGATTTGACTGGTTGGATCTGCTTGCTGTCTGAGGGACTCTCAAGAGTCTTCTCCAGCACCACAGTTTGAAAGCATCACTTCTTCAGAACTCAGATTGCTTTATGATCCAACTCTTACATCCGTACGTGGCTACTGGACAAACCATAGCTTTGACTCTGTGGACCTTTGTCGACAGAGTGATGGCTCTGCTTTTTAATACTCTGTCTAGTAATACTCATCACTTTCCTTCCAAGGAAGAAGCATCTTTTAATTTCATGGCTGCAGTGACTGTCCACAAGGATTTTGGAGCCCCAGAAAATAAAATCTGTCCCTGTTTCCATTTTTTCCCCTCATCTCTTTGCCATGAAATGATACTGAAATGATGCCTAAGTTTTTTTAATGTTGAATTTCAAGCTAGCTTTTTCACTCTCCTTTTTCACCCTAATCAACAGTCTCTTTAGTTCTTTGCTTTCTGCCATTAGAGTGGAAAAATCTGCATATCTGAGGTTGTTGATATTTCTCCCAGCAATCTTGATTCCAGCTTGTTCTTCATCCAGCCTGGCATTTTGCATGATATACTCTGCATAGAAGTTAAATAAGCAGAGTGACAATATAAAGCCTTAATGTACTCCTTTCCCAATTTGGAACCAGTCTGTTGTTCCCTGTCTCATTCTCTTAGTTCTTAACCTCATTTGGTAGCTCTATTTTTAGTTTTTGAGGAACCTCCCTACTGTTTTCCATAGTAGCTACACTAGATTACATTCCAACTAACAGTGTGGGAGATAAAACCACAATCTTGATGGAAGATTATTGTTTTCTGATCAATTTCCACCTGAAGCACATAAAAATTTAAAGTAACATATAAAGACTAGGGCTTCCCCTGTGGCTCAGCAGTAAAGAATCTTCCTGCAATGCAGGAGCTACAGAAGACACAGGTTTGATCCCTGGGTCAGGAAGATCCCCTGCAGAAGGGCATGGCAACCCACTCCAGTATTCTTGCCTGGAGAATCCCATGGACAGAGGAGCCTGGTGGGCTACAGTCCAAGGGGTCGCAAAGAGTCAGACACGACTGAGGTGACTTAGCATGCACGCACATAAATATTTGAAGAATACGTTTAGCAAGCTTGATGAAATGAGCACACAGAGAACCCATCACCTCAATTAGATAATAGATATATTCTTTAAGAATACACAGTTACTTAAAAAGTGTTCCATCCCCTAAACATAAAATAAATCATAATAAATACTAAATAATTGATATCATACTCATCAATTTAATTAGAAAAAATTATTAAGCAGTTATTTAAAATAGCATTAAAATTTTAATATTTGAACAGAAACTAAAAATAGGTCAAAGAAGAAAGAATAATAGAAATGTTTAGATAATTAGAAATATGAAGTAGTAAAAATGCTATGTATTGAATTGTAAACCTTTAAGAAAAACTAATGACTGAAATTTTCATATTATGAAAAATGGACATAAAAAATAAGCTAAAAGAAGAGCTAGTATAATAGGAAAATAAGAAAAAAAATTTTAAATAGCTGATAAACTGAAAATGAAATGGGACAAAAAGTCAATAGTTGGTCTTTGAAAAGACTTATAATAAGCCATACATACTTCTAGGAAAGTTAATCCAGAAAAGAAATAGAAAATATATAGAGATTAAAAAGAAATACAAAATATTGCTTACAGCTTGAGGTCAATAGTTTTCAAGGTTCTCAATTACAAGATCAATTTCTTTAAAAATATAATTTATCAAACCTGATTCAAAAGAAAAACAGAAAAGCTGAATGATCATCAAAAATCCTAATATACAATGAAAGATCTTAACCACTAACGAAAATGGAATTAACAGTTAAAACTATCTCTTTTCCCCATCCCCAAACCCTTCTATTCATACCAAGTGAGTTTTTCAGGTAAGTTTTGACTGGATGTTCAAGGAACAGATAATATCACTGAACACTTCCAGTTTATATTCAAAGCTAATATAAGCTAGAAGTCAAAATCAGACAAGTACTGGAAGAAAGAAAAATCACTGGCCATCTCACAAATGAACATAGATTGGTAATCTGAATTAAAGCAAATTAAAACTGTCACTGAGTTTTGAAAAGATATCTCAAAAATTAAAAAGCAAGTCACAGACTTGGAAATTTATTTGAATTTCATCTAACCAACCAAGCATTATTATCTAGAATAATAGATACAAAATAATTGTACAGAATGTACAATTGTACGAATATGTACAAATAATACAGAATAATTGTACATAGTACATTTACATTTAATAATTGTATGAAATGTACAATTGTACAAATATGTACAGATAGTATGTGATAATTGTACATAATTTGTACATAATAATGTGCAAATAATTGTACAAAAATGAACAAATTAGCAACAAGAAGAGACAAGCTAACACAAATGAAGTCCAATTGTACTGTGTGCAAAGCACTTCGGTGAATACTCAGCTTACAGAAGGGAGGGAAAATGTCATCTCTGCCCCCACGATGCTCACAGTCCAGTGGAGGAATAAGAAACAATAAAGAGGTAAACAAATAAATCAAGTTGAATGTATTTTATTATGGATTGAATCATGTCAACCAAATTCATGTGTTTAAGTCCTAACTCCCAGTACCTCACAATATGACCTCATTCAGAAGTAGCATCATTGCTACTTCATCATTGCTAATTAGCTAAGATAAAGTTATTAGGGTGGGCCCTAATCCAGTGTGACTGATGTCCTGATAAAAAGGGGAGACTTGGATACAGAGGCATACAGGTAGAATTATAATATATGTTAAGATGAAAACAGAACTGACGGTGTGATGTTTCTACAAGCCACAGAACCCCAGAGACTGTCAGCACACCACCAGAAACTAGGACAGAGGCAGGGAACACAGCCCTCAGCAAGAACTTACCTGCCAGCACCTTGACCTTGGACTTCTAGCCTCTAGAACTGTGAGACAGTGCATTTCTTCTGTTTAAGCCACTCAGGTACTTTGTCACAGCAGCTGTGACAAACTAACACACATTGATTTAGGGATAATAAATGAGGAAATGTATTGGAGAACAGTGGAGAATCTTGCCTGGATAAATGGTCAAGGAAAATCTTCCAGAAAATGTCTTAGTTAAGCTGACATCAGAAGGAAAAGAAGGATGCAAACTTGCTGAGAGTTTGCGGCAGGACATCCCAGTGAGAGAAAACAATGTAGCCCAAGCAGCTAATGTAGAGAGAAGCTTATTTACAACATATTAAAAGGAAATAGGATTGTGGAGGCAGTGGCAGGAATTGATGATAGAATATAGGTTCTTGGGCCTTAGCCTTTTGAAGGTAAATGACCCAAAATAGAACACTCAAAGTCAAGTTTGTTCTCATCTATTTGGGGGTCTCCAAGGTCATGGACACCCTATAGGATCCCCTGACCACGCTTAGACAGAGATAACATGCCATCCTCAAGGTATTTTGCCCGTAGGGAGTATGGTGAAAGTACCACTTCCAGGGACAGGAGTATAGTATAATCAAAAGTCATTAGAACACCTCCAAGCCCCAATCTACCCTCCAAAGTATCTTTACACCAGCTCTGGTATCTTTAGTGTCTATTTGAATATTCCTTGTCCACTCACCACCTCAAAGTACAGTCCATTCTGTTTTTTAGCTCTAGCTTAAAAGTTCATTTCAACTAGGTAATACAAACACATGGCACAAAGGTTAAAAAGATAAAAAAATGTTTACAGTGAAAATTACATCTCTCTCCTCCCCTGCTCCCTTCAGAAGTTTCCCTTACAGAAGCAATCACTACTAACAGCAAAGTCTATGCATTGATAAACATACATGAATATTTTATTTTTGTAACATAATTAGAGCAATTATACACCCTCCTGCCTGGCATTTTTTCTCTCATAGCTTCCATATCAGTAACTAGAGAACTATTCTTTCGTAACAGGTGTATGTATAGTTTTCTTCTGTGGTTCTAATTTGTTGTTAAATTTTCTTTTTGACTGAATCGAACTCTCATCTCCTTATATTTTTCCTCGTCTGTCTGTTCTCTGAAGTCCTTGAAAATGGGCTAATCTCACTTGTGCTCTACTTCCCGCTTGAAGTAAGGAAAGTTTCCCTGTACAGTAAGTCCCCTACGTGCAAACCTTGAAGTTTCGAACTTTAAAAGATGCCAACATGTATCAGGCACGAGAGAAACTGCAGCTTGCTCTCCATCTCCTATTGCTGACAATCCTTTAGCTCTACCGTCTCCCGCCTCCTGTCCCTCCTCTGGTCAGTAACTCTTCCTACCTGTTCACTCAGTACCAGCCCCTGTGTGCCAGCTGTCATGCTATACTTGTACTTTTCAAGGTAGTGCATTGTAAGACTAAAAATGTTCTCTTTATTTTTTGTGTTTGTTTGTATTATTTGTGTGAAAAATACCTATTACAGTACTATATGGCTGATTGTGTTAGTTGCATACCTAGTTAGACTTATAAACAAATTGCACTTACAAGCACATTCTTGGAGTAAACTCCTTCATAGGTAGGGGATTTACTGTACTATGTGGAGACTGATAGAGTACTCTGCTGCCATAAATAGCTATGAAAATGATGATGAATTCCTGAAGACACTATAGATATTGGTTAAGAAAGGCTGTTTTCAAATCTGGACCCTACCACTTGCAGCTAAGCAATCTTGGACCAGTTACTCTAACTCTGGGTCTCCTCAATTTCTTCAACTGGAAGATGGAAATAAAAATAGCACTCAAGAAGACAGAGTTGTTGAGTAGATTAAATGATGTTTGTCAAATGTCTAGCACATGGTAAGAAATCAATCAATGCTAATTGCTGCTGTTATCTCCATCTTCCTTAGAGGATAAAGATCAACTTCCCAAGACCTCTTAGATGATGCTCAGAGAAAAAGACAACAATGAAAGGAAACCTCTGCTCTCAGCTAGCATCTCTGTCTCTTGAATGTTATCTCTGCAGGGGATAATTGTGTGTGGGTATATGCACATTGTTATTAAGGTAAGATGGCAGTGCCAGGTTGCCCTTCAAAACAATGGTAGCTTGTTTTCAGATCCAGTCCTTACTGACACCAAAAGCAGTTGACTTTGGTCTGTGTCAGGAGAGTGTCACTGGACTTGCAACTATCTTCCCACAGAACTGCCCCCGCCCCACCATCTCAAACTAGGGGCATCTGCTCACACACACAGCTACAGGCTCCAGGGACCCAGAGAAATTATCTGAGGCCCTTGGGGCTATGGCAAGCCCTATGCAAATGCACCCTATACTTGACTTTGCCAGAGTCTTTGCAGGCAGCAAGACAGGTTTCTGGCTCTGAAAAATGTGGGTTAGTCCCAGGTGGCCTTTAGGTGGGTTAGTTAATATTTCTGGGTGGCTACACTAACTGGGTAGAGTTAGCGTAGTCACCCAGAAATACCCTTGTGTTCTTGCCAATCCTCAACTCAGCAGCATTGCAGGCAGCTTTGGTTTGACTTCTAAAGTGAGCAGGCAACTTGAAACCTCGATGATGATGTAATGGTTTCTTAGAGATACACTTAGCAAGACAGCTCAAATCAATAAGATCCTGCTAAATACCAGTGATTGTTTGAATGAATCTGTAGAGGTGCTGCCATGTAGAAAATGCACATTCATATTAATTACTGTTAAGAGATTTTCATCAGTAGCATTTAAATTTCAACATTTCTTGTCAAATTAGGATACTTATGTGCAGAATCCTAAATATAATATAGAAGCAGTAGTAAATGTTCTGTAAAGCCATTTATCTTCATAGATGAAGATAAAGCCATCTTTCTTCATAGAAAGAGAATAAAAGTGGGTATGTGGCCACATATGATATGCCAAGCTCTAAATACTTTGCAAATAATACAATTAACCCTCACAATAACACCAATGAAATACTATTATTTTTATCTCTGTTTTACATATAAATAAACTCAGGTACAGAAGGGATAAAGGACTAAAGATCAAACTCCTTTTATGTGAAGGGTGATGGATCCAAGATTTGAACCCAAGTTGACTGACTCTGGACCCCACATGCTTTACTGCTGATTGTAACATCTTCTCCCACATGACTGCAAATTTGTAAATATCTAGTTTTCAAATTCTAATCTAATACTAAGGGAACATGGGGCTTTGGATCCAGATGAGTCTGGGTTAGTATCCTGACTCCAACACTTACTAGCTGTGTGAAGGTGAACTCCTAAACCTGTTTCTTCATCTGCAAAACATTAGCACCAATGCATCCCACACGATAAGATAATACAGGCAGAATGCACAGTAAGATGGTGCTTCCAGGCCTAGCTTGTTCCATAAACTCCAGTTTACTCACTTGACTTATTTCTGGAATGATATATACAACACTGTGTTAAACACCGGTCAAAAATTACCAGCAAAGGCTGTTCAACATGGTTCACATTCTTATCACACACATAATGCAGACTGAACATTACTGAGTCAGGAGGTACATGCTGCTGTGAGGCTATATAAAGGGGACTTTTTCTTCTAACTTTTTGTTTTATATTGGAGTATAGCTGATTAACAATGCTGTGATAGTTTCAGGTAGACAGCCAAAGGACTCAATCGTACATACACATGTATCCATTCTCCCCCAAACTTCCCTCCCAAGGGGACTTTGACCAGACAAAAAAAGGTTTCCCTGAAGAGAAGAAGAACACCTGTAACTTCATCATTCATAGAAGTAGCTATTTAGCCCAACAGATTTAATTGTCTCTATACATGGTCATGGGTGTAGGACACTGGGTGTTCTTTCTGCTGTGAATTTGAGCACTGGCACTCAGGAGGCCATCAGAGAAGAGTAGGCTGGTTTAGGGACTATGTTAGAAATTTGATCTCTACCTCCCCATGAATCCTGCCCGGACAGTGCTGGAGAAACCTCAGTGTGACCTTCTCTGGGACAGTCTGTAGCACATAAGAGCTGCTCAGTACATATTAGTGAAAAGTATAAAGAAGAAATACAAAGTGCAGAGGGGAAATTCTGGGATTTACAGAGTACCTCACTTTATTCAGAGTTCTTTCTCTTTATCAGTAAGGCAGAGCTCAGTGTAAACTACCAGGTTTGAATGATTCCACTACAGGCTGCCTGATCTCGAGCAAGTTCTCTCTTTATGTGTTTCAGTTCAGTCGCTCAGTCGTGTCCAACTCTTTGCGACCCCATGAATTGCAGCATGCCAGGCCACCCTGTCCATCAGTTTACTCCTCTTAAAAATAGATTATCAGTTCAGTCGCTCAGTCGTGTCCATGTCTGACTCTTTGTGGTCCCATGGACTGCAGCACGCCAGGCTTCCCTATCTATCACCAACTCCCAGAGCTCGCTCAAACTCATGTCCAACGAGTCTATGATACCATTTAACCATCTCATCCTCTGTCATCCCCTTCTCCTGCCTTCAATCTTTCCCAGAATCAGGGTGTTTTCCAATGAATCAGGTCTTTGAATCAGGTGGCCAAAGTATTGGAGCTTCAGCTTCAACCCTTCCAATGAATATTCAGGACTGATTTCCTTTAAGACTGACTGGTTTGATCTCCTTGGAAGAAAAGCTATGACCAAACTAGACAGCATATTAAAAAGCAGATTTTACTTTGCCAACAAAGGTCTGTCTAGTCAAAGCTATGGTTTTTCCAGTAGTCATGTATGAATGTGAGAATTGGACTATAAAGAAAGCTGAGCAAGGAAGAATTGATGTTTTTGAACTGCGGTGTTGGAGAAGACACTTGACAGTCCCTTGGACTGCAAGGAGATCAAAAATAGATTATGGTGATAATTAAATAAGATAGTGTGTAAAACACTTAGCACAGTGTTAGCATATGGTAATCTTCATCACTGTGTTAATGGAGTGGTCAATGGCAGATGATGTTTTGTTTTTTTTTTTTTAATCCATGTAGCACAACTAAAATGATTGGTCACAGCATTCTCCTTTTACATAAAAGGAATACCTGAGGTTCAGAGGTCTAAAGTTACACAGCTAGTCAAACCCAGGTCATCAGGATCCAAACCCAGCAACCCAGGTGAACCAGCAGAAGCCTTTAGAGCAGGCCGGTGCCACTGGGAAATCATCAAATAAAAACCCCCCTCAGGGAGCAGGCGCAGAAGCGTGAGGTCAGCTGAAACCAGTTCCTTCTATCTAAGCAAGCGCAGAGCACACTTCAAAATGTTGAGCCCTAGTTGTTTCCCCTCCTTCCCTTTTCTGGAATGGGGTGAAGGATGCAGAATTGTCAAACTGGAAAGAGACAGATTTTACTCCCATGAGCTCAGCAGGGAAAAGGTGAGACACCAGGCAAAGGCGTCCTCCTCTCACAAGACTGTGCTACCCTGAGTGTGAGGTGGTGAGCAACGCATGTTCGATTCATTCCCCCGTAGTTTACCATTTAATGGGACTCTGGCTCCTGCCACAACAGAGGCTGAAAGTCTAAACTCACGCTGCCCCCTAATGTGCGGATGCCACATCCAGAAGGCTGCAGCTGGGAGAGTAGAAATGATGTTGCCTGAGCAGCCGACGAAAAGCAGGAAGAGAGGGGAAGGACTCCGGTACAGCAGCGGGCTCTGTGTGAATTCAGTGTGTCACTAGCTCTGTGTTTTATCTACGCCAAGGATTCTCAGCACTAGTGATTTTGTGAGCCGAATAATTCTTATGAGGGATTGTTCCTTGCATCCATTGTAAATGTTTAGCACTATCTCAGGGATAATGCTAAAAAGATATTTTATTGATATCTTTTCATTTAGATACCAGTTAAAATCTTCAGCCGTGACAACCAAAGATGTCTCTGGACATTGGCAGAAGTCTTCTAGGACAAAACTGCCCCCTTTTGAGAACTAGTACTTGACATTTGACTTGCAAACGGACCACGGCTGTGGGTTTGGCATATTCCTGACTTCATTTAAGGGCACAGCCAAGAGTTCATGGCCTGACTGTGCCTAAAGAAAAAGTCCTGCATCACTGGGAGAGAGATTTTTGTTCTGTCTTTGCAAATTGAGGCGAATCAGGAAGCATTTGGCTCATCCCCTTGTCTCCTGTGGAAGGCAGCAGTCATGAGGTACTTAGCTTCCTCAGCTTCTTTTCAGCTTTCTAAGGCCCACCTATATTTTTAGGAAATAGTTTCTCAGCACCTGATGTACAGTGGTATGAATCATGTCCAGAGAGGTGAACTGAAGGAAAAAGTTGTTGCAGAAATCCCTGCCGTGCCTCCACCTCCACACACAGGGCTGGGGAACAGCAGCAGATCAGTAACAAGCTAGCAGATGTTCATCTTGAAAATCATACTTAGCTCTATCCCACAAGTATTTCTTGGCCCAATTTCTTATATTAGGCATTGTGCCAAATAAAGTGGAAGGTGCTGAGATGAAAGAAGCATTGCCCCCAGATCCAAAGCTTCTAATCTATTTGGAAGGACCACATGGGCTACATATCTTCTAAATTCAAGACCTGCAGTTTGAATCCAGATTTGGATTCTCTCTGATCACCTTGTAAACTTGGAGTATGCATTATTCCAGGGGCCAGAATGTGAACAATGTGAATGTGTGGGCTCTTTCTAGACATTGATTTGCATTAGATCCTCTGTCTTCTTTGTCTGGATCCTTGGTTTGGAAAAACAAGGGTTCAGGAGAACAGAATACTCATTTATTCACTCAATTCCTATTTATTGATCACAATTATATTCAAGACTGTGCTAACCTGAGTGTGAGGTGGTGAGCAAAGCTTGTTCCATTCATTCTCCCGTAGTTTACCGTCTAATGGGGAAGACAGACATTAGGCAGAAATGTCACAAAATAATGTGTATTCACCATTAATAATAGCTACAATAGAAAAGATCAAGTATACCCCTGTGTCTGAGCCTGGTTACAGTCTGAGAATGATGGGGAAGGTGTTACAAGCAGTGGTGTTAAGCAGTGGCTGTTAACATGGGCTTTGTGAGATGAGGTATAAGCAGGGTGACTGCAGGACCAGTGAGACAGGGAAGTTACGAGTTGCATTTCTGTAGAGGAAACAGCACCATGTTAGTTCCTGGTGGGGTTTGTGCTTAGGAAGTTCCCTGGGCAGGGCATGTGTTCACAAAGAGGATCCTGGGGTTGGGTTGGTGGTTAAATACATCTCAGCGGATTCTTGGGCCCCAGAATTCAAGGAGGAGGGGGCCAGAATTGCACAAGTTCCTGTGAAACTCCCCCAAGGATTCCTGGAAGTAACTCTGGGACATTCTGACCTAGGGCTGACCATGGCTTTACAGTGTGAAAGTGGAACCAAAAGTCTTCAAATAATATCACAAAGTTGTTTAATAAGAGGCAAACGAAAGGCCTGGGCTCTGAGGGCCTTGTAGCAGAGAGCCCTCCAGATGACAGGGAAGTTTTGAAGATTCCTGAAAGAGGAAAGGCTTTACCTGAGCCTGGAAATATGAATGTTTTAAAAGCATTTCTTAAACTGATGTCATCATTCCCAAATATTATCTGGCAAGTATTTTCTGCTCAGACTGAAGAACTAAGATTCAAAGGGGAATGGCCTCTCTCTACAGAACACAGTGGAGGGAAAAAAGGAGCCAGTTGTATTAGGAACCTAATTAAATATGTGGGCTGAGCCATTTCAGTCATGCCCAACTCTTTGCAAACCCATGGACTGTAACCCACCAGGTTCCTCTGTTTATGGGATTCTCCAGGCAAGAATACAGGAGTGGGTAGCCATTCCCTTCTCGAGGGGATCTTCCCAACTTATGGGTCTCCTGTATTTCAGGCAAATTCTTTACCCTCTGAGCTACCAGGGAAACCTAAATGGAGGTTACTAAGTGAGATCCAAGAGTCTCCTCTGGAAGGAATATATTGCCTGTAATTTATCAACCTACAAATATTTATCTGGCATGTACTTGTGCAAACCAAGAGTAATGAGAACTCTAGATCACAGTGCTAACCATGGATCAAATCCCAGCTCTACCATGTTTTAGCCATGTGATAAAGGGCAAGTTTATTAACCTCTCTACTTTTTAATTTTCTCATATATGAAATAGGAATAATAATATCCATGTGTAGAAGCATGCTTGGCATATAGCAAATACTATACAGTTGTTACTATTATCTTTTTAATTTTTAATCATCACCATTATTGTAATAGGCCAGACTATATTACAGGAATCTATTTAGTCCTCATATAATACACAGTTTTATTGTTTCCATTTGTTTACAAAGCAAGAAAACTGAGGCCTAGAAAGATGAAGCAGTTAACTCACCTAGCTACTGAGTCGCAAGTCAGTATTTCAATCCAGGGTGTTGGACTCCAAGTTCATACTCCCAACCACTACCCTACAATGACAGGACTATAAGAAATAATGTACATGAAGTACCAACCAAGATTTTTGACACTCAATAAATGACAGTTATTGTCATTTTTATCCTTATCACTGGTGTGTTATTTCCTTCTTAAATGAGATAGTGGATATACAGTCTTTGGTTCAATAACTGGCACACATTTAGTGTTCCAACTCAAAAGGCTTTATTCCAGCTGGCACAGAGTGAGGTTCAAATTCCTAATCAGTAAGCTTTGCATCTTGAATGGAGGAGAATTATGGGTGAACTCTGAAAAGGATAAGCCTGCAATGCAGAAGATACGGGTCTAATTCCTGAGTCAGGAAGATCCCCTGGAGAAGGGAATAGCTACCCACTCTAGTATTCTTGCCTGGAAAATTCCATGGACGGAGGAGCCTGATGGGCTACAGTCCATGGGGTCGCAAAGAGTAAGACACGACTGAGCAACTAACATGTTCACTTTTCACCATTAGTTGTAAGGGAAAAAGAAAATTATTTTCTCCCAGGTGCTAAGAAACTGAGAACTCCAAATCTTATCAGGTTGCAAAAAGCTGTGAACTCCAGAACTTTCTGGTTTATGCCCTATTTCCCATTTGACCATTCTCATCCCCAATGTATGTGTTTTTCCACAAGCGTCAGACAGCCAGCACTCATGAATTGCTTAATTCAAACTGTAATTGGGCACCTGAATCCAGCCATGCATTGATTTTTAGGCACATACTGAAAGTCGTGTTCAGAATTAGAAGAACCCTTCATCCCTTAAATAAGCACTTTTTACAGCAATGTCAGCAAAGCAAACATCAGCTTTAATTAACAGTGACTTTGCAATGTGTGATGTTTTCCAGTAGATCTGAAGGGGGTTGGAAGGAGGGGGGGAAAGGACAGCACATGTCATCACCACGTGTCCAGAGAGAAAAGGAGATAATCCAGAACGTAGAAGTAGACCCCAGTTTGCTTTAAAATAGAGGGGCAATGTTTAGAAACCTCAAGTGGCTAATGGTGAAGATGGTTAAACAGATGACTCATCTCCCAGAGTGCCCCATCATGCATGGTCAGTGGTATCGGTGCTGTGGGCATCTCAGCTTTAAGGGAATTGTTCTGAGCATGAGGACTTTCCTCATTCATTTGATGTACCTTTATAAAACACAAATCTGAAAAAAAAAATCAGTTCTTATTACTGCTTAATGCTTTGGAACTGTGGTGTTGGAGAAGACTCTTGAGAGTCCCTTGGACTGCAAGGAGATCCAACCAGTCCATTCTGAAGATCAACCCTGGGATTTCTTTGGAAGGAATGATGCTAAAGCTAAAACTCCAGTACTTTGGCCACCTCATGAGAAGAGTTGACTCATTGGAAAAGACTTTGATGCTGGGAGGGATTGGGGGCAGGAGGAGAAGGGAACGACAGAGGATGAGATGGCTGGATGGCATCACTGACTCGATGGACATGAGTCTGAGTGAACGCTGGGAGTTGGTGATGGACAGGGAGGCCTGGCATGCTGCAATTCATGGGGTCGCAAAGAGTCGGACACGACTGAGTGACTGAACTAGACATTCTTTGATGAATCTCTATTTCATTGATAATAAAATGTAGACTTTCCCTTACCTCCTGTATTAATTCCCTAGGGTTACCATGGCAAATTCCCAGTTTTGGCGGCCTTCACCTATAGAAAATTATTCTTTCATGGTTCTAGAGCCTAGTTGCCCAAAATCAAGGTGTCAAGGTCTTGGGAAAGATCCTTGCTTGCTTCTTCTCGAGCTTCCAGTGGTGGCCAGTGGCCCCAAACATTCCTTACCTTGTAGATGCAGGACTGTACTCTCTGCCTGTGTCTTCCTGTGACCCTCTTCTCTGTGTGTCTCTCAGTCTGTCTGTTTTCTTTTCTTCAAGGATAACACCCACTGTTATAGGGCCCATCTTACTTGTGATGTTGTTAAGTCGCTAAAGTTATGTCTGACTTTGCAGCCTCATAAACTGCAGCATACCAGGCTTCCCTGTCCTTTACTATCTCCTGGAATTTGCTCAGATTCATGTCCATTGAGTCAGTGATGCCATCCAACCATCTCATCCTCTGTTGCCCCCTTCTCCTCCTTCCCTCAATCTTTCCTAGCATCAGGGTTTTTTCCAGTGAGTCAGCTCTTTGCATCATGTGGCCAAAGTATTAGAGTTTCAGCACCAACCCTTCCACTGCATGTTCAAGGTTTATTTCCTTTAGGATTGACTGATTTGTTCTCCTTGTTTCCAAGGAACTTTCAAGAGTCTTTTCTAGTACTCACGCAACTTCATCATAACCAAATACATCTGCAAAGACCCTGTTTCCAAGTAAGGCCACATCTGGGGTGCTGGGAGGACCTGAATTTTAGGGAAACCCTTCAACCCAGTTCATACTTCATCCCACTCTCCACCTTTACCAGCTGAGACTCAGCCATAGTAGCCGCCTCTCAATTCTCTGAATATGTCAAACTCTTTCCCACCCTTTGAACTTCTGAGTACTCTCAGCCCAGAACGCTCCCTGCCTGCCATCTCTTCACCTGACTAGCTCCTTCACACCCTCACATCTCAATTTAAATGTCACCTCCTCTGAGAAACCTGCCCTTACCCACCTGTCTAAGCTCCCTGATCCCATCAACTATTCTCAGTCACTATATACGTTTCTTTTCTTGTATTGGTATTTAGCATCACACCAGTGCTCTGTGTATTTTCTTAGCCTTCTCACTGAAAGTCAGCTTGTCCACAAGTAACTTGTCCCCTCTGAGCTTGTTCTCCCAGAACCAAACACGTCCCTGTCACCAGATCACGTTCCAAATGGAGAGCTGATCATTAAAGAAACAACTTGGGTATCTATTCTGTGCAAGGCCAGGTGTTGAGGACTTGGGGGACATGGAATATGTGAAATATAATTTGTGCTTTCAAAGAACTTAGACTGGGGGCACAATCAGATACCAAAAACTCTAAGATAGGATGTATTAAGTTCAAGCAGAGAGGGACTGAAAAAGTACCATAGGGAAAACTCATTTTAGCAAAGCTGGCAGTCTCAGGGGAACAGAGGGACACAGGTGGGGAGAGACTTAGACAGTTGCTATCAGAGCAAAAGGGAGCTGGTATGGATGCAAAAAGTGAGAGTAATTCAGGATGCACGTACCTAAGGGAAACCCCCAGGGCATCAGGTGCATTTGCAGGCCTGGCCCAGGGAGCCAGGTGGAGTAATGTGTGAGCCCAGCTGCTGCGGCAGACAAGGCAGTCAAGAGGAAGGCACAGCAGATGACGCCTTCCCAGCCCTGGCCTTCAGGGTCCTGGTTCCTAGGCCTCCAGGGGCCCGGAAGCCATACATGTTTAATGAGTCTAATACACACTGGAGTCTCAGGGTGATTTTTGCTCCCCACCCTTGGGTGCCCCTCGCAGCTGGGGCAGGTCCCCCATGACAGTTTTCTTTAGATCTCTTTCTCCCCCCTCTCTCCCCTCCAGGTGCCAACCTAGAATGGTTCATTTAATCCCCAGGTGAAATGAAATCCTGATGCTCCCAGAGTAAATGGCACTCAACTTTTAGTACACTAGACAGCTGGCTTAGAAAGAGCTCCTTTCCTCCCTTTTCTCCTACTCCTTCTGGACGCCCTTCTGGTCCCCCAGCTGCAGGTGGTGGTACCTGGCTGAAGTGTTCATGCTCACGGTCTTCACTTCCTGTGAGAATCTACAACAGACAACCTATCAGAGAACAATGTGATCCTTAATGTCCAGTGAATATAAAAACGTAGTTTCCTCCGCAGTCTGCCAGTCATAATCAAAAGTCCTTTTGGAGGAATTATATCATTCGGAAGGGCATGTGTAAACATGAAGCAAGACAACTTAGGTAACCCAGGGATACAGTAGTGGGCCTTGAATATGGTCTCCTGAGTTGTAGACAGGTCCTTTACTGTCTGAGCCACCAGGGAAGTCCAGATACGTTTACTCACCATTGTTCAGTTAAGTCGTGTCTGACTGTGACCCATGAATGGCAGCATGGCAGGTTTCCCTGTCCTTCACTCTCTCCCAGAGTTTGCTCAAACTCATATCCACTGAGTCAGTGATGCCATCCAACTATCTGATCCTCTGTCACCCTCCTCTCCTCCTGCCCTCAATCTTTCCCAGCTTCAGGGTCTTTTCCAGTGAGTTGGCTCTTCCCATCAGGTAGCTAAAGCATTGGAGCTTCAGCATCAGTCCTTCCAATTAATATTCAGGGTTGATTGTCTTTAGGATTGACTTGTTTGATCTCCTTGCTGTCCAAGGGACCCTCAAGAGTCTTTTCCAGCACCACAGTTTGAAAGCATCAATTCTTTTTTTAAATTAATTTGTTTATTTTAATTGGAGGCTAATTACTTTACAGTATGGTAGTGGCTTTTGCCATACATTGACATGAATCAGCCATGAGTGTACATGTGTTCCCCATCCTGAACCCCCTCCCACCTGCTTCCACATCCCATCCCTCAGGATCATCCCAGTACACCAGCCCTGAGCACCCTGTCTCATGCATCGAACCTGGACTGGCAATCTATTTAACATATAATATACATGTTTCAATGCTATTCTTTCAAATTATCCCATCCTCACCTTCTCTCGCAGAATCCAAAAGTCTGTTCTTTACATCTGTGTCTCTTTTGCTGTCTCACAAATGGGGTCATCGTCACCATCTTTCTAAATTCAATTTATATGCATTAACATACTGTATTGGGGTTTGTCTTTCTGACGTTCTTCACTATAATAGGTTCCAGTTTCATCCACCTCATTAGAACTGATTCAAATGCATTCTTTTTACTAGATGAGTAATAGTCCACTGTGTATATGTAAACAGCTGGAAGCATCAATTCTTTGTTGCTCGACCTTCTTTATGGTCCAACTCTCACATCCATACATGACTACTGGAAAAACTATAGATTTGACTATACAAACCTTTGTTGGCAAAGTGATGTCTCCACATTTTAATGCACTGTCTAGGTTTGCCATAGCTTTTATTCCAAGGAGCAAATATCTTTTAATTTCATGGCTGCAGTACCATCCACAGTCATTTTGGAGCCCAAGAAAATAAACTTTTTTTGTTTCTATTTTTTCCCTGTCTCTTTACCAAGAAGTGATGGGACTCGATGCCATGTTGAGTTTTAAGCCAGCTTTTTAACTCTCCTCTTTCACCTTCATCAAGAGGCTTGTTAGAGGCTAGTTCCTCTTAGCTTTCTGTCTTTAGAGTGGTATCAGCTACATATCTGAGGTCACTGATATTTCTCCCAGCAATCTTGATTCCATCTTGTGCTTCATCCAGCCTGGCATTTCACATGATGTACCCTACATCTAAGTTAAATAAGCAGGGTGACAATATACAACCTTGATGTATTCTAATTCAAACTCCTAGTTTGAATCAGACAGGGAACAACAGACTGGTTCAGAATATTGTTTCTTGACCTGCATACAGGTTTCTCAGGAGGCAGGTAAGGTGGTCTGGTATTCCCACCTCTTTAAGAATTTTCCAATGTCTTGTGATCCACACAGTCAAAGTCTTTAGCATAGTCAATGAAGCAGAAGTATATGTTTTTCTGGAAGTCCAGAATTTCAGAATATGTTTACTAGGGAATTCATTTAGGAGGTCCTGATTTTGGAGGCTGAAAGAGACAATACATGAAAAGTACTTCACACCTCGGTTGCACACGGTAAACAACCAGTTAGTGTTAGCTACTATTACCCCTGTTATTACTGGTACTATTCATGTTTTCGCATCTCTTGTGGAAGCAGAAAACTTCATAGCACCTAAGGGAAGACTGACCCCTCCTCAAACACCTGCTGCTGTGTCATCTGAAGGGAGTTGGAGAGGGAGTGAGGATGAAGGAGAGGAGAGAGATGCTATATGACTGAAGGTGGCTAGAGAAGAGAGGTCCCAGGGAAAAGAGGGAGAAGTAGCTGCAGTGGGAGATAGAATGTGAAAGTTGACTATTTAAGGAGACTGCGGTGTGATGTGGATTAGATGGTTCCCCATATCTCTTTTCACTGGACTATACATCAATTTTTAAGCTTCTAGAGTGGATCTAGTGGGGTTACTAGATGTGATGAGATTAGAAACTTGGTTCTGGGCTACAGAGGCCCAGGGACCATCAGTCACAACTGGGCTTAGAGATGAATACTTAGTTAATTTCCTAGGGGTGCCAGAACACATTACAATAAACTTAGGAACTTGACAAAAATGTATCCCTTCACAGTTCTGGAGGTCAGAAGTCCAAAATCCTGCAGGGCCACAATTCCTCTAGGGGTTTGAGGGAAGAATCAGTTATTCACCTCTCCCAGCTTTTGGTGACTGTTGGCATTCCTCAATGGATGGCCACCTCACCCCGTCCTCTGTCACTATGGTCATATAATAACCTTCTCTATCAAATCTCCCTCTGCCTTTCTCTTATGAGGACACTTGTCATTAGATATAAGGCCCGTCTTCATAATCCAGTATGATCTGCTCATTTTAAGATCTTAAGTAAATAACATCTGCAAAGACCTTTTTCTAAACAAGGAAACACTTGTGAGTTCCAGGAATCGTGATGCAGGCCTATCTTTAGGAGGCTCTCTGTCCAGCCCACTGTATGTATCCTAGAGCTGAGAGAGGTTAGGTGACTTGCTGAATATCTTGGCAATAGCACATAGAGGAGCCCAATGCACAAATTTGAGGAACAGAGACAGAAAATGACTTAGCCAGGATAGTATGGTAGATACCAGAATCAAATCTTCTCTCCATACCAGTCTTCAGTGGTTTTGCCCAAAGATATGAATAATATGGGTATTTTCTGTAATATTTAGAAGTTTTTTTGGGTCTGGGTAATAGAAACTTTAAGCAAGATTATTTTACTACTAAGATAGCCAACCTGAGATTCAACTCAAATCTTATTTTGTAATGAAGATTTAAAAGGATGGCTTGTAATCAGATAAAGGAATGGACTGGCCAGTATATCATGTCAATGTCAAAACAAAAATGGGATGATTTCTGTATAACATAGATCCCCATCGTTACCATCAGTGAGGAACATTCTTCTGTTCATACACTCGCTTGTTTATTCATTTAGCAAATATTGTGGCAGTGTGCTTAGGGCTAGGGAGACCATAGTGAACAAAATGAACATCCTCCTTGTATTTATGAACTGCAATACAATATGGGAGAGACAGACAACAATCATAAAACAAAGGAGTGCTCTTTTGAAATTTGGGAAATTGCTAGAAAGGAAATAGAGTTCTGTGAGAAAGTCTATTGCTGAAGATGCTACTTTAGAGGAATTAGAGAGGGTCTCTGTGAAATTGAGGTGAGATTTGGAGAAGCCCTTTCTGCAAAGAGGCTAGAGAAGGCATTCCCTCCCAAAGGGAGCTTGGCATTTTCTGGGAAAACACTTATGACCAGAACTTAGAGCTGGATGGGGAAGGTGAGTGGTATGAGACGGCAGGTGGCATTTTTCACTTTGTAGGCCTGGGAAAAGGTGTGAATGACATTCAAAGTATGATGAAGTGATTTATGTGTGTGTGCGTGCATGGGGGAAGGATCTAATTTGCATTTTTCAAGATCTCTGTATGGAGGAAAGATTATGGGATAGTAAGAGGGAAACAAGAACCTTTTTGGAATCTATCAGTTTTCATTTGAATCCCAAGGAAGGCAATGCCGAAGAATGCTCAAACTACTGCACAATTGCACTCATCTCACATGCTAGTAAAGTAATGCTCAAAATTCTCCAAGCCAGGCTTCAGCAATATGTGAACCGTGAACTTCCTGATATTCAAGCTGGTTTTAGAAAAGGCAGAGGAACCAGAGATCAAATTGCCAACATCTGCTGGATCATCGAAAAAGCAAGAGAGTTCCAGAAAAACATGTATTTCTGCTTTATTGACTATTCCAAAGCCTTTGACGACATGGATCACAATAAACTGTGGAAAATTCTGAAAGAGATGGGAATACAAGACCACCTGACCTGCCTCTTGAAAACCTATATGCAGGTCAGGAAGCAACAGTTAGAAGTTGACATGGAACAACAGACTGGTTCCAAATAGGAAAAGGAGTATGTCAAGGCTGTATATTGTCACCCTGCTTATTTAACTTCTATGCAGAGTACATCATGAGAAACACTGGGCTGGAAGGAGCACAAGCTGGAATCAAGATTGCTGGGAGAAATATCAATAACCTCAGATATGCAGATGACACCACCCTTATGGCAGAAAGTGAAGAGGAACTCAAAAGCCTCTTGATGAGAGTGAAAGAGGAGAGTGAAAAAGTTGGCTTAAAGCTCAACATTCAGAAAACTAAGATCATGGCATCTGGTCCCATCACCTCATGGAAAATAGATGGGGAAACAGTGGAAACAGTCAAGACTTTATTTTGGGGGGCTCCAAAATCACTGCAGATGGTGACTGCAGCCATGAAATTAAGACACTTACTCCTTGGAAGGAAAGTTATGACCAACCTAGATAGCATATTGAAAAGCAGAGACATTACTTTGCCAACAAAGGTCCATCTAGTCAAGGCTATGGTTTTTCCTGTGGTCATGTATGGATGTGAGAGTTGGACTGTGAAGAAAGCTGAGTACTGAAGAATTGATGCTTTTGAACTATGGTGTTGGAGAAGACTCTTGAGAGTCCTTTGGACTGCAAGGAGGTCCAACCAGTCCATCCTAAAGGAGATCAGTCCTGGGTGTTCATTGGAAGGACTGATGCTGAAGCTGGAACTCCAATACTTTGGCTACCTCATGTGAAGAGTTGACTCATTGGAAAAGACTCTGATGCTGGGAGGCATTGGGGGCAGGAGGAGAAGGGGACAACAGAGGATGAGATGGCTGGATGGCATCACCGACTTGATGGACATGAGTTTGGGTAAACTCCAGGGGTTGGTGATGGACAGGGAATCCTGGCATGATGCGATTCATGGGATCGCAAAGAGTCAGACACGACTGAGGTACTGAACTGAACTGAGCACCATTCTAGGCCGAAGATAGTGAAGATTTTTTTAATTTAATTTATTACTTTTATTAATTTATTAAAATTGTGTTTTGTTTATTCATTTTTGGCTGTACTGGATCTCGGTCACTGTGTGGGCTTTTTTCTAGTTTCAGCAACTGGGGACTACTCTTCATTGCAGTGCACAGGCTTCTTTTTTGGTGGCTTTTCTTGTTGAAGAGCATGGGCGTGAGGACACATGGGCTCAGTAGTTGCAGCTCCCAGGCACTAGAGCACAGGCTCAGTAGTTGGGGTGCACATTTGCCCCGTGTCAATTACTCCACAGCATGTGAGATCTTCCTTTACCAGGGATCGAACCTGTGTTTCCTGCATTGACAGGTGGATTCTTTACCACTGAGCCACCAGGGAAGCTCAATAGTGAAGCTCTGAACTTGGGTAGTGACTGCATATGGAGAGAGAAGAATGTATCTAAGGTAGCATTTGGAGGTAAACTCTATGAGACTTGGTTGATGTACTAGATATTTGGCATCAGGAGAAAAAAATAGATCAGGAGCCATCTTGACTCATCAACTGTCCATCAGATCCTTGGGAATAGGGATATGGTGTGTTTTGCTCACCACTGGATTCCCCATGCTGAAGACTGTTCCCAGGATACATTGACTCCGCCAAAACTGGCTGTTGCATGAATACGATGACATAAAAGAATGACACTTTATTATTTGGTAAAAACATGATTTCCATTATAACATACTTCACAATGGATTACTAAATATTATTTTTCTACTACATCATTGTTGAGGACTGTTGATCTAGGGAGCAGGAATACTACCACTTAGGCTATATAACTTAGCAGGTTTCCTTGATGATTAAAGCTATTACGTTGTGAAAGGACTTTGGAAAGTATTAAAACAACATACGAATACAAGGCATTTTGTTGTTAATAGCCAGCTAGAAAATGAACACTGAGTGGAACTGTCTGAATAGGCTCTTAAAAGGGTATGGGAAAAAAATATGGGACTTTGTAAAGAAAGTTTCAAATGGCAAGCGATACTTATGCAGCAAAAGACAATTTTCCAAAATGATGGGTTTGAGAAGAATGAATCAGCAATGAATGTCGGTGCAAAACATTATTTAGCAAGTCTGGACATACTTCTGATTAAAGATATTTTCCAGAGTAACTCCAGCAGAAATAATAAAATGCTAGACTGGAACCTATTCAGTTAGCTCTCCTAGCTGACCAGAATAAGAGAGCTGGGCTCACATCTTATCAAGTGCCCTTGGCTACTTTTAAGGCATGGTGTATGTACTTTCAGTACTTTAGGTCTCATTACTTTAGGCTACGTGTCACACTCCTGGTGAAAGGCAATTGGAAAGGAAGCCAGACTATATCCACAGGGAAAGAGCCTAGTTCCATTACTCATGGGAATGAGCTATGGCACAGATACACTGCTCTGATGAAGACCAAATATAGTGGCTTAGAAGAGCAAGGTTGTGTATCCCTCCCAGTTTAAAAGTAGGGCAGCAGGCTAGGGCAGGTAGGCAGCCCCATGAAGTCACTGAGCCACAGGCTGGCCACTTGGCTCTGCCCTCCTCCACATGTGGCTTCCATCTCTCATTCCAAGGAAGCTGCTGTACTGTTTTCCAGCCAACAAGAAAGGGTAGGAGGAAGAGTCCAGGCAAGTAGATATATCTTTATATAGATGACCCAGAACTTGCAAATATCACTCCAGCTCATATTCCATTGGTCCTTAGTCATATGGTCACACATAATCCCAAGGAAGACAAAGTACTGAACGGTCTAGTCGTATGGCAATGTACACAGCTAACACTTAGGGCCAGGAAGGGTGGCTGTTTCTAACAAGAAAAGAGGACTATGATCCTGAGGGACACGCTAGCAGTCTCTGCTGTATCATGTATGTATTGAGTTTGTGCTGTGTTTGAGACTGTCAGCTCTGAGTAAGACGATGGCCTGCATTCCAGAAGGCAAGAGACTCTCAGATATAGCAGTAGCTCTCACATTGCATGGAGTGTGACAAGGAGTAAATAGAAACCCAGTGTTAGGAAAGTTTAAAGAAGGTGGAGAATTAACTTTCCTCGGAGTGAATCTTAGGAAAAATTCTTAAGAGAAGGTAAGATTTGAAATGGGCCTTTAAGATTGGATAGAATTAGTGCAGCATGCAAATGAAAGTTAGGAAGAAGGACTGAAAAAAGGAGAGAAAGGACTGTAGTCAGTGTGGAGGGAAGAAATGGCATGCCAGCCAGAGTTATTTGCATAGCTGGGGGCTTTTGAGAGCCATCTGCTAATCACCAAAAAAAAAAAAAAAGAAGAAGAAGAAAGATATTCTTGGTTCTCTCTCCAAATCCATTCTCTCCTGTTTCCTTAATGACAGTTCTAACTTTTAGTTGAGTATATTGTCTGCCTCATCCTTATTTAGAGTGAGTTATATGTGATCATATGACCAAGTTTTGACCAAAGATAGATGAGTGGAGCATTGCATGCAAGTACAGAAAAGTGTTGTCAAGGAAGTAGCTTTCCTTCACACTCCCTCCAGCCCACTGCCCGGAATTCAGATGTGACAGCTAGAGCTCTGGAGGTCATGTTGGGTCAGAGGAAGGGCAGCCAACCCTGGTGGGAGCAGAACAGAAAGTTGGAATCTGCCCACCTTCCTGATGTCTCTATAGAAGCACCTTAGTGGGAGGCCCTGGACTGCCTACCCTCAAACTTCTTTAAAGCCCCAAAATCAAGTTAAAAATTAAACACAAAAGATATGGGAGGTAGATTCAGGAGATCTCAGTAAACTATAATAAATGTTGGAAGAAGTTGCTGATTTACATGCAAAGAACCCTAGGGTGTGGAGAAAAGGGAACCCTCTTACACTGTTGGTGGGAATGTAAACTAGTACAGCCACTATGGAGAAGAGTGTGGAGATTCCTTAAAAAACTGGAAATAGAACTGCCTTATGACCCAGCAATCCCACTCCTCGGCATACACACTGAGGAAACCAGACTGAAAGAGACACGTGTACCCCAATGTTCATCGCAGCACTGTTTATAATAGCCAGGACATGGAAGCAACCTAGATGTCTATCAGCAGATGAATGGATAAGAAAGCTGTGGTACATATATACAATGGAATATTACTCAGCCATTAAAAAGAATACATTTGAATCAGTTCTAATGAGGTGGATGAAACTGGAGCCTATTATACAGAGTGAAGTAAGCCAGAAGGAAAAACACCAATACAGTATACTAACACATATATATGGAATTTAGAAAGATGGTAACAATAACCCTATATGCGAGACAGCAAAAGAGACACAGATGCATAGAACAATCTTTTGCACTCTGTGGGAGAAGGTGAGGGTGGGATGATTTGAAAGAATAGCATTAAAAAAAAAGAAAAAAATTTAAAAAAAGAACCCTAAGCTATGCTTAGTCACATTTCAACCTCACTTCAAAAACCTGGAAGAACTTTGAAGTGCCATCTAATCATTGTCTTATTATCAAGAAAGGTGGCCTTATCCAAACCCTTTACAAAGACTTCACTAATATAACAGTCTCAATATAGACATCTTAAAAGCCTGGGGGAAAGGCACAAAAAGGTACACATACCTATTAAATATTTTTAAAGTAAAAACAAAAAAAAGCCTTTAGGTATTTAAGCCATTGCTATTGTTGTATGCCATAGTCACACCAAGTCCTAACTAGCTTTCAAACCTCACCTGGTGCTATATTAAATGTAACAATGAATGGCAACCAAAAGTCAGCTTATTAGTTTTCTGTTACTACCATAACACATTATCACAAGCTCAGAGATGTAAAGCAACAGAACTTTGTTTACTTATCTCGCAGTTCTGTAAGTCCAACCTGGGTCTCACTAGTGTGATGGCAGAGCTGTTTTCACTCTGGAGACTCAAGAGATCCTTGAGTGTCCTTTCTCATTTGGCTTGTTGGCTAAATTTAGCTCTTGCAGTTGTAGGGCTGAGGATTCCCCTTTCCTTGCTAGCTTTTAGATAAGGACCATCCCCAGCTTTTAGAGGCTGCCTACATTCCTTGGCTTATGGCCCCACAGTCTATCTTCAAATCAGCAACAGTGGATTGTGAGTGCTTGCTAATTCTCTTCCATTGTATACAACTGTTTGAGACTCTGTGGACTCCTGCCAGGCTCCTTTGTTCATGGGATTCTCCAGCCAAGAATATTGGAGTGAGTTGCTATGCCCTCCTCCTCCAGCAGATCTTCCTATTCCAGGTATTGAATCTGCATCTTATGTCTCCTGCGCTAACAGGCAGGTTCTTTACCACTAGTGTCACCTGGGAAGCTGCAGCAGTGGGTCAGATCTCCACAGTTCAAATCTCACCTACCTCTCCCTCCATAATTGCATATATCTGGTCAACCCTTCTGTCTTCCTTTACCACCTTTTCAGACCCATGTGATTACCTGGGCCCACCCAAGTGATCCAGGATTACCTCTCTGTCTTATCCTTAGATGAGGTCTGTGGTCTGTAACCTTAGTTCAAAGTTCCTTTTGCTGTGTAATGTTACATATTCATAAGTTGCAGGGATTAGACATGGACATCTTTAAAAGAGACTTAGTCTGTCTACCACAGCTGGAGAATATGAAGTTACCTCAATGCCCTCAGTTTCCTGTCCATTTGAGATCTTGTTTCAGCTGTCACCCTCATTTACAGCTATAATGACCCACGGGGCAATTTTCCCTGGAGGCTTGGGGACCTTTATAGCCTCGACCCAGTCAGGAGTCCTGGCCTCCTCTAATTCTCAGAAATAATGCAGTATCTTTGCCTGGTCTCTGGAAAAGCTTGGGGTGCTATGTGAACTTGATGCAAACATCTATTAGATGTTGGTGGGGCCAGGTTACAGTCCAAGTCTGGTGACTGCTGGTTTTTTCAGGTAGGGGTGGGGTGAGGACCACAAGTAAGACTAGGTCAGTCTCTGACTTTGCTCAAAGCCAGAACCTGAAAGACCCTGAGCAGTTCTGCAGAAGGACTTAGGTCTATTCAGTGGGCTGTGAAGAGGAAGTTCTTTATAGAAACTTTCAGGTTAAATTTGAGGAAAAAATTGAAAATAGATGCAACAAACCAAAGGTGAGAAGAGAATAGAGAGAAGAAAAAAGAAAAGAAGGAACAAATGCCCCACAAAGAAAATGTGGAGATGGGGTACCATCCAAGTTATCTAAGTGGAGCTAGGGAAAGGTCATTTGATTGACAGTGTTCTCTTATGAGAACCATTATGCGTTGATCTTTGTACTTTCTCCCTCACGCCTTTGGAGAATGGAGACACTCAAGTGTGAGGTCGCTAGAATGTATGCTCCAGGAGGACAAGGGCCTTGTCTGTCCTGCTTTCTTTAGTACCAGCTTTCAGAGTATTCTTCTGCAGAGTACTAACAAATATGTATTTCTATGAATTGGTGAATTAATGCATTATCTTTTGAGATTTTTTTTTATGGGGACTGTTTTTAAAGTCCTTATTGAATTTGTCATAATACTGCTTCTGTCTTATGTTTTGGTGTTTTGGCCATGAGGCATGTGAGATGTTAGCTCCCTGACCAGGAATCAAACCCACACCCCTTGCATTGAAAGGTGAAATCTTACCCACTGGACTACCAGGGAAGTCCCAAATTAATGCATTATTGAGTAATTGGTGGAACTCCAAGTCCTTCTTTAGTCATTTTCCCTCCAGGCAGAGCAGTCTCGTACCTAAAAGCTTATGTTTTGAAGCCACATGTGGATCCTGGTCCCGCCTCTGCCATTTATCCCACCGATGTGTTCCTTGAGAACTTACCTGAGTCTGGTTCCTGTCTGTAAGCATGTACGCAGAGAAGTACTACTCTGTGAGATCTCACTGTGGTCATAGTTAAAAACTGCTTAGCACTGTTCCCAGTAGTCAATGAGTGTTAGCTCTTAATTTCAGTCTAGGCCCTCTGCTGTAGCCAGTGTCTCCCCTTGATCATCAAGCTTGATTTCCAGTCTACATGCCTTTGCCTGGATCAGTTATCCTGTCCCATTAGCATGTTGTACACATGTATGGACATGTGTACATATACATGCACACACACGAATATCACAGGGGACAAAACCAGTTGAAATGCTATCTTCTCCATGAAGCCAACCATCATGGTACTAGTCAAGAAATCACCTCTTCACTTTAGAATTCTTAGATGCTGATTAAGTCACTTTCATGTTTATGACATACCATTGTCTAGCACAATGTCTGGCATATAATATAGAAACCTAATATACCTAGGATGGATGAATGGATGGGAAATTAACTTATAGTCTCTGACAGCTCCACAGAAATTTATGTATCTTTATATTCACCTGAGTCAGCCCAGTGCCTTACCTCCAATAAGGGCTCACTAAATGTTGGTTGGATGGGGATAAAAGGGAAGAAAAATTGGGAAAAGTGAAAATCAAGACCAGTGCCCACCTGGATTCATTCTTCTTTCAGGACATCCTGTTGAAGGCATTATTGAGAAGGGAAGCAGGGAGTTGACAGGCACTCTCTGGACTCTCTCCCAGGGCCTTTTTAGAACAGGAAAGTTAATTACAGAACCAGATTAACAGTTTCTTTTTTGATACAGTCAAAGTAAAACCAGCAGGATGCAATTTAGCTCTTCCCCACTTTCCAAATAGCAGCAAATTTTCATACAAAACAAAGAGGCACTTGAATTGCAAATTACTTAGAGAATCAGCTAGCAACCCCAATGGAAGAATATTTCTGCTACTTTCAAAGCCTGGCTGTTGCCTTTTCAGGATTAACTATGTAGTGGGATCTTCACAAAGACCTGGGCGTCTTGCTGTTTCAACTCTGGGCCAAGTGGGAAGTGGTGACCCATTAAGACTTGCTGAAATTCTGCTCAAAACATTTTTCTTTTCTCCAAATCATGTCTAACCCTTAGATCACTAGTCTCCACTTGCAGAATGGGGGCTGATGGGTCCCTGGAGGTCATCTCATTCAAGGGTAGCAAGACCAAAGGCCTGAGGAGAGACAGGGGTGTAAATGAACTGCTCAGGCGGTGAGGGTGTGTGTATGGCAACTAGGAAGTGGGTGACGATTGAGGTGAACTCAGAGCCTTCATCTTACCATCATGTCATGCAAGGATACCGCCCCATTGTTGATCATTTCTAGATAATTCTGAGAAGTCTGTCATCTGAATAATCTGGGTTCCTACTTTAAATATGCTTCTTTTAGCTGCTAGCATATAGTTAATAAAAGAAGACAATGCCATCTATTGGCTGGATATGAGCTGTGGGCCACCAGCTTAAAACTTCCCATCTAGCTCAACTTCCTTTATTGACAGATGAGGAAACTGAAGTAGAGAGAAGGAAATCATTCACAGAGTAACAGAATATTCTGACTTCTCATCACATGCCTTGTTGATTACACCACACCACCTCCCTCCAATGCCAATGTCGTGCAAGACACAGGCCAGCTTCATTTTACAAGAGTATTTATTAAAAAAATTTTTTTTTTCTGATTTAAATAGATGATTCTTGTTTTTTAGCAGAGAATTTGGAAGATCCAGACCCAAAGATAAGGAAACATAAAATAAAATCACTGTGATGCCCTTGTGATTTTATTTCTGGAGAGACTGGAGTCTTGGGTGGGGCATCTGGCTACAAACAGGCCTTTTCCAAACACAGCCACTGGAGGGCAAGGTGGCATCTTAGTTGGGTTAGCACCAACAGGTGAAGGAAAGTTTAGACGGTTGAAAGTGCGTGTGCTCATAGGGACCAGGCAGGTGGCAGAAGTGAGTTGAAAATAAATAAATAAAAGCCAGATCCATGATATGGTGAAGAAAGGAAATATGTCTAAAGAGGACTCAGGAACCCCCTGGATTCAGCCCATGTCACAGTATGGGAGTACATACAGTGTTGACAAGCCTTTTAATTGTTTTTTCAGTGAAGCATAAAGTCTTAAGTTTTTATGTAAAAACTTTCAAACTTTTAAATGTAGCTCCATTTTTTTTTAAGTGAGTCAAAACACAGGAGTAGGATTGGGTGGTGGGCTTCCTTTCTGTGACCTCTGCTTAGTGACTCTCTGCGAGTGGACGGGTCACTGGGCAGGTCAAGCAACTGGGTGGAAGGTTTGTTTGTGATAAGTTCAGTCACAGACCAGCAGACACGAGGCTGCGGAGATGACAGGATCAGAATGGTGAGACAGACAGTAGAGACCATCTGTAGACTTAGGGCATCAGTCCCCTGGGTTTCAACGAGTGACAGTCTGCAGCCTGGGCAGATCCCAGGGCAATGATCCCAGGGCAAATCTAAGGCACCTACTATGGCCTTTTGTAGTTTAGGGGTGAGTGTGTGTCACCCATGTAACAATCTCTACTCTGCTAAGGTCACATAAATAATCTCCCTTAGTAACCCAGTGGAAGACCCCTTCATTTTCTCTAAAGCAGAAATATTTGAAGTCAGTAAAGACAGACATGGCTGTGTTGATTCTTTCCACTTTACTGCAATGAATCACTGAATGAGCAGGCAGCAGATAGAATGGCTGGAGCCCTTGGGCGAAGATCTTGAATCTTCCACCCTGAGTTTTCTCTGAGCCTCCATTTCATACTTAGTAAGGTGAGGATTATGATACTTGCCCTCCCTTCTCTGTTTTAAGTGAGATTGATGATTGGAAGGGACAGACAACCCAACTGTCTTAAGCAAAAAATAATTACATATTGGTTCATGCAACTGTAGAGTCCGGGCATTTCAATCATAGCTAGAGGCCAGCACCCACATACCATCAGGGCTTGGTACCTTTTGCTCAAAACTGCAGTCTTGATTTCTCATGTTGGCTGCCAGCGGCTCCAGGGGTGGCATCCCCACCCTCCTAAGTGCAGTTGAAAGAAAGGTACATTTTCAACACAAGTTTCAGGACTGATATACGTTGGCCTGAATCAGATCCTGTGCCCATCCCTGAACCAGTCAATGTGTCAAAGAAGATAAAATGCACTGGGTAGCTGAGCCAATACATGTTTCATAGAGCAATTAGCTAGAGTGTGTGGGAACAGGATGTGTACCCAGAGAGCTTAGTAGGAATAAACCACTCCTGTTAAAAGAACTTCCTGGGGAAATGTCCAGTCTGCTCCCTGGAGTTTAACGTTGGAGCCATTCAGATGGAGAGAAAAAGGCAAAACACTTGATAACTACCTGATGCCAAAATGAGATTGTATATTTTGTGGTTTTTTTTTTCTTTTCTGCATCTTGCAGACTTGCTTTGATAGGACTAGGACTGGTGACACTTGTTTCAGTGAAAGCAAGAGTGTAAATAGTGAATAGTTTTTCGTTTTTATTGCTTAGAGGATATGGATTCCTTTATGGTGTCAAGATGAGCTTTATTAAATTACCATTCCTTCCTCCAACCAATTTAAACAAATATCCATTAACTCATTGGTAAACCAGATGGCAAGCATATGGCTTAACTTTTCATATATACATATACACATGTATATATATGAAAATATGTATATATGGATATATATGTATTCCCCAGAGCAATATAGGAACTGTCAAGGTGAAAATCACTTAAGATGTATTCTTAGCCACAAGTAACAGAAAACAGACTCAAGTTGCCTTAAATAATAAGGAAAAGATTATTAGTTCTCATAGCAAGATATCCTAAAGTAGGATAGGTCTATAATTGGTTAACTGAGTAGCTCAAAATGGTCATCATGATCAGGGTTTTAAGCTTCAGTTTCTTTCATTTATATTTTTACAAACCTTTCCAGAAGTCCCCTGCAGGCTTTTACTCACATTCATGAATCAGAACTTTGTCACATAACCTTGCTTAAATCAGTCCCTGGCAAAGCAGATGGGACTACAGTGATTAGCTTAGACCAGTCATTCATCTCTTCCGGAAGCTAGGGAGGGGACCCACATGATCTGATGTGAATGGTCATGCAGAGGAAAGTGAATATCTGAACAAAATTCAAATCCTGTTATAAAGGAGAAAGGAAGATGAATGGTTATTGTTAAGGCTACAAGGTGATACTGTGCACACCTCAGTGGTGCTTCCTCCGCGATGAAAACTTTTACAGGTACCCAGTCTCCAAGGCATCATATACTCCATCACTAAAGAAAGAGTAGGCCCCCAGCCTTGGCTCACCTCCCCCCACGTCATGGATAAAACTGAAGAAATATTTAGACCTACTGTTGACTCTGGATATAAAAGCCAAGGCATTATCATTGTACCATATGCTGACTGTTTCTCCAATTTGCATAATTATAAACTCCCCCTCAAAGAGTAAACATTGCTGCCAACTTAAAAAAAAAACTACAAAGCAGTATTAAATATGCTTTGCTAATTTGACTTTTTAATTTGTCTGGGATCTCACAGAGACATGCACAATTCTAGATACTGAGAGCTTAATAAAACCTTCCACCTGCCTGAAAGAACTCAACAGCAATAGAAAATCTAAAACTCAAAAATTTTTAGCTGAAGAATATGAGTTGATGCCTGAAAATTACAAGTAGGAGTTAATTCTATTAAATTGATTCTCAAATTCATTATTCTGGACATTGACTACCATCACTCACGTTTAGGAAATTGCTCTGTGCAGCCAGAGGAAGATAACATTCCTCAGATGTCTTCATCTGCATTTGAGTCACTTGTGAGCTGTGTGTGGTCTTAAATTTAAACATTTATGAGAAGTGACTGAAGAGGGGCAGAAAGACTTTCCTGGCCCCAACTCTCGCTCTTATTGATCTGCCTAAAATCCCTGACTTAGATCTCAAAAGTTCTCAGCTACAGTATAGATATGCTTCCTGGTCACAATGGAATATTAAGCTATTCTTATACACCTCAATTTAAGCATATCCCTTAGCCCCAGTGACTACTGAGACACACGATACCAATGTGTTTATACATAGACAAAAGTCCTCCTGGATCTATAGTAAAAATTAAATACACACACACACGTGACTACTTACATACAATGGAGATGCATACTATGTTTAAACACACAACGCACACACATACAATGTTACATAAGTGAGTTTCTTTCTACAAGTCATTCTATAACCTACTTTTTAAAGTCAACAATACATCATAGACATCTTTCCATTGCATTGTGCGTGTCTCCACATTTTTGTTTACCACTGATGTATATTACATCTCAGGAGTGAAAGCTAAATTTTTTACTCAATCCCCTATTAAAAGATATAAGTCCCTACTTGCTAATAGTTTTACTATTTTATACTATACCAAACATTCATGTGCACGGAGACCTTTCTCCACACATATGGTTCTCTGTTTAGCCAAGTTTCTAAAAGGGTGATCATTGGGTCAGTGAGAGACCAGACAGCTGTGTTAGGCATCATAAAGGACTAGAATCTCAACACTGCCGTGAGTCACCAGAGCATGGGCCCTCATGGGGTCATTGGATATGCCTGTGAGGTTTGGGTTCCTACAGAAGGGAGAGGTTAAATGACAAGAGGAAGAAAATGAGGGCAAAGTGCACCAACTGTGAACTTTCCTAATGCCATATTTTTATCTTGTCCTACTATGGAACAGTTAGGGGATTATTGTTATTACAGGCAATTATATTCATTTTTGTGTTTGAGTAATGGTCTGTCCATCGTCTGTCTAGACTGTAAACTCCCTATGGGTAGAAACGAAGTCTGGTTTTCTTTTGTTGTCCATGAATACATATTGAAAGCCCAACATTATTTGCAGTACATTGCTGGGTAAATGTGTTTTTGGGGTTTAAGAGTGAATTAATTACATAGAAATATTTCATAATGGAAAGCAGTTCCTAAAGAGTGAAGTGTCTGGAGAATCTATGCTCGTCTTAATCTCACCTGGCCCTCACCATCACTTGTTTTATTATAATCTACATTCCCAAACAATGGAAATGGCTATGCAACTCCAGGTATTCCTCTAGAATTTTAGAGCAAAAGACGATTCTGCCTCAGAAAGTATTGTATAAGGGGCAGATTGTAGTAAATGACCTTAGGGATCAATCTATTTTTATAACCAGCATTTGATTTATTTTTACCTTTCTCATTCTAAACAAGATGTGGTTCTATGAGGTTATGAAAAATCAAAGGGATGGACTTAGAGATGTAACTATACACACAGTTCTATCCACTGTAAAATGAATGGGTTCTGTAATGTTGTACCAGTTTGATTTGCTCCAAGACACATCAGAAAGATTTTTTCTCTTTCCATAAATGATATTTATTTGCCTTTTCTATTTTCATAAATGTCTCCTGCCATATAATTCAAGGCTTTATCTGAGAGTCTTTTTTTCAATCTTTTACATTGGAGATAGTTGATTAACAATGTTGTATTAGTTTCAGGTGTACAGCAAAGTGATTCAGTTATGCATATACATGTATCTATTTTTTTTCAAATTCTTTTCCTACTTGAAAGTGAAAGTTGCTCAGCCGTCTGACTCTTTGAGGCCCCATGGACTATATAGTTCATGGAATTCTCCAGGCCAGAACACTGCAGTGGGTAGGTAGCCTTTCCCTTCTCCAGGGGATCTTCCCAACCCAGGAACTGAACCAGGGTCTCTTGCATTGCAGGCGGATTCTTTACCAACTGAGCTATCAGGGAAGGTCCTTACAAATGATGGCAGCTGTTTTTATTTTATATACGTTCATAGATCCATTCTGATAATTTATAGTCTCTCATATGAAAGACTTGGTTTTCCATTAAAGGCCTGTAACACAAGAGGAAGAATGAAGAGATAAGAAATATTAATCAGATCAGAGTTTGCCAAAAATTTCATCTTAACTGCTCTCCAGGAGCAATTAATAGCTTCCTGGAGATCTGTTAAGAAGGATTCTGAGGCTACATTTGGGTTCATCAGAAAAAAATATTTTGTGATCAATCAGATGTCTGCTATAGTGAAGTGAGTGAATGTTGCTCAGTCGTGTCTGACTCTTTGCGCCCCATGGACTATACTGTCCATGAGATTCTCCAAGCCAGAATACTGGAGTGGGTAGCCTTTCCCTTCTCCAGGGGATATTCCCAACCCAGGGGTCAAATCCAGGTCTCCCACATTGCAGGTGGATTCTTTATCAGCTGAGCCACAATCACTATTAAAATGTATGGAACACTTCCATCACTCCAAACATAGATGTCTGCTATGGGTGTGGGATAAAGGCATACATCAGCACACAATGTTCCATACCAACATTTACTAAATCTTCGTATGTCATGTACTGTCAAGCTACTTGCGTGCTGTCTTAGTTGTCTATCGTTAAATAACTAATTGTCCCCAAATTTAATGGTTTAAAAGAATAATATTTGTTATCTCGTATTTTCTGTGCATTGTGAATCTTTGAGCAGCTTTCCTAGTTTCTCTGTCTCAGGGTGTCCCACCGGGACACAATAAAGGTTTTGGCCAGGGCTACAGGCTTCTCAGAGTCTTGAAGGGGGAAGGACCCACTTCCACATTCGCACGGTAGCCTTGAGTTCTTCAGCACTGTTGCACTAGGGTCTCAGTTCTCCGCAGCCATTGTCCAAAGCCTGTCCTCTGTTCCTTGCCTGAGTGCCCACTCCGCAGGACAAGGGTGCAATAAGAAAGAGAGAGGATGCCAGTAAGAAGGAAGGCACAGTCTTTTGTCACATATCCCCTCACCTTTGCCTATTGTACTCATTAAATATCAGTCAGTTTGTCCACTCAAGGGGAGGAGAGGATACACAGGGAATGAATACTAGGAAGTGGGACTAATTCCGAGCCCTCTTATAAGCAGCCTACCATACACGCTTTACTCTGTTTAATCTTCACCTTGACTTCTTAAGATAGGTACTATTATTATCCCATTTTTAAAAGTCAGGAAGCAAGCATCGAGAGGCAGTCATATTTATGACATAGGGACAGAGCTGGGATTTTGACCGAGGTCTATCTGGTTTGAAAGCTGATGTTATTGTCACTATGCCTTTTGCCATCTCTAGAATTATGTATCGGAGAAGGCAGTGGCATCCCACTCCAGTACTCTTGCCTGGAAAATCCCATGGATGGAGGAGCCTGGTAGGCTGCAGTCCATGGGGTCACTAAGAGTCGGACACGACTGAGCGACTTTCCTTTCACTTTTCACTTTCATGCATTGGAGAAGGAAATGGCAACCCACTCCAGTGTTCTTGCCTGGAGAATCCCAGGGACAGGGGAGCCTGGTGGGCTGCCGTCTATGGGGTCGCACAGAGTCGGACACGACTGAAGTGACTTAGCAGCAGCAGAATTATGTATAGAATGGACTTCAAAATGTTTTGACCATGAACTCCTACTAGCAAAAGCTTTCAGAACACACCTTTACTATATGCATATGTATTTATAACATGCCTCTTAATGTATAATTAAATATGAGTTCAGTTTACTGCAAAAAGGGATTAGAAATTTCTTTTATCCAAAAAATGATTAGAAATACTTTTATCCACACTACAGAGCATTGTTTTGCACTCCCTGAGGCCTCGCCAACGTTGGAGACTACCAAGATAACTCTGTTCCAGCTGCGACATCCTGTGAGCCACGACTCTCTAGTGAACATCAAGGGGGGTGATGAGACACGGCTGAAAGCCTCTGCTACTCAACCACTGAAAATGGAGAAATTGGCTGTCAGCCTTCTCCTCCCCTCTCTGATGAGTGTTAGGAGGAATATTGAATGAAGGAGTTTAGACAATACCTTCTTCTCGCTCAGTGTCATCAAATCACTTAAGGAAGGATACTGCAGGATCTGAACAACTTTCTCCCAGCCTTGGAACCCTAAGGCTTCATTGTGGGAGGGAAAAAAAGATGCCTTTAAATCAGCCTCCTAATCAAGCTTGAAAGTGAAAGTGAAAGTGAAAGTGAAGTCGTGTCCAGTTCTTTGCAACCCTATGGACTGTAACCTATCAGGCTCCTCTGTCCATGGGATTTTCCAGGCAATAGCACTGGAGTGGATTGTCATTTCCTTCTCCAGCGGATCTTCCCGACCCAGGGATTAAACCCAGGTCTCCAGCATTGTAGACAGACGCTTTACCGTCTGAGCCATCAGGGAAGTCCAATCAAGCTTGAAGGATAGAGAAAAGTTGAGATGCAGTTTCCAAGTGAGGCTCTATATTTTATAAAGACCTATTTATTGCTGTCTAAAAATCATGTATGTGTTTATTTGAGATAGGTAATTCATACACATGGTAAAATATGTTTAAAGCATTTTGGATATTTAGTGACAAGTAAGCTTTGGGCTTCCCTGGTGGCTCAGATGGTGAAGAATTTGCCTGCAATGCGAGAGACCTGGGTTCAATCTCTGGATCAGAAAGAACCCCTGGAGAAGCAAACAGCAGCCCATTCCAGTATTCTTGCCTAGAGAAATCCCATGGAGAGAGAAACCTGGTGGGTTACAGGCTACAGTCCATGGGGTCACAAAGAGTTAGACGCAACTGAGCGATTAACACACTTTCTTTCACAAGCTTTGTATAGAGCTTGCCTTCAACTTTTCTGCTCTCCTCTCCTTAAATAATCACTTTGTGTGTATGTGTATCCTTCCAATGAGAATCTCTATTCAAATATACATATGAATACCCCTTATTTTTTCTTTTTGTAACCCAAATGGTATACACAATGATCTACACCTTGGTGTTTTTTCACTTATTGTTTCTTGCTGATGGTGTTATATTGGTATACACAACACCTGCTTATTCTTCTTAATGGGCACATAACAGTTTGTAGTATGAATGAATCAGAATTTATGTATCAGTCTCCTATGGGTGGATACTTAGATTTACTTTGATCTTTTGCTGTTATAAACAAAGCTGCAATAGATACCTCATTTAGAGAACTGTTTTGGAAAGCATTTGGCTTTTAATGTTGGTGTCTAATAGCTTTTGCTGACCACTTAAGAACCATATCATCACTGTTTGAACCAGGCTGAGGGAACAACACTGAATAAGAGTAACATATAACCACCTTCTGGACTTTTCCAATGTAATTCTCTGAATTACAGTGCTCCCCTTGCTCTGATACTTAGTACCTTAGCTGAATAAGCCCACAATGCTGATAAGAGAGAAAAGTCCTATGTGACTTTCCTGAAAGATGTGAGAAGCTAAGGTGCCTCTCTCCATCTCTGGATTTTGCAGTACAATCCTAGGAAACAAGGGTAAAAACTCCACTCCAGATTAGCTAATAGGGTTTTTCCAGGGAGGCATGGGTGGCCTTGAGCAGTGGCAGGACGGTGTGGTAGGAGAGCACCAGTTTCCAGGTCAGTGTGCTTGGACTGCCCAGGTGGTTTGCCCAAACCAAGATGTTTAGTGCTGGGGCACAGCCTTCTTTGGGGAACTTCCTGGGTGTAATCCAAAACCTCCTCTTCCCGTGCCCCGCTCCCCGGGCAGGGAGAGATAATAGAGGTGGAAACCACTCCAGGTTACTAACTGGCTGTTTAAATAAGCAAAGAAACTTACTTATGAGTTTTATCTTAAGTGGATGCAAAACAAATGGATTTCCTTACCCATCTGCCAAATCTTAAAAGTTTATATAGAGGCCTTAACTGGATTCAGTCATGTACGCAGTCCAAATGGTCTCAACAGCATATTACTATCTCAAGGCTGTGTCCTTGGACAGCTTCTGTCAGCAGGAAGGCAAGAAGACCACACATTCCAGGAGCAGAGGTGGGGGTGATGAGCATCTGACTGCCTGTGTCCAACTCACAGATAAAACTGGTGGTCACATCTTGTTGATAAGCTCCCCTAGCAGATACAGTCACCAGAAAATGGAGGATTGGATACTAGCCAGGCACAAACCATAGATGCCAACCCTAGGGGTTGTTTAAGCAGACCCTTCATCAGTGACCCTGTGTCAGCATCCTTCCTGTAGCTCTGATCCTCTCTGCCTCTCTGGTCCTCTTTTCTGAGCGAGACTAGATGACCTCTGAGGTCATCCATCTCTGGCTTTCCCCAGATTTGTGATTTGCTGTCACACATGGCGGGAGAAGTCAGGCTCAGGCATCTGCCTTTATTTTGTTGGATGCCCATCTTGTCAGATCACTCAGAATTCACCAGCTATGGAAATCTGCCCCTGTCTCTTGCCTTCCTGACCAGCTGTATATGGGAATGACTCACAGTTGCCCAGCTGAAATGCCTTTTGAAGACACATGTTTGCATTGGTTTTCAAATCAGTATTCTGGCCAGGGTGACAGACACACACACTGAAATCCCAGCCTCTGTGTTCTGACTGAGCAAGATTTTTCACATGTGGACAAATTGCTATAAGCATACAGATGACTAGGCTGACTGTGTCCTTTCCTTCCACCGAGTGTCATGGAGGGAAAATCCTTAATAATAGCAACAGTAGCCCCTACGTTTGAGTTCCTATTTTATGAGTTTATATGAGACATGGAGCATCAGGATGGATAGTTCAGGACCTGGTGTCAGCTTAACTGATCTGGACTCTCATCTCTATCATTCAGTAGCTTATTTCACTCAGCACATTTCTTGATCACTCAGTACATCATCTGTAAAAACAAACACACACATGAAAAACACCAGTAACCATACTTACCTCGAAAGGGACAGTGTAAGGATCAAATGAAGCAGCCTATGGAAAGTACTCAGCCCAGTTTCTTGGTGCATAATAAACACACACTACCAGTTAGCTATCTTTTTCTAGCTGTCCCTATAAAATTTGTTGTTGGTCAGTCACTTGGTTGTGTCTGACTCTACGACCCCAAGGACTACAGCATGCCAGGCCTCCCTGGCCTTCACCATCTCCCTGAGTTTGTTCAAACTCATGTCCATTGAGTCAGTGATGCCATCCAACCATCTCATCTTCTATTGCCCCCTTCTCCTGCCCTCCATCTTTCCCAGTATCAGGGTCTTCTCCAATGAGTGGGCTCTTCGCATCAGGTGGCCAAAATATTGGAGCTTCAGTTTCAGCATCAGTTCAGTGAATATTCAGGGTTGATTTTCCAGGATTGACTGGTTTGATCTCCTTGCTGTCCAAGGGACTCTCAAGAGTCTTCTCCAGCACCAGAGTTCGAAGGCATCAATTCTTCAGCACTCAAGCCGCCTTTATGGCCCAACTCTCACATCCATACATGACTACTGGAAAAACCGTATCTTTGATTATACAGACCTTCATCAGCAAAGTGATGTCTCCGCGTTTTAATATGCTGTCTAGGTTTGTCATAGCTTTTCTTCCAAGGAGCAAGTGTCTTTTCATTTCATGGCTGCAGTCACTGTCTACAGTGATTTTGGAGCCCAAGAAAATAAAATCTGCCACTGTTTCCACATTTTCCCCATCTCTTTGCCATGGGACCAGATGCTTTAATCTTAGGTTTTTTTGAATGTTGAGTTTTAAGCCAGCCTTTTCACTCTACTTTTTCACCCTCATCAAGAAGCTCTTTAGTTCCTTTTCACTTTCTGCCTTTAAGATTGTTTCTCCCCATTTCATAAATATGCAAACCCAGAAGCAGAGAAGGTAAAAAAATGCCCAAGATAAAAGTGGCAGAACTAGAATGTAAACTTAGGTCCACCTGTCTAATTATTCAGATAGTTATAGGATGTTTGCTGTGTTCCAACCACTGATGATAAAGCAAGCAAGGCACGGTCGTGGTCCTCATGGAGCTGAAAGTCTAAAAGGATGTGATGGATCCTTCACTGCCTCCCACCACTGCCTTTGCAAAGCTGCCCCAGGATACTCTTGACAGTAACTGCAATAGCTCGTGTTTATTGGGTGCTATTTTGCTCATTTAATCTTCTCAGTAGCTCTGGGAGGTAACTACTATTATTATCATCATTTTACAGATTAGCAATCTGTGGCTTGTGAAAAGCAGAATACCTTGTCAAGGTCATGTAGCTTAAAAATGATGGAGCTTGGATTAGAACCCAGGCAGCATCCTAGCACAGTTCATTATGTTATTTCCAAGGAGGCATATGTCCAACTCAATGGACATAAGTTTGCACAAACTCCAGGAGATAGCGAAGGACAGGGAAGCCTGGTGTGCTGCAGTCCACAGGGTCACAAAGAGTCAGACATGACTGAGCAACTGAACAACAAAAAGGTGACTTGACACTGGGGTGGGAGCTAGGGCTGATGTTACTGATGTTATTAGATGTTACTGATGCAGCCCACATCTAATCACATGTAAAATATATCTGCTTTTTTGTGCTCTGAGCTCCTACAGTAAAAAAAATTCTAGATTTTTTTATGATTAGCCATGAAACATATCAAGTGCAATATAATTAAAATCAGGCAGTGGGACTTAAACCCACTTTGCTCTCTTAGGCTACCTAGTTGCATTTTCAAGGATTCTATATCAAGAGAAAAGCTCCTTTAGTTCAGCCAGTGGTAGATACTGGCCATCTTCGGCACATGCAAATTAAGTGTGACTTGGGGGGATGCAGACACGCATGGAGACACCCTGAGGAGATGGGTGCAGGGGCAGAGCCCACCGTCTGGCAGATTATCACGGCCTGTCGATTTCCACAGAGCTGCTACAGATCCCGGAGAGGGCTGTGTTCAAGACTAAGCAACTTCAGTTCTGCGTCTCTGATTTGGAAGATCCATCTGAGTCTCCACAGGTGCCTCATGGGTCCAGGAGCCAGTGATGCCAACAATAAGTAAAATGCTGCCAGTGTGATTTCCCCCATTGGCTCCCTTTATTCATGGCTCACAGTTACCAGCCAGCGAGGGAGGGTCTGCACACCCCGAAGGCACTGTTAAGATTGTTGACGGAAGTGAAAACAAGGCTCTCTGCAGAAAACAAAGAGGTCTTGCCCTCCACAAACAGTCACAACCAAACAATGATAGAGCCTGAGCTTAGAGCTGAGTTACTTAAAAAAGGGAACACCCAGCCAAAACAGACTAGATTTGTAATCTTGTTCCCAATATGGAATTAAGAATCCTAAAACACCATGGGGTCTCAAAGACTCAGACACGACTGAGGGACTGAACTGAAAGCAGTGAGTCCTTCATGGACCAACCCCCAACCTGCCTCCTAGGGTGGACAGTCAGCTCAGGGATATGAAGAATGCCCCAGGGGTGCTGAGGAAGCCCAGCAGAGGTGACCAAGCCAGGTATTGGCCAAGGGTATTATCCCATCCCGAGGCCTTGCTATTCAGGAGTCTCCTTTGAGCCTTGTGGCTCCGGGGGGGACACAATGTTTTCACTTGTTTTATGCCCATGCAGACTCTGAATATCCAGACAGGTTATGAGATCTGCATACAGTCATACTGTGATTTGATGAAAGAAACAGAGCCAGCTCCAATCTCTCTGCTCCTGATGCCACTTAGACCTCAGCTTCACCTCCAGGGAGATGTGAGGGTACAGGCCAGGCGCTTGGCACAGCCAGTGCAGCCTGGGAAGCCCTCAGTCCTGATTAGCTGTCATTAAGTGGCCAAGACCTTGAGTAGCTCTTCCCGTGGGGCCAAAATGAAGACCGATGTCGTTTAGTTTGTCCACCTCCTGGGGTTAGGCTGGCGAAGCTTTTCTAATGAATCACAGTAGAAGAACACATCCTTCTCAATTAAAACCATTAAGAAAGCCTGCTACATCATCCTACCTGCAGAGGAAAACACTAAATTGCGAGTCTGTATATGAATAAACATGAGAAAAAGTTGTATCTCTGATGATTCACAAAGCTAACAGGAGGCTTTACAATGGCAAATGGCCCAAGAGACTTCAGGCCCACCATATTGGGTTTTTCTAAAGTCATTTTCACTGTTGCTAATGGAAATGCCATGTTGTGACCTAGATGGATTCTGCAATTAACCATCAAACAAACAGTGAGTTCAGGCCGCATGGGACAGGACTCTCTGACTGCCAATCACATGACTGCTCGCTCAAATAGAGGCAGATGTTTCTGGTGCCCTGAAACCCTCTCACCCAGAGCTGGCGACTGCACTGGTGAACCATAAATGGTTGCAGAGAGTCAGATAGAATGGGATTGGAGGCTATGTGCCACTTTCTAGCTGTGTGACACTGGGAAAATATTAACTGTTCTGAGTCTGAAATTTCTCAACTATAGAATGGAACCTAAATGTTACCTAACAAATGGCATATACAGTATTTAGCTGAATAAATGGGCCATCTCAGAAACTATAGAGCTATCATTCTAATAGAGTGGCATTAGATACCATCAATACCTTTCTGGAAATAACCTCCCACAGAGGTTCCAAAATCTGCCTGAGCATCAGTATCAAGTGTGGTGCTTTTGAAAAATGTAAAAATAGGCTGGACCCCAGACATTTCAATCCCATGCAGCCTGCTTTTATACTCTAGCTTTGGAGAATTCCATGGACAGAGGAGCCTGGCAGGCTACAGTCCATGGAGTTGCAAAGAGTCAGACACGACTGAGTGACTTTCACTTTACTCACTTTGTAGACCTCCCTGCTCATTTGATATGTGATGACAGAGTCTGTTTAGGACAAAAGTACAGTGTTTCCCATGAGCAAAGACTACTTTTCAAAGTCTGAGAATAGGGACCAGGCTTCTGTGTTTTGCAAAGCTTCTTCAGCAATCAGGTGAACATGAGACCTTAAGATGACCGTGGGGCACCACTGACTTAAGCCCTAGAGAGACTAAGAAACTGCTGGTCACAGAACTATTAGCTAGATAATAATAATAATGAAAGCAACAAACACCCTCAGTTTTTCTGATTTCCGCCCTAATAAACTTCTCATCAACTCAGTACAATATAATTAAGAACAAGATGGTTTTTGTGGCTGATTATCTCAGGTGTGATCGATGAGGTCCTGGTATCCAGTGTCAGCAACTGTTGAGAGCTATCAGCCACTTCCTCGCTGAGGATTCACTGGGGATTTCTGTCAGAGCCACAGACCCAGGGATATTTGAGGATCTAAGTGCTCAAGCATCACTGACTTGCACCAAGGAGGGCTGGCTGTTTAGGACACAAGGTCACAGCCCAGATATCTGAGCTCCATCTACAGATACTACTGCCAGGTGACTTCCTGGATGATAGACCATGTGTCCAGCAGGAAATGAGCCAATCAGAAGCAAAGTTGGCATGCAAACCTGTAGGGGGTGGCATGTATTGCCCATATAGCCTGAGGATATGCTAAGTCACTTCAGTCCTATCCAACTCTGTGCAACCCCATAGATTGCAGCCCACCAGGCTCCCCCATCCCTGGGATTCTCCAGGCAAGATCACTGGAGGGGGTTGCCATTTCCTTCTCCAATGCATATTTGTTATTTTGATTGTGGTAGAGTTTCACTAGTATGTTAAAACTGATCACATGCTGCATTTTAAATAAATTCAGTTTATGGTATATCAATTATACCTTAATAAAACTATATTTAAAAAATATTTAAATTTAAAACCTTGAGAAAACCTACTTTTCCCTAAGCTGACCATGTGCCAAGTATCTGATATAACTTAATGAGCAGTCTTAGGAGGTGATACTCCTGATTGTCCTTTATTCTTATTTATCCTTACTTTTTTTATGGTTTGTTTTAAATTTAAATATTTTTTAAAATATTGTTTATTAAGATATAATTGATATACCATAAACTGAATTTATTTAAAATGCAGCATGTGATCTAGTTTAACATACCAGTGAAACTCTACCACAATCAAAATAACAAATATATTTATAGCTTTCAGAAGTTTCTCTCACTCCTTCCCAAACCATTATACTTCTGTTATTTCTTGGTCTGACTTTTTTCATTCAGTATGATCATTTTAATTTTTTCCGTTTTGTTACATGCATCAATGTTTCTCTTTTTATTGCTGAATAGTTTTCCATTGTAGGAGTGTACACACATTTATAGTTTATTTATCATTGGTAGACATTTGTATTGTGCCTGAAAGAAAATGAAAGTGAAAGTCACTCAGTCGTGTCTGACTCTTTGCGACCCCATGGACTTATACAGTCCACGGAATTCTCCAGGCAAGAATACTGACATGGGTAGCCTTTCCCTTCCCTAGGGAGATTGAACCCAGGTCTCCCACATTGCAATCAGATTATTTACCAGCTGAGCCACCAGGAAAGCCCAAGAATACTGGAATGGGTGGCCAATCCCTTCTCCAGTGGATCTTCCTGACCAAGGAATCGAATAGGGGTTTCCTGCATTGCAGGTGGATTCTTTACCAGCTGAGCTACATGGGAAGCCCATTGTATCGTGCCTAGCTTTTGGTTATTAAAAATAGACCTGCCCATTTTATATAAATATTTGTAAGAGTATATATTTTCTTTCTTTCCTCTTTTAAAAAAATAGCAATGAAATGTCTGGATTATATTATAGATGTATAAGTTTAACTTTTTAAAGAAACTGACAAACTGTTTTCCAAAGGGTTGATATCATTTTAACATTCTCACATTCCCTGGAGCGTTCTAGTTCTTCCTTATTTTCGCCCAAATTGCATATCATCTTTAAATTATAGCCTTCCTAATAGGTGTGTGTTTTTATCTTGTAATTCCCACCTCCCCATCTATATGCCTTTTCTTTCTTTTCCTTGCCTTTATGCAGTGCCTGAGACTTTCAGTGTAACGTTGACTAGCAGTGACGAGAGAAGACATCCTTGCTTTGTTCCTGCTTTAAAGCAAAAGCATTCAGTTTTTCTCTATCAACTGTGATAGGAGATATGTGTTTTTTAGATATCCTTTAAAGGAGAAGGCAATGGCACCCCACTCCAGTACTCTTGCCTGGAAAGTCCCATGGATGGAGGAGCCTGGTGGGCTGCAGTCCATGGTGTCGCTAAGAGTCGGACACAACTGAGCGACTTCACTTTCATTTTTCACTTTCATGCATTGGAGAAGGAAATGGCAACCCACTCCAGTGTTCTTGCCTGGAGAATCCCAGGGATGGGGGAGCCTGGTGGGCTGCCATCTATGGGGTTGCACAGAGTTGGACACGACTGAAGCGACTTAGCAGCAGCAGCAAAGGTTAAGAGATTTTCCTTATATTACTAGTTATTGAGAGTGTTTATTTTGAACAGATGTTATGCTTCTTTTTTGGTACCTATTGAGATGATCAAACATTTTTCTTCTTCAGTCTGTTAATGTAATGAATTGTAATGATACTGAACCAGACTTGCCTTCTTCTGATAAACCTTTCTTCATTGTGATGTATTATTACTCTTATACATTGTTAGATAAGACTTGCTAATATTTTAGTGAAGATTTATTTATTATCATTGTAAGGATGAGGATATGTAAGCTTGGAGGTTGAGGATCACAGGTCTGAGATGAGTATAAAGGCATACAAAAAAGAAAGATGGAAGATTCCTACCTTTACTAATGTAAGCAAAATTTGTTTTTAATGCCATAACTGTTAATAATGACTTTGCCTTTAAATAATAGAATATTTGTTACCCTTGATATGTCTCTAAGCTCCAATATCCTCAGTTGTAAAATATGGATTTATAATGTATCTGTGGTATGAAGACTTCTTAAGATTGTAAAGATTAAATGACTTAATACATAAAAAGCACTTAGCACAACGAATACATCATGGTTGTTCAATGAATGTTACATATTGTTGTAATTACTGTTATACTATGGATTTGGTCTTTATAAGCAGTAAAATTTACTGAAATCTAACAGTAGAAAGCACAGTAGGTAACTATGTTGAATGCATTTATACAGAGAGTAATATCCAGACAAGAATACTGGAGTGGGTTACCATTCCCTTCTCCGGGGGATCTTCCCAACCCTAGGATAGAACCTGGGTCTCCCACATTGCATGCAGATTCTTTACCATCTGAGTCACTAGAAAAGCCCATACATAATAATAACATTACATTTATATAATATGAATACCATATAGGGCTTTACATACAGTATCCACTTAAAAAAAAAAATTCTGTAACACATTCCCAGAAATGTAGCCTAAAGCAGCATGTGTTTAGCATGTCACAATTTCTCTCTGTCAGAAGTCCAACAAGTCATGGCTGGGTTCTCTCCTCAGCATCTTTCAAGGTTCAATCAAGGCTTCATTTGGCTGTGTCCCTTTCCAGAGGCTCTGGGAAAGACTCTCCTTCCAAGCTTCTTTGTATTATTGGCCAAATCCAGTTGCTTGTCATTGTAGTACTGTAGTCCCCATTTCCTTGTTAATCATCAGAACTCTTAGAGGTCTCCAACATTTCTTACCCTTCTGTCCATTTTCAAAGCCAGCAATGGAAAATCTCTTTCCCATCAAATCCTTCTCACACTTTGAATTTCTCTTGCCAGGAAGAGCCCAGTCCCCTTGAGGGACTAACCTTGTCTGTCACACACCCAGGATAATCTGTCTTAACCTGTCAGCTGCTTTAGGACCTGAATTATAACTGCTGAGCCTTCTCTCTACAGTCCCTAAGATAATATTTGATTAGACGGGAGACTGCAAATGTAGACATGCGGCCAGGAATCTTCGGCACCATCTTATAAGTCTTCATACCACAGATACATTTCTCATCAACTGTGACTTAAAATAAGATGGAACTATAAAATAATGAGAGTGACTTCCTTTTAATGTGCAGCTTGTAAAATAATTCATTAAAGATTATTCTCATTGTTTTAAAATTATACCCCATATGTGGGACATCCACGCCCCTTGGCCGACATTTAGCAGATATGAGGGTTAAAGATGCTAATGTTAATGTTTTATTAGACCCTCTAGGAATAATCTCAATAATCTCATCACTGGCTGTCACTTAGCCTTTTTATGCCTGTTTGATCACCTGTCAAAGACAGAGATGAACATTTACCTCACAAGGCTCATATGAAAATTTAAGCATCTGTTTTATAGAAATGGTTATGCTGACGAACAGTTGTCATTTCTTGCAAGTTGACCAGGTGCAAGTGCTGCACACCGGGGCATTAAGGTGTAATTGAAGGTGTGTGGCCCCAGAAATGTGTGGCCCCAGAACTGTGTGGCCCCAGACCCAGGATTCAATCCCTTCCCTATCTGCTTGGGTAAATTTTTAACCACTCAGTGCCTCAGTCACTTTAGGTCTTAAGTAGTCATAAAAAGGATGGAACATGGATGATAATAAATGACAGTGGTCCACCACACAAATGTGGACCAGTCTTGGCATCCATATATGGCATCCATATATGGCAAGCGTGTAAATATGGACCTTGTGGTAATAACCATTTGCTTCCAAAACTGCACTAATTCAAGCACCACCTTCATATTTTTGTCCTAAATGCATGGCATCTATTTGTGCTACCTGCATACCATACATTCTTGTAAATCAACTTTTTTTCCTTATCCGTGAGATCATGGTTTTGATGAGCTTGTTTCAATTTTTCCCTAAGCTCATGTTAAAATAAACACATAACTGTTAAAACTGCACTGAGCAAAACTGCCATGTACATCACAAGAGATAAAAATATTGCAGGTTGAGCAGCGATGCAGCGAAGATTGAAAGGCCCCTTCTCAGGGAAAAACAGTGCCCACTGAGGCCCCTGAGAAAGAAAACAGAGAGCTACCCAGATTTTAAACAACTTGATTTTGTTTTTTGAGAGAGTCCCTTGAAATTGAATTCATCTGATGTTTAAAATATGCCTGGGGAATAGAAAAAAAAAAATGTATATTTACTTAAAATGAAAATAGGCCAGGGCCAGAATTTATACTCACATCTAGTTCTAAGGTCCACTTTTTTTTTTTTTTTTTGTCATCACAACCAGACATGAAGCCATTGGGATTGGGAAGGAGCTGAAGGGAGGGGGGTTGGGGGCAGGGGTTGAGGAGTGGACACAAAAGAAAGATAAAAATGCAGAAAAAGAGTGACTTGCAAGTTAGTATTCAGAGACAGAAAAAAGAGACAGGGAACTTTAGGGAAGTGGGGGGAAGGATTTGGTAAATTATTAAGTGACTATAAACCTTTCTTGTAACTCCATATTTAGGCTCCTCTGGCTTTTAAAATGCAGTTACTATTTGTCTTTGTATGTTGTTTAGGTGATTGATAGCTCTTCAGCTTTCTTTTCTCTTAAAGACTTTAGAATCCCTTTCGGAATCCACTCAGTATGGCTGCCCACTAAGGCAAAATTGTGACCTGTACAAACATGTTCGTAATCAGGGCACTGTGACTATGGAATCTGAAAGTCAGGCTGGGATCCTAAACTCTGAATCTCTCTCCTTGATCTAAAAAAATCACCATGCTAATTACAGTATGGTAACCAACTGAAAACGCTATTGAACATGAGAATGAGATGGTTTCAGTGCTTCTTTTTACCATTCCACTGCTTGCTAAGTGGCTCTCTGGAGGTGAATTTCTTGCCGCTATTTGCTTCAACAACTGGAATTAAGCTTTCTGCCTTTGCCACTTCCTGTCCTGAGAAGTACCACAGCGCTGATGGCCCAGTACCTAGGGAAGAGCACTTTTGTTTTATCTTTTAATTAGGCCCTGACATCTGGTGTGGACTGTGAGTGCTTATTTGCACACCTGCCGGCCACTGGCTAGAAAGGAGCCCAGCCTACCTGGAGATTACTAGCGCAGATGGAAACTGCTGTCATTTAATTTAATAGAGCAATTGTGTGGGCCTTGTAGAATGTGCCACCCTTGTGAAATGGGGCCCGGGTCTCAATTTCAGGTACTCTGAGTGGTTCCTTCTGTAATGCACACGTCACCTCTTCTGTCAATCTCCATAACCGATACAGTCAGTTAGAAGAGGAGCTTAGCAACCGAGCCATCTTGGAAACCTTTTGGGGGAGAAGAGATGGCGGGGCTCAGGGGAAGGGATTTGACTCATAACGACAAGGAAATTTGCCAAAGATTTAAATGATCGTCATGCCTCCTCTGTTAAACAGATGTGTTGTGCGCCACTCCAGCCTCATCTAACAAGCCTCAGTCTGCCAAGACGCTGCAGGAGGGGCACAGCTGTGCTGAGACAGAGGCAGGTGTGACAGGTCTTCAGGGTGGCCTCGTGGGCACTTGTGTCTCTGTGCCTTTGCGCATGGTCCCTTACTTCCCCACGATGGAGTGCCAGCTCAAGCCTGAGGCTTCGGTTTTATGCAACCTCATCTGTAACGTGTGTTTGTTTCCCGCTGTATCCCCAAGACCTGTGTCAGAGTCCAACACAGTGTATGTGCTCGTTAAGCCATTATGGAAAGAATGAATAACAAGTCAGCTGAGATCACATTGCCAGACCACTGAGACCCACTAACTTCCTGAATGTCTCCTTCTCAGTGTTCTCAAAGCTCTGCGCCCACCCTGGGTACCTTGCTGGAATATTCCACCTGTCAACATGGTCACTGGCTATAGGGATGTTCTTGCTTGGCTTACACTGTTTCCTAATTATCTTATGTCCCAGGGGAATCCCAAGTGGTGTTCAGTTTAACAGAAGAGACAGACCACTTGTAACTTAGTGACAAGTGATACAAAACAGAGTAATGCCTAACGTATTGGTACTAATTCAGTATTGGAGAAATTGAGAGAATTCTCTTTTTTTTAACTTATTTGTTTTTAATTGAAGGATAATTGCTTTATAGTATTGTCTTGGTTTCTACCAAGCATCAGCATGAATCAGCCATAGGTTTAATAACCCATGTCCCCTTCTACTTGAACATCTCTCCTACCTCCTTGCCCGTTCCATCCCTCTAGGTTGTTACCAGACCCTGGTTTTAGTTCCCTTAGTCGTACAGCAAATTCCCATTGGCTATTTATTTTACATAAGGTAATGTATGTTTCCATGTTACTCTCTCTATACATCCCACCCTCTCCTTCCTCCCCCACCAGCTGTGTCCGTAAGTCTGTTTTCTGTCTGTCTCCATTGCTGCTCTGCAAATAGGTTCATCAGTACCATCTTTTCCAGATTCCATATATACACATTTATTTTTCTCTTTCTGACTTCACTCTGTATAATAGGCTCTAGGTTCATCCACCTCATTAGGACTGATTCAAATGCATTCCTTTTTATGAATGAGCAATATTTCATTGTATATATGTACCACAGCTTCTTTATCCATTCATCTGTTGATGGACATCTAGGTTGCTTCCAGGTCTTCGCTATTGTAAATAGAGCTGCAATGAATATTGGGGTACATGTGTCTTTTTCAATTTTGGTTTCCTCAGAATATATGCCCAATAGTGGGATTGCGGGTCATATGGTGGTTTTATTCCTGGCTTTATTCCTCTCACTCTTTGAGAAGAGAAAGAATTCTTGTGGTCCAAAAAAATGAGACAGACTTTGCCATAGGACTTGAGTGTGAGCATTCAGAGAAACTGTGGCAAGTTTTCTAGATAAAAAGGCAAGGACACATAAAGCAGTTAACAGCGTGGATTATGGACAAACGTTGCTTACATTCTCAGCTTGACCATTCACCAGTGAACTATATTTGGGTAAATAGCACAATCTATCTAAGTTTTACTCTTCTCTTTTTAAAAATGGGAATAATTGTGGCTATGCCACATACATACCAGAAAAAAAAATAGGATTAAAGGAGGCAATATGAATACAGGATTTAGAAAAACTCAAGAAATATAGAAAATGCTCAATATTGGGTTGACCAAAAACTTCATTCCAGTTTTTCCATAATATTCAGAAGTCCAAATGATTTTTTTTTTTTTGTCCAACCCAATAAATAACAAGGATATTGAGAGGAAGGGAAAGAAGACCATAATGATGTCGTCAACAATAACTAAGATCTCAAAGTAGAAGATTTGTCTGACTGGAAACAAATCTCCTTGGAAGGAGACAAGTGCCCGGGAAAGGAATTTGAATGAAAGAGGGCTTGGGTGATCCAACACAAGGAAACCTGGGAACTGGGAAGGGACAGAGTACTGAGAAACAGACATTCAGGACAGGAAAGAACAAGTTTACTTGCAGGGAATGCATGGAAGCCGCTGTCAAACCGCTGAAGTTCATGTGCACTAAATGCAAAACACAAGTGTTTATAGGAAGGTATCCCCAAATCACCAAGCTAACAAGTTCACTTTTGTCTGTTCAGGGTGGCAAAACAGTGATGCACTCGTGGAGTTACCATATGTAAAGAGGTCAGGACATCTCCATAGACATCAGCTTAGCAATATCTGGGATTATATTGCTTTGTGAGGGTTTCAAGGCTTACGTGAAATGATCAATGTTCTGATATATTGGGGTTCAGAAGCAGGCAGGGTAACCTGTTATTTTGGAGGTTTTCTGAGAATGAGGTCCCCCCTTCTCTCATACTAGAAAGAAGAGTGTCCAGTTTTGTTTCTACTGAAGAAGTGAAGTGAAAGTCACTCAGTCATGTCCAACTCTTTGCGACCCCATGGACTGTGCAGTCCATGGAATTCTTTAGGCCAGAATACTGAAGTGGATAGCCATTCCCTTCTCCAGAGGATCTTCCCAACCCAAGGGATCAAACCCAGGTCTCCCGCATTGCAGGTGGATTCTTAACCAGCTGAGCCACCAGGGAAGCCCACTGAAGTAAGAGCTGTAATCTGTTTCATGCACTGTGTGCTTAGTTGCTCAGTTGTGTCTGACTCTCTGTGACCCCGTGGACTATACAGTCCACGGAATTCTCTAGGCCAGCATACTGGAGTGCGTAGCCTTTCTCTTTCCCAGGAGATCTTCCCAACCCAGGGATCAAACCCAGGTCTCCCACATTGCAGGCAGATTCTTTACCAGCTGAGACACAAGGGGAGCTCATCCATTTCATAGCTACAGATATTTAATTCCAAGTTAAGGATTTTGGTGTCAGACATGGGTCCAAATCTCAGAATTACTGTTATGAATTCATACAAGTTACTTAATCTCTCAGAAGCACAGTTCCTTCATTTGTTTTAAAAAAAGAGGTTTTAAAAAATACCTCTCTTATTTCTTATTAAGAGATTAAAATATAAGTAAGGGCTCAGCACAGTGCCTGACTCAGGAATCTGAGAAAACTAGTCTTCTCACATTGCTGAAAGCAGTGCTTCCTCAGCTTACCCTTGTACCTTAGGAAAAATTATTCAATGGTGAGAACATTGACCCAGAGGATCTGGGGGGGTACCCCGCACTTCCTGGATTACCTTGGACAATTGCCCAGAGACTGCGGGGGTCTGGGGTGGGGGTGGCAGGTGTCCAGTTCCATCTGTCTTTTGCTCTGTGTGAATGTGTTTGCATGTATGAAACAGCACCAGTGTTGTCCTCAAATCAGTCTTCAGCAAAATGAAAAAAAATTTAAGAATATAGAATACATTTTGTATAAGGTTAAATTTATTTAACTAGGGGATTATCATTTATTCTAACAGCATGTCCTTCCTAATCTTCTTAACAGAACAAAAGCATGGTAAGAGTGAAAGTAGCTTGGGTTTTTGTTTTGATTTCATTGAGAAAGTAAACACTTGACCATCATAGAAAGAAGAAAGATAGCGCCAAATCATGTCCGACTCTTGTGATCCCATGAACGGTAGCCTGCCAGGTTCCTATTTCCATGGGATTTTCCAGGCAAGAATACTGGAGTGGATTGCAATTTCTTTCTCCAGGGGAACTTCACGACCCAGGAATTGAACCCAGGTCTCCTGCATTGCAGGCAGATGCTTTACCGACTGAGCTACATAGGAAGACCATCATAGATCAGCTTCCAGAATTTCTTTAGAAACGTTGTTGTATCACATACTCCAAAAGGATGGGCACGCTAGTCTGGGAAGTAGAAAATCTTCATTTGGCTGACCAGGGCAGATGAAGTGATCACAGTGTGTCTTTGGGTTTCGATAGGCAGCAAGGCTTCCTTGGGAAAGAAGGATTTTAACCTGCTCAGTTATTGATTATTTGAAGCTGCAACCACACAATTTAAAACCCAGTCACACCTCCTTTCACCAATACTGCTGTTCTAAGTGTTTGCAAAGTGCTTGTTAGCAGTAAGTAAGTAGAGATATTGACTTGTGTGCTGAAGGTAGCAGGTGCTGTGATAGCCCAATTTGCCTAGAATAAGGATGGAAGTTCATTTCTCCCTTTACATTTAAAATTTTGGAAACGTATCCTAAAACTGCTGGTACTGTCTTCTATTATCCAAGGATGCAGCTCTGAGAATGTTCATGAAAGAGCTGCAGACAAGGTCTGAATGCCTCTGGGAGTGGCCCGGATGCTGCCTCTGCAGTTGTGGGTGTGGTAGTGATGTCAGTAGATAGGCAAAGATGCCAGAATTCTAATTGACAAGCAAAGTCTAGGACAGAGTCAGAGCAAGCCTGGGGATGAGTGACTGTATTCATCCCGGAAACAAAGTTGAAGAAATTGGTGCAACATGTGGATTTCCACTTCAGAGAAATCACTTCTAAGAGATAAAAGAGCCTGCCTTTGGAGAGGGGGTAGGGTACAGATGGAAATGTTTGCATGAAGACAGTGAGTAGAGAGAGATGGGGGGAGGGCTCAGGCAAGAGCAGACAGTTGGATATTCCTTTTGGTGCAGACATATTGACTGTTCTTATACTGCCTATTGCCAGAGTTGTCTAAAACATGCACTCTGATGTTTGGGAAGTCTAAATAGAAAGAACTCGAATGTTTACCCATGCTTTACTGAGTTCAGTAAAACACAAGAAATCACGATTTTAAAAAAAAAGAAAAGAAAAGATTCTAACTCTGATTTATTTTCCTGTTGTACATTCAGTGAAAGATAATTAGACACATCATTCATGGGTGACAAAACTATTCTCTTATTATCATGTTTAGAGTGTTTGAATAGGCTATTTGATGCTATATAAGCTATTAGAATGCTCACCTGTGTTTCTTTCATGAAATAATTTAAAACTAAGGTGTTATTCAAGAATGAATTATCATCCCATAAGGGGTTTTGAAAAAAAAATTGTAGGTTGATCTACTAGACAGATACCAGGCAAGGTTTTTCTTATCAGGAAGGATGCAAAGTATTTGAAGGTTCCCAGGTGCCTGGGCTTCCCAGGTGGTGCTAGTGGTAAAGAACCTGTCTGCCAATGCAGGAAGCATAAGAACCGCAGGTTCAATCCCTGGGTCAGGAAGATGCCCTGGAGGAGGGCCTGGCAGCCCATTCCAGTATTCTTGCCTTGAGAATGCAGTGTACAGGGAGCCTGGCAGGCTGCAGTCCATAGGGTCACAAAGAGTCGGACACCACTGAAGTGACCTAGCACACACACACACATGCCTAGAACTCCATGCATGTCAGAGAAAAAGAGCTTAAAAGGACCATGTAAGGCAAGTCCAACATTCTTTCCCAGATTCTTGAATGAAAAAAAAATTTATTGGTCAAAGATACTCTAAATTATTATGGATTGAATTAATAATTTGATGGTTATTTTTCAGTCCAGAAATCTAAGAGACCCAAATCCAGCTCTACTAATCATCCTGCCACTTTATAGGTTCCTCAAGAAAATTGTGTACAATGGCTAACAATAAAAGTGTTGCAAAGTACTACATCATTGATAGCTTTGGGAGTAAAAGGAATAGGCTGAGTCACAGGGCTTACTCAGGACTCTCGTATTTTTCTTACCTGCCTATCTCTCACTTTCTCTGTCTCTGTGTCTGTCTTTCTCTCTCTCCTTCCCATCTAAATCTTGACCTGGTATTCCAAAATATGCTGGAAGGAAAGAGAGGTGACCAGACCCAGGAGAGGTCCAAGTTCATTCACTTATCTGGGGACACAGGATCAGAAAAAGAAGAGAGGCTGGAAATCTGGGGACACAGGATCAGAAAAAGAAGAGAGGCTGGAAACCAGGCGATAGGACTGCCTACATCTGCTTACCATGCAGAGACCAGAAGGCAAAAGTGCAAGAAAGAGGCTAAAGCTTATCAAGGTTCAGTGACCTTGACAACTAGTGTTCTCCTTGTCAGTTCTTTGATCAGTCAGGTAAGCATCTTCGCTTCCCTCCCAGAGGTCCTGGGAAGAGAAAGGACAGAGAGGCCCAAGCTTTCCCATGCAGCAAAGTACTTCTGGAGTGCAGGTGTTCCTGCCTCTATAATAATAACAACAATACTCACCATGTACTAAGCATGTACTCTGTGCTGGGTGCTATTCTATCTCACTTAATCATTACAGAGCCCTGTGGTGTTGGCAGAATTTTACCCATGTTACAGAGGAGAAAACCAGGATTGAGAAAGGTCAGGCTTTACCTCCTTTGAGTATCTGCTTATTATCTAAATGCCCACTGTGATTAGCCACCTAGTGTTGACATATTTTAGAAAATTCACATTCACCACCACCTCCAGCACAGACAGCTTGCATCTCCCATGATTAATTCTGACCATAGTGAAGTCCTTTTGCTATTGAAAATGCTGTCTCCCTGAAGCTTGCTATACTGAATACCAGTTGTACCTTTTATGACAATGGTGCTCAACCACATTGATTTTTTCCCTCATAGACAGTTGACGATGTTGCACACATTTCTGGCTGCTACGCTTGGGAAGGGAGTGCTACAGGCAGTCCACGTAGAGTGCCAAGATTCTTGCTAAATACTGTATACGGGATAGTCTCCCACAGCAGAGAATTGTCGGGCCTAAAAGGTCAGTAGTGCTAAGACTGAGAAATCCGATTCTGTTGCCACATAAAGCAAGCTGAACTACTTTCTGTGTTAGCCATTAGACTGTAAAGAGAGCAGTAACATCAGGTCTAGCCACCCCCTCACACACTAGCATCCTTACTGCACTGACTCTCAAGTCTTCTGTTACCTTCCTTTTTTTAACAATCCCCTTTGTCCAGAAATGGAGGTTTAGAAGACTAAATGAGCTAGCCAGGATCAAATACTAGTGAATGATAAAGCCAGAACTAGACCCAGATGACCTGATTCCTCTTTCAACCATCTTCCAATGACATCATGTACTAATCTTTCAATTAGTTCATCGGGAATAGAGTGAATACTACCCACTCCAGTATTCTTGGGCTTCCCTTGTGGCTCAGCTGGTAAAGAATCTGCCTGCAATGTGGAGACCTGGGTTCAATCCCTGAGTTGGGAAGATCGCCTGGAGAAGGGAAAGGCCACCTGATCCAGCATTCTGGCCTGGAAGTCCATGGGGTCACAAAGAGTTGGGCACAACTGAGCAACTTTCACTTCACTTTCAATAGAGTGAAGAATACATTGTCTCCATTCTCACAAAGCTTATACTCCAGTGAACATCAGCCTAATATATTCCCTGAAAGTGTTAGTCGCTCAGTCGTGTCTGATTGCGACCCCATGGACTGCAGTCCACCAGGCTCCTCTGCCCATGGAATTCTCTAGGCAAGAATACTGGAGTGAGTAGCCATTCCCTGCTTCAGGGAATCTCCCCAACCCAAGGATCAAACCCAGGTCCCCCACACTGCAGGCAGATTCTTTACCATCTGAGTTACCAGGGAAGACTGGCATGTTCCCTACCCATTTTTAAATCATCCCCTGTTATCATTTGATTTGGTCATGTCTTCTTTTAAAACCAATAAAAAGATTCTAACAATCAAGACCCTTGGGGAAAGCATGACTGCTTTCAAGTCAAAGGTGAGTCTGTGCACATAGATTAATAAAACAGAAGAGAGAGCCCTGTCTATTTAGGTTTTCTGCCCATTGTTTGATTGAGTTGTTTGCTTTTTTTATATTAAGCTACATGAACTATTTGCATATTTTGGAGATTAATCCCTTGTCAGTTACTTCATTTGCAAATATTTTCTCCCATTCTGTTGGTTGTCCTTTCATTTTGTTTATGGTTTCCTTTGCTGTGCAAAAGCTTTTTAAGTTTATTTAGGTTCCATTTGCTTATTTTTGTTTTTATTTTCGTTAGTCTGGGAGATGGCTCCAAAAAGATATTGCTGTGATTTATATCAGAGAGTGTTCTGCCTATGTTTTCCTCTAAGACTTTATAGTATCTTGTCTTACATTTAGGTCTTTAACCATTTTGATTTAATTTTTGTGTATGGTTTTAGAGAGTATTCTGTTTTCATTCTTTTAAATGTAGCTGTCCAGCTTTTCCAGCACCACTTATTGAAGAAACTGTTTTTTTTCCATATAGCTTTGCCTCCATTGTCATAGATTAGTTGACCATAGGTGCATGGGTTTCTCTCTTGGCTTTCTATCCTGTTCCTTTGATCTCTATTTCTGTTTTTGTGCCAGTACCATACTGTCTTGATGACTGTAGTTTTATAGTATAGATGCTAGAAAAAAATTGTATTGTCATATGCAAAATAATCTTTCAACCTTACTTACACCCTAAACAAAAAATCATAGTTGATTATAAACCTAAATATGAGATCTAAAATTATAAAACTTCTAGAAAAAAAATAAGAGGAAGATCTTAGTGACCTTGGGCTTGGCAAATATTTCTTAAATATGACACAAAAGCCTGAACTGTAAAAGAAGAAAATCAAGAATACAGATTTCACAAAATCTAAAGCTTTATACTTTAAAAGACATTGTTACAAAATTAAAAAGCAGTCTGTAGACTGGGTGAAGATACTTGCATGAGATATATCCAACACAGGCCTTCTATCTAAAATATGTACAGAATTCCTGTAGCCTATCTTCCCTGGTAGCTCAGCTGGTAAAGAATCTGCCTGCAATGCAGGAGACCCCAGTTCAATTCCTGGGTCAGGAAGATCCTCTGGAGAAGGGATAGGCTACCCACTCCAGTATTCTTGGACTTCCCTGGTGGCTCAGCTGGTAAAGAATCCACCTGCAATGTGGGAGACCTGGGTTCAACTCCTGGGTTGGGAAGATCCCCTGGAGGAGGGCATAGCAACCCACTCTAGTATTTGTGCCTGGAGAATCCCCATAGACAGAGGAGCCTGGAGGGCTGCAGACTATGGGGTCACAAAGAGTTGGACATGACCAATCAACTTGACCATGACCAATCAGGTTACAGCATGCACCTGTAACCTGACAATGAGTCAAACAATCCAGTTTTTAAAAGGGAAAAGATTTGAACTGATATCTTACCCCTTAAAAAAGTTTACTGGTGGTAAAAAGCACATGAAAAGCTGTGTAATCTTTCATCATTAAGGAATTGCTAATTAAACTGCAATGGTATACCACTAGAATGGTTAAAAAAAAATTTTTTTTTAAAAGACTAATCATAGCAAGTATTGTCCAGAATGTGGAGCAACTAGAAATCTCACACACTGCTGATAGTAATCCAAGATGGAAAAATCCCTTTGTAAAACACTCTAGCAGTTTCTCAAAAAAAAAAAAAAAAAAAAAAAACAGAAAAGAAAGAAATTAAACATACACCCACTATTCAACAGAGCTATTCCCTCCTAAGAATTTACTCAAGAGAAAAGAGAAATATATCCACACGTGTAAATAGGTGTTCAGAGCAGCTCTTATTTATAATAGCCCGAAACTGAAAACAACCCAAATGTTCATCAACAAGTAAATAAATAAGTAAATTGTGGCATATCCATGCAGTAGAAAGGGACCAATGATTGATACACACAAGATATATGAATATCAAAATAATTATGCTGAGTAAAACCTGGACACATACCCCCACCACTATCAAATACAAACAAAAATCTATATGGTGTGGTTCCATTTATATAAAATTGTGAAGATTGTAAATCATCTGTAAGACAGAAAACAAATCAATGGTTTCCTAAAGGAAATGGATGGTAAGGCACAGAGACCTATAAAGGGGCAAAAGGAAGCTTTGGGGATGGTGGACATAGTCATCATCTTGGTTGCAGTGATGCTTTCATGTATATAGACTATGTCAAACTCATTACATTGCATACCTTAAAAACACATAGTTTATTGAATATTAAATCCCAATAAAACTGTGGAAAAATTAAATAAATTAAAATGAGTATCAGTTCTATGTACTTTGGCTCTCTTTTCCCATTTGAGAGGCTGCCACCCAATAAGTCGCATCTGTTTCTGTCCCTGTAGTGCTAACAGGCTAGCAAGACTGCCTGCTTCCCTTAGGGACAGCCAAGTGTGACCTTCCGGCCTCTGTCATCTCTAGGGCAGTTCTGCTGGTGCCTTCATTCAGTGGCCAGCCCATCCACAAAGAACTGAAAATGCACACTTCCTTAGAATTTGCACATCAGTGACCTAATCTTTGTCACAGAGTACAGACTGAGTTACACCAATCATTGTAAAGTCAAGGCATAGCTTGGAGGTCACACAAGACCCAATCTGCTAAAACACAGTGTCTGAGCACATCTTTCTCTTCCACAGACACTTGCCAATGCATCATCCTGGAGTTTCATTTCACATCTTTATTTGTACCCCTGATTACATGTCTTTAAAAGCTTACCTGTTTTGACTTTTCATTGTCTCTTTCCTAAACTGGAAACAATAAAATCCTGAGCCAGATTAAAACCACAGATCATCAAAACATTTATTTCCTAGCAACTTTCTTCTCCGTTAAACATGCATTCAGTAATTAGGAATTGACATGATGGCATTCAGAAAGATGATGCTGATGCTCTCTGATAGATTTTTGTCATCATACCATCAGTTTCCTCCATGTCTGTATGTATATAAGAGAAAATGGCTATAAGGTATACTATACATGAGAGACTACAGTAGAAATTACCGCAAATTTTGGATTGAAATGTGAACTCAAAGCCCATTTGTATAATTTGCTAGTTACATGACTTAACGGCAAGTGTTTTATCTTTTTGTGAACTTCAATTTTCTCTTCTATAAAATGAGAGGATTGTTATAAGGGTTTAATAAGATATTTTCTTTAAAGAATTTTATAAATTAAGCCATAGTATTTGAAACAACTTAATCTAGCATAGTTATCTTAAATTAGCAGTGATCTATGTTTAAAAAGCAACTTGTAGCAAAAGGAACTACTTGTAACAATGTTTCCTGAAAAATACCCCTTAACTTCCTAATGACTTCAGGTAAACACCATCTTTCTCACAGCACCCTGTTGTTTTTAGGCTAGTCTCTAGGATAGGGAGGCCCGGCGTGCTGCGATTCATGGGGTCGCAAAGAGTCGGACACGACTGAGCAACTGAAATGAACTAATTATAACATTCAGATTTCCTGAAATTATCTATGGTAAAACTAGTTATAAAAATTTTATAATTCAAGGATAATATTGTTATCTTCAGTCTTATATAATATTGTAACTTGCTTACAGCCATCCCTAGATTTGGGGCAAAATACTCAATAATATTTCCACTGGAAATAACTGAAAGTGGAGAAAAGTTTGTCAGTTGTATAGTGTCCAGTGAAAAGCATTACTGTCTTAATTTTGCAATATACTGTGTTTGCTGGTGCTATTTTTATACAATGAAGCAAATAGCCTTCAGGAAAATAAGAAACAGTTTAATAACAAAATATTCAACTTCTTGAAAAACAAAAGAAACCAGAGTGCAGTCATTCAAATCACAGGATCTGAAGTCAGTCTACATTTCAAGCCTGATCTTGCCACTTACTTTGTAATATCTTATGCCTTGATTCCTTCATCTGTAAAAATGAGGGTCATAAGAGCACGTATAAGGCTGGTATGTGGGTTAAATTAATTAATACATAAATATAAAATGTTAACTCTAGTACTGGCAAAAGAAGAAGACTCAACAGCTATTAGTTGCCATCAGCCTTATTCAGTTATTTGTGATGATCTGTTCCATATAATAGGTGTTGGATAAATGGTAGGCATCATCCATTTAAAATCCTCTGTCTCTTTCAGTTTTCAAAACAGCTTCTCTATCCTACAGCTATTCCTGAAGTGCTCCCAAGAAAGCCTTAACATTCTCCAGATCACAGTATGAATAGCACTTTTTCTGTGTGTGTATGTGTTGCTTAGCAAAGCAAATAGAATAATAACTAATGTGAGATTTTAATTATTGTGTGTGTCAGTAGTGCTGCTTTGTAAATCAGAGTTAATTAATTCTGAGTACTTGCTACTTCTTCAATCCTCCTACCAGCTCAGGAGCAAGCGTGCTATTTTCTATGTCAATAACGAGGGTGCTTCTAGAAAGAGTATTCAGAACAAGCGGGTGCCATCTACATGAGAGCAATTTCAAGACTGGGAACATAGACTTGTCATCAGTTCTACCTAATGTATGTTTCCCAGAAAAGGACAAGCTGTTTCCTCACTGTAATGTTAGATAAGGGCACAGCCTCCCCCAGCAGCTCTCTTTCACATTTTCCTTCAGAAATTGGTCCAAAGTTTTTGAATCAATTATTTTGTCTTAACAATTCTTTAAAGCACTCCTTCATATAAATGGATCTGGTTATTTATTTGGCTGTATGTGCAATGGTACTCTCTTTTATTTACCTAAATGCATGATTTTCAAACCTACAGTGTTTACGAACAACTAAATTTTGCATGGAAACATAATTCATAAAGCAGAAAAATTGAGGAGCTAAGGAGTGTAGATTGAAAAATGAAACCAGTGGCCACCCAGCCAAACCCCACACACACTCCTGCCCCTACAGCTGCCCCTGCAGTATTTCCAAGAAACCCTATATTCTTCATATCACACTTCAGAACTTTTCATCCTAAACTACATTTCTTCATTAAGTTTTCAAGAAAACTTTATCGCTGTATTTGTGTATTTCATGACAAGCCCACCATTCCTTGGATTCTCTTGATCATGCTTCTGTCCATTTCAGTCAGGTTTAAAATACATAGAACCCTCCTCCTTTCCAAAATGATAATCTTTACATTTTTTCAATAAATTAAAAAAAAAAACACACCTTCTTTCTATCCTGCCATCATTCTTCTTACCATTATAATGATTAAGAAAAAGGAGAGAGACTGAAGGATTCACAATTCTTCAGTATGGAAAGATACAGCAAGCAAAACTTTGGAATGACTGAAGTCTATGAAATCATCATGGATCTGAAAAGGAGGATTTTTTTTCAGCCAATTCCTCACTTGGTTAGGTTGGGGGAGAGGAGGGAAGGGTTTTCCTTGTAGCTTAACAATAAAGATCCACAGAGAGTAGAATTTATTGCTGAGGAAACTATAGCTCAAAAATAGAAATCGCTTTGCAAGAAACTGAGTGAATAAACTAAGATAAGGCTATAAACGTTCATTACTCATCAGCCTGGTGATGGCAAATCTATGGCCCGTGTGCCCCACTCTCACCTCTAATGCCCAAGGTACGGATCCCTGATGATCATGGCATAGGTGCAGCCTCAGGATCCTTCATAACACAGTGTTCCAGGCAACCACTACATATTAATTAATCAGCATCAGCATGTGGTTTGAAGTCTCTCTGTCAATACTGATCTAGTCCAACCACCAGATTTCACATATAAAAACAGAAGCCCAGAGGGTAGACAATTTGCCCAATATCACACAGCTAATTAGTGATGGATAGCTATGCCTTTCACCAGCACAACCCAGGGCCCATTACGCTGAATGTCTGAGAACAGTTGTTGAGCTCTGAGAATTCCTGTGTTCTTACCCCTTGAGTCCATACATAGGGAGCTCTCCTAGTTTTTTGTTTTCAGTCCTACAGTTGTCTCACAGTGTTTGTTCCACTGTAGCCTTTCAGAATTGATGTCACTTATATCATATGTGAGAGACAAAATCTAATAAAATCCAAGAGCAGCGGCTTTGCCTGACCAACTCAAATAAGGCTGATAGTTCTGCTTTGCTATTTTACGTGCTGCATGAGCTCCAGAATGCAGTCTAACCTATTGAACCTCAGTTTCATCCTGCAGAGGATAAATGTCCATCTTGCAGGGATGCTCTGTGATTAAACCAGATTCTGAATGTGACAGTGCCTAGCATCAGGCCCAGAACGTGGTAGGTAAATATTTATCCATAAGAATTTTCCTTTCTCCCCTTATTCCTTCCATTTTACCTTCTCTTCATATTTGGTTCTACACATTATTAACTCCTTGACCTTGGGCAAGGTCCTTAACCTTTTGGAGTCTCTCTATACATATTGTTAAAACAGGATTGCTTTAGTACTGACCGAACTGTCTTGCTGTGGAGAGTAAACGGGGTTAGAGCATCAGCAGCAAACTCAATTCACAGTTTGAGTATGGACTCACAATATGAGTACAGAGAATCTTCTAGAAGACTCTCTAGTTTTCTTGCACTTAAATGTCTTGCCTCAGAGACTTTTCCCATGAATATTTATATTATGGCCAACAAAGGAGGTGACTACTGTCAGAAGGTCCAGCTCTCTCCTGAAAGGGTGTCCTTTTATGATGGGTAAGAGTCATTGAATTTCAAATTTAAAGCCCTGAATTTTCATGGAGCCTGTCATGAGCTTGCTCTTTGACCTTCAGTAGGTCATTTAGCCTCTCTGGACATCAGGGTAATCCACCGTGCCCACCTCATTGCATCAGCAACCCAGATGTGAAATGACCCAGGGAAATCTAAAGGCCATGTGGAAGTAATCAGATTTTTCTCTTTTTCCTAGAACAAAAAAATGAGGGGGACCTGCCCCCTGGAGTTTGAACTGGCTCAAGTGAATCTTTATCTTCTTGTATGCACAAATGACTTTTTATGTAAAGATCTTTTTCTTTTTAATGTAAGATTGGAAATGTGGCTGCCCTACTTAGAGTCTAAGCTGGCTCTGAGCAGCCGTCTTTAACTCCTACACATGTAGCCAATTAGAGGATATGCACTGATCCTGGGCCTCCAAGAATCTTCTTCTGATCTTTACAGTTAAGCCTTCATGTTTAGAGAGCCCCTCAATTATTAGGTGAAATGACCTAGTTCAGCCAGGACAAAAATGCAAAACACATCTTCCCTTCTACCGGTTCCCCCAACACACACACACACACACACACGCACATAGGCATGTGTGCACACACAGGTACTCCTTGCTCCAGACCCCTCTGCCAAAGAGTTTAAAATTCCTCCAGCCAAGCCTTTGAGGGGCTTCAGAGTGACAACCAAGGGGATGGTACCAGTGACAGTATCAGTTCGGATGAATCATTCTGATCAGCAGCCAAGAGTTTCTGGAATGGAATGGAATGAAAGCACCAGGTAATTGAGGATAAGTCCTCTGGGCTATTAGGTATCTAGTAGATGGTAAGATAAATCCTCATCTTTTGCTAGTTATGGAAAAAGAAATATAGTTTTCCCCTGCAAAGAAAGTGGAAGGACAAGACCGTAATCGGTTACCATGGCAACTCAAATCCATTACATGCTCAGTTCATCCTGTCACTATGGAAGACTCAAGGAAAAAAGAAAACAACACTAAGCTTCTCTCTGTTTTTTGTCAAATGTTTTGAAGTGGCATGAGCCTGAAACAACTTTTTCTGAGCGGAAAGGACAGGAGAACGTGAGAAGGAGATAAAGGTGGGATGGAGTCTGGAGGCCACTGGGGACATGTTGAGAGGAGCTCGCTATTGCCTGAAATGGTCAGTACCAGTGAAGCTGAGAGGGAAGGAAAAGAAAGCACTAAATATTTATTGAGTGCCCACCACATGCCTGGTGCAGGGCTTGATAATGAACAGTCTGCAGCCTCCTAGAGCTCTCTGTCTGGAAAAAAAACGACAGCTAAATAAGCAATTAAAAATGTAAGGGGCAGATTCTTCCAGGGCATAAGTACAGGGGCGATGGGAGTAGGTGGCTGATGGTGCCGACCCGGGTGTTTTTGAGGGGAGAAGGGACAGTAACAGGGTTCTTCGTGTGCTACCACTCCCAGATACTTCTCCTCCCACATGGAGAAGACAATGAATCAATAAACTCTCCCCTGTACTTTCACCATTTGTCAGTCCTCTAAGGCAGCCTTGAGCACAGAACCTGAATGTGTTTACTTAATTTATGCTCCCTCCAGCCAGTGCCAGAAATTACTCTTGAGGAACAGAAGGAGCATGGATTTGGATTCAGATTACCTGGAGTCAGCACTGATATCTACTAGGTGTGCAATCTTGGTTCAGTCATTAAGCTTCTGAGAGGGTCTACCTTCCTCATGTTCATTTGTCTGGAAGATTGGTGAGAAGCCATGATGGAGGGTTTGGGGATTTTTGTTTTGTTTTGTTTCGTTTTATTGAAGTATAGATGATTTACAGTGTTGTGTTGATCTCTGCTATACAACCAAGTGACCCAGTTATACACATATATGCAATTTTTAAAATATTCTTTTCCATTATGATTTATCCCAAGTGGTTGGGTACCATTTCCTGTGCTTTAAGAAAGTTTGTAGCATAATCAGCATTAAGCTGGCCGCAGAGTGCAAGAAGATTCTGGAATCCAACAGTAGTAGTGGAGGGAATGAGGGAAACATAAAGACAAGAGTGTGGGTGATGGATTAGACAAGATGAGTGCCCGTGGAGAGGTATGGATGTGTTCCAGGAATTCTGTAAAGTAGAACCAAGAGAAATTATTGAGCATCAAAGGAGTAGAGTGGAAAAATGAAGCCCAAGTTGCTGGGCAACTGAGTGAATGGCAGAACCATTCACTAAGTGATGAAGGCATAGGTTTGGCACCATGTTGGTTGGTTAGAAAGAAGCCAAGTTGATTAAGTCATCTGAAGCTTTTAGAATGGCACTTGTTAAGCTTTTGTGTGAGACTGGTGTGTAAGTGTGCCCCGAGTTGGAAACAGGCCTGGAAAACTATGAGACACTGGTACTTTTAGCTTAAGACATGATGAGGGATTCTAGAATGGGGTTTTATGTAGACCCCACCATCAGGTGCATAAGAGCAACCACAGCAGAGCAATTCAGAGCATCTTCTTACTCTTTCCTTAATAACAATCTACATTCCTTCTCTACCCTCCATTCGGGCTACTGGCGCATAAAAGATCGGAGCTCATCTTGAGCCTTGGAGGAAGAAGGAATTGAATTCCCATGTTGCTATTTGCACCGATACTCAGGAACTTAGCCTTTGTGAAGTTCAACATCCTCAGTAAGTTTTGAAGAGTGCCAAAGGCAGGACATGTTGGAATGACATAGAATGTGCCCAGGTTGGGTTGTCTCTGGTAGTAGTCTGCCGGTTGGCTGGCTAAAGGATGCCATCTGTGACCCTCACATGTGCTCACTTATGCTGTATTCTCTCTTGCAGCAAACCCAGTGCTGAACTCATCTTCTTCTTCCGGTGGTCAATAGCCCTATTTCAAAGCAGCACTCATTCCTTCATCCAGCTCTGCAGGATCTTGGCTTCTGCCAGGAAAGGACATGAAGTCAAAGGGTGTGGATTTGGGACCCACTGCCACAACTAGCTGAGATGTTTATCTTGAGCAACTTTCTTCATTCTCAGAGAGTATCCTTCTCTGTGTGGCAGGGATAATAGTGACAAGAGAGGGCCCCACCCCACCCAGTGGCAATGAGGAATAAATAAGGCGTGGCGCAGGAAAGAGGTGTGGAACTGAAACAGGAGTTGGGGTTTGACTCTTGTAGCGTGGAGAGGGCTGCTGGATTGTAGAAAGAGAAAGATTCAACCTCCTGCCACCTCCTTCCTGCTGTCATGCAATGAGGAAAGCATTGTCTCAGGGTGACCTTGAATCTTAGGTGGAAGGGCACTGAGGTCTGAGAAGATAGAATTCTATGTAGATAGTGGGGCTACTACTCCTAGGTACTTCTTCTCCCTCGTGGATAAGACAATGAGTAAATAAACTCTCCTCGGCGCCTTCACCATTTGTCAGTCCTCTAACATAGCCTTGAGCACAGTCCCCAAGGCTGTGGTTAGGTACTTTGCACTCCCTCCAGGCAATGCAGTATGTCACTCCTAGAGGAACAGAAAGAACATGGCTTCAGATTCACACTACCTAGATTCAGTCCTGACATTTACTAAATGTGCAGTCTTGGTTAAGTTGTTTAACTTCTGTGCATGTCTATTTCCTCATCTGTAACAAAGAGCGATTATCCTTCTCAAATGTTCTTACAAGGATTAGAGGTAATTTCTGTAAGGTTCCAAGCACAGGGTGGAGCACACAACAGACACTCAATAAGCAGTAGCTATATTCTTGTATTTATACTCATTTATAATAATTAAAAATAAGAGGATATACTTCTGCAGACCCTCAGCCCACTGTCTCTCAAACTTTCTATCAATTACTATGACTGTATAAGGATTTCTCCCTAGTCAGAGAGCAGCATCCAGATTCAGTGCTTCAGGAAACCAGTTGACATCAGAGAGGCTTAGGAAAAAAATCCTGTCTCTGACTCTATCCCTGTTCATAAATCTCAGCTCGCACTGTTCCTCTGGCTTCTAGAAGTCACTCCTACCTCTCCTGGCACCTCTGCAGGAGCCATGTCCCATGAGAAGGGGCGGCATGGGATGGTCAGACAGAGATGGTCAGAGGCAGGACAGCTGGAAACTCATGTCTATCTCAACCTCGGGACCCTTGCGTACCCAGTGGCTGTGTAAAGGGTGGATGAAGGATATTTGGTTTTAATTGGGAAATGCTATCAATTGTCCCAGGCTCATTTAAAAATCCATTAGTATCAGGAAGTGGATGGATTAAGTAATGAGGAAAAGGGAGAAAGCTGTCAGCACGCTGCTTTGCAGGGACCAAACAGCCTGTCTAAGCTTCACCAGCGAGGGCTGCGCTGAATGCTAAGAAGCTGCTAGAGTCGATTTTGAGATACTGTAGAGGAAGAGGTGTCGGGGCCAATTCACACAAAGTCCTGGGCAGGCCTGTTGTTCTCACAGCTTCCAAAGGTGGTACTGCAGTGATGAGTGCTGGGATTTCAGGCTCCCACAGCTGTTTCTAGCAGCCTGGAAACTGTGCCGCCCAGCAGTAACCTTATCAACACCCACAGATAGTCACTCTCCCATGTCACCTCCCCACTTGCCAAATTCAGAACTGCATCCAGGGTCTTTTCATCCTGGGAGACATGAGTCAGGTTCAGAGTCCATACTGGACCTGAGATAGACAGGGAGAAGGAGGATAGAGGTGTCCTCCTGGAGGATGGATGAGAGAGACAGGGAAGCAGAAACGAAGGAGGACAAAGATGAAAGCAGGCTCTGAGAACCAGAAGTGAACAGGATATGTGACAAGGTTGTGTATTAGTTTTTTAGGGCTGCAGTTCACAACCTGGCAGACTTAAAGCCGCAGACACTTTACTCTCTCACACTCCTGGAGGCTAGAGGTCTAAAGTCGAGGTATTTATGGAGCTGTTCTCCCTCCAGAGCTTCTAGAGCAGAGTCCTTCCTTCCTTCTTCCAGCTTCTGGTGGCCCTAGATGTTCCTTTGTTGCTTAGTTTGTGTCCAGCTTTACATGGCCATCTGTCCTCTGGGCCTGTACCGATGTCTCTGCTCCTGTTTCTTTTTTTTTTTTCCTCTTAAACTTTTTATTTTATATTGGAGTGTAGCCAATTGACAATGTTGTGATAGTTTCATGTGAACAGCAAAGGGACTCAGCCATACATATACATGAATCCATTCTCCCCCAAACTTCCTCCCATCCAGGCTGCCACATAACATTGAGCAGAGTTCCATGTGCTATACAGTAGGATCTTGTTTGTTATCCATTTTAAATAAGGACACTGGAATAGAGTCCATCCTAATTAAAGATGATCTTATCTTGATAATATCTTGGAGGGAGATCCTATCTCTAAATAAGGTCACATGCAAAGGCCCTGGGGATTAGGACTTTAACATATCTATGGGGTTTGTGGGGGAGGACACAGTTCTACCCATTAGAGGCTGTTTTGTTTGATTCATTTAGTCCAGTACTCTAGAAGGCCCTGGGGAAGGCTGGAAAGACCCAGTGTAACATAATACTTAAGTAGCATAATAAAATTAGTTATGCAACAGGCTGCAGAATAGGAACACTGATGGTTGTCCCTTAGCCTTGGGATGAGGATGAACTAAAGTCCTTGCCCCAGATAAGGGTAAAGGCCCCTCGGCTCCATCCATGGTTGCTCTGTGGGACTGAGGCCCAGGGAGGCCAGACCTTCCAAGGAGCCAGGAATCCAGATTTCTATGTGAAATTTTTTTTTAACTTTAACAACTTTTTTTTTTTAATTTTGGCAAATAATTTTTTCCAAAATGTGATGCAGGCCAAACTAAGCCCATCTGCAAACTAAGGACAGTCATGAGCAGCCAGTCTGCCCATACTGGCAAAGAGCCTTAGGTTCAAGTCCCAGGCTTGTTACTTACCATGTGACCTTCAGTGATTCCTCTCTGTACTAGCTTCCTAGTGGGGCATGAGGCAGTCTCCAACACCCCGCATGGTATGGTGATAGGTGATGGTGACTATTTCAAGGCACGGGGTACCAGGTGCATGCCAGAAACATACAGAGTAGTTTGAGGAGCATGACTTAAACACTGGGAACCTGAGTGACCTCCTGAGTTGCTCTGAGGATTATGTAAGTGGATCAGTTTAAGTCCACTGGAAAGTGCCTGCCCCAGCCTCACACTGAGTAATTCCTCTTCTCATGCTATAACCCCTCTCAGGACTCCTCTCTGAGTCAGACTTAGTGGCTGCTTTAGTGGTTTTAAATGCACGGATTCCAAATGCAGAGATGTGAGGGAGATATAACTTGAGTTGCTAGGAGAAAAAGTCCTAGAGTGGAGACAGAGAGAAATATTTCAATCCCTGCTTTCATGCTGATGATAATAGCTCACTGTGCAGATTCTACATGCGAGGGCCTGTGCTCAGAGCTGCTGGGGATTATTTGCAGTCCTCATGCCAATCTTCAGAGGTAGACATTATAATGACTTCTATTTCATTGATGAGGAAACAGAAGCAGTAAGTCCAGAGTTTCGGGTGAAATCTCCCAGTTCCTTTAAATTGTGGCAGCCCAGTCAAATATTTTTCCAAACTAAGCCCATCTGCAAACTGAACCGAGCCCCATGGCAGCCTTTACAATCTTTGGTCAAGAGTCTTGGATTCCAGGTCTAGTTCTGCCATTCCCTGTGTGACCTTGGGTAAATCACACAACCACTCTGGATGACGGCTGCAAGTTATTGATGCTCAATAACTTGCAGAGGTCACAGAGCTTATAAGGGGTAAAGCTCAGGATCTGAACCCAAGCCGTTCAAGATCACAGAATGTAATCACTGTAAATGTAAACAATCTTCAATATGTGTTCCTCTTACTCTTCTAAGACCCTCTACCAACCGAGCTACCAGTTCTAAGTGATGATCCAGTTCTAAGGATGATGACCTAGTTGCATTGGCTAATACCTTTAACATATTCCACTGATGGACAGTAAGAATGAAAGCGAATAAATGAAGGGTTGCATAGACTTCTTTCAACGTGAAGGGCAAAGAAGAGGTGGGAACACTCCCGTCAGTGCCACATCATTTGGCCTGAGATTGCATCCTTGAGCAATTTTTTTCCTCATCCACGTGACACTCTTGATTCATGCTTCAGAATAAGAAGAGTCTGGTGTTAATATTGGGTGTCATTTACTCTTAAAAGCTCTTGATGTGAAAATGAAGCTGTCCACTGGTTTTTCAGTTTTATTTTTAGCAGAAAACCTTTAAAAAAAAAAAGAAACCTTATATAGAATGCCAGCACATAGAACAGAATCAGCTGGTGTCCATTATGTACTGCTCCAGCATAATAATGATGATGAAGGTAATAATAGCAGCAGCTAATCCTTGCTGAGAATTTGTTGTGTGCCAGGCACAATTTATTATAAGACCTGACCCTGGGGCTTACTTGGTGGTCCAGTGGCTAAGACTGCGAGCTTCCAATGCAGGGGCCCTGGGTTCAATCCCTGGTCAGGGAACTGGATCCTACATGCCGCAACTAGGAGTTCAATCAAGGATCCCACATGCCACAACCAGGACCTGGTGCAGCCAAATAAATAAATAAATTTTTTTTTTTTTTTTAAAGAAAAAAGACCTGACCACAGTACCTCATCAAAGCCCTACATCATCTCTGTGAGGAACTGAGATCCACAAATGTTCAGTAATTTACTCAAGGTCACAGAGCTCAGCCTGGGAGTTAGGCTGACTGCCTCCAAGGCTCACAGCCTTTCCCACCCTACTGCTCTGCTCTCCACCCTAGTTAACTCCAGATGCACCCAAGTAAGAAGATGCTTATTTCAGAGGAGCACCGCAGTGACACAGAGCCATGCCTTTGCCCTTATGATCCTGAGTCATTGAAACCCCAGCTTGATTTTACTATCCACAGGGTCTTCATCTGTGGGAAACATTTCTCTTCATTGACAGTTACTAGGCCTGTCCTTGTACCTCAGTCTTAGCTAATTTGTCTTTGAGATGCCCCAACAGATCTTTCAAAGAGATAGTCATGTCTGCCTCAAAAAGTAAATTAGAAGTCAGAAACACAGATACACACACACACACACACACACACACACACACACACACACACACACCCCTTTACTCTCCAAACTTGGTGAAAATATGTCTGGAGTGGTTAGAAACAGACAGACCCCAATCCACTCACTGGATTTATAGAAATAAAAGAGGATATGCAGTGATCGCAGGAAGAGGGTGGCCGAGAAGCCCAAGAGGCTTCTTCAGGGAACCTTGGGTTCTGGGAACACAGAACAGAAAGCCGTTAGACAGGAAGAAACAGACTTGTCTGAACCCTGGCTTCTCTGGGACCTCCCAGAAAGTATTTAATTTACATGATTAGGCTGGGGCTGATGGCGTGATTAGTGATAGGTTAGACCTCCCTGGAGCTTTATTTTCTTTACAGTTTACTAATAAAATGGAACTTTTAAATATGGATCTTAAACATTAAATTTCTAGACAGTTGAGCTAAAACAGATTCCTGAGTCCTAGTATTATTGATATCTAAGGCTGGATGATTCTTTGCGGTGGGAGCTGCCCTGGGCACTGGAATATCTTTAGAAGTGATTCTGGCCTCCACCCTCTCTGGGCCACTAGCATGACCCATTGGTGACCATCAAAAATTGCTCCTCACATTGCTAAATATCCCCTAGTGAAAGTGACAGTGTTAGTTGCTCACATTAGTTGTATCTGACTCTTTGCGACCCCATGGACTGTAGCCCACCAGTCTTCTCTGCCCATGGGATTCTCCAGGCAAGAATATTGGAGTGGGTTGCCATTTCCTTCTCCAGGGGATCTTTCCAACCCAGGGATCAAATCTGAGTCTCCCACATTGCAGGCAGATTCTTTACAGTCTGAGCCACCAGGGAAGCCCAAATATCCCCTACAGGCCAAAATAAATTCCAGTGAGAACATTGAATTAGGGAATTTCAGAGATGCCTTTTCGTTCTCTAGTTATTTAGCCCTATGATCCCTTTGATATTTGAGATCAGTTTTAAATGAAAAGTTTGGCTCAGTGTATTTTTTCTTACTGCTAAATGTGTCCTTTGTCTGGAGGTCCTGGTTCATAGGTTGAGGACAGCATCATAGTGGTTTGCCATCATACCAGCTGCTCTTACTAAAAGTTAACAAGTCAGTTGCTTAAAACATACCGCTTAACAATCCTGCACAGATCAACCTCACCACCTCGTGTTGCTTTCACCTCCCTTCTTTCATCCTATCTCCTCCTCCCACAAATGTGAAACTAGGAGACAAACAAAAATAAATGTCAATTGTTTTGGCTGAGGCAGCCTACCTCACCCAAGACAGCCTTTCTCATATCAAACGCATTGTTTATTTTTTACTTTATCTTTTTCTGTTGTCTTTTTAAAATTTCCTAATAGAGGATAACTTCTGCCATAAATCAACAGGAAACAGCCACAGGGATACATATGTCCCCTCCCTCCTGATCCTCCCTCTGTATCCCACCCTCTGGGTTGTCACAGAGCACTGGGTTGAGTTCCCAGCATCACACAGCAAATTCCCACTTGCTATCTACTTTACACATGGTAATATATGTTTCCACGCTCTTCTCTCTGTCCATCCTTCCTCCACTGTGTCCGCAAGTCTGTTTTCTATGCCTGTGTCTCCATTGCTGCCCTGCAAAGAGGAGTCTAGAAAGATGAGATTCCACTGTCTTTTTTCTCCAGTAATTACTACTCAGTCACTTAAGGGCTTAAGTCACACTCTCTATATAGGTGTGGGTGTTAAAAGTTCAAACCCCATAATTAGAGCATAGCCCAGGTTTGAGTCCTGGCTCATCCATCCATCCACTAGTTTCAGGATGGTGGGTAAGTTTCTGAAGCTCTTAACTGCAGTTTTAATATCTACAATATGGGGACAAGAAATAGTGCTGGCCCCACACGGTGGCTGTGAGCATTTAATAAAATACATATTTGACATCTTCAGCAAAATGCTGTGCATTATCAAGCATTCTGTACACGTTCTTCCCACTATAATCATCACCATTATAATTATTTTTAATGATCACTTCATTCCCTATCCTCCTATCTCTGCTAGAAGTATCTGGAGGTAATGACTTCAGGCAGACAGAAGATTGCTTCAGAGACTTTTGAAGAAGAAACATTTTTTAAAAAGCAATTAAAACTTACCCCTTATACCTTTCTATAGCTCTGGGACCACAGCCAAAGTGACCATAGGATATCTGCAATGAACTCAGCCAGAACCTGAAACCAGGAAATGCCTAAAGTGAAGTGAAGTCGCTCAGTCATGTCCGACTCTTTGGATGAGTCTTTGCGACGCCATGCACTGTAGCCCACCAGGCTCCTCCCTCCATGGGATTCTCCAGGCAAGAGTACTGGAGTGGGTTGCCATTTCCTTCTCCAGGGGATCTTCCCGACCCAGGGATCGAACCTGGGTCTCCCGCATTCCAGGAAGACGCTTTAACCTCTGAGCCACCAGGGAAGCCAGAACCTGAAACCAGGAAATGCCTAAAGACCCACCCAAACGTCCCCCAAATCACCCTCCCCATTTTCTTTTCTTAGGCACTTTCATAGGACCTCCCCCTACTCCCTCACCTTTCCTTTTCTAAAAATCACTCCTGCCATCATTTGAAGTGGCTACACTTGAATTCAGAATGACAGGAAAGAAAATATCTTGTTCCTTGGTGATATTTATTTGCTCAGCAGCTGAAAAGCAAAGACTTGCAAGAAAGAAGTGAATCTATGATGCAGCTGAAGTAGCTATAACCCCTTTCTCACCACCAAGCATTAACTCCTTATTTTCTGAGTGCCCAGCATGAAGGAAACATTCCTTTGGGATTTAAGGATTCAATAGACTTACTGACCTTTTTTCTTAATCAACAAAGATTGAAGTGTTTACCCTCAAGTCCTCTTTTTTCTGAGTAGATAACCAGCAGCAAGAGGTCTGGGTAATGGTTTTTTCTAGGTACTTAGTATGACATATAGCATCATGTTTACACCCTCAGTCTGGAAATGCACATGCCTGGATTTTCATCCCAACTTGGCTGTTTACTAACTGTGAGAAAAACATTGTCACCTCACACATACTAAGGCATTCTCTTCACCATAAGCACAGATTGTCCCTGTGCTAGCTAAGCCTTGGGAGACCAGGAAGAGCTATTATTAAACTCTGAGTCAGGTTTCCAGTGGCTTGATATTACATATCAGTTTATATTAATATGTCTTGGCTTAGAGAATAACTCTATTATCTGACCTATATGAGCTTCAGATTTCATTTCTGTATTTCTTCTTCATAGGGTTATTCTAATGATTCAATTTATAAACAATATGACAGACTGAACTCAAAGCCTAGCATCTAATAGGTACTCAATTAATAGTTGTGAAAATAATGGTTATTTAAATGAAGATAATGGGGGTCTATGCAGAGCAGTATAGCCCAGCATTAGCAATTAGGAGACCTAAGTCCCCAGATTTGTTCCTAAATATTGTCTTGTACAGCTATCTCAACCGCTGAAGCACAGTTTCCAATCAGGTTAAAATGGAGTTAATATTATTTGCCTATAATTGCTTAGAAAGATGGTGAGAGGCTCAACTGAGCGTTAGGGAAGAAAGAACCGTGAAAAATGTAAAATGCAAAACAGATTGAACTGCTAATAATTTTTTCATCCTTTGCATGCTGTTGTTGCTGCGGTTGCTTTTCATCCTGGTGGTGGCATTTGACAAGCTCACTACTCATAGGCACTTCTAGCACATTCCTAGACAAGGAGAGACTGCCAGAAACCATTGCTCAAGCTAACTCAAGGCTGAATCAGGATCAGGACCCAAGTCTGTGACTTCAGTCTGGTGTCTTTCTCCTTCACAGAATGGGAGTGTCCTACAGAGACTGAACCTTGTACAGAGGCTAGAATTACTGACAAATGGCATTTACAGAATGAGAGGCATTAGACAATTCTATGTAGCTTTTCTGTTTTCTAAACTTACAGAAGCATTTCTTCAGAGCTAATTCTCTTTCCTTCCTTTTCTAGCTCTGCAGGGTAGAAGAGTATTCAACTGTTGACAGCTAGTGATGTGCTTACCCTGGGAACAGTTCATAAAGACTGACTGCTTCCAGGAGAGCCCGGGAGAGGGCTCAGTCCACTAATGGAGGCAGTCAAGATTGCCTGCAAAATAAACATGTAGCTTCTTAAAGATCATTACTAGACATTGACTAGCTCCCTGATGGAGACTGGGCAAAGGAAGTGAGGATTGGGGAGGTCATGTCGTGCCAAGTCATGCCATGACTTTATTAAGACCCACTGAGGTGGGAGCCAAGTTGGTTAGAGAGCTGGCCAGAGATGGTGACCTCCCAAAGCAGATTAGTGACTTGCCAGGGATGGAGACCAAGCAAAGGTCCAGAGACTTACACTCCTGCTACTCCTTCCTGTAGTGCTCACCTGGGAAAATGTAGCAAGTGCAAGAATTCTTGGTATTCTCAGGCTTCCTATACCTGGCAATGACTAAAGTTGTTAAGTCACTTGAGGACAGGCAGTGCCAAGGGGCCTTTGTCTAATTCAGCCATGTTTGGGGTTGAGGCCACACGCCACTGCTGTACTGTTACAGAAGGGAACAAAAAAATCCCGTGCTAGAAATTGTTTCCTTGCTGCTGTTGTTGCTGTTCGGTCGCTCAGGCATGTCTGACTCTTTGTGACCCCATGGACTGCAGCACACCAAACTTCCCTATCCTTCACTGTCTCCTGGAATTTGCTCAAACTCATGTCCATTGATGTACTATGTAGAGTACATCATGAGAAACGCTGGGCTAGATGAAGTACAAGCTGGAATCAAGATAGCTGGGAGAAATACCAATAACCTCAGATATGCAGATGACACAACCCTTATGGTAGAAAGTGAGGAAGAACTGAAGAGCCTCTTGATGAAAGTGAAAGAGGAGAGTGAAAAAGTTGGCTTAAAGCTCAATATTCAGAAAATGAAGATCATGGCATCCAGTCCCATCACTTCATGGCAAATAGATGGGCAAACAGTGGCTTGACTTTATTTTTCTGGGCTCCAAAATCACTGCAGATGGTGACTGCAGCCATGAAATTATAAGATACTTACTCCTTGGAAGGAAAATTATGACCAACCTAGACAGTGTATTCAAAAGCAGAGACATTACTTTGTCACCAAGGTCTGTCTAGTCAAGGCTATGGTTTTTCCAGTAGTCATGTATGGATGTGAGAGTTAAACTATAAAGAAAGCTGAGCACCGAAGAATTGATGCTTTTGAACTGTGGTGTTGGAGAAGACTCTTGAGAGTCCTTTGGACTGCAAGGAGATCCAACCAGTCCATCCTAAAGGGATCAGTCCTGGGTATTCATTGGAAGGAGTGATGTTGAAGCTGAAACTCCAATACTTTGGCCACCTGATGCAAAGAGCTGACTCATTTGAAAAGACCTTGATGCTGGGAAAGATTGAGAGCAGGAGGAGAAGGGGATGAAAGAGGATGAGATGGCTAGATGGCATCACCGACTCAATGGACATGAATTTGGGTAAACTCCAGGAGTTGGTGATATACAGGGAGGCCTGGTGTGCTGCAGTCCATGGGGTTGCAAAGAGTTGGACATGACTGAGCAACTGAACTGAACTAAACTGATGTCCATTGAGTCAATGATGCCATCCAACCATCTCATCCTCTGTCATCCTGTTCTCCTCCTGTCCTCAATCTTTCACATTGTGAAGATCTTGTCCAGTGAGTCAGCTCTTTGCATCAGGTGGCCAAATTATTGGAGTTTCAGCTTCAATATCAGCCTTCCAATGAATATTCACTGTTGATTTCCTTTAGGATTGACTGCTTTGACCCCCTTGCTGCCGAAGGGACTCTAAAGAGTCTTCTCAAGCACCATACTTCAAAAGCATCAGTTTTTTTGTGCTCAGCCTTCTCTGTGGTCCAACTCTCACATCCATACATGACTACTGGAAAACTATAGCTTTAACTACACAGACCTTTGTCAGGAAAGTGATGTCTCTGCTTTTTAATACACGGTCTAGGTTTGTCATAGCTTTTCTTCCAAGGAGCAAGCATCTTTTAATTCTGTGGCTTCAGTCACCACCTACAGTGATTTTGGAGCCCCTCAAAATAAAATCTGTCACTGTTTCCACTGTTTCCCCATTTACTTGCCATGAAGTGATGGGGCTGGATGCCATGATCTTAGTTTTTTGACTCTTGAACTTTAAGCCAGCTTTTTCACTTTCCTCCTTCACCTTCATCAAGAGGCTCTTTAGTTCCTTTTTGCTTTCTGGCATAAGGGTGGTATCATCTGCATATCTGAGGTTAGTGATATTTCTCCCAGCAATCTTGATTCCAGCTTGTGTTTCATTCAGCCTGGCATTTCACATGATATTCTCTCCCTAGAAGTTAAATAAGCAGGGTGACAATACATAGCCTTGATGGACTCCTTTCCAAATTTTGAACCAGTCCATTGTTCCATGTCTGGTTCTAACTATTGCTTCTTGACCTGCATACAGGTTTCTCATGAGGCAGGTAAGGTGGTCTGGTATTCCCATCTCTTTTAGAATTTTCCACAGTTTGTTGTGACCCACACAGTCAAAGGCTTTAGCATAGTCAATGAAGCAGAAGTAGATGCTTTTAATATTAGAAAAAGATAAATAAATAGAAGACAAGAGATGAACCTGATACCCTTCAGGTATTTGAAAGAAAGGAAAAGATGACAATTTTTTAACCTGGCTCCATAAAATAGAGCCAGGGCCAGTAAGTGGAGGTCATGGCAAGGTGACCCACATTTAGAAAATTGACAGTTCAGTGGTCCAAAATGGAGTAGTTTTAGTATTAGTAAAAAATAAATAAAAAGAGATGAACCCAATACCCTTCAGGTATTTGAAAGAAAGGAAAAGATGACATTTTTTTAACCTGGCTCCATAAAATAGAGCCAGAGCCAGTAAGTGGAGGTCATGGCAAGATGGCCCACATTTGGAAAATTGACAGTTCAGTGGTCCAGAATGGAGTGGAATGCTTTGTGACATGACAAGTTCCTCACTTGAGGTGTCCAGGCTTGGACTGGTACTATTCTATGTATCCTTAGGGTTCTCTTGAGGTTCAGTAAAGTCACAGCATACACAGAAATCAGCCTTGAAATTGGCCCTGAACCAAAATCATAGTTGGCCAGAATTACTTTTGAGAATCCTTGAAAGTGAAAGTCACTCATTTGTGTCTGACTCTGTGACCCCATGGACTGTATAGACTATATGAACTGTATGGACTATATATATGAATTCTCCAGAATACTGGAATGGGTAGCCTTTCCCTTCTCCAGGGGATCTTCCCAACCCAGGAATCAATCCAGGGTCTCTTGCATTGCAGGTGGATTCTTTACCAAATGAGCTATCAGGGAAGTGACAGCATACGTATAAATCAGCATTCAAATAGGCCCTGAACCAAAATCACAGTTGGTCAAAATTACTTTTGAAAATCCTTTAAATTGTCCATAAAAACTGTATATAAATATGATTTTAATTTTCACCCTGGACAGTTAAGTTGCCTCTAGGAACCGTATTGTTCAAAAGGGATCTTCACAAACTTGAATCACTTTTAGTGGGGTTAGGTGCTTGAGGATTAGGAATTGTGGCTGTTCACCTCAGATGAAAATCTGTTCTCGTGCTCAGTGAGTGGGTGGAAAGGCAGGGGGAACCACTCAATTATTTAAATTAATGTATATTTATGTGTACATGAGATATAGCGCATATAGTTGATTGTGCCAATTTAAAATTAGATATGCTGCTTATTAATCTCATAGGATGAAAGCAGAGATGAAATCTGGACCCACCTGTCTTGGTGGCTGAGATGGTAAAGAATTTGCCTGCAATGCAGGAGACGTGGGTTCCATCCCTGGGTTGGATCTCTGGAGAAGGGAATGGCTACCCACTCCAGTATCCTTGCCTGGAGAGTCCATGGACAGAGGAACCTGGTGGGCTACAGTCCATAGGGTTGCAAAGAGTTGGACACAACTGGATGACTCACAGTTTTGTAACCATCACCACCAACAAGACATAGAACATTTCTATCACCACCAAAAGTTTCCTTGTGCCCAGGCTCCTTTGCATTCAATCCTTTCCTCCTAATCTTAGAAACCACAGATCTGATTTCTGTCTATATAGTTTTCCTTTTTTATAAATTGCACATAAATGGAATCATATGATACCTAACAGTCTTTTGTGTTTAACTTCTTCTCAGTATGTTTTGAGATGCAATCACATTGTTGAGTTTATCAGTAGTTCTTTTTTATGACTGACAATCCATAGTATCAATACATGGCAAGCTTTGGGATGATTTTTTTTTTAATTTTTATTTTTACTTTATTTTGCTTTACAATACTGTATTGGTTTTGCCATACATTGACATGAATCAGCCATGGGTGTACATGAGTTCAGATGATTTTTTATTAAAGTGTAGTTGACTTACAGTGTGTTTCATATGTATAGCACAACTTTTCAATTATACACACACATATACATATATGTGTGTATATATATATACACATACATATGTTATGTATTCTTCAGCTTCTCTTCCCTTATAGGTTATTACAAATTATTGAGTATAATTTCCTGTGCTATACAGTAGGCCTGTGTTGGTTATCTATTTTACACATATTAGTGTATATATGTTAACCCCAGCATCCTAATTTATCCCTCCCCACCCTGACAACTTTATCTACTCATCTGTTGATGGACATTTCAGTGGTTCCCAGTTTTTTACTATTAGAAGTAATGTTACTATAAATATGGGCTTCCCTGATAGCTCAGTTGGTGAAGAATCTGCCTGCAATGCAGGAGACTCCCGTTCAATTCCTAGGTTGGGAAAAGCTGATGGAGAAGGGATAGGCTACCCACTCCAGTATTTTTGGTCTTCCCTGGTGGCTCAGCTGGTAAAGAATCCATCTGCAATGTGGGAGACCTGGGTTAGATCCCTGGTCTGGGAAGATCCACTGGAGAAGGGAAAGGCCACCCACTTCAGTATTCTGGCCTGGAGAATTCCACGGACTGTATAGTCCGTAGGGTTGCAAAGAGTTAGACACAACTGAGTGACTCTCACTATAAATATAAGCATTCAAGTATTTGAATGAACATGTGTTCTTTTTAAATTAATTTTTATTGGAGCATAGTTGATTTACAATGTTGTTAGTTTCTGCTGTACAGCATAGTGAATCAATTATACATCTGGATATATCTAGTCTTTTTTAGATCCTACTCCCGTATGGGTCATCACAGAGTAGTGTTGAGTAGAGTTCCCTGTGCTATGCAACAGGTTCTTATTAGTTATGTAGTTTATGTACAGTAGTGTTTATATATCAGTTTATCCCTCCCCCCCACATTCCTCCTTGGTAACCAGAAGTTTGTTTTCTACATCTGTGACTCTGTTTCTGTTTTGTAAGTTCATTTGTACCATTTTTTCAGATTCCACATATAAACAATATCATATGATATTTTTCTGGCTGAGAATAGTAATCTCTGGGTCCATCCTTGTTGTGACAAATGGCATTATTTCATTCTTTTTTATGTCTGAGTAGCATCCATTGCATATATGGACTATGTCTTCCTCATCCATTCCTCTGCCGATGGACATTTAGGTTGCTTCTGTGTCCTAGCTATTGTAAACCATGCTGCACTGAACATTGGGGTGCATGTACATTTTCAAATTATGGTTTTTTCCAGATATAATATGCCCAGGAATCGGACTAGTAGTCCTATCTTTTTTTAAGATTTTTAAGGAACCTCCATACTGTTTCTTTATATTCCCACCAACAGTGTAGGAGGATTCCCTTTCTCCACACCCTCTCCAGCATTTATTGTTCATAGATTTTTTGATGATGGTCATCCTGACCAATGTGAGGTTATTAGTTTTGACTTGCATTCCTCTGATACTTGGGCTTCCCTGGTGGCTCAGCTGGTAAAAAGTCTGCCTGCAATGTGGGAGACCTGGGTTTGATCCCTGGCTTGGGAAGATCCCCTGAAGAAGGGAAAGGCTACCCACTCCAATATTCTGGCCTGGAGAATTCCATGGACTGTGTAATCCATGGGGTTGCAAAGAGTCAGACATGACTGAGCAACTTTCACTTTCATTTTTCTCTGATTCTTAGTGATGTTGAACATCTTCTCATGTACTTTTTGACCATCTGTGTATCTTCCTGAGAGAAATGTCTATTTAGATCTTCTGCCCGTTTTTGATTGAGTTGATAGCTTTTTTATATTGAGCTGCATAAGTTGTTTATATATTTTTGAGGTTAATCCCTTGTTAGTCACTTTCTTTGAAAATATTTTCTCTGATTCTGTGAGTTTTCTTTTCATTTTGTTTATGATTTCTTTTGCTGTGCAAAAGTTTTCAAGTTTAACTAGATCCCATTTGTTTATATTTATTTTTATTTTTATTACTCTAGAAGGTAAATCCAAAAAGGTACTGCTATGATTTATGTCAGAGAGTGTTTTACCTATGTTTTCCTCTGAGACTTTTATAGTATCTGGTCTTACACTTTGTCTTTAATCCACTTTGAGTTTATTTTTGTGTATGGTGTTAGAAAGTGTTCTAATGTCATTCTTTTACATGTAGCTGTCCAGTTTTCCCAGCACCACTTACTGAAGACACTATCTTTTCTCCATTTCGTAGTCTTGCCTCCCTTGTCAGAGGTTAGATGACCTTAGGTGTGTGGGTTTATCTCTTGGCTTTCTATCCTGTTCCTTCGCTCTCTATTTCTGTCTTTGTGCCAATACCCTACTGTTTTGATGACTGTACTGTAGTCTGAAGTCAGGGAGCCTCATTCCTCCAGTTCCATTTTTCTGTCTCTGAGTGGTGTTCAGGTCTTTTGCATTTCCATACAAATTTAGAAGGTTTTTGTTCTAGTTCTGTGAAAAGTGCCATTGGTAGTGTTATATGTGTTACATTGAATCTTTAGATTGCTTTGGGTAGTATTATCATTTTGACAATATTGATTCCTCCAATCCAAGAACATGGTATGTCTTGCCATCTGTTTGTGTCATCTTTGATTTTTCTCATCAGCATCTTACAGTTTTCCAAGAAAAAGTCTTTTGCCTCCATAGGTAGCTTTATTCCTAGATATTTTATTCTTTTTGATACATTGGTGAATGGGATTGTTTGTTTAATTTCTCTTTCTGATCTTTCATTGTTAGCATAGAGAAATGCAAGGGATTTTTGTGTATGAATTTTGTATCCTGCAACCTTATCAAATTCATGGGTGAGTTCTACTAGTTTTCTGGTAGCTTCTTTAGAATTGTCTGTTTATAGTATCATGTCATCTGCAAACAGTGACAGTTTTACTTCTTTTTTTCCAATTTGGATTTATTTTTTTTCATTCTCTGATTGTCATAGACATTTCATGTCTCTGTCAAAGCTATGTTGAATGAAAGTTGCTAGAGTGGACATCCTTGTCTTTTTTCTGATCTTATAGGAAATGTTTCAATGTTTTACTGTTGAGAATGACGTTTGCTGTGGGTTTGTCATATATGGCCTTTATTTTTTTGAGGTAGGTTCCCTCTAAGCCCACTTTCTAGAGAGTTTATATCATAGGTGAGTACTGAATTTTGTTAAAAGCTTTTCCTGTATTTATTGAGATGATCATATGATTTTTGTTCTTCATTTTGTTAATGTCATGTATCATATTGATTGATATTGAAGAATCCTTGCATCCCTGGGATAAATCCCACTTGGTCATTGTGTATGAGCCTTTTACTATGTTGGTGATTTTTTTAATTTTAAATTTATTGATTTTTATCCATTCTGACAAATTCTGCATTTAGAATGTTAACTTCCTTAATATATAATATAATTTTTATATGATTGTATTTTAGCCTAGCATTTTGCTATTTTCAACATGAACCCTTTGGTTTGGCTTTGTTGTTCCTCTGTTTCTAGGGATTATTTTAATAATATTGAAAATTCCATTTTATTTATTTCTCTTGGGTTTTTCCTCCCACACTTCTTAATTTTTTTTCATGGGTTTTTTAAGTCTTAAAATCCTTAACTTTTATTGTATTTTAATGTGTAACCTAGAGTTAATGCGTACCACTTCACGTAAAATGTACAAGCTTTAAAGTCGTGTAATTCCATTCTCCTACTTCCAGTTGTATGCTACTGTTATATTTATGACATCCACTTACATAAAAATCTCAGAAGGTACTACTGCTATTTTCCCTTTATACAGGCACTTGTATTACAATAAATTAAGAAGAAAAGGGCCAAAAAATCATGTTTTTCACATTTACATAGATATTCACCACTTCTGATACTTTTTATTCCTTTCTGGGGATTTGAGTTTCCATCTGGCATCATTTTGCTTTAGCCTGCAGAAGTTACTTTGGTGTTTTCTTATAGTGCTTATCTGATACTAGCAAGTTCTCATAGTTTTCTCTTATCTGAAAATATCTATTTTGCCTTTATTCTTGAGGAATTATTTTTGCTGCTTGTAAAATTCAGCTCTATTTTTAAAGCTCTTTAAAGATGTTTTAATATTTTCTGGCCTTTAATCGAATCAAAATTCTTATATATGTATTGTGTCATTCCTTGGCTTCTGATAGTCATGGACATATTATGACCTGATAGCCTTTTTTATATTTATTCTGGTTTATTGAGATTCAATTTATTCTGGCTTATTGAGCATCTTGAATGTGCAAATTTGTTTCTTTTTTCAAATTCAGGAAATTTGGGGCCACTATTTATTTACATATTTTTATATACCTTCTTTGTTCCTTCTTGTCCTTCTAGAGTTTCAATAACATGTACTTTAGACATTTTTTTTTATATTATTCGCAAGCTTCTGAGACTCTGCTCATCTTATCTTTGTTCTTCACTTTGGATAATTTCTATTGCTCTATCCTAAGATTCACTAACTTTTACCTCTGTCATTTTCATTTTATAGTTATATCTGTCTAGTGAATATTTTATTGCAGATATTTTAATTTTGGTTGTAGAATATTAATTTTTATACATTTTTATTGTTCCCATATTTATGCTAAGATTTTTACTCATTGCAAGCACATATTATTTTATATCATTGAAGAGGGTTATCATAACTGTTAAATTTCATGTCTGCTAATTCTAAAATCTGGATCATCTTGAGACTCATCTTAGTTGATGGCCTCTTCCTTTGAGAATTGGCCACATGTTCCTGGCTCATATATATTGACTATCCTGTACATCGTGAATGTTAAGCATGGAGACTCTGGATCCTATTATTTTTCTACAACATGTAGCTTCTTTTCTTTTACAAGACATTTAACTTGGTTGGAATTAGACTACAGAGTTTTCTTCTTGGGAAGCAGCTTCCATATCCGTTCAGCAATTTTTGTTTGTTTTTAGTCGATCTTCTTGGGTCTGTTCCATGTGTGCATAGTTCAAGGGTGAACCAGAGATGTGGGAAGACAGAGCTTAAGGATCCCCTCTCTGGCTCTTCCCCTTCTGAAATTACTCCTCTTTCTTTCTGTGGTGAGCATGATTTCCCCGTTCTTAGTCCCTACCCATGCCACAGAAACAGAGTTTTTCTCACTAGCACCCCCACCAGCTGAACAGGTGTCTTCCAACAAAACCTCCTCCACTTCTGCACCTTATCACTTCAGTGTTAAAATTCTCTCCATTGATAGAGGAACTTGTTGACACATAAAGCTTTCTATTCGTCTTGAGCTCTCCTAAGGTTAGATTTGCCAGCACCCCATTCCTCTATCACTCACACCTTTCCCTTCGTTTCTGAGCTGCCTCTCTCTCTGAGCGCCTTCTTCAGTGCGTCTTTGTTATCCACATCCTACCATCTAAGTCCTAACTCAGACTCCACCATGAAACCATCATCCATTTTATTCCCAGTTAACATCGTCATCTTCAAGCAAAGTTTTCTTAGAATTCCAGTGGTTACATCACATATAGTGTCTTAGATCATTATTTACTTTTTGAATTAAAGATGGTTTTTTCCTCACAATTGGCTTAAATTCCATGGCCACAAGAAATATGTCTTAGGCAATTAGCTTTTACCCTCCCTGATAATTAAGGGCAGATAGATCAAGATTAGATCTAGATTATGCTATGGATTTACTATATATTTCTGACACGATACCTCTGTAACTTCAGCATCCTAATATTTTAAGTATACTTAATAATACCTGATTTATGAGGCTATTTTAAGATAAAATTATTTCCCTAGCACAAACACTCTCCTGTTCTTCTTTATAAGTGTTTTATAACTTCTTTTTCCTCAAATTCCCAACTCCTTCTTCCCCTTCTTCATTTTCAACCAATGAATTTTTGCTTCTTATTTCACTAAGAAAACTGTGAACTTAGTAGCAATCAGAAGGAAACTTTCACACATTTCCCAACTAGTCTACCTCCCCACCTACATCTGTGCCCATTTTCTCTATTTTTCTTCTTGTTAAATGTCAATGCTCCTACCTAAGGCAGTTCCTTTACTTTTGTATTTAATGTCCTTTCTACTCAAGGACATTGTTTCTGCAGTATCTTACTCTCTCCTAGGTCATCAGTTTTCCACCTCTACTCAGTCATCACCATTAACATACCACCATGCTATGACAACTCCCCTGCTTAAAACAAATCAGATTTCTCCTAACCTTATATACCTTCCATTGTTCTACCCCCTATTAACAGTTTTCAAGACTTGTCTGGACTCACTCTTTCATTTCCTTGCCACCCATTTTCTACTCAGTCAGTGTAATCAGGCTCTTACATCTATCATTCAGTGAGCATATTTCTTGTTAAGAGCTCCATAATGGCAAATCCCATCCTAGTCATGAGTCTTCATTCTTAACTTCCTTCACTGGTTTTCAGAACCCTATTCTCCCTTGGTTCTCCTCTTATTTCATTGGACACTCTTTCTCAGTGTCCCAGGATTCATTTCTTAGGACACTTCTCAGCACCCACTATATAGATGATCTCATATTATCCCATGGCTTTAAATGTTACCTACACATTGATTACTTGAAAATATATATCTCCAACCTAGATCTTGCTACCAGATTCCAGAGTCTATTTGAATCAAATAGTTATTAGTTAGGCACTCAGTTCTCAAAAGGTCACCTCCACTTTGATAATTAAATCTACATAATTTTTACATATGTAATTAAACCAACATAATTAAACCTCAAACCTACATATCCAAAACTGAGTTTCTGTCTTCATCTTCCAAGCCAGTTCTTTTGGTAGCCTTCTCATCTCAGTGTTTAAGAACTCTATCTAATTGCTTGTGACAAATACTGCCCTCTGGTCCTTGACTTTACTTTCTGTCTTACCCCACATGGAGTACATCAGGAAGTCCTTTGGGCTCTTCTGAGTATATCTGTAATCTGACCATTTGTCGGCTTGGGTTTCAGCAAGCTCTGGGAGTTAGTGATGGACAGGGAATTCTGGCGTGCTGCAGACCATGGGGTTGCAAAGAGTCAGACACAACTGCCTGTCTGAACTGAAATGAACTGACCTGACCATTTGCTATTTCCATTGCTTACTGATCTAAACCACAATAATCTCTCAAGTGGAAGTATTATTTCAGTAACCTCCAAACTCTCCTTCCTAGTTCTATTCTTCACTCCAGCTACACTGGCCTCATTTTTCTCAAAAATGCAAGCTTGCTTCTGTTTGGGGGCATTACACTGGCATTTTCCCTTCATGGAATTCTCTTCTGTTAGGTATCCCCATGGCTTTACCCATTTACTTCTAGTCTCTGTAAATGTCACCTTGTCCTAGAGGCTTTCCTGATCTTAATGCATAAAATAGCAACCATATACCCATTACCTAGTTCTGTTACCCCACTTTATTTTGCTTCATAGCACTTATCATTGTCTGGACTATTGCATAGTTGTTTCATACACACACACACACACACACACACACACACACACATGCACACACACTGGAGACAGGATTTTGTTTTGCTTTGTTTTTACAGCTATAGCCCTAGCACCTAAAGCAATGCCTGACATATAACAAGAATTCAATAATTGTTATTGGGTGAATGGGTGAATAATACAAACTGAAATCTTATCACAGTAACTGGAGTATAGTTAACATTTAATAAATCACAAGTTTTATAATCAGGCACTGGATAAATATGTGTTGATTGAATGAATGAGTTTGTTCAAAAGTAGCAAAAAGAATTTTATCTATATAGAGCTAAGATCAAGATCTTGATCTTGTATCTTACCTCCTGATCGCTTCACCAGGTTCTACATCCAGATGTTATGTGTCCAGGGTTCAGAAAGCCATTGCATCATGCTCATGAAGGACTCTGACTTGGGGTAAGATTACCCTAAAAAATGATTGCAAAGGCGTCAACAACAGCTACCTGCTCACTTGACAGACAGAAAACCCTGAGCAAAGCCAAATTCACCCACAGAGGATCATTCCAGATACAGTCATTATAACAGATGGCTGGGTCAAGACCACATGGCTGCTCTGAACTTACATTAGAAGCATTTTTACTCCCCATGTTTTTCCAAGACCTACAAACAGCAAACAAGGTTGGATCATCTCAGTAGGTGACCTGGGTTTATGACCTATATTTAAAACGAACTGAAAATAATAATGAAAGAGACTAATGTCACATGAAAAAGTAGCTTCTGCATCTTCTCTGCAGATTCTGTAGTCAAAATCTTTTGGGTTTTTATTTTTGTAGGGGAGAGGCTACATTTCTTTGGTTAGCTTCCTTCAAACTAGAGAAGACGTCCAAAAGGCTTTTATAAGAACGTTCATGAGGTCTCACACAGAATCCAAAGCATGGCTGCACGCAGACCTCAGGAATGGCAGGGCCTGGGGCAGCCCAGCAGCCTCAGCAGTGGAGGTCCAGGACCCCCTCCACCGGTGTGCTGCCATTTGAGGGACTCCCTGTCATTGCCAAGTCATGAAAGAATTTGATTGGCCTGGCTGATTTTGAGAATGCACTCAGGTCCAACCAGTTGTTCCAACCAAATGGCTAGACAGTGGTTCATATAGTAGAAACCTGAGGTGGGGCTTAGAGGGGTATAGTTTTCATAAAAGGAAGGATAATTGGAAAAACACCCTTGTAAGTGTCTAGAAGACCTAAGGGAGAGTGCAGGGCAAATTCAGCACCCTGAATATGAACTGAACTGAACCACACAGTTATGGGCACCACACAGCATGAAGGAGAAAAATGCCTTGAGGACTCACTCATCCAATTCAACAATGAAAAAAATGTTGATTTCTCCCAGCAGCTCATTCAGACTTCAACATGCAACAGCTAGGCACGCTCTATGTAGCATGTGTCGTTCCAACTATGGTCAGGTGAGAAGAAAGTGCATTTTGAAGCCAAATAGATAACTTCCATTCTTGTTGTGTGGTCCTGGGCTTGTGTGTGCATGTGTGGTCAGTTGAATCTGACTCTTTGCAAACCCATGGGCTGTATAGTGCTAGGTTTCTCTGTCCATTGACTCTATGTCCCCAGTCCCTTGCTAGGCTTCTCTTCCTGACCAAGGGATTGAACCCATGTCTCTTGCATCTCCTGCATTGGAAGGCAGGTTATTTACCAACTGTGCCACCTGGGAAGCCCCTTGGGCTTATGACTTTATCTTTATTCATTTCAGGATCCTCATCTATATGGCAGGAAGAGTAGTATATCCCCGGAAGAGTAGTATATCCCCACACAGGATAAGAATGAAGTGAGATAGTGGGGCAGGGCAGGAGTCGGGACAGACTTGAGTCTAAGAGATGAAGTCAAGGCTAGCCCTGCTGTCCATCAGCTGTGAGGCCCTGTGCAAGCTCACTTTCTCGGACCTGCATGGTCTGTGTCTCTAAAACAAAGACAAGTGTGCCCATCCTGGGCTTTGGTAGCATGAAATGAATTATACAAAGCACTGCATTCAGCCTAACAGTGTGAGGGCTTAACATTGTGCTTCTTAAAAATCTGTTTTTAAGTAATGGTGCTTTGAAAAATGTAAAATATCTACAGGTGTACACTGTGATTTTTTTTATATTATTAATGTCACCACTACTATCATCAGTATAGCCACTGATTCAAGAAAGCACAGTAGAAATAAAGATAAATATAGTTTCAAAGGATGAGCTTATCCTTCCTTCTTCAGAAGGCTCTTCCTTGCTACCAAGTAAGGTAAAAATGCTTTGACAGACATTCATTCTCCAGTCTCTGTCCTTCCAACCTCATCTCTTGCACTTTCTCTCTCTCTCTTGCTTGTTCCTGCCGCTTGCCCTGCTATACTTCATTACCCAGGCTATGAGCTGTCCCTAGACATATTCTGTACTTAAAAACTCTGTGTCTTCATTCTTGGTGCTTTCTTCTCTTGGAAAGGTCATTTAACCAGTCGCTGTCCATTGGAATTCTTCTCATTTATTTGGCTGTGCCGGTTCTTAGTTGTGGCATGTGGGATCTAACTCCCTGACTAGGGATCAAACCCAGGCCTCTTGCATTGAGAGCATGGAGTCTTAGCCACTGGACCACCAGGGAAACCCTCCACTGAAGTTCTTATTTCTAGTTTGAATAAAACTTCCTAGTAGGCCCTTATTACAGCTACTAGTCCTGTTACTTTTTGAGATATTTGTTCACCCTTTCAAATTTTGCTTGTCTGTCTACGATTTAGCCCTTATTTTATTTAGATTTTCTGTGAAGTTGTTCGTGTGACCCAACACCGCACCTTATTAAGGTTCCCTTTAGGGCAGGACTGTGTCATGATCATCTTTGGGGCCCCTGTTGGCTAGCACAGTGACTGACATAAAATTGGGACATTAGAGTCGTTAGAAGGGAGAGAGGGCAGGGAGGCAGAAAAAATGGCACTCCAATCTGCTCTCTGTGGACCTCAATCTGTGATCATGATAAGTATTAGCCCTGTATTCTAAGCAACTGAAGTTCCTAGCTTTGCAAGAATATCTAGAAATGGAAAAATAAAGTCCTCTTCTAAGCCTGCATAGAGTTGTTACTTTTTCCATGCTGTCAGACTAAAGAATCTTAGAAAATCATAAGCCTTAAGGGACCTAAGAATAACAGCGTCTCCATATTATAGTGTCTGTGACCGCCGTGTCCAGACCAGCCTTTCATCAACTCCTACGTGCCATTTCCGGGTTTTCCTTGGCTTTCACTTTCTTGCACTTGACCACTGACTTCATGTCCCCAGTCCCTTGCTAGCCCAACCCAGTGTGATAGTGGCTCATTCCAGGATTTGTTGCTGAGAAAAGAGAGGAACATAGACCAAAAGAATATTGCCAATGCAAGGAGTGAGGAAACCCACAAAGTTAAAGGGAGCACAGTCCATCAGCCCACCCGCTCCTCTTATACCAACTGCAAGTTTGGAGGTTCCCAAGACCACCTTCACTGGCAGGACTCAGAGTTCACTGAAAGCTGTTACATTCAAGGTTGTAGTTGACAGCAAGGAAAGGATACTGAGGAAAATCAGCCAAGGAATCATGGGGCAGATTCCAGGGAAGTTCCAAACGCAGAGTTCCCATTGTCCTCTTCCCACGGAACTGTGGTCAGCATTACTTTCCCAGTATCGACATATGACAACATGCACAGTGTATTGCCAACCAGAGAAGCTCCCTCCAGCCTTGTGTCCAGAGTTTTTACTGGGGCTCCATCCTGTAGATACAGCTGTCTGCCCACATGGCTGAGCTAGGCCCCTCTGGACACTGAGCTGACACTACATGACCCAAAGCGTCCACCCTAGATCATGTTGTTAGTCTCTCTGACATGACCCAACATCCCCAGGCAAACAGAAACACTCACACATGACATTCCGAGACCTTCAAGATTATTTCCCAGAAGCTGAGGACAAATAGCCGACCTCTTTGGGGCAAGGGTAAATTCTGCACTCTGCAGAGCCCAGCATAGACACCCTTCCTGACTGTCATTATCCCCACTTCAGCATGCTAGGAAATGCATGAACTTCGAACCAGACAGGCCTGTGCTGGCTGACCATTTATCCTTGCATGACCTCACCAGTCACTCACATCTCTAAGCCTCAGTTTTCTCTTTTGGAAAATGGAGGTAAAAATGCCTGTGCCTCACAGTATTTGAAAGGATTAGAACTGATGCTTTTAGGGAACTTAATATAGTTCTGATGTGTAGTAAGTACCCAACAAATGTAATAACCTTTTCCTGTTCTTCAATTCTTTTTTCATCCTCCCCCTCCTCTTTCTCTTTTTCCTCTTCCTCTCTCTCCCTCCTTCCTTCCCTCTGTCCCTCTCTTTCTCCCTATGCTCTCTCCTTTTCCACCCTTCCATCTTCTCTCAGGATAGCAGAATGTCACTTCAACTTGCTGTGACTAAGGAAATGCCACCTCAAGGGACCCAGGTTTGCGCAGCAGCTTTGGTATACCCTGCTGATATCTGCTGATCAAATCTAGCTGTCCTGGGCTGGAATAAATAGGACCTAACACATTGTAATGACTTAGCTCCATTCCAGATCTGGTGTAAATCGAAGATGAAAATGTGTTTTCTAAAAATACCAAGGCTGCTACAGATGTCTGGGCCTGTTTCACCTCTGATTACACAACAGTCCTGCCTGGGCATCTCTACTGAGTTCACATGCCAGGAAACTACCCTAAGGACAGCCCTGCCTCCTCACTAGTGTTAGCACCGCCCACCCACCACATAGAGAGGTTAAAGCACCCAAGACGGACACTAAGTGAGTTATAAAGCAAGGTCTTAGCGAGACCAGAACTTGCATCATCTGAGTTAGGCATGTGTGACTCTCAATAGCTCTCCTGATGTTGCCTGGAATTGTTCTGTGGTTTCGGAAAAGCCAGACCCTCTCCCAAACCTCTATTCTGTGACTGAGATCACACTGCCATGTACACTCTCCCCCCAGATACCTTCTCCTACAGAGCTACCATCATGAAGAAGAATGTCCTGGGTTAGGGCCTCCGTTTTCAGACTGCTGAAGATCTGAGTCACAGATCTTGCCAGTTTCTCTCCCTGCACCTCTCCCATGAACGTGGCATTGGGAATGGCCATTGATAAGCTGCCTGCACATTTGCTCCCTGAGAATCCCGTGATCAGCCTGTGATAGCCCCAGAGATTAGAGCTGCATACGATAAATGCTGCTGCATTGACCTTATTTTTCCTGCCATGTTTAGAGAGAGAAAGTCACTTCCCTGAGTTCTCAGGCATTTTTAGTGAGCAGAGAGAGAGGCTGATGAAGGTAATCCATGAAGACTGAACTGCAGAGCATGAAAGCAAACATTTTGCTTTCTGTACCTGCAGGCTATGTTTATGCCTGACTCTTGTTTAGTGTCAAAGTCAGCTTCCCCTGTAAATATTTATTCCTTCCTCATCTTGTCTGCAAATATTCCTCCTGTTCTTCCTCTTCTAGATCAAGCATCACTGTCCTTTTCAATCTTGATTTCTTTTGAATGATCAAGTCAGAGGAATAGGTCCTCTTCCTTCATTCATTAACTCAATATTTACTAAGTGCCTCTTACATACAAAGAACTCTTCCAGGCAATCTAAAAAATGAAATGGACAGAACAGGCAAAAATCCCTGCCTTCATGTAGTTTATATTTTGGTAGTGGGGAACAAGTAATAAGTGAATAAAAATTAGTAAAAACATGTATCAATTGATGATAAATGGCTTAGAGGAAAATTGTAAGGAAAAATGATAGATTTGGGGCGTAGAGGGCTTGTGGTTTTGAATATTAGATTGGTCAGGGAAGTCCCAGTGGAAAGATTACATTTGAGTAAAAACCAGGGGAGGTGATCAAGGGAGCCCGTTGGGGCTATCAAGACAGAGTCGTGGTCTTTGAGATGTTCTATGGCAGGAGTGCCTAAGAACAATTAGGAAGCCAGCGTGGCTAGAGCAGAGTGAGCTGTGAGGGGGAGGGGGCTGAGAAAGGTGATCAGAGGGGAGAGGAGAGGCCAGAATACACAGGGTGTGTTCAGCAGTGATGGCAGATGACTAAGGAATACAAGCACAGAGGAGTTAGTTACTTTTTTCTCTTTGTTGTTCAGTTGTCAGTGTATCTGACTCTTTGTAACTCCATGGACTGCAGCACGCCAGGCTTCCCTCTCCTTTCCTATCTCCTCAAGTTTGCTCAAGCTCACGTCCATTGGGTAGGTGATGCCATCCAACCATCTCATCCTCTGTTGCCCCCTTCTCCTACTGCCCTCAATTTTTTACTCTGGCCGTATGGAAAGCCACTGAAGAGTTTTGAGTGGAGTTGTGAAATAATTTGGTTTCTATTTTTCAGAATGACTATAACTACTATTTCTAGAACAGACTCCAAGGAGCCAGAGTAGAAGTGTAACAACTTAGGAGCTTATTGCAATAAGCCAATTGAAAGGTGATGGTGGCTCAGGCCAGGGTGTATCAGAGGAGATGGAGAGAAGTGCTCAGATTCTGTAAATACAGTTGACCCTTGAGTGACACAGGTTTGAACTGTGCAGATCCACTTATACATGGAATTTTTCAATAATAAATACTACAGTACTACGCCATCCACAGTTGATTGAATCTACCAATATAGAACCACAAATACATAGGAATCACATACCCCAGGGGCCCGTTATTTGACTGCAGGAAGGGACAGTACTCCTAACCCCTGCTTTGTTCAAAAGTCAATTGTATATTGAGGTAGAGGTTTCCTGATTGATTGTATGTGCGTGCTCAGTTGTGTCCAACCCTTTGCAACACCATGGACTATAGCCCACTAGGCTCCTCTGTCCATGGCATTTCCCAGGAAAGAATACTGGAGTGGGTTGTCCTCTCCTTCTCTAGAGGATCTTCCTGACCTAGGGATTGAACCTTATCTTGTGTCTCTTGCATTGGCAGGCATATTCTTTACCACTATTGCCACCTAGGAAGCCCAACTGATTGTACATGATTAGATAATAGGGTATAATAGAGACAGAAGAAAAAAAAAAAAAACAAGAGAAATAAGAATGGCAAGCATTTGGCCAACAACTGGAGGGATAGAGTTGTAATTTGGGAACAAATTATGATTTGTTTTCTCATCTGCCAAATGGGTAAATTAACTAAAGTGTGAAAGGTGGTTATAAGCACATGGCTTAGAATCTTTCCTGGTATGTAAAACTCAAGTGTTAGCTACCAGCTTAGGATTATCCTCCTTTCCCTGCTTGCTTCCTTCAGAGAACTAAGCACAGTCTGCTAGGATCTTGTTTATTTTTCTTTGTCATCCATCCCCTCACCAGAATGGAAGCTTCATGAAGGCAAAGATCTCATCTGCCCCAAGTCCATGCCATATCATCAGCTTCTACAAGTGTTTCAACTTTAATATATGCTTGATAAATACTTATGAGTAAAAGCATGAAAGGATTCAACACTCAGACAACCTGCATTTCCCATGATATATCTTGGCATCTGTTTCTTGTGTTCATACTGGTCCATTTATGACTCAGACAACCTACATTTCCCATGATATATCTTGGCATCTGTTTCTTGCATTCATACTGGTCCATTTATGACTTTAGAAAATGGCATTAAGGAAGGGCTTCCTAAAAGGTGGATCAGGGACTTTCCTGAGGCTCCAGTGGTTAAGACTTTGCTTTTCAATGCAAGGGGTGCAGGTTTGACCCCTGGTTAAGGAGCTAAGATCGAATATATCTCATAGCCAAAACACCAAAAAGCAAGACAGAAGCAGTATTGTAACAAATTCGATAAAGACTTTAAAAATGGTTCACATCAAAAAAGAAATTTTAAAATATAAAAGAAAAATTAAAGGTGGATCATGCAAAGGTTAAACAGTTCATTCAGAAAATCCTCTCTGTACTATTCCTTGATGAAGGAAAAAGTTCTAAGTATCGCCATCAACAGGAGCTCTGAGATTCCAGGCACCACAATCTATGCTCCTCCTTCGGAAGCTGAAATCAGTGCATTCCGTTCTTAATTAGCATAGCCGCTGCCCTGCCTCCACCTCCTGGTTCCGCTGTCAAGATGTCGCACATCTCTGGGTTGGCTGCCCATCCCAAGACAGTTCAGCTCTCTGTGCATGGCTGGAGAAAGGCAGGAAAAGGGCAAGGAGCCAATTATATTGAAATGGAATCTGGTCTTTGGAGGCCCCCTGTCAGGGTGAAGAGTTTTGGATGTTCCCAAAGATGACAGATGTTTCTTTATTTGAGCTGCTCTCAGAGGTTAGAGGTCATTTGTAAATAAGATTTGCTCCATTTGGTATGGCAAGTCATGTTCTTCGAGTCTTATTTTTTTTAATCCCTGAGTCTTTTTCTCTGTGTTTTGACATGCTCACTGCCCACAGAAAGGCTCTTTGGTCTGGAATGAATATTTCATGTCCTTGGGAGCAGCTGAAGTAGCAATCAATTTCAGGGAGGGTACCAGTGATGAGCTGACATGGTGCTAAGACAATCCAATGGGAAGGATAAGATAGAGCAACTGGGGTGATGAATAAATAGATGAATGAGTGAAGGAGTAAATGAGTGAAGCCTTAAAATTATTTCCTCTGATTTTAGTTGGCAGGAGAAGTAAGCTAGATTCTATTATTTAGTCTTTACTTTGATGGTCCAAGAAAGTTTGTCTTTGTATAGATGATATTCCATGGAATATTATCTTCAAGTAAATAATAACCCATTCAGAATATAAATACAAATTTTAATGCAAATCAGGGAATTTTTTTAAATCGGGTCAATGGACTTATAAGTATCCATGAACTGTATGAAATATGTATACATTTATATATTTTATATATATATATATATAAGTTAACCACTTTAAAAGGAAACGCTTGGTATGGGGCAGTCATTTCTCTAATATTTTTTTAACTTTTTATTTTATATTGGAGTAGAGCCAATTAACAATGTTATGATGGTTTCAAGTGGACAGCAAAGAGACTCAGCCATGCATATACATGAATCCATTCTCCCCCAAATGCCCCTCCCATTCATGCTACCACATAACATCGATTGCTCTAATGTTTTAGAAACTGTTTTTCATGTAATCCCCACAACCCTAGGAAGGAGATGTTGTTATTAATATTACTCCCACAGAAGTAATGTTACTGAGATACTGAAAGGATAAATAGGGCTCACAACTAGGGAGTGGCAAGGCTAGGGTTTTAATTTTGGTAGTCTGGCTTTAACTATATACACAGTGTCATGGTAGGGCAAGGAGAAAGCATGGATGTGGAGTTGTTTTTTGGTTTTGATTTATTAAGGAAGTTATATTGAAAGAAATCAGAGCATCTCATAGACTCTGAGGGCAAGAAAGCAACTACCTTCACAGGAATTAGAACGAGAGGTCAAGTCGTCAGGAACATCTACAGCCATCTATCTGGTCTCTTAGATTTTCTGTGTGTTTTATCTGTAACACTGGCCTGTGAACCCATCCATCAGCATAAACATGGCCCTTTATAACTGATCAGCACACAACTTGAGCTTCTTAGCCTCTTCTGTCTGGATGTCATATTTACCTCTCATCTGTGACTCTGAACATACTAATGAATGGTCTAAATGGACAGAGTTTGAAAGTTTAATCTCCAGCAGCTTCATTGGAAATTTCGAGTTGCCCTGCAGCAGCCTGTTTGGAACTCTCCATTCCATGCTCCTTCCGTCATGCCATGATACTTATGGCAATAGACTTGGGCCAAGATGGGGCAAAATTATGAGGTTTAACCCAGGGATGACAGTGTTGAAGGTCCAGCAGAATCCATTTTATATCTTGAAACCTCATTTCAATATTCAATCAATATTACAAATCAGGTCAATATCAACATAGTACCAATGAAGGCTCCTTACTCAGGAGTGTTAATATTTGGTGAGGAGAAGAATATGCCACCTCCAGAATGTGCATGAGGATTATTTTGAGTTGCAGACAACTGGAACCCACAAATTTAGAAAGAGCATTTTACCTCCCCCTTAACTGCCTGATCCACACAGTCAAAGGCTTTGGCATAGTCAATAAAGCAGAAATAGATGTTTTTCTGGAACTCTCTTGCTTTTTTGATGACCCAGCAGATGTTGGCAATTTGATCTCTGGTTCTTCTGCCTTTTCTAAAACCAGCTTGAACATCATGGAGTTCACGGTTCACGTATTGCTGAAGCCTGGCTTGGAGAATTTTGAGCATTACTTTACTAGCATGTGAGATGAGTGCAACTATGTGGTAGTTTGAGCATTCTTTGGCATTGCTTTTCTTTGGGATTGGAATGAAAACTGACGTTTTCCAGTCCTGTGGCCACTGCTGAGTTTTCCAAATTTGCTGGCATATTGAGTGCAGCACTTTCCCAGCATCATCTTTCAGGATTTGAAATAGCTCCACTGGAATTCCATCACCTCCACTAGCTTTGTTCGTAGTGATGCTTTCATAGTGATGCCCACTTAACTTCACATTCCAGGATGACTGGCTCTAGGTGAGTAATCCCACCATCGTGATTATCTGGGTCGTGAAGATCTTCTTGTACATTTCTTCTGTGTATTCTTGCCACCTCTTCTTAGTATCTTCTGCTTCTGTTAGGTCCATACAATTTCTGTCCTTTATCGAGCCCATCTTTGCATGAAATGTTCCCTTGGTATCTCTCATTTCCATGAAGAGATCTCTAGTTGTTCTCGTTCTGTTGTTTTCCTCTATTTCTTTGCATTGATCACTGAGGAAGGCTTTCTTATCTCTTCTTGCTATTCTTTGGAACTCTGCATTCAGATGCTTATATCTTTCCTTTTCTCCCTTGCTTTTTGCTTCTCTTCTTTTCACAGCTATTTGTAAGGCCTCCCCAGACAGCCATTTGGCTTTTTTGCATTTCTTTTCCATGGGGATGGTCTTGATCCCTGTTTCCTGTACAATGTCACGAACCTCAGTCCATAGTTCATCAGGCACTCTATCTATCAGATCTAGTCCTTTAAATCTATTTCTCACTTCCACTGTATAATATGCAAAGCCTTTGACTGTGTGGATCACAATAAACTGTGGAAAATTCTGAAAGAGATGGGAATACCAGACCACCTGACCTGCCTCTTGAGAAACCTATATGCACGTCAGGAAGCAACAGTTAGAACTGGACATGGAACAACAGACTGGTTCCAAAGAGGAAAAGGAATACGTCAAGGCTGTATATTGTCACCCTGGTTATTTAACTTCTATGCAGAGTACATCATGAGAAACACTGGGCTGGAAGGAACACAAGCTGGAATCAAGATTGCTGGGAGAAATATCAATAACCTCAGATATGCAGATGACACCACCCTTATGGCAGAAAGTGAAGAGGAACTCAAAAGCCTCTTGATGAAAGTGAAAGAGGAGAGTGAAAAAGTTGGCTTCAAGCTCAACATTCACAAAACGAAGATCATGGCATCTGGATCCCATCACTTCATGGGAAATAGGTGGAGAAACAGTGTCAGACTTTATTTTGGGGGGCTCCAAAATCACTGCAGATGGTGACTGCAGCCATGAAATTAAAAGACGCTTATTCCTTGGAAGAAAAGTTATGACAAACCTAGATAGCATATTCAAAAGCAGAGACATTACTTTGTCAACAAAGGTCCATCTAGTCAAGGCTATGGTTTTTTCCTGTGGTCATGTATGGATGTGAGAGTTGGACTGTGAAGAAAGCTGAGCACTGAAGAATTGATGCTTTTGACATGTGGTGTTGGAGAAGACTCTTGAGAGTCCCTTGGACTGCAAGGAGATCCAACCAGTCCATTCTGAAGGAGATCAGCCCTGGGATTTCTTTGGAAGGAATGATGCTAAAGCTGAAACTCCAGTACTTTGGCCACCTCATGCGAAGAGTTGCCTCATTGGAAAAGACTCTGATGCTGGGAGGGATTGGGGGCAGGAGGAGAAGGGGACGACAGAGGATGAGATGGCTGGATGGCGTCACTGACTCGATGGACGTGAGTCTGAGTGAACTCCAGGAGTTGGTGATGGACAGGGAGGCCTGGCATGCTGCTATTCATGGGGTTGCAAAGAGTCGGACACAACTGAGTGACTGAACTGAACTAACTGCCTGAAAGAATTTCTATAGGAGGCCTGTACCCAGCAGAGAGGGCTTACCTGGTGGCTCAGTGGTAAAAAATCTGCCTGCCAAGCAGGAGACATGGGTTCAGTTCCTGGGTCGGGAAGATCCCCCGGAGGAGGGCATGGCAATCCACTCCAGTATGCTTGCCTGCAAAATCCCGTGGACAGAGGAGCCTGGCGGGCTCCAGTCCATGGGGTCACAAAGAGTCCATTATGACTTAGTGTCTAAACAGCAACAACCCGGAAGAGAACCATTAATATTACCAGAGATAACTTTTTTATATCAGAAAGACTCATTTGTATGGAAGGGGAAAAAATATTTGTTTACCAAACATTTGCTGTTCTCATCTTCCTGTAAATTGTCTTCCTCCCTTCTGAAAACCCAAATCCCTGCCCTCTTCTCCGTAGCTCAGGATGGTATATAAGCCTCAATTACCTGACTGCAGTGAGTCTCATTTTTATGGGCCTTTCATAAGTATAAAATTTGTTTTTCTCCTGTTAATCTGTCATATGTCAGTGCAATTATTAGACCAGCCTAACAACCTAGAAAGGAAGAAGGGGAATGTTTTCCACCCCTACAACATTCCATAAGAATGAGCACCATTGTTCATGAATCCCTAGGTGTTCTGATGCATTCCTATCCTGTGATTCAACGAAAGCCCTGTGTGTGCTCTGCCTCACCTTACAAGGTCCACCTGGAAGCTTCTCACATTTATACCATTCTTATCACGTCACACACACAAACACTTCTCAGCACCCACGACTTGCGTGTTAAAGTTGGCCTGCTTGCTTACTACAACAAATGTAGGCATTCAGGCCAGTTACCCGCTGAGTGAATTGACACCAACAATAATTAGAAAAGGCAAAGAACCCACACACCTACAGTCAATCTTTGACAAAGGAGGCAAGAATATACAGTCAGAAAAGGATAGTCTCTTCAGCAAATAGTGTTGGGAAAGCTGGACAGCCACATGTAACTCAAAGAAGTTAAAACATTCTCTTAATACCACACAAAAAACTAAACTCGAAAGGACTCAAAAATTTAAATTTAAGTCATGACACCATGAAATTCCTAGAAGAGGACATAGCCAAAACCCTCTGACATAAATCATCTATATTTTCTTAGGTCAGCCTCCCAAGTCAATAGAAATAAAAACAAAGTAAACAAATGGAACCTAATCAAAATTATAAGCTTTTACACAGCAAACAAAACCATGAGCAAAAGAAAAGACAACCTACAGACTAGGAGAAAATATTTGCAAGTGATGCAACTGACAAGGGCTTAATTTCCAAAATATACAAATAGCTCATACAATTCAATAACAAGAAAAAACAAACAACCCAATCAAAAAAATGAGCAGAAAACCTAAATAGATATTTATCCAAAGAAGACATAATCAATAAGTACCTGAAAAAATGCTCACATCACTATTAGATAAATGCAAATCGAAACTACAATGAAGTATCGCCTCACATTGGTACAAATGGCCATCATTAAAGTCTACAAATAAATTCTGAAGAGAGGTTGTTTTTTTTTTCTCTTCTCTCCCTAAGAGAAGGGAACCTTCTTACACTGTTGGTCAGAATGTAAGTTGGTACAGTCACTATAGAAAACAATATGGAGGTTCCATAAAAACTAAAGATGGACTTACCATGTGATCCAGCAGTCCCAGAGAAAATTCTAATTCAAAAATATACATGCTCCCCAGTGTTCACAGCAGCACTATTTATAATAACAACTCATGGAAACAAGCTAAGTGTCCATGGACAGATGAATAAGAAAAATATATATCTTCTTTATAGTATATATATGATGAAATACTACTCATCCATAAAAAGAATGAAATAGTATCATTTGCAGCAACATGGATGGACCTAGAGATTATCATACTAAGTGAAGACAGAAAGAGAAATACATATGCTATATGACATCACTTACATGTGGAATCTAGAAGTATAACATAAATGCACTTATTTACGAAAGAGAAACAGACTCACAGACATAGAAAACAAACTTACAGCTATCAAAGAAGAAAGGAGATGGGGGGGAGAGGTACATTAGGAGCTTGGGATTAGCAGATATGAACTATATAAATAAAACATAAACAACAAAGTTCTACTGTGTAGCATAAGGAACTATATTCAATATCCTGTGATAAATCATAATGGAAAAGAATATAAAAAAAGACATAATGGGCTAAGTCATTAGGTGGAATTGGAGAAGGTAATGGCACCCAACTCCAGTACTCTTGCCTGGGAAATCCCATGGATGGAGGAGCCTGGTGGGCTGCAGTCCATGGGGTGGTTAAAATTCGAACATGACTGAGTGACTTCACTTTCACTTTTCAGTTTCATGCGTTGGAGAAGGAAATGGCAACCCACTCCAGTGTTCTTGCCTGGAGAATCCCAGGGACGGGGGAGCCTGGTGGACTGCTGTCTATGGGGTTGCACAGATTCGGACACGACTGAAGTGACTTAGCAGCAGCAGCAGCATGAGGTGGAATAATTTTTGATCACATGGCTTTATGTGCAGATATGCAAATCATACACTTCTCCACCAAAGCTACACTTTTTTACCAAGACAACATCTCTCTGAAAAGCTGGCAGCAGATGTGATGAAATACCAAAGTTTCCAACTTCAGTTTAAGGATAGTTTGAGATGTTCAAGAAGGCCATAAACTTAGTGGTGGTTTAGTCGCTAAGTCGTGTCCAACTCTTGTGACCCCATAGACTGTAGTCTTCCAGGCTGCTCTGTCCATGGGATTTTCCAGGCAAGAATGCTGGAGTGGGTTGCCATTTCCTTCTCCAGGGGATCTTCCCAATCCAGGAATCAATCCCAGGACTGCTGCATTGCAGGCAGATTCTTTACCAACTGAAACTCAGGGGAAAATAAAAATGCATAAAAGAGCTAAAACTCTTGAAGAAGACAGTCATTGCAGAGGATTTTATGTCATAAAACAAGGATCAATATTGCCTGGTCAAAGCCTGATTGCAGAAGTTTTCAGGCATATTGACTCATAGGAAAAGTTTAAGAGTTGACTTTAATCTGAATTCAGTTCAGGGGACCCTAGAGCAAAAAGAGAGTGCTTAAGAAGCTTGTTAGAGGGATATTTGCCAGAAAAAGAAGCCAGCACTTTCATTTCAGACTTCATTGCTCTCAGATTGTTGTAAATTCTGTTCGATAACAGAAAAAGTACAATGCAGTCTTTAGATTCCCTATTTGATTTTTGCTTCTTAATAAATGTTTGCAAAACACATATTTGAAGGATGCAAAGAACCGACTCATTGGAAAAGACCCTGATGCTGAGAAAAATTGAAAGTGGGAGGAAAAGGGGACAACAGAGGATGAGATTGTTGGATGGTATCACCGACGTGAGGAACACGAATTTGAGTAATCTCCAGGAGCTGATGATGGACAGAGAAGCCTGGTGTGTTGCAGTCCATGGGGTCACCAAGAATCAGACACGACTGAGCAACTGAACTAAACTGAAGGTTGCTTTGTCCCTCATTTATTTTTACTACTAGTGTTGTTGGTATTTTAGGGTATGCCAAATTTCCATAGGGTAATACCAGTTCACAGCATCCTTCCCATGGGAAATAAGGGCTCACATTAAGTCAACTAGAGTTGCCAGCAGAAAACAATTAGCTTAGGAGCTGCACCGTAAGTATATTCAGAGAAGCCATAAGATCACAGTGCCTCAGGAGTAGTTACAGGATCTTTCCTCAAAAAGGAATGTAACTTTTTTCCTGCCATTCTTTGGAGCCGCAATTCAGTCTGTGAAACGGGGCAGGCTGGCCACCGCACTAGCAGAAGCACAGATTTTGAAGCCCAAGACACCCGCCTTTAAATCCTAATTGGGCTCCTTGTGATATATTTGATCTTCAATAGGTCACTTAACCTTCTGGGACTGAGTCTCTTCATTGTGAAATGGCAAGAATAATACTTCCCTTGCAGCATGATGGTAAGTTTCAGCGATAATGTACTTAACAACACCTGGCACATAGGTCAGACCAATCAAATGGTGTCCATAGTTATTTTGGTTTTGATGATGAGATTAATGAAGTTTTTATTTGAGGTATGAGATCATTTTTAAGCACCAGTTGCCAGTACTCATTCTCTGTTCACTGGTGCCAAATAGAAACGTGGAGACAGGGTTTTGGGTGAAATAGAAAAGAGTAGCTTTTATTGCTTTGCCAGGCAAAGGTGGCCACAGTGGGCTGATACACCTCAGGGTGTGACCCACCCTGGAGGGGGTAGTAAGGAATTTTAACAGTGTTCAGGGAGCAGGGCGTGATTAGCTCGTGGACAATTCTCAGACTGGTTGGCATCAAGTTGAAGTTCCAAGTATCACCAACCATCTTGTGTCAACCAATCTAGTCTATGTACTTGTGGTCAGCAGTTTTTATCTGGAGCGGGATCTGCTTCCCATAAAAACAACTCAGGAGTGTTTGTGTCAGGCCTTTATCTGTATCTTTCAGGGAACAGTGAGTTTGGCGATTCTGCTACGTGGCAGATTTATAGTCTAAATTGTTACCAGTTGCCCAGTCCAGCAGCTGTTCTTTGTCTTTACATCTTCATGTTTCCCGACTATTAACCCTTGCGTCTGCATTTTACTTCAGTGGACCAGCACACAGGGTCATACATGGTTTCACAACCTCCCGGCTCTTTAATCTGTGGCTCTCTGGAATACCCCCATACAATTCCAGCCCATTGTTATAAATCCCTGTATTTATTTGATCGTTCCTCTCAGTTCTGTTCAGCTCTTCAGCAAGAACTGTGTGGGCAAAGTGCTGGGGCAAGGTGTGCAAACACAAATAATGCATTGCCCTCAAGGAACTTAGCTATGTTTGTATTTATTGTGCTGAGAGCTCAGTCCCAATTCAGAGGGCACCAGTGAAACTCAGTCCTCTTGAGGTTACTTGTTTGTGTGTTCATTTGTTTTTCTAGCAAACATTTTTGTTCCTATCGTGTGTCAGCACCGTGTCAGATCTTGCCCCAGACAGTCTCTGTCCTCAGGGAGCTCTCAGAGGGGCAGCAGAGGGAGCAGGCAACAAGCGCTGGGCCCATTTAAAGCTCAGGGAGGAATGACAGTAGGGAAGTTAGTGTCTGTACACTCTTCCTGGCCAGAATTCCACCCTGAGTGCCTGGCATATCCTAACCCCGCAGGGATAACACTGCAACTACTAAAAGCTCCTTGGGAAACCCTTCTTATGTCTTTAGCTTCCAGACCCAGGCCCTGCTCTGAGAAAATTGCTTTCTCCTTTGCCTCAGTCTGGCCCTCTGTGGCCCTTCCAAACTGAGACCCCCACCAAGCATACGATAACACAGCCTGTTTTTCCATGCCTGTCCCAGCATCCCACCTTATCCTTGGCATCTTGTTTGGATACATGCCAAGGAACCCTTCTTAGAAGTTTTAGCAGGAGATGGGGCAGGGATGTCAGACACAAGTGAACAGGAGAAGAGCTGGTTACGAGCCCAGGTCCAGAGGCCAGACTCGTGTGGCTTCCCATCTGGACGGTGGGATCTTCAGAAAGATATTCAATCTCTCAGAACACTATTTTCCTCTTCTGTCACATGGAAATAATAATTATTCTTAGATCCCAGGGCTCTTGTGAGGATTAAATAAGTTAATGCTTGCCTAGGCCATAGCTTAGCGCTTGACATTTGATAAGCTCTCAACCAATTCATTCCCCTTGAAGCAGGCACACTCCAAAAATGTTGCAATTTGAAACCAACTGCCTTAAGATCAGTGAGGGCTTGAGCTTTCAACAGGGGAGTTGGCTCTGGGGAACCCTTCCCTACAAAACAAGAGGAAAATGAGAAGGAGCGAATAAATCACACCAAAGAAGGAGAGCATTGAAAACACACATAACACACCCCAGAGACACACGAGGCCTTACCCTCCACCCAAATGATCACAATTTTAGTCATTTTTGCTTCAGGTTGTTTTTTAAAGTTGAGATACAGTTGAAGTTTATTGTGTAGCCCTCTCCTTCTCCAAACCTAATTATTGCTCTAAAATTGATATTATTCCAATGCACATTTTTATATCATAATCAGTTCACTTCAGTTATTCAGTAGTGTCCAGCTCTTTGCAACCCCATGAATCACAGCAGGCCAGGCCTCCCTGTCCGCCATCAACTCCCAGAGTTCACTCAACTCATGTCCATTGAGTCGCTGATACCATTCAGTCATCTCATCGTCTGTCGTCCCCTTCTCCACATGCCCCCAATCCCTCCCAGCATCAGGGTCTTTTCAAATGAGTCAACTCTTCTCATGAGGTGGCCAAAGTACTGGAGTTTCAGCTTCAGCACCAGTCCTTCCTGTGAACACCCAGGACTGATCTCCTTTAAGGTGGACTGGTTGGATCTCCCTGCAGTCCAAGGGACTCTCAGAGTCTTCTGCAACACAACAGTTCCAAAGGGTCAATTCTTCAGCGCTCAGCTTTCTTCACAGTCCAACTCTCACGTCCATACATGACTACTGGAAAAAACCCATAGTCTTGACTAGAAGAAACTTTGTTGGCAAAGTAATGTCTCTGCTTTTGAATATGCTATCTAGGTTGGTCATAACTTTCCTTCCAAGGAGTAAGCGTCTTTTAATTTCATGGCTGCAGTCAACCATCTGCAGTGATTTTGGAGCCCAGAAAAATATAATCAGCCACTGTTTCCCCATCTATTTCCCATGAAGTGATGGGACCAGATGCCATGATCTTCGTTTTCTGAATGTTGAGCTTGAAGCCAACTTTTTCACTCTCCTCTTTCACTCTCATCAAGAGGCTTTTGAGTTCCTCTTCACTTTCTGCCATAAGGGTGGTGTCATCTGCATATCTGAGGTTATTGATATTTCTCCCAGCAATCTTGATTCCAGCTTGTGCTTCTTCTAGCCCAGCGTTTCTCATGATGTACTCTGCATAGAAGTTAAATAAGGAGGGTGACAATATCTAGCCTTGATGTACTCCTTTTCCTATTTGGAACCAGTCTGTTGTTCCATGTGCAGTTCTAACTGTTGCTTCCTGACCTGCATATAGGTTTCTCAAGAGGCAGGTCAGGTGGTCTGGTATTCCCATCTCTTTCAGAATTTTCCACAGGTTATTGTGATTCACACAATCAAAGGCTTCAACATAGTCAATAAAGCAGAAATAGATGTTTTTCTGGAACTCTCTTGCTTTTTCAGTGATCCAGTAGATGTTGGAAATTTGATCTCTGGTTCCTCTGCCTTTTCTAAAACCAGCTTGAACATCTGGAAGTTCATGGTTCATGTATTGCTGAAGCCTGGCTTGGAGAATTTTGAGCATTACTTTACTAGCGTGGGAGATGAGTGCAATTGTGCAGTAGTTTGAGCATTCTTTGGCATTGCCTTTCTTTGGAATTGGAATGAAAACTAACCTTTTCCAGTCCTGTGGCCACTGCTGAGTTTTCCAAATTTGCTGGCATATTGGGTATGGCACTTTCACAGCATCATCTTTCAGGATTTAAAATAGCTTCACTGGAATTCCATCACCTCCACTAGCTTTGTTCGTTGTGATGCTTCCTAAGTTCCACTTGACTTCACATTCCAGGATGTCTGGCTCTAGGTAAGTGATCACACCATAGTGACTATCTGGGTCGTGAAGTTCTTTTTGGTACAGTTCTCCTGTGTACTCTTGCCAGCTCTTCCTAATATCTTCTACTTCTATTCAGTTCAGTTCAGTCACCCAGTCGTGTCTGACTCTTTGAGACCCCATCAACTGCAGCACGCCAGGCCTCCCTGTCCATCACCAACTCCCAGAGTTCACTCAGATTCACGTCCATCAAGTCAGTGATGCCATCCAGCCATCTCATCCTCTGTCATCCCCTTCTCCTCCTGCCCCCAATCCCTCCCAGCATCAAAGTCTTTTCCAATGAGTCAACTCTCCGCATGAGGTGGCCAAAGTACCAGAGTTTCAGCTTCAGCATCATTCTTCCAAAGAAATCCCAGGGCTGATCTCCTTCAGAATGGACTGGTTGGATCTCCTTGCAGTCCAAGGGACTCTCAAGAGTCTTCTCCAACACCACAGTTCAAAAGCATCAATTCTTCAGCGCTCAGCCTTCTTCACAGTCCATCTCTCACATCCATACATGACCACAGGAAAAACCATAGCCTTGACTAGACGGACTTTTGTTGGCAAAGTAATGTCTTTGCTTTTGAATATGCTGTCTAGGTTGATCATGGCTTTCCTTCCAAGGAGTAAGCGTCTTTTAATTTCATGGCTGCAGTCACCATCTGCAGTGATTTTGGAGCCCCCCAAAATAAAGTCTGACACTGTTTCCACTGTTTCTCCATCTGTTTCCCATGAAGTGATGGGACCGCATGCCATGATCTTCGTTTTCTGAATGTTGAACTTGAAGCCAACTTTTTCGCTCTCCTCTTTCACTTTCATCAAGAGGCTTTTGAGTTCCTCTTCACTTTCTGCCATAAGGGTGGTGTCATCTGCATATCTGAGGTTATTGATATTTCTCCCGGCAATCTTGATTCTAGCTTGTGTTTCTTCCAGTCCTGAGTTTCTCATGATGTACTCTGCATAGAAGTTAAATAAGCAGGGTGACAATATACTTCTATTAGGTCCATACATTTCTGTCCTTTATCAAGCCCATCTTTGCATGAAATGTTCCCTTGGTATCTCTAATTTTCTTGAAGAGATCTCTACTTATTCCCATTTTGTTGTTTTCCTCTATTTCTTTGCATTAATCGCTGAGGAAGGCTTTCTTATCTTTCCTTGCTATTCTTTGGAACTCTGCATTCAGATGCTTATATCTTTCCTTTTCTCCTTTGCTTTTCACTTCTCTTCTTTTCACAGCTATTTTTAAGGCCTCCTCAGACAGCCATTTTGCTTTTTTGCATTTCTTTTTCTTGGGGATGGTCTTGATCCCTGTCTGTCTCCTGTACAATGTCACGAACCTCATTCCATAGTTCATCAGGCACTCTGTCTATCAGATCTAGTTCCTTAAATCTATTTCTCAATTTCACTGTATAATCATAAGGGATTTGATTTAGTTCATACCTGAATGGTCTAGTGATTTTCCCTACTTTCTTCAATTTAAGTCTGAATTTGGCAATAAGGTGTTCATGATCTGAGCCACAGTCACATCCCAGTCTTGTTTTTGCTGACTGTATAGAGCTTCTCCATCTTTGGTTGCAAAGAAAATAATCAATCTGATTTTGGTGTTGACCATCTGGTGATGTCCATGTGTAGAGTCTTCTCTTGTGTTGTTGAAAGATGGTGTTTTCTATGACCAGTGTGTCCTCTTGGTAAAACCCTATTAGCCTTTGCCCTGCTCATTCTGTACTCCAAGGCTGAATTTGCCTGTTACCCCAGGGGTTTCTTGACTTCCTACTTTTGCTTTCCAGTCCCCTATAATGAAAAGGGCATCTTTTTTGGATATTATTTCTGAAAGGTCTTGTAGGTCTTCATAGAACCATTCAACTTCAGCTTCTTCAGCATTACTGGTTGGGGCATAGACTTGGATTACTGTGATATTGAATGGTTTGCCTTGGAAACAAACAGAGATCATTCTGTCGTTTTGAGACTGCATCCAAGTACTACATTTCGGACTCTTTTGTTGACCATGATGGCTACTCCATTTCTTCTAAGGGATCCTTGCCCACAGTAGTAGATATAATGGTGGTCTGAGTTAAATTCACCCATTCCAGTCTATTTTAGTTTGCTGATTCCTAGAATGTCGACATTCACTCTTGCCATCTCCTGTTTGACCACTTCCAATTTGCCTTAATTCATGCACCTGACATTCCAGGTTCCTATGCAATACTGCTCTTTATAGCATCGGACCTTGCTTCTATCACCAGTCACATCCACAACTGGGTATTGTTTTTGCTTTGGCTCCATCTGTTCATTCTTTCTGGAGTTATTTCTCCACTGATCTCCAGTAGCATGTTGGGCACCTTCTGACCTGGGGAGTTCCTCTTTCAGTGTCCTATCGTTTTGCCTTTTCATACTGTTCATGGGGTTCTCAAGGCAAGAATACTGAAGTGGCTTGCCATTCCCTTCTCCAGTGGACCACATTCTGTCAGACCTCTCCACCATGACCTGCCCGTCTTGGGTGGCCCCACATGGCTTGGCTTAGTTTCACTGAGTTAGACAAGGCTGTGGTCCATGTGATCAGAATGGCTAGTTTTCTGTAAACCCATAAATAGTGTATCATATTCTTTTAAACCTTGTCCAAATGGCATTTACGAGAGAAACTTCGTTGCCTACTCAGTATTTGTTTATTAGCTGGCTTACTTCAATATTCTTTTCTTTGCAGAACATGTAGTGTGTTCTGGGCAACAATGCCTCCAACTCAAGGCCTTCATTTCCCACCTTCACTTCTGCTAGAGAGGTAGCCAGTAAAAGAAAGGTGAAGGTCATTGGCCAGGACTTCTGGGATGATCCTTTTTAGGGACTCATTTGCCAAGTGTAGCATTGTTCTTATTCCCCTTTTCCTCCCTCCTACCTGAAATATAACTGAGGTGGATGAAGCTCCAGAGGTTTTCAGTTCATGACACCCCTGGAGGTTGGACGCCAGTGGTAAGCAAGGCGGAGCACAAAGGGCTGAGTCCCTCATGACCTTAGAGCCTCTGCATCAGCCAGTCTTGCACTACCTGCCTCAAGGTGTGTCTTGTGTCGTAACTAAATATTGCAGTTAAGGCATGTTTTCTTCCTGTGATTAAAAGCAGTTGAAGCTAAGCCTAAATAGTAATGAATCATACTATATGTATCATCTTCCAAAATGAATCTCTTTTCAGGATTATATTTTCATTGCTCAGCATTCTGTTTATCTTATGAGGCAGGTTAGGGCTTAAATCACCAGTTCTAGAATTAGACTGGCTGGGTCACAGCCCAACTCTGGCATTGACAGTTATGTGAGACCTTAGATAACAGCTTAAACTTCTCTATCTTCATTGCTTGTCTATAGAATGGGGATGATCATAGTACCCCATCACAGGATTGGCAAGAGAATGAATTGGGTTAATATTCACATGTAAAGTGCTTAAAGTTGTACCTGCAGCAATATCATAAGTAAACCTATAGAGACATACTATTATTTTGCTGCTTATCTGTGATGATATAGTTCCATTTTAGTTGCCATATAATATTCCATTTTATAGACATGCTCTAATTTTTGTTTACTCTCTGTTTGATGCATTTTTGTTTGTTTTTAGCTTTTACTGAACAATGATGCATTGAACATTCTGAACATGTCTCCTTGTTTATCCCCATACAAGTTTCTCCAGGACATCTACCTAGAAGTAGAAATGTTGAGGCTAGGGGCATGTGTGCTTTCCACCTGACTCAATAAAGCTAATTTGGTTTGCAAAGTGAAACACAACAACCTGTGTAAGAAAATCCCCATTGAATCTCATTGTTCCCAAATCCCAAGGTAATTCGACTTCTTGCTTTTTGCCATTCTGATGTTGTAGCAAGGTATCACTTGTTCTTGTTTAAATTTGCATTTCCCTGATGAGTAGGGAAGCTGGAAATAATTATATGGTTTGGAGCTATTTGGATTTTGTCTTCTGTGAACAACCTGTTCCTATAGTTTCTCATTTTTCTTCAGGGTTGTTTATCTTCCCCTTTTTGAATTTGTATCTGTAATAATGTTACAAACATCTCTTCCAAATCTGTGACTTGTCTTTTCCCATCTTTGGGGGCATAGATATTTTAATTTAGTCAAATTTATCAAACTTTAATTATTGATGTCTGTGCCTTAAAAGAGTTCCCCCTCAACCTCAAGGTCATAGGGACTTTCTCCTCTATTTTGTTTTATTTTTTATATTTTATTTTTTTTAATTTTTATTTTTACTTTATTTTACTTTACAATACTGTATTGGTTTTGCCATACATTGACATGAATCCACCACAGGTGTACATGCGTTCCCAAACATGAACCCCCCCTCCCACCTCCCTCCCCATAACATCTCTCTGGGTCATCCCCGTGCACCAGCCCCAAGCATGCTGTATCCTGCATCGGACATAGACTGGCAATTCGATTCTTACATGATAGTATACATGTTTCAATGCCATTCTCCCAAATCATCCCACCCTCTCCCTCTCCCTCTGAGTCCAAAAGTCTGCTATACACATCTGTGTCTTTTTTGCTGTTTTGCATACAGGGTCATCATTGCCATCTTTCTAAATTCCATATATATGTGTTAGTATACTGTACTGCTGTTTTTCTTTCTGGCTTACTTCACTCTGTATAATCACTTCTCGGATTTTGGCTAAGATCAAGTGTAGTATTTTGTTTTAAATTTCTCTCTCCAGGAAGGAAGTCTTGACTGCAGCTGGGATATATTTTTTATGTGCCGCATGAAGTAGAAATTTGTTGTTTCTATCTGAGCTAACAGTGATCTCAACACTATGGATTGAGCAGTCTGTCTGTCCACCCTGATTTGTAAGGCGACATCTGTCACATATTAAGTCCCCATATGTACACGAGTCTGTTGCCCAGCTCTCTAGTGTGTATCATTTGTCTGCTTGCTATCCTGGTGCCAACACACACTGCCTGAGTCTCAGTCTCTAAAGGGTCTTTAGTCCGTGAGAAGCTTGGTTTGTTGGCATCATGCAGATAAATCAAATCACAGGATGAGTTTTCCCCTGACCAGACAGCTCGTCCAGCATTATGTAGGACAAGTCTCAGTGCCACAGGGACATAGCAGAAGGGAGAGAGACATTTACTTCAACTTGCCTCTTCCTTCTCTTCTTACTATATGCCCTGTGGTGTTTCAGACTGCAAAACCCATGCAAACATCTTGCCACCATCAAAGTTGGCTCTATGTGATGCTATCCTCAACACTGCTGAATAACAAAGCCATTTTGTCTTTCTAATGGTCCAAAGGAAGGGAAAGTTGCCTAAATGCAATATTTATAGCCTGGATAGTTATGGAAGCACTTGTGAGAGAAACCATTATATTGGAGATGTAAGAAGTCACCAAATCCCCACATGCACAACTCTAAAAAGATTGAGAAAATTAGAAATAGATTATCCACTCACCAGATGGGGTGTTATCTCCTTGGCTTGTTCATGAAAGGACAGAATGAAGTGATTAGGAGGTGGGAAGGCAGCTGAGTGTAGCTACGTACATGTGTTAATTTGCTTTTATCTCAATTTTCTCTATCAGAATAATATGCCAAACAAAGGGCCCCAGAGAGAATGCTGATTTTGCTTTATTAATCAGATAACAAAGCCCCTGCAACACCCTAAGTAATGTTGAAATGGTTGCCAACCCCCTTGGGCACCAGGAAATGTCAGTGGGTCTCCCTCCACAGAATGCAATCAGAATTCAATCAGACAGAGCATAAAAAGCAAGGCCCAGGGTTTTCTCTGAACATCCAGGAACTCTCACCAAGGACTGAAGTTTAATGAAGAGGGGAGAATTGGGCCTCAGGGACCAAGTCTTCAGCAGGGGTAAATTTCGTGGAGGTGTGTGCAGCCCCCAAGCTCCATCAGGCAGTCCCGCCAGGGAGCATCACTCTGCCATTCTCCTTCAGGCTGACTGTGACTGATGGATTTATCATTGGGCTGCAGCTCCCCTGCCTCCCAAATGGCTCAGCAGTAAAGAATCTGTCTGCAGTGCAGGAGACACACTGATCCCTAGGTGGGAAGGATCCCCTGGAAAAGGGAATGACAGCCCACTCCAGTATTCTTGCCTGGAAAAATCCCATGGATAGAGAAAGTGAAGTCGCTCAGTGGTGTCCAACTCTTTGTGACCCCATGGACTGTAGCCTGCCAGGTTCATCCAACCATGGGATTTTCCAGGCAAGAATAGTGGAGTGGGTTGCCATTTCCTTCTCCAGGGGATCTTCCCAAGCCAGGGATTGAACCCAGGTCTCCTGCATTGCAGGCAGACTTTTTACCATCTGAGCCACCAGGGAATCCCATGGATAGAGAAGCTGGCTACAATTCACGGGGTCGCAAAAAGCTGGACGTGGCTAAGCACACATGCTGCTCCCCTGTCTCCATGGGCCTTTGTCATTTAAGCCAGACAATATTTAAACGTCTGTGAAGCCTGTTTTCCTCCTTTCTTCCCATTTCTCTTTTGTCTCTTTTCTCTCCTCTTCCATCTCTGGGATTGTGGTCTTACCATAGGAAACCACAGTCATAGTCTGCTTTACAATCTGTTATTTTTTTCTTTTGGCCTCATTACACATCATGTGGGATCTTAGTTCCTTGACCAGGAATTGAATCCGTGCCCCTGCAGCAAAAGTGCAGAGTCTTAACCACTGGGCTGCTAGAGAACCCCCTCTGCTTTACTGTCTGGTAGACCTCCATTCAGTCATCTGATTAATGGGAAACAAACATTAACAACTGTGTCTGTTATTCTCCAGAAAGCCATATGTAGATCTGTGTGTCCCTATCCTGAAGATAAACTGTGTATATTACAAAAAAGGAAGAAGAGTATGTGATGTTGTCACGTGCCATTGTGAAGTCTCTTTCTAGAAATTTGCTTGCCTGCAGTTCAGTTGGCCATAAAACAACCAAAGAACCCTTCAGAGTCCAAAATGAGGCAAGAACCTAGTGATCCGTGATTGGCATGGGTCCAAAGTTACTGCCCTGAGGAGCCAGCCCCCTGCCCACCCACACCAGCTCAAACCTCTTCCTGAGTGAGTAAGATAGGAGTGTGGGTCATATGAGAAAGTCACTTAGTATCACTTCAAATGGGAATAAAGGACTACGAAAACAATCCACAAACCAGTGTGTAACTGATTGAGTCTCTTGCTGCCAACGATCAAGTTATTGTGGTCCTGGGGTTAGAGTCTGTACTTCTTTCTAATTTGAGATGCTTTGTGATTTGAGAAGTTTTAAAATGCCAAGGTAAAACAAAAATAAAGTTTATAGTTTAGTTAATTGTATTGGACACTAATTTCTCATTATGACAAATATTTTCTAGTTTTGTAAGGGTAGGAGAATCTCAGATGAAGGAAATCTCTGTACTACCTTTGCAACTCTTCTATAAATCTAGAATATTCCAAAATCAGATGTGTATTTTTAAACAAATAAACCAGGGCAATCACAGGTGTCTAAAATTACAGGAATAAATATAAATGGCTCACACTGACTTAGAAAAAACCAAAAGCCAAGTTCTCCACCTAGACATTAGGAAACTGATGTGAACTTTACCACTGATAATTTCCGTGACCTTGAACAAGTCACCTAACCCATCCTCATTTAATTTATTATTCCAGAGAAAAAGGGCAATCAGACTGATCTGCAAAATACGGAAAAGTTCAGAATTACCCATTGTCATACTCTCCAAGCCATGATTTCACCAAATACAAAAATTCAGTAGAAGCAGATTTACTTCTGCATATCTTCTGGTTAACCCAGGCAATTTCAATTTCAGTATATGCAATTATCATGTCATTTCTAAGAGAACAAGTAACTAAAGAGTTAGGAATCAAGATGGTATACTGGAAGTAAAGATCGGTGTGACATAATATGGAAGGATAAGGAATATTGAAAGCATATGACTTATGATCTTAGAACTGCACCCTGGGTTTGTAGGGAAAGCTTTTGCCGAGAGGTGTGAGAGCCTTTAGTTAAAAGTACTTTGATCAGAATTCCTCCTGAGCAAGGTTAAGGACATGTAACAATCTGTCATGGGAAGGAAGTTTCAGCAACACTTCCCCCAGTAATTTGCACATCTCAAAAATACAGTCATTTAGAGTCTCTGAGATCTGAGGAGCCAAAAATCAAAAACTCTGAGTCATAAATCAGAACAATTTTGTTTTCATGCTTCATAACAGATGTTAGTGACAAACAAAATTAATTTCAAGTTTTTCGTCTTAGGGGAGGCGAGCATTAAAAGGCTGTAGGGAGCAGATTCTGAATGAAAGTGTACTGTACCTATGATTATTTTAAAAGGTAAATGTCATTGATATTGACACTGTGTAGTACAGTACATTGATTGCTTTGTTCAAAATATTTTGTATTACACTCTCAAATTTGCTCACAAGGAAAGGGAACTTCTATGAGTTCTAAAGTTCCTTAACCACAGATTTACCTGAATGGGTGTATTGAGGAGCTTAACACCTACAGCTGGGGAGAACCGCTGTGGTACAGACCTAGCCTACCTCAAGGAACTGTTTGAAGGTAAAAGGGAATACAGTCATGCCTCATCTTACTGCACTTCTCAAACAGTGCGTTTTTTTATAAGTTGAAAGTTTGTGGCAACCTTGCTTTGAGCAAGTCTATAGATGCCACTTTTCAAATAGCATTTGCTCACTTCATGTCTCTGTGTCACATTTTTGGCAATTCTACCAGGATTTCAAACTTTTTCATTATTGTGATATTTCTTATGGTGACCTGTGATCAGTGATCTTTGATGTTACCATCATATTTGTTTTGAGGTGCCACAAACCACACCCATATAAGACTTTGAACTTGATTATTAAAATGACAACAAAGGATTTAGAACATTACATAAGCTTAGCTGATAAAGCAGTGGCAGGGTTTGATAGGATTGACTCCAACTTTGAAAGGCATTCTACTGTGGATAAAATGCTATTAAGCAGCATTTCATGCTACAGAAAAATCGTTTGTAGCAAACCTACCTCATTGTTGTTTTCTTAAATTGCCACAACCACCCCAATCTTTAGCAAGCACCACCGTGATCAGTCAGTAGCCGTAGACATACTGCAATGGCACACTTAATAGGCTACAGTGTACTATAAACATAACTTTAAATGCCTTGGGAAACCAAAAGATTCTTGTGACTCGCTTTATTTTGCAACAACATTCACTTTATTGTGGTGGCCTGAAACTGAACCTACAATATCTCCAAGGTACACTTGTAATAGAGTTGAAGTTCTCTGAATTTTTTTTTAAATATTAATAATATTGATATATAAATTTTTTATTAGAAAAATCAAGCATGTCTTGGTGCTTATTACCGCACTGGGAAAGGAGGTATCAAGTGCTGATTGCTTCCAGAACACACTGGTGGATAAAGTGGTGATGGATGACTCTATAGAGATACTCAATGCCTACAAATACAAAAGTTTAATATACAGAACTAGGAACTAAGATGGGATAAGGTCAGAGTACTATGAGGTGAATGAGTAGCTCATCAAATGAAATTATTTTTGAAATGTTGTATCTCAAATATACAACAAGACAAAGGATGGCTTTCTGAGAGAGGTGACATCTAAGTCCTAAAAAATGAATGGAAATTAGCTAGGCTTTGGGGGGATGGGAGCTGATGGTAACAGCACTGGTGTGACAGAGAAAGACAGACACAAGAGGAAATAAAATAATTTCCTTTGGCTAGAATAGAGCATGAACAAATGAGAGATTAGCAAAAGATGAGGCTACAAAGAGAGGCCATCTCTAGTTGATGGAGTTAAGGAGTTTTAAGTTATGTTACAGTTTTGTTCCTTACCCTGTCTGAGGGAAACTGAAGCCAGAATGGGTTTTGAGCAAGGTTATGACATAAATGAATTGATAGTTTGATGACATCTTTCTGACCTCACTGTGGAAAAACAGATTGGAGGGAAGAAAAATTGGAAGCATAAGGACAAACTGTGATAAGTAATCAAGACAAGAGATGAGAGTAGCCTGGACTGGTATTGTGGTAATCAGCCCAGAAAAGACAGGACAGAACTGACAGATGTATAGACGTTACAACCAACAGAACTTAGTAATTAGGGACACTGAATGAGAGAAGAATCAAAAACTTGAGAAATGAAACTGTAGAATTGCCATTCCATGGAGCTAGGAAATGATGAGAGCAGATGTAGGAGTAAAGATAATGAGTTTATTTGGAGGCAAGCTGAGCTTGATATTCTCAAGAGATGTCCAAATGGTGATGTCCAGTAGACGGATGGATCTTTCCTGAAGTTCTCCCTACTTTGAGAATCGAAGTTTGGAACATATGGAGGCCTTTTGAGAACCTTGTCCATTAATATATTAATCTAGTAACAGAGGAGAAATAATAAAAGGAGAGCATTAGTTATAATAAGAGAATATCTTTGGAAATAAGAGAATGTTCAGTCCAACACATGTACAAGAGAGTAACTCAGCCAAAGCAGATAAGAAAGCTCCATTTCTGAAAGGAGAAAAGATCAGCCACTTAACAATGATGTGCTGTGAGGTCACTTCCTTTATGGATAGGCTGGCATCTAGGGAGGAAGTAATCTGCCATCTCTCAAGATCCCTCATCAGGGTCACTCATACCCTTGACTTCAGAAAAGGCACAGTGAACTAAAGATACAGTGAAAGTGTGGGAGATATACATGGGCCATGCCATTACTGGTCCAGTTCCTCCATTTTATAGAAAAAAGAATTAAGAGTCAGAGTAACTGACCTGCCCATGGTCACACAGCTGATTAGCAGGATCTGTAAGCCACATGTCAATGGCGTCTTACTCTGCCCTTTGAAATCTACGTGAGGTCAAGTTGAACCCCATCCCATATCCTATGGAAAACCCTGCACCATCACTTCCACCCTCCCCGACTTCTGTGAATTCCTGTGGGACTGATGTCTCTCCCAGTCACCTCTCGTTCTTTCCAGCATTTGCTAAGTTTCTCACTCTCTTCTTTCTTATGGCTCTTTTAGCTTCTCCTCTTGTCATTGAGCCAAATATGGGGATGACTCCTCCTTGACTTCTAGACCCCTACCCGCAACCAAATGATACCAATCAGTCAAGGCCACTCTGTGTTGTAAAGTTTTACTAACAATTTTAAAGTAACTTGGATGGATAGTGTATCATATTATAATATCGTACATATTTGTAAGTGAATATTGTTTAAAGTACCATTTATACAATGAAATATTATTCAGCCATAAAGAAATAAGGAAATCGTATCATTTGTAACAACATGGGTTATGCTAAGTGAAATAAGCCAGAGACAAATGCTGTATGATCTCACTTGCATGTGGAATGTAGACAGATTAGCAGTTGCTAGAGGTGGGTGTGAGGGGGTGAAATGTGTTGTTGTTTAGTCACTAAGTCATGTCTGACTCTGCGACCCCACGGACTGCAGCTCGCCAGGCTTCCCTGTCTTTCATTATGTCCCAGAGTTTGCTCAAACTCAAGTCCATGGAGTCGGTGATGCCATCCAACCATCTCATCCTCTGTTGCCCTCTGAAGAGGGTCAAAAGGTACAAACTTAAATTAGGTCATGGGAATGTAACATACAACATGATGACTATAGTTAATAATACTGTATTGCATATTTGAAAGTTGCTGAGACTACTAGATCTTAAAAGTTCTCATCACAAGGGGAAAAAAAAACATTTTGTTACTATATATGGTAATAGATATTAACTAGACTTCTTGTGCTGATCATTTTGCAAAGTACACAATTATAGAATCATTATGCTATACATCTGAAATATATTATGTAATTTTGATATGTCCATTATACCTCAATTTTTAAAAATAGCCCCTCTGCCTTTTTTTGACAACCAAGAACCAACCTGCTGCCAGCTTAATCTCATTTCTCATGCTTTTGCCAACTGAGTCTCCCTCGTTCCTTTTCTCTTTTCCACTTAATTCTTGTCCCCTTGCCATTAATCCCAGGTGCTAATCAGGAGGTGTTCCCTCCCTAAGGAAACTCTGGAACCACTTGTTAAAATATTCATTTTTCTCACCCCACTTAACAAATCTGGTCCTACACTCTTTGCATATGCCAGATAACTAGTCCATTTGACCTTGTAGAAGGCTCCTCCCAAATTTCCCAGGTCCTGCTCCCTGTCTGCCCCCACCTCAGGCTTTCCTGTGCTTGCTAGTCAGCGTGCAACTCACATAAGCATGCATGTGTCTTGAGTGAAGTGAACTGAGCCCATCAGTGTGTACTATTGTCTTTTAATTGCTTTTAGACCTGCAGACTTGGAACAACTTTCTTCACCCTTCAGCTCAGCACTGATTTATTCAGCTTCTGTGAGCAATTTATTCACTTTTAATTAGATCTAAGTTAATTATTTTGTCAGTAAAACAAACCAAAAGAATCTATAAAACAACTTTTAAGTGAAATCACATTCCTGCCTGGGGGGATATAAAAAATGAAATTATGCATCTCATTTTACCTGCCTCTTGCAAAGACAAGATTGCCCACATTGTCTTTTTATTTTCCAAAATATTTTGTCTTTCATTAACGAAGAGACATGAGAAATCAGGCTTGGAATAGAGAGGAGAAAATGGAAAAAGTTATTTTCAATGGAGAGCAGGTATGGGACTGCATAAGTTAAGTGTTAGTTGCTCAGTCATATATGACTCTTTGCGATTCCATGGACTGAAGCCTTCCAGGCTCCTCTATCCATAGAATACTCCAGGCAAGAATACCTGAGTGAGTTGCCATTCCCTTCTCCAAGGAATCTTCCCAACCTAGGGATTGAACCTGGGTCTCTTGCATTGCAAGCAGATTCTTTACCATTTAAACCACCAGAGAAGCTCCCGTACATGGGAGTGCATAGGGCAGGGCTTCTCCAGATCTGCTGTTGGCCAACCCCTGTCCTAGAATGTTCTGGGAACTGTTTAAGAGAGCAGATTTCCCACCCCAGCCATGGAGCTTCTGATTCATTAGGTCTGAGAGGTGGGGATGAGAGATAGGGCTTCTTTTTTCTTTTATTAAATTTTTATTTTTACTTTATTTTACTTTACAATACTATATTGGTTTTGCCATACATTGACATGAATCCACCACGGGTGTACATGCGTTCCCAAACATGAAGCCCCCTCCCAACATCCCTCGCCATAACATCTCTCTGGGTCATCCCCATGCACCAGCCCCAAGCAAGCTGTATCCTGCATCGGACATAGACTGGCGAATTGATTCTTACATGATAGTATACATGTTTCAATGTCATTCTCCCAAATCATCCCACCCTCTCCCTCTCCCTCTGAGTCCAAAAGTCCGCTATACACATCTGTGTCTTTTTTGCTGTCTTGCATACAGGGTCGTCATTGCCATCTTTCTAAATTCCATATATATGTGTTAGTATACTGTATTGGTGTTTTTCTTTCTGGCTTGCTTTACTCCGTATAATCGGCTCCAGTTTCATCCATCTCATCAGAACTGATTCAAATGTATTCTTTTTAACGGCTGAGTAATACTCCATTGTGTATATGTACCACAGCTTTCTTATCCATTCATCTGCTGATGGACATCTAGGTTGTTTCCATGTCCTGGCTATTATAAACAGTGCTGCGATGAACATTGGGGTACATGTGTCGCTTTCTATTCTGGTTTCCTCGGTGTGTGAGCCCAGCAGTGGGATTGCTGGGTCATATTGCAACGAAAAGAATAAAATACTTAGGAATATATCTACCTAAAGAAACTAAAGACCTATATATAGAAAACTATAAAACACTGATGAAAGAAATCAAAGAGGACACTAATAGATGGAGAAATATACCATGTTCATGGATCAGAAGAATTAATATAGTGAAAATGAGTATACTACCCAAAGCAATTTACAAATTCAATGCAATCCCTATTGAGATGGGGCTTCTTACTTGCCTATTCTCTCAAATTCTGAACTCATGCCTGCTTCTGGACACCCAAGCCCTCATCTTCACTAGCTGGCCACTTCTGCTTCTCCAGGAGGCTTTCTTTGTCCTTTCTATTCAAACAGCTTTTCTTCTATCAGTGACAACTACCGCGGCTTGCTGTCTGCACTTATTCAGTTCCCTATTGATAGCCTATGCATTCCCCTGTCCTGTGTGTACATCTCATCTCTATAATTAGTTTGTTAGGTCAGGAACTCTCATTACAGATCAGTCACTCAGCACTGAGCCCAGTCCCCTGTCTGCACTCTTGGGCTCCCACTACCACGCCAGTATTTCCAACCTTTCAGAGCCCTAAGATCCCTTTTGTCATCAGAGAACTTTACAACCTCTACCTGAAAATTGCTGTAGTTTTAGTTTTTGTGTGACTTCCCTGGTAGCACAGACAGTAAAGAATCTGCCTGCAGTGCAGGAGACCTGGGTTCAATCCCTGGGCCAAGAAGGCAACCTACTCCTGTATTCTTGCCTAGAAAATTCCATGGACAGAGGAGCCTGGCGGGATATAGTTCCTGGGGTCACACAAAGTCAGGCACAACTGAGCGACAAACACTTAGTAATCATGGATTGAGAAAATGCATAGTAGCAAAATCCTATTGTGAAATCAGTAATGACTTTAGACAAATTTATAATATATCTATCTTAAAAGTAACTGCCACAACTTCCCTGGTGGTCCAGTAGTTAAGACTTTGCTTTCCAATGTGGGGCATTTTCATTTGATCCCTGGTCAGGGAGCTCAGATCCCCCATGCCTCATGGCCAGAAAAACCAAAACACAAAACAGAAGCAGTATTGTAACAAATTCAATAAAGACTTTAAAATTTATCCACATCAAAAAAATCTTTAACTGCTAAACTTTAGAGACTCGCATGCAGCATAGAATGTGTTCCATCTACAGACTATGCCAGGAGGGCATTGAATACTCTGACCTTTGCGTCAGTGGCCGAGCTCAGGGGAAAGTATAAAGACAAGAGTTTTAGGGGCTATCTCTTGGCCTCAGATTTGAAGTATGACACCCAAGTAAAAGGTGTCAGGGTGTTTGGAAAATGTAAACTCTTTTTTCAGCTAACAGCAGTAATGACAGGTCTGACCATGTCATGTTGTCATCTTCCACATTATTCCAATAGCCTTCACTGGATTCATCTGTTGTTTAACTCTCCGACTAAATGTCTTTTAATTTGGGACCTGGCAGAGAATGGCTAATACCCACCAAAGATTCTTTGTGCGTCCCAAGTAGCCCAGCTTCCTTTGCAGTCAGAGTGAGGCTGTGTGACTGATTCTGGCCGTTTGACTCTGAGCAAACTAATGTTATTCACTTATGGTTTCTTGTTATGGCTACACTTAAACCCACATGTTGAGATCATGATGTGGACAGGGAATCTGGATCCATGAGTCTCTGGATGGGAGCAAGTTATATGGACCTCTAGACTCTTTGTAGGTTGTGCTAAACCACTGAGATTTGGAGCCTTATTTGTTTCACAAGCTAGCATAGCTTTTGTTGCTGTTGTTTAGTCACTAAGTCATGTCTGACTCTTTTCGACCCCATGGACTGAAGCTCACCAGGCTCCTCTGTCCATGGGATTTTCCAGGCAAGAATACTGGAGTGGGTTGCATTTCCTTCTCCAGGGGATCTTCATGACCCAGGGATTGAATCCATGTCTCCTACATTTGCAGGGGGATTCTTTACCACTGAGCCACAAGGGAAGCCCCTTGCATAGGTTAGCCTGACTAATATATAAAAGTGAAAAAAGAGCTTTTAAGGAACTGCTAAATACCTAGATCCGTGCACCTAGAAATAAGAGGGAGAGAGAAGGAGAGCTTGGGTATTTGAGAATACTAAGCAGGAAGGAAAGAAGTAGGCAGGAGCTGCATCATATGAAGAAATGTAGGCCACAATGAGAAGTCTAGGTTTTGTGCAAAGGCAACCATAAAGAGCATAAGAAGAGAACTGACGTGATTTAATTTGCACTTTAGAAAAATAGCTCTGGCTGCTGTGTGAAGGCTAGATTGGAAAGGGAACAAGCAAGACTGTAGGAGCCAGTTAAAAGTTTGTTGCAATTCATCCAAGACAAGGGATGCTAATGCCTTTTATTAGAAAACAGTAGAAATGTTGAGAAGCAGATGGATTTGAAGAATATTTAGAAGACAAAAATGGATATGCCAAAAAGAGATTGGCTGTAGCAAATGAAGCAAAAATCAGAGGTAATGACTAGATCCTTTGACTAGGTCCTAGTGGGAAAATCACTAGGCCATTCAGGTAAGACCTAAATCAAATCTCATACAGTTATATAGTGGAAATGGCACATGGATTCAAAGCATTAGAACTGATAGAATGCCTGAAGAACTATGGATGGAGGTTTGTAACATTGTACAAGAGGTGGTGATCAAAATTATCCCTAAGGGAAAAAAGGCAAAATTGTCTGCAGAGGCCATACAAATGGCTGAGGAAAGAAGAGAAGCTAAAGGCAAAGGAGAAAAGGAAAGATATACCCATCTGAATGCAGAGTTCCAAAGAAAACCAAGGAGAGATAAGAAAGCCTTCCCCAGTGATCAATGCAAAAAAATAGAGGAAAACAATAGAATGGAAAAGACTAGAGATCTCTTCAAGAAAATTAGAGATACCAAGGGGACATTTCATGCAAAGATGGAAAGGACAGAAATATAGGACAGAAATGGTATTGACCTAACAGAAGCAGAAAATATTAAGAAGAGGTGGCAAGAATACACAGAAGAACTCTACAAAAAAGATCTTCATGACCCAGATAACCACAATAGCGTGATCACTTACCTAGAGCCAGACATCCTGGAATGCAAACTCAAGTGGACCTTAGGAAGCATCACTACAAACAAAGCTGGTGGAGATGATGAAATTCCAACTGAACTATTTCAAATCTTAAAAGATGATGGTGTTAAAATGCTGCATTCAATATGCCAGCAAATTTGGGAAACTCAGCAGTGGCCACAGGACTGGAAAAGGTCAGTTTTCATTCCAATCCCAAAGAAGGGCAATGCCAAGTAATGTCCAAACTACTGCACAATTGCATTCATTTCACATGCCAGCAAAGTAATGCTCAAAATTCTCCAAGCTAGGCTTCAATAGTACATGAAGCAAGAACTTTCAAATATTCAAGGTGGATTTAGAAAAGGCAAAGGAACCAGAGATCAAATTGCCAACATCCATTGGATCATACAAAAAGCAAGAGAACTCTACAAAAACATCGACTTCTGCTTCATTGACTACGCCAAAGCCTTCGACTGTGTGGATCACAAGAAACTGAAAAATTCTTAAAGAAATGAGAATACCAGACCACGTGACCTGCCTCCTGAGAAATCTGTACGCAGATCAAGAAGCAACAGTTAGAACTGGACGTGGTACAACAGACTGGTTTCAAATTGGGAAAGGATTACATCAAGGCTGTATATTATCAACCTGCTTATTTAACTTACAAGCAGAATACATCATACGAAATGCTGGGCTGGATGAAGTACAAGCTGGAATCAAGATTGCTGGGGGAAATATCAATACCTCAGATATGCAGATGACATCACCCTCATGGCAGAAAGCAAAGAAGAACTAAAGAGCCTCTTAATGAAAGTGAAAGAAAAGAGTGAAAAAGCTGGCTTAAAACTCAACAGTCAAAAAAACTAAGATTATGGCATCTGGTCCCACCACTTCATGGAAAATAGATGGGGAAACAATAGATATAGTGATAGACTATTGTCTTGGGATCCAAAATCACTGCATATGGTGACTGCAACCATGAAATTAAAAGATGCTTGCTGCTTGGAATAAAAGCTATGGCCAACCTAGACAGCATATTATAAAGCAGAGACATTACTTTCCTGACAAAATTTCCACTAGTCAAAGCTATGGTTTTTCCAGTAGTCATGTGCAGATGTGAGAGTTGAACCATAAAGAAGGCTGAGCGCCGAAGAATTGATGCTTTTGAACTGTGGTATTGTAGAAGACTCTTGAGAGGCCCTTGGACTGCAAGGAGATCCAACCAGTCAATCTTAAAGGAAATTAGTCCTGAATATTCATTGGAAGGACTGATGCTGAAGCTGAAACCCCCGTACTTTGGCCACCGAATGCAAAGAGCTGACTCACTGGAAAAGACCCTGATGCTGGGAAAGACTGAAGACAGGAGAAGAGGATGACAGAGGATGAGATGGTTGGATGGCATCACCAACTCAAAGGACATGAGTTTGAGCAAACTCCAGGAGATGGTGAAGGATAGAGAGGCCTGGTGTGCCGCAGTCCATAGGGTAGCAAAGAGTTAGACATGACCGAATAGCAATGATCCTTTGGGTAATTGAAGATGCTATTCATGAAAATAAGGACTGTTGTAACCAAAATGAATTTTGGGGAGAATCCAAGACTTCTAGATATGTTAAAGTTGTGATACCCAGCAAATCAATGGAGATGGCAAGTAGGCAATGGGATTGCCCATCCAGTGCCCATGAATGAGGTTTGAGCTCCATATACACTGAATGGGAAATCAACTTGCCATATAACTGGTGATACCATAAACACTAATGAACTTGGGGGATAATAACGTTTAACAAGGCAGACTACAAAAATAATCTCATCTGTTTAAAAAAATAGTTATCCTTGAAAGTCTGTTGGAGTAAGGCTTTCATGGACTTAGAAGCTAACAGAAAATCAATCAGGTATAAAAGCATCGACTAGACTTATGATGAATTCTGAGCGGGGCATGTTATGATACCTAAGTTTTGTAAAAATCTGTCTTTGATTATTCCTTTCTCACACAGGTTCATCTATAAGGATTTCATTTGTCAAGTATTTTCATTATCTTCAACAGAGTGGTCCACAACCTTTTCAGCACCAGGGACTGGTTTCATGGAAGGCAGTTTTTCCATGGACCAGGGAGATGGGGGTGGTTTTGAGATGATTCAAGGGCATTACATTTATTGTGCACTTTATTTCCATTATTATTGCATCAGCTTCCATCACAGATGGAAGATCAGGCTTTAGATCCTGGGGATTGGGGAACCCTGTTCTATAGAACTGCATCCCTTGCTTAATTTTAATATTTAAGGTGATTGCTGTTTCTCTCTCACTCCCCAACTCCTTTCATGCTAGTCCCCACTTTCACCAACCTCTAAAGGCAGCCATCCCCACCCCACTCTATGCAAGGTTCTTCAGACTCAGTTCTTATTCAGTATTGCTTCCTCTCTGGAGGAAGGCAGCATCTGGCATCCTAATTATAGGACACGTTTTGTAGTCTGTGAATGAGGCACAATCACAGCTCTTGCCCTTCCCTTTGGGGAGGACAGAGCACGTCCGGTGCCTGCAGGAACTGTGAGCACACACCAGCTGTATGTAAACTCCTGTAGCTGAGTGCACGGCCAGTGAAGGCTCTGAAGTTGAGCTGTCCTCGAGGCTTCTAGGCTAGCTGAACTCTGCTGCAGGATAAGGTCTCCCTTTTGACCATTCTCCCCTTTGACCATTCCTTTCATAGGAAGCTTTACTGAACTTTCCTGGGCAGGTCCCAGAGCTAGAAACCTTAGTGAATGGCTTTCAAATCATGATTTCTGTTCTCTGGCCTGCAACTAAACGTATTTTCTTGAATCAAAAATGCTATCAACTGAATTATATTGTGAGGGTAAAAAGAAAAAAGAAACATAATGATATATAACCATATCAATAATGTGACGTAAAGAAGTCCCTGGTGGTCCAGTAGTGAAGACTTCATCTTCTAATACAGGGGGTGCAGGTTCAATCCCCGGTTGGGAAACTAAAATCCCACATGCCTTGTGGCCAAAAACCAAAACATAAAACAGAAGTAATTGTGTTGTGACAAATTCAATAAAGACTTTAAAAATGGTCTACATCATAAAAAAAACTTAAAATATGACATATCCTGGGTTCAAAATACTAAAGTGTGTGTGAGAGAAGGTGAAGGGATTATATCTTGGATTCTAGTAATTGCAGGTTTTCCTGAAAAGGAGTAGAAAGAAATGACAGTTTCTATGGAGACAGTATTCTATTTCCTTTATTTTTGCTTCTTCATCTGTAAAATGGGTATGAGTAACGTAGATAGACAACTACATAGGGTGAGGGCCATTTCCTCAGGCAAATCCAATCAAAATAAATGGAAAAGGCAAAATGAATAAGAAATTCATAAGAGTGTTTATTGAAAATCTTTCCTTGATCTAGCAAAATGTTTGGGGAATGGATAGGGATGTGGTCAGTAGATTTTTTCTTTAATTCAGGGCTGATGAAAAACCTTTTGTTGGTGCCTTTGTTGTTTTGAGGCTGATGAAAAACCTTTTGTTGTTGCTTTTGTTGTTTTGAGTTTTGTTCCCCAAAACTTCTATAGGGAACAAACAAACACCTTACAAAACATATTAGCAGCCTTTCCTGCAGTAGTTGGTAAGCTTCAGATAATGAAAATGACTGATACTGAGTGATTGGTGATATTTCTGAACCTGATTCCCAGACACCAGACAGAGGTATAGATGGCCTGGAACAAATGTAGTAGTAACAGGCCAACAGTTTTCATTTTGATAAAAGTAGGTCTTAACTTAGTATCTATTAAAAAAATAATGTGTGTCAAGCCCTAATTTCTAATATTAATGTTTTAGCACAAAGCCAAAAGTGATTAAGCTTTTTAAAAGTGAGTTGACTTAAAATATACTGCATTTAATAAATAATATTACGGTACAGCAAGAATCAGAAAGGTGACTCAAGAATGTTTGCAATTTGGGGAAAACTGATGTAATTAAATGATTTAAAGACACATTAACCCTAGACTATTTCTTCTCTGGTGGTTATTGTTTAACTCAGTGTCTAACAGGAAATTGTTTTCGTGAGTTTATACTATTTGTCCTCAGGGTGGAGTGCTTTAAAAACCCGCCAAACTTTCTTACATTCTAATTAATTCTAATGTCAGGATAGTGTACTATTTATCAAGAATCTAAGTGTAGATTTAGTTTTATAGGATCCCTCCCTCCCCTGGCCCTGACCAACTGATATGCTTTATAGAGAACTGTACGTGAAGGGAAAATAATTCTCTAGTAACCAATTTTCCCGTTTATAGTCCCACTTGGGTCTTCTTTCCATTTTTAAATTCAACATGTTTTCTCTAGGTGCAGGAAGTTTGCATGTGTGACTTCTTGCTAAGTTGCTCACTTACTTCCAGACACATACACATGTATTTACACACATATAACACACGCTCACTATTTCATCCAGTTACCTGTAATCCCTAATCTCAGCTCAATGAACTCTACCTGCTCAGGGACAAGGTCATATCCTTCTGTCTTGCAGTCACACAGTACCCTCTTCTCTTTTGTGGCCCTTATCCTGATTAGTGAATATGTACCTCTTTCTATCAGTGTGTGCTTAAAATCTCTCAGCTAAAGTTTAGGAATTCCCCTAAGTCAATTAAGAATATGTTCATGATATTAGAGATAAGAACAATTTCTTAAATAGAATGCAAAAAGCAGAAACCATGAAATAAAAACTAATTAATGGGTTATTAAAAATAAATAAATTTAAAAAATAATAGTAGAATAAAATCTCTCAGCCTCACTAGAATGCAAGCTCCAAGAGGAAAGGGATAGATGTCTAAGTTTTACTCACCTGGTACAAAACAAAAAGTTCAATAAGTGGTTTTTTTTGTTTACTTGTTTCAATGAATAACTGCTTGAAAAGTAAAAGTGTTAATCGCTCAGTCGTGTCCGGCTCTTTGCAACCCCGTGGACTGTAGCCCACCAGGCTTCTGTTTAATTGACCCTTATAATAAAAATGGAATTTTCTAAAGATGGGGTTTAGTTGAGTTCATTAAAATGTTAAAGAAAAGAACTAGAGTTAATTGAAAATGTGAGCCAAGCAGGAAGGAGTAAATTTGGGAATAAGAACAAAATTTGTTAACAATCTGTAATTAACCCAGTATTTTAGACGCATGATCCACCAAAGAAAAATGGTCCCTCCACACACCCCCATCTAGAGGAAATCCTGCCCAGTGGAAAAGTGATATTAATACCCGAGAGGATTACTGCTGCAAGCAGAGGTGACCTGAGTGTTAATTAGCAAAATAAAATAATTCCCAAGTTTATTGTTAGTGGGAGGTGTCATGCTGAAAAATTAGAATGAGAGAGAGACTTTACAATTGGAAGAACCTTAGAGAGTTGCTTCAGGTATGCCCCTCCCTTTCTGAAAGCAGTTAAAACCGCACCTCAGATAAAAGGATTACACAACCCCCCTTTGTTTCCTGTTCTATTTTTGGAAGGAAGTAACTTATCAGGAGCAAGGGGGAAGCAGTGGGTCAAGGAGTTTGTCCATCTTGCCCCCTCCAGCCTGTTCCTTGGCGCTTCCAGCAGAGCACAGCCTGGGGCCCACAGTTCTGGTCCCTGGGTCCCTGAGGGACAGTCTCCAGGGCTTCTTCCTCTCAGCATCATAAATAGCCTTAATAGGCCACCTGGCCCTTATCATCTCTACACCCTCGCCTTTTTCTACTTGTCTCCTACTTCATGGCCTCTATGGGAGAGTCCTGTGAATTTTGTTTCTAGAACCAGTTCTACCTGGAACACCCTCTTACAACCTTCTACCTAACTAATAGTGTCTATATACACATACACATATATGTATACACATACAGACAAACATATTTTTTTCTTAAAAAAAAAAACACAAAACTTTATTTTGTATCAGAGTATAGCTGATTAACAGTTAACTTCCTACCTACTTCCCCTGATCGACCTGTGTTGGTGGAGACAGGCCTCTCATCCCTCCAGCCATCCAGCACCTCCGTGCCTATTTGCATTTCCTCCCTGTGACTCTCGCCTGTGCCAGCAGCCTGGACAGTTTAGAAGCTGACCTCTGGTGTCATTGCAGTTGGTAGTCAGAGAAGACAGTCTGAGGACTCTTCCCCAAAGGATGGTATTTTTTTCCTCCCCAACTTTAAACTTTTTATTTTGTATTAGGGTATAACTGAATAACAGTGTTGTGATAGTTTCAAGTGAACAGCAAAGGGACTCAGCTATACATATGCATGTATCCATTCTCTCCCAAACCCCACCCCCATCCAGGCTGCCACATAACATTGAGAAGAGTTTCCTGTGCTGCACAGTAGGTCCTTGTTGGCCATCCATTTTAAATATAGCAGTTAAGCGTATTGTCTTCTGAATCATTGAAATGTCTTGCCCCTTTACCCATAACTACTTTAGGATGGATTTCCTACGAACGAGAACAATTTCTTATATAAACGCCATATATTTATCATCATCAGGAGTGTTAACATTATTAAAATCCTGTTTCTAATCCACACTTCATGTTTAAATTTTCTCCATTGTCCAGTAATGTCTTTTATATCTCTTTGATCTCCCCCTGTCCAGGAGCCAATCCAGGATCTCACATGACATTTTAACCTTCTTTAATCAGAAACTGTTCCTCGGCTTTTCTTTGACCTTTGACATTTGAAAAACCTAAGCTGGTTATTTTGTAGACTAGCCCTCAGTTTGAGATTTTTCATTGTTTCCCTGTGACTTCCACAGAAGCGATGTCCTTCTCAGTATATTGTGTCAAGGGGCTTAAGATATCAAGTTATCCCCAAATAGGTGATGTTTGCTTTGATCTCTTGGAGAAGCTGGTGTCTGCCACATTTCTCTACTACAAAGTACTTCTCTTTTTTAAAACAATTGTAATTAATAATTTGAAGGAAAGAGACTTTGAAGCTATGCGGATATTCAGCTCCTCATCAAGTTTTCATCTACTAATTTGACATCCATTTTATATCTGCTTCATTTTTATGGAAGCTTAGTTAACATTGTTAATAAAGAAAAAAAGGAACATGATATGATAAATGGACTTTCTAAATTACCTTACCTAAAATACCTGCATCTCCCATATCAATCCAATCTTCCGTTATGAAGATCTTATCACATAAAACTGAGAGATGTCTCATATGTATGGCATTAGCCAAGGCAAGATTTCTCATTTGCATTTTCTATTCTATTCATGAATGATCTTTTCATTTCCTTTTCTTTTACAATAATAATATTTTCTAAAAAAGAATCCACAAAAGGGACATTTATTTTAATAATGAGGAAAAAGATATATATTATTATTTCAATCTTATCAGCTGTCAAAATATTGCTTTTGGTCACATCATGATGGGCATCAGTAATTGCATTTACTTTTTCATGCTTGATACAAGGGCTCACTTAAATCTCCGAAGAGCTTCTTGCAGCCTTGGGGTCTATGAATTGGAAATCATTCGGAGTGATTAAAGTCATGAGGAGAATTAGGATAAGGGTCAGATCATAGGAGCAACAGGAAGATAAAATATTACCATTTAAACGAGAAATGGAACTTTTTCTCCTTTAGTGAATCCCATTTTCAATGACAGATGGAGTTGGTCACTGTGAGATTAATAATACCTGACATTCACTCATCCATTTATTCAAAAGAAAATCATCCTGCAAGCCTACTAGGTGAGAAGAAAACTCTGTACAACTTCTAGCCTTATAAATTATGTATTTTAATAGATTCTTCTGGATCTCTAAGCAAAATATGGCCCAAAGGAACCTTGGAAGCTTGATTATAGGTTCTGTTAACATGTTATTGACTGGGGGATTTTTGCAGAAATTAACACCTATGGCTAGTCATTTGTTATATGAGTGAATATTTAAATGTCTCTGGTCAATAATGTTCAGGTAAAAAAGATGTATTAATATGTCTCTAGTCAATAAGTTGTTAGAAGAGCTCAGAACCTGGAATACCCTAGAAAAAGCAGCCTGCTTCCTCCATCTCAGACTAAGCACTTAATTTTAGAAACCACCAAATGGAAAGGAGAGAAAGAAACCCCCGCCCCTGACAACCAAAGCAGAAAAACCCCGCATGTTCATAGAAGCACATTTAGTGAAGTCCACTCACCTCAGGCCCAAATTTCCTAGAAATAAACTTTCTCCTTTGTTTCACCAATTATTCTTGTGAGGGTTCATTTAAGAGATGAGGTTCTCTTAAATATCATCAGTATCAAAAACTTTAGAGAGAGAGAAAACCTAAAGAATAAATATCTTTCCCCTTAAGACACATCTCCACTTACTTCATATACTGTCTAATTTGTTCCTCACAAAAAGCTTGTGAAAAAAGTTGAGTAAGACTGCTGCTGCTGCTAAGTCGCTTCAGTCATGTCCAACTCTGTGCGACCCCATAGACACCAGCCCACCAGGCTTTTCCGTCCCTGGGATTCTCCAGGCAAGAACACTGGAGTGGGTTGCCATTTCCTTCTCCAATGCATTAAAGTGAAAAGTGAAAGTGAAGTAGCTCAGTCATGTCCGACTCTTAGCCACCCCATGGACTGCAGCCTACCAGGCTCCTCCGCCCATGGGATTTTCCAGGCAAGACTAGATCTCCTCATATTCTGGTGAGGAAACTGAACACCAGAGAGGTGAAGGGACAGTTTGGAGTCAGGGATGAATCAGAGCTAGAATTCTGATCCCTGGGGCCATAGCCCTCCTGGCTATGCTTTTGCCCCAGTGAGTATACTTACTCCCCATACCACCCACCAGCTTAAGTGCTTTCATGGTACTTTTATTTATGTGATTTTTTAAATTATTTTTTAATTTGGCTGTGATGGGTCTTTGTTACTGCTCACAGGCTTTCTCTGTTGTAGCAAGCAGGGGTTTTTCTCTAGTTGCAGTGTGCAGGCTTATCACTGCAGTGGCTTTCCTTGTTGCGGAGTGCAGGCTGAGTAGTTGTGGGGCATAGGCTTAGTTGTTCCCCGGCATGTGGAATCTTCCTGGACAAGGGATCGAACCTGTGTCCCCTGCATTGACAGGTGGATTCTTAACCACTGGACGACCAGGGAAATCACTATCTATGTGATTGTTTGCTGAATGTCTCTCACTCTATCATATAAGGATTATAGGAATTAAACCTATTTTTCTCACCTTATGTTCCACAGCCTATCTTGGTTTTGGATAGACACATGGATGGGCCAATATCCCACCTGTTTCTTTTAAGCATAGCCATGTCTTAAGCTGACACAACACATATTTCTCCTGACCACGGTAACCTCCTGTGTCCTTTTTCAGACCGGAGCTTGCTACCGGACATGGCCCTCTCAGTGGACTCGTCTTGGCACCGGTGGCAGCGGCGCGTCAGAGATGGCTGCTCCCAGTCTCCGTCAGAAGCCACGCCGCTGCTGCTCGCAGAGAAGGAGGCGCGGAACTACAACCCCGCGCAGCAGCGGGTCGTTTTCCCCAACAATCACGCGTTTCACCAGGACTGGGCGAAGTTCTCCAGGCGATACTCCAGCAACAGAATCTGCACAACCAAGTACACCCTCTTCACCTTCCTGCCCCAGAATCTCCTGGAGCAGTTTCACAGGTACACGACCGCCTGGCTGAGCGCTGTGTGCTTTAACCTTGCGTTTGCCACTTGGGTGAATTCAGAAGTGCTGCTTTCTGGGCTACCTTCCCTTTAGTATCCAGATGCATGTGCCTTGGGAGGCTTTGTCATTCGTTCACTTGCTCATGCAATGTTTATCAGTTTCTACTCGGTGTTAGACTCTGATGCTGGAAGGGATTGGGGGCAGGAGGAGAAGGGGACGACAGAGGGTGAGATGGCTGGATGGCATCACCGACTCAATGGACATGAGTTTGAGTGAACTCCGGGAGTTGGTGATGGACAGGGAGGCCTGGCGTGCTGCGATTCATGGGGTCGCAAAGAGTCGGACATGGCTGAGCGACTGAACTGAACTGGACTGACTCGGTGTTAGGTCTCTTGTGTTGTGTATTAGAGATATATGAGGGAGACACACACACACACACAAAGATGCATTGTCCTGACTATGTTGGCTAATGAAGGAAACCAGATGTTAATTTTAGGAATTATATGCATGCTAAGTCACTTCAGTCATGTCTCTTTGTGACCCTGTGGACTGTAGCCTGCCAGGCTCCTCTGACCATGGGCTTCTCCAGGCAAGAGTACTGGAGTGGGTTGCCATTTCCTACCCTGGTGGATCTTCCCAACCCAGGGATTGAACCTGTGTCTCTTATGTCTCCTGTATTGGCAGTCAGGTTCTTTAGCACTAGTGCCACCTGGGAAGCCCAGAAGTTATATAAATTGGTGTAAGCTGTAATTCAGATAGGCACTTCCAAGGAGAGGTAGGTGTTGCTGTTAGAATGAATACAAGAGAAATCAGGCCTAGTTAGGAAAGTCAAGGAAGACTTCTAGGAGGAAGGGACAGTAGAAGTCTAATCTGAAAGAAAAGAATGCATTAACCAGGTGGAAAGAGGCAGAGAGAAGTCAGAAAAGGGAGCCGGAAGAATGTTCTTTCAGACAGACCTTTATGTGTGGAGGCCCTGTGGCTAGAGGGAGCAAGATGTACCTTGGAAAGCTTAAAACTTGCAAGTCATTGTTTTGAGATAATATAGGCAAGATTACATTTTAATTATAAAGCAAAGTATGCATCCAGACATTATCCTAAATTTTGTAATTATTAGCACCTACCATTTATCGAGCAACTACTATACTCTGGAACCCTCTATTGCATACATAGTAAATATCTTCCCATGCAATATGTATAGGAAACCTATAAAGTACATAGTACTATCTTCATTTTAGATGGATTTGACTTCAAAGCCCTTACCGTGACGTTCAAGGTGACACTGAAAGAGAATGTCATATTAGTTAGTAAGAGCTAGTAGTAGGGAAGAAATAGTGTATCAACCATATTTTTTCTTCTCCATGGTTTTCACTCACACCTTTCTTGCCCTCTCCAGATGGGCTAACCTCTATTTCCTGTTCCTGGTGATTCTGAACTGGATGCCCACCTTGGAAGTCTTCCACAGGGAAATCACCATGTTACCATTGGCCATCGTCCTGTTCATCATCATGGTCAAAGATGGCCTGGAGGACTTCAGGAGATACCGCTTTGATAGACAGATAAACTGCTCCAACATCCAGATATACGAACGGTAAGGGCAAGTATTCCTCTATTTTCTCTGTGGCAAATGGATTGTGTAAACTTATTAGCATCCTCAAAAAGTTGGTCTCTCTTCTCACTTTCATTTTTTTAAATTCACTTAATTCAGTGATACTCAACCAGGGCTATTTTCCCATGCAAGGAACTTCTGAACTGTTTTGGAGACATTTTTGGTTGCCATATTGGGAAGGAAGGTCTTACTGGAATCTGGTGGGTAAAACCAAGGATGATGCTAAACATTTTACAATGTACAGGAAAACCTCCCACAACAAAGATTATGATCCTGCCCAAAATTTCACTAGTGCTGAGATTTAGAAACCTTAATTTAACTCATGTAAACACCATATTAGGCCTTCCCTTGTAGCTCAGATGGTGAAGCGTCTGCCTACAATGCGGGAGATCTGGGTTCGATCCCTGGGTCAGGAAGATCCCCTGGAGAAGGAAATGGCAACCCACTCCAGTATTCATGCCTGGAAAATCCCATGGACTGAGGAGCCTGGTAGGCTACAGTCCATGGTGTCGCAAAGAGTTGGACACGACTGAGTGACTTCACTTTCTTTCTTTATAAACACCATATTATTAAACCTAGGATGTTACATTATTAAGAGGAGGATAGAAAGCTCAGGACCTAAACTCTAGGGATTTCCACTGTGGGCCAGAGGCTAAGATGCCATGCTCCCAATGCAAAGGACCCAGGTTCAATCCCTAGTCAGGGAAGTAAATCCCACATTCTTCAACTGAAGATCTTGCATGCCACATTTGAAAGTCCCAAGTGTTATATGAAGATCTCAAGTGCCTCAACTAAGACCTGGCACAGCCAAATAGTAGACAGAGAGATAGATAGTTGTGTTTTTTTTTTTTTTCTTTAAGAATTAAACTCTGAAATTGACTGAATCATCTCAGGAGACCAACTTCAGGAACAGCTCTTTGAAGACTCATGAGAAATGTCTCCCAAACCAGAAAATATATACTATTTTTAGAGCATCTGTGGCTCTTGGCTGTAAATCCTTGCCTTTAGAACTTAACCAGGTAGGTTTTAGGACCCAGAGTTGGCACACCTGTTCTGGGTTGCCTGGGGTGGAAAAGGAAGCTACCTGTGAATGACGTCTGCATTCCGACAGGTGGAGTCTCAACAAGTAGAAGGAAGTAACCAGTGGATACACACCTGTTCTCTGCAAGCTCTTTCCTGTCATCCTTCTCCCTTAGTGTTTATATACCGGCTTTTTTATTTTTAGTTTTCCTTCTGAAAGTAGAGAAAAATTTTCAGCCAAGAAGGCAAGTCAAAGATGTCATCACTTGCTGGCAGCTAAACAATGGAAATGATCAGAAAAGAACCTCTTTTATGGGAAACTCGAGTGTCCTGCTATAAGAATTAGAGACAGGACTGAGCAGAAATGAGAAAGGAAGGCAAGAAAAGGCGGAAAAGGAAAGAAGACAAGAAACGAGTAGTGGTTTCCAACCTGCTCTTTGAAAGATGGGCCCACAAAGAGAACCCCAACAGACATTATCGTGGGAATCAAATCAAGACCAGCAAGTACACTGTGTTGTCCTTTATACCCAAGAACATCTTCGAGCAGCTGCACCGGTTTGCCAACTTCTATTTTGTGGCCATCGTGGTTCTGAATTTTATCCCCGTGCTCAATGCATTCCAGCCAGAGGTGAGCGTGATACCAATCTGTATCATCCTGGCGGTCACTGCCATCAAGGATGCTTGGGAAGACCTCCGGAGGTACAAATCTGATAAAGTGATCAATAGCCGAGAGTGCCTCGTCTATAGCAGGTAAAGCCAAACACCCGGGGAAGTCTTGACCCCAGCTCTGATCTTTCTGTGGCTGCTGCCACCGCAGCAGCTGTTTATGAAAGGATGGGGTAGGGAGATAGCATTATTTCATTGTAGTGAAGCTGTTTGATTCTCCACAATGGGGAAAAACAGAAAACAAAAGAAATTGAGATTTGAGTCCATCATTTATTAAAACTAGGAGATCTTTATTTATGTGACATTTCCTTTGCTGTGTAAATGTGTTAGGTGTTTAAGAATCTTGCATAAATTCACATTCATTTTGGTTGAGTGTGGCCATGAGCATGTTGGAGCATGTTTAGAGACCCTCAGAGAAAAGTGGCATCACTGTTTTTGAGGGGAGTAGTAGGCACAGTATTAGAGAATCAGCCCCGGACACACTGCCCACATTGAACTCTGTCTCCATCAGTCATTAACTCTGATTAACACCTTAGGCAAGTGACCTAACCTCTCTGAGACTCATTTTGTCATCTGTAAAACTGGAACACTTCCTGAGGTGGTCATGAGAGTTGAGTGTAATAATCCTTATAAAGTACTTAACACTGCTCCTGTTGTACGACAGTCAGTATAGAAGCTGTCATGGCTTTATTTTTAGAATGTAAAACTCATATTAGCTTCATCAAGACTGCCCTTAAGCTCTCTCTCCAATGTCCCAGCCCAAACAAAAACGGTTCACCACTTGTCTTGCCATGCCATATAACATAATTTTATATATGCTGTGGTTTTAGAAATACTCCATTGAGTCAATAGCCAGACTGGGTTGTTGGGAAAAGGACATGCTCCCAATCAGTAAGGGAAGATAGTCGAATTATCACGTATCTCAACTTTATGACAATTCCTGTAGTCCAGAAAGAAGCAAGGGAATGGAGTCTGGGCTTGCAGTGAGATTTCAGTGACAAAGAGTGCTTTCTGGTCTGGCAATGAGATGCCTTAGATGAGTCAGTCAGTTGCAGCAGGTGAGGGCTTGACTTTCTGCCAAGTGAGAATAAAGTCCATCTCTCTTGAGAAGCACCGTCGCTCTGACTTGTTCCCTCTGATACCATGGATCCCAGTTTAGCAGAAGTTGGTACTGTCACTCTGGTCCTTCTTGGGGTGAAAGGAGCTTGCTCCAGGCTGTGCCTCACAACTATTCAGGGGCTGCTGCTTTCTAAGAAGCCCTCTTCCCTGGGGAAAAACATGTAACTTATCGACTTGGAGCTGACTGATGAGAGGGTTTAAGAGCCAGACTCCACTCAGAAAGTTGTAGCCTGGGGAAGCTTCTCAGGAGATCACGTAATGCAAGGGACTCAGCTGTCCCTCGGGCACCCCTAAGAGAACCTCCATACCCTCCCCTCAGCAAAAGATGAGCTTCTGGTTCCTGTGCCCGCAGGGCCACAGTTGCATACCTAAGAATATTAACCTGAAGCCTTGATGTTCTCACCCCTCCCCGCCCCCGGCTAGATCTAACTGTTGAATGTGATTAGCACACTGAATACCTAGAGTTGAGATTGAATCATTCCTCAGCTTTGAATAAGGAAATTATTAAGAGAGAAAAAATAGCTGTTGCAGTGTGTCACTTTTCCCAAGGAGACGTTTTTTTTTAAAGAAAGCATTGTTTCTGTCTTGTCACCATTCAACACCCTTCCTTCCACTACCCCATTGCGTTTGGTTTTGGGCTTTTTTTTTTTTTCTGTCTTTCTCCTTTGTTTCCTTTGTTGTTTTTCCCATAGAAGATGCCCTGTGAAGCAGGGACACGTGCGGACTTCAGTCAGCTTGGTCCTGCTCTCCCTGCTCTGTTCAGAGAATCCCATAAAAATGGGCCTGTTCTGGGGTAATTTCAATGTCAGTCAGACTGACCTGTGCTGGGTGCTGGCCTGATACAGGCCAGGCTGTTGTCATTCTGCTCTCAAAATAACTTCCAGAAGAACAGCAATAAATGGAGGTGATAACAATCCAGAGAAAAAGACATTTATTCCCAGGCCACTGGTAGAGAGGGACATAAAGGTTTTTCTTTTTTATTTTTTCAAACATATAATATCATTTTATTTTTTTTCTTAATAATACAATTTCAGAGATATCTTCTAAAAATTGTTATACATCAATGTTTAGTAATAATAATGGGTTTGATCATTCTTAATTATTTTAGTGAATCATAGTTTAACCCAGAGAGTATTTGAAAACCAGAATCTAAGTTCAATTTATTTCAATACTTGATTATCATAGTTGTCAGGACTTAAAAATTACTTTGGGAATGCTTATATCATGCTATATGTACTGGGGAAGACTTTTTGGTTATTGATAATATAAATACAAATTCTTATTTTTTTCAACTGAACTGTAGTTAATTCACAGTCTGTTAGTTTCAAGTATACAGCAAAATGATTCAATTATACATATCTATGTATTCTTTTTCAGATTCTTTTCCATTTATAGATTATTACAAGATGTTGAGTATAGTTACTTCTGTTATATAGTAGGTTCTTATTGTTTACATAAGGGAGTTTTGTGGTAGTATTTCCCAAAGTGTGTTCAGTGGAATGATAGTGACAAGAAGTGGTCTCTGGGGAAAAAAAAATTCAGGAACAGAGAAATGTACACTGGCCCTCCTAGACCCATGGTTCATGAAAGACTAAGAAAAGATTACAACAAATCTGTTCATCTTTGGTTAACTCAGTGTTGTTCCAAACTTGTAAAATCTTGGAAAGATTTTATAGTATCTCAATTTGGGAAATTTTAATTTTTCCAGTATTATGAAGTAATTGACTATAAGAACCAGGCAAGTGATTAAAAGGAATGGACTAGATATAAAAAAAGAAAGTAATATTATTGACATACTGATTGATGGCAACTGACACTTGACATCAATGCTAGGATGCAACAGGGAGTGCTGGGAACTGTGGCAAACTGAGGCGGGGCATGCATTCATCTTAGGAGACAGAACTGGCCACTGAGCTCCAGCTGCTTACCACGTGGAAAAACAGGCCTAATGTTGCCAGACTGTTTGAATGATATTAGGGGGAGCTAGAATGGCACCCCACTCCAGTACTCTTGCCTGGAAAATCCCATGGACGGAGGAGCCTGGTGGGCTGCAGTCCATGGGGTCGCTGAGGGTTGGACACGACTGAGTGACTTCACTTTGACTTTTCACTTTCATGCATTGGAGAAGGAAATGGCAACCCACTCCAGTGTTCTTGCCTGGAGAATCCCAGGGACAGGGGAGCCTGGTGGGCTGCCGTCTATGGGGTCGCACAGGGTCGGACACGACTGAAGTGACTTAGCAGCAGCAGAAATTAACAGTTTTATTTGAAATAGCCTGATTTTTTTTGGAATAGGGGCTGTCCTGTGACTTTGTTGCTTTGTGCTAAGTCTTTGTTGCTTTGCATAGGCTTTCTCTAGTTGTGCCAAGCAGGAAGTACTCTTCATTTTGATGTGTGGGCTTCTCATTGCGGTGGCTTCTCCTGTTGCGAAGCACAGGTTCTAGGGGCACAGGCTTCAGTAGTTGCCGCCCACAGGCTCATAGTAGTGGCTCTGGGCCCTAGAGCGTGTGGGCTTCAGTAGTTGTGGCACACAGGCTCAGTATTTGTGGCTTGTGAGCCCTAGAGCACACAAGCTTCAGTAGCTGTGGCAGACAGACTTAGTTGCTTCTTGGCATGTGGGATCTTCCCTGACCAGGGACTGAACCTGTATCCCCTGCACTGGCAAGTGGATTCTTACCACTGTGCCTCCAGGCAAGTTCTGAAATAACCTGATTTTTTAAGTGTTGACAACTGATACATTTTTTAAAACTTCAGACCTATTTTATTTGATCTAAAATTCTTACTTTGCCTTTGAGCCCCCTAATTTGTAACTTTCACTTTATAATATTAGAGGAAGTTAGAATCGCTGCAAAAGAATAATTAGATTCTCCTTTTGAAGATTTATCTTCAGTGAGGGAACATCTCTGTAGAGAGGTGGTATGAACTTGAAGCAAGAACGCAGGCCTTGGTGTCAGAAGGCCTATACTCTAGGTCCAGATCTGTATCTAACTACTAGTGGTAGCTTAGAAAAGTCCTTGAAATCTTTGGGTCTCAGCTTCTACTTTTGTAAAACCCAGAAGTCAGACTAGATCTTGTCCTGTGGGATGAACTTTGAAAGAACAGAACCCACAGCCAATTAAACCTGGAAAATAATAATTACTTTATAAATCTCTTGAGTCAAACAAATAAACGTTAATAATAAAGATTCTGGGAGAACCTTCAGTAAGGAATTATCCAACTTTATTGAACTGTTGTGTCAGCTGAGATACTCTTTACGGCAAGAAGTGGAAACCTCAGCTCAAACACTTTTAAACAATGAAGAGATTTTGTTTCTTCAGTTCAGTTCAGTCGCTCAGTCACATCCGACTCTTTGCGACCCCATGAATCACAGCACGCCAGGCCTCCCTGTCCATCACCAACTCCTGGAGTTTACTCAGACTCATGTCCATCGAGTCAGCGATGCCATCCAGCCATCTCATCCTCGGTCGTCCCCTTCTCCTCCTGCCCCCAATCCATCCCAGCATCAGAGTCGTTTCCAGTGAGTCAACTCTTCACATGAGGTGGCCAAAGTACTGGAGTTTCAGCTTTAGCATCATTCCTTCCAAAGAAATCCCAGGGCTGATCTCCTTCAGAATGGACTGGTTGGATCTCCTTGCAGTCCAAGGGACTCTCAAGAGTCTTCTCCAACACCACAGTTCAAAAGCATCAATTCTTCGGCACTCAGCTTTCTTCAGAGTCCAACTCTCACATCCATACATGACCACTGGAAAAACCATAGCCTTGACTAGAAGGGCCTTTGTTGGCAAAGTAATGTCTCTGCTTTTTAATATGCTATCTAGGTTGGTCATAACTTTTCTTCCAAGCAGTAAGCGTCTTTTAATTTCATGGCTTCAGTCACCATCTGTGATGATTTTGGAGCCCCCCAAAATAAAGTCTGACACTGTTTCCACTGTTTCTCCATCTATTTCCCATGAAGTGATGGGACCGGATGCCATGATCTTCATTTTCTGAATGCTGAGCTTGAAGCCAGCTTTTTCACTCTCCTCTTTCACTTTCATCAAGAGGCTTTTTAGTTCTTCTTCACTTTCTGCCATAAGGGTGGTGTCATCTGCATATCTGAGGTTATTGATATTTCTCCCGGCAATCTTGATTCCAGCTTGTGCTTCTTCAAGTCACTACAAATGTCCTGAGGTGGGCAGGTGATCAGGCATAGTTCAGTCAGTCAATCGGTGGTATGCTAGCTGTAGCACTTAGCTGTCCTTTTCATTTGGTCCCCCTCTATGCCATCTTTACCCTCAAGCAGATTTCCCTCATGGTAATGAGATGACTGCAGCAGCTCCAGCCTTCACATCTACATAAAATAACCCGCAAAGGGAGAAACAAAAGGACTTTTGGGGGCATTCTCAGAAGGTTCAGGAATTTTACTCCCCAGATCTTCTTTACCTCTTAGTACCTTCTAGAACCCCAGTGGATCACATGCCCATCCCTTAACCAATCCTTGTGAGCAGGAGCTGAGATTATTCTAATTAAGTTATACCTGAGTCACAGAGCCCAGGAAGAAGGTTCACCTCCCTGAAAGCATATGGGCTTCCCAGGGAAGGTGAAAAATCCTAACGAAAACATGAGTCATTTCCAAGAGAAGGAGGAGCAGATGTTGGAGAGGCCACCTCCATGTCCTCAATACTGTCATCTTAAAATATTTCTGAGCTTCAAGTCCTTGTGAATTATTTTCTACATATTAACAGGAACAGACACACCTTGGAACATTCTGTAATATAAATCCCTAAAGTTCTTCCAACCCTGAAGTGGATTAATTCTATGAAAGACCCCAGAATAGCAAGCCAGAAAATGTTAGATAAATAACTGATGGTGAGGAGCATTCACTTCTACCATTCAATGGTATATGACAGAATTTCAGGCAAAGAATACAAGATCTGAGAGGACATTTTTTTTCCCTGAGAAACACTATAAAAGCTTATATCTCAAGTACTAGTTCTATCTATTTTGTCTCTGATTCACACATTTGAGGAACTGATGTCAAATGTCTTCATTTTTGTGCAGTTGAATACTAGGACCTTTAGAATTTTGCTTCCCCTAATCCCATGCATCATCCAGCCTAGACTTATTTATACTGTGAGCAAATCTTTTTGCAAACAGCAGAATCCTTGTTAACAGAATTACAATCCTGTTAGAGCATTTTCTTTTAATATAGCCACTGTGCTTGTGGTCTTAAGGTGACCCATTAATCAGATTTATGGAATGACTTCAGGGCGAGATTAGCTTCAGAATTGTATTAGCTTAGTTTCTCCCAGGGCTCAATTTAATGAATCTAGAAACCATACCCAGCAAGAGATTTGTAATTTTCCATCGAGCTTAATACATTTTTATTGGTATTCAGAAAACAGGCAAGAAGGAAGCAGAAGTGGGAAGCAAAAAAATCCGTGAAGGTTTTTGTCACCATATTGTAATGCAGTAAAAGCCTTTCAGTGTTTCAGCAGCCAAACACACACTTATTCATCTGTTCAGCAGTCTCAAGTAGGGACCAAGTGCATGTGCGTGAACATGAAGACCCTTTGAGCCTCGAAGGGCTCTCGGTCCATAGGTCATGAGGAACTGGTAAACAACTACAGTGTCCCCTGCCTGTGGATAGAGGGTCACAGTCATGCATGGGCTGCAGGGACACATCTGCCTGCCAAAAATATCAGAGCCAGCCAAGGGAAGCCTTCCCTGAAGAGGTGACATTTCAGGAGGTCACTGAAGGATGAGCAACTTTAAAACAGGCAGAGAAAACACGTCAGCTCACAGCCTGACCTGTCACCCAAAAGTGGTACCTGTGACTTATTCTAGTACCAAAAGACCAGGATCAAGAGATGTCAGGAGCTTAGGTGAGAAATGGTTCCAATTAGAAAGTTTTATTTCATTTTATTGACCACATTCATGCAAGCTCCATGATTTGGTGATGGACAGAGAAGCCTGGCGTGCTGCAATTCATGGGGTCGCAAAGAGTTAGACATGACTGAGCAACTGAGCTGAACTGGCCACGCTGCGCAGCTTTTGGAATCTTAATTCCCTGACCAGAGATCAAACCTGGGCCCAGAACAGTGAAAGCTCTGAGTCCTAACCACTGGACTGCCAAAGAATTCCCTGCAAACTTTTAAATTCTGACTTTTTACCGAAACTTGGAGATGCTCTTTTCTGTCAGTTGGCTTCTATAACATAAAAAGAATTGCCAGTGCTACAGGATTGTGGCCAGTCTTCTGAAGCATGGTCATGAAGGCTCCCAGCCACGGTGAGCTCTGTTGGAGAAGGCAGATGCCTGGCCTGCAACCTGGTTTTATTTGTATGTCAGTTTCCTTCCATGCTGGAGACCCCTGGAAACCCAGAGAGTTGAGGAGACCAGAGATCCTGATCCTGGGTCTGTCGCTATTAACTCCATGACCTACTTAGGCAGTCGTGGCCCCATTTGTCTCATCTCCAGTGATCATAGTCCCTCTACGGTACATTTTGTGAAAAGATGACATGTGAGAGAGCTTGAAAGTAACAGAGCTATGAAAACAACCAGACGGTGCAGTTCCAGAGGAGGACGCATAAAGTGGCCTCCACAAGATCTTTAAAATGTGACGTCTTACTGGACACTTGGAGTCAAGGACTTCGGTGTCACGCCTGGGCTTGTTTCAGAACTGCCACTTCCTCGATGCGTGGACATTTGTAGTTACATGATCCCTGCAGCCTCCATTTCATCTTCTGTAAAATGGGACCAGTATTAGCACCTGTTTCCCAGGGTCATGTGGATTGAATGAAATAATCCTTATAAACTGTTAACTCAATGTCTGCACTATAATTAGCACTACATTATTATTTTTTTATTTCCAGTCACTTCAACTCTAATTTTTTCAAAGCCAGGTCCAACCTGAACCTTCATTTTCCTTGCTACATTCTCCACCCATGCAAGTGAGGAATTGCCTGTTTTATTGGCATAGGTCGCAGGCATTCACTGAATCACATTTTCCATTGGGCAGGGTAACCATGTTTTAAAAGCAGAACCTGTGTTCTGTTCTCTCATTTCTCTTTTATGTGGCAGGACTTAAAATCTGAATTTGGGAAACCCTTCTAGAACCTAGACCTCTCTCTCCCAAACCCTTTCCATAGCACTCCTGAGTACACGCAGACTGAGATTTAGATTATACAAGGGATTTAGGTGAAAGAGATGGGAATACTAGACCACCTAACCTGCCTCTTGAGAAATCTGTATGCAGGTCAGGAAGCAACAGTTAGAACTGGACATGGAACAACAGACTGGTTCCAAATAGGAAAAGGAGTACGTCAAGGCTGTATACTGTCACCCTGCTTATTTAACTTATATGCAGAGTACATCATGAGAAACGCTGGACTGGAAGAAACGCGAGCTTGGAATCAAGATTGCTGGGAGAAATATCAATAACCTCAGATATGCAGATGATACCACCCTTATGGCAGAAAGTGAAGAGGAACTCAAAAGCCTCTTGATGAAAGTGAAAGAGGAGAGCGAAAAAGTTGGCTTCAAGCTCAACATTCAGAAAACGAAGATCATAGCATCCGGTCCCATCACTTCATGGGAAATACATGGGGAAACAGTAGAAACAGTGTCAGACTTTATTTTGGGGGGCTCCAGAATCACTGCAGATGGTGACTGCAGCCATGAAATTAAAAGACGCTTACTGCTTGGAAGAAAAGTTATGACCAACCTAGATAGCATATTAAAAAGCAGAGACATTACTTTGCCAACAAAGGCCCTTCTAGTCAAGGCTATGGTTTTTCCAGTGGTCATGTATGGATGTGAGAGTTGGACTGTGAAGAAGGCTGAGCACTGAAGAATTGATGCTTTTGAACTGTGGTGTTGGAGAAGACTCTTGAGAGTCCCTTGGACTGGAAGGAGATCCAACCAGTCCATTCTGAAGGAGATCAGCCCTGGGATTTCTTTGGAAGGAATGATGCTAAAGCTGAAACTCCAGTACTTTGGCCACCTCATGCGAAGAGTTGACTCATTGGAAAAGACTCTGATGCTGGGAGGGATTGAGGGCAGGAGGAGAAGGGGACGACCGAGGATGAGATGGCTGGATGGCATCACTGACTCGATGGACGTGAGTCTGAGTGAAATCCAGGAGTTGGTGATGGACAGGGAGGCCTGGTGTGCTGCGATTCATGGGGTCCCAAAGAGTCAGACACGACTGAGTGACTGAACTGAACTGAACTGAGGTGGCTTCATCTGTCCTAGAGCCCAGACCAGTTATCCCAACCCAACTTCTAACACATGGTATTCTATATTAGAATATCACATTCGTGTGGCTCTTAATACTAATGGCTATTTAATCCCCATGCTATTATTATTTTCCTCCATATACCATCCCTCTGGTAAACCCAAAGGTGATGGAATGATGGACAGAATTGAGGCTTTACCAGGGCCATCCAAACATCAAAATACACTCATAAATTTTTCACCCTAAAGCTACTTTCCTGGGTTTGCTTCAAGTGTTATATGACGTAATGCATGTAAAATGCTTAGTATAGTGGCTGGCATTCAGTAGCCATCAGCAAATGTTGGCTAAGATATTACTAAGGATAGTTCTATAACCTCGATAGCCAGGAGTCACCATAAGCTTGATCCAAGTGAAGTGAGAGTCAGTCGTGTCCAACACATTGCTACCCCCATGGACTGTATAGAATTATCCAGGCCAGAATACTAGAGTAGGTAGCTGTTCCCTTCTCCAGGGGATCTTCCCAACTCAGGGATCAAACCCAGGTCTCTCACATTTCAGGCAGATTGTTTACCAGCTGAGCCACCAGCGAAGCCCAGGGGAGTAAGAAAGATGGACCATTGGCTGGGGATTTGAACTGCATGGAAGAAGACAAACTCTTTATCATAAAGCTTGAATCCAAGCTCTAATAACAAAGCAAAATAGGTCTGCAGGAAGAATCTGAAAAATGCACATAACAGAGAAACATAGTGTCACTTGAGGCATGACCATTAAACGTGCCACTGGCTGGAGTTGACAGACCAGCAGACCGCTGCATCCACCCTGAGGCTCTTTGCTCTGCATTTGGCACCAGCCAAATAGACACCCTCTCTGAAGCATTGGTTTTGCAAGGGCTCACCCCACTCCCACAGCCTCACCCTGAACTCACAGTGGGCCATAAACTATTTGGGCCAATTCAGCTTATCATGTCAGGTTTGAATGCATTAGGTTCTCCCCCAAATTCAATGGGTAGAAGAATCATAAAACAAGAATCCCAGTGTCCCCAAACCTCTGGACTCCTGTCAACAGGCATGATTTGTATCTGAGCAGATGACTATTTATAGCCTCTGTCTCGCCATGATGGAGCTCACAATTCCAAAAGCTGAGGCTCCTGTTCTCAACCCCTGTTCTTGGCTTCATTTATGCCACCAGATGCTGAGGCTTCATCTGCTTTGTATTCACTCTCCAACAGAACCAAGAGACCACGTGGAGCCAGGAAGCCCCCACAGCTGTCATTCCTGTGTCCTGGTAGATGTACCTGTGTGACCTTACACAAGTTGGATAACCTTTCTGGGCCTAAGTTTCCTCATCTATGAAACAGAGATAGCAGTAATAATAGAATAAAAGTAGGCACTTAAATGGTAATATAAGTTAAGTGCCGTAGGCCTTAGTTTTTTAGGAAACCAACAAATTGTCTATCAGAGTGGCTGTTCCATTGTACCATTCAAAATGGCTGTACCATTCCTACAAACAATGTATGAGACTGCCTGTTGCTCAGCTTCCTCACATGTTTGCTTTTTTTAAAAAAAAAAAAAACTTCTTTTTGGGCTTGGGGAAAATGTTTGGATTTTTAAAGTTTCTTTAAATGTGTTGGCACATTATGTGTCTGAACCCAATTCATGAAATGTAATCACAGACATAAAGTGGGCATCCCAGTAGCATGAAGAAGAAAATGCTGTGTTGTTAGTGTTCAGGATTTGTGTATTCAAATAGGGATGTACAATATCTCATTTTAATTTGCATTTCTCTGATGACATATGATGTGGAGCTCTTTGTATGCTTATTTGACATCTGTATATCTTCTTTGTTGAGGTGTCTGTTTAGGTCTCTTGTCCATTTTTTAATTGGGTTGTTTGTTCTTATTGTTGAGTTTTAAGAGCTTTCCTGGTGGCTCAGATGGTAAAGAATCTGCCTGCAATGCAGGAGACCTGGGTTTGATCCCTAGAGAAGGGAATGGTTACCCACTCCAGTATTCTTGCCTGGGGAATCCCATGGACAGAGGAGCCTGGTGGGCTACAGTCCATGGGGGTTGCAAAGAGTCGGACACTGAGTGACTAACACTTAAGAGTTCTTGTATGTTTCAGATAACAATCCTTTATCAAATGTGTCTTTTGCAAAACACATATTTTGTCCCAGATAGTGGCTTGTGTTCTCATTTTCTTACCATCATTTTTCATATAACAGAAATTTTTTATTTTAATGAAATCCCACTTATCAATTACTTCTTTCATGAATAGTGCCTATGGTGTTTACCTGAAAAGCCATCGTCATACCAAAGGTCATCTAGGTTTTCTGCTATGTTGTCTTCTTGGAGTTTTATAGTTCTGCATTTTATGTTTAGGCCTGTGATCCATTTTGAGTTGATTTTTGTGAAGAGTACAAGATCTGTGTCTGGATTCTATTTTGTTCTTTTTTGTCATTTGAATGTCCACTTGTTCCAGCACCATTTGTTGAAACGATTATCTTTGCTCAGTTGTATTGCCTTTGCTCCTTTGTCAAAGGTCAGTTGACTACAATTATGTGAATCTATTTCTGGGCTATCTATTCTGTTCTATTGATCTATTAGTCTGTTCTTTGGCCAATACTGCACTGTCATGATTACTGTAGCTTTACAGTAAGTCTTAAAGCTAGTTGGCCTTTTTTGGCTCTTGATATTTAGAACTATTCATAGTTTTTCAACATCCTCAAAAACTTGGTGGGAAGCCCTGATTTTAAGGCTATATATTTCTGAGAATTTGCCCAGTAACCAGCATTCAGAGTCCTTAGTCTTCCACAGGCTAAATCTGGCCCTTCTTTTGGGGCTTGGGGAAAATGTTTGGATTTTTAAAGTTTCTTTAAATGTGTTTGCACATTATGTGTCTGAACCCAACTCATGAAATGTAATTACAGACATAAAGTGGGTATCCCAATAGCATGAAGAAGAAAATGCTGGGGCAACATTGGTGACTAGCCCTCCCCATAACATTAACAATCATTGTCATCAGCAGCATAAAAGCAGCTTGTATTTAGTGAGTCCTTACTAAGTGCAAACCCGAGCTCTCAGTCCCTTACATGGGTCATCTCACTAATCCTTTTAAACACCCTCTGAGGCAAATACATGTATTACCTTCAACTGAAGATAGTCTCTGAAAGATTAAGTTACTTCCCCAAGGTCACGCAGGTAGTAGTGGTAAAGCTGAGATTCAGGCCCACTCTTAGTCCCTATACTGCACTCATTCTCGCTGGCTTCCCCTTTCACCCTGGGGTAATGACACGGACTCTTTGGGGCATGGCATGCCAGCTTCTTGAAGGACAGTCCAGGTCAGCTCATCCTATACCAGGTGGGAAATCCTGCAGACAACTAAGCTTCTTGATAAATCCCCTCTACTCTAGTTCCTTAAAACATAAGACCTTCATGTGTGTGCATGCTAAGTTGCTTCGGTCATGTCCAACTCTTTGCGACCCCACCAGGCTCTTCTGTCCATGGGATTCTCCAGGCATGAATACTGGAGTGGGTTGTCATGCCCTCCTCCAGGGGATCTTCCTGACCCAGGGACTGAACCCACGTCTCTTATATCTCCTGCATTGGCAGGTGGGTTCTTTACCACTAGTGCCACTTGGGGAACCCCAAACCCACATAGTACTTGAGAAATGGGACCTTAAACACCCTCTCCTCCTCCATTCTCCACCTTTCACCTGCTTCCCCACAGGATCTAGTTGTTTACAAACCTCTCATGCTGTTTATTTACCTCTTAATAAGCCCTAACTCCTCTCAGAAAGCCATTTAGCACTGCACCACTTAATTTCTCCCCGAGGCAGAATCTGCCAGATGGAGTCTTTGTCCGCAGCCATGTTGATTTGTCTTATTTTTAAACAGCAGTGAACATGTCACGAAACTAAAATAGCAATCAGTTCCCAGGTGTGGACTCACTGAGCATGTGGGAAACGATCAGGAGCGTGTGGACGTGTCCACCCGGGGCATCTGTTCCAAATGGGCCGGATTAACCAGGGAATGACTCCCGCAGGTGGCTCCCAGCCAGCTGCTGGCCACATCTGGGCATCCCTCAGTGCAGAAGCACACCACTTTTCTGCCTCAGTGGGATTCAGCCACTCAGCACCTCCTGGGGCTGGATCCCAGGGCTGTGCACCCTTGCCTTTTCCACAGTTATATTTCTAACAGTTAAGGAGACAGAGTGGATCCCCAGGGGATCAGAAAATCAGCACAGAATAACCCAGTGCAAGAAGGAAATGTCTCCAATGTCACTTTTTTTCATCCCCAAATTCCTATAAAATCTAACTCCATTTCTATAACATTACTATGTTTGGGTCAATCGATATAAATGTAATTCAAATTCTATACCAACTAAATTACTAAATTATGTCCCCCCCAAAAAAAAATTTTAAACACCCTCCCCCAAATCTGTTGCGTCCATAGCTTCTGTGCTCCTGGACACATGACAGGATATATGCCTGCAGGTGTATGAGCCTCTGTTTGAGCAGCATGACCTGGAGGTGGGCAATCTCTGTTTGGGGGAGGGTAAGCCTACAACAGGGACTGAGAGTGTTGTTCAGCACTGCGTGTCATCTTAAGGAAGAGAAGATTACATCTAAAGGAAACACAGGTGATCGTTACCAGGACAGCAGTACTGAACAGGACCTCCCTGGGATCCAAGGAATGATGGAATAAAGTTAGAGACCAGCCTGATGTGTAGCTTCCTGTGTGGTTCCATTGATCTTGCGATACCTATCATCACCATGGGAACTGACAAGACAGCACTCCAGCCTAACTCACAGAAGTGACTCCTCATGATTATCTGTATAGATATAGATTATTTATATTTCATAATTCATCTGCATAACCATGGGATAAAGTTAGAGACCAGCCTGATGTGTAGCTTCCTGTGTGGTTCCATTGATCTTGCGATACCTATCATCACCATGGGAACTGACAAGACAACACTCCAGCCTAACTCACAGAAGTGACTCCTCATGATTATCTGTATAGATATAGATATTTATGTTTCATAATTCATCTGCATAACCTCCATCTTCCATTCTCTTAATAACTCACAACTCATAATAAGTAATGCATGCGTGCTCAGTTGTGTCCGACTCTCTGAGACCCTATGGACTGTAGCTCTCCAGGCTCCTCTGTCCATGGGGTTTTCCAGGCAAGAACACTGGAGTGGGTTTCCATTTCCTCCTCCAGTAATAAACAGTGGAGTCCTTTGTTAGAAGGAAGAAAAATGAGATTCAATATTGATGGGTGGAGGTGTGTTGGCCTGCCTTTGGTATGTCTATGTATATGGCACTCACTCCCAACTAGCTTTTGCAAACCTTCTGAACCATCATTCTCTGAAAGTATTGGCAGTTAGAATATTGCTCAGAGTCAGTGCTGTTCTCATGAAATCCCATCTCAAGTACCAAGCAGAGTGTTGAGGTCACCTTTGGGAGTGGGCCATTCCCAAAGGACAGAAGTCAAAGGCGGAAAGTGGAGAAGAATTTAGACGAGTTGAATGGCAATCATTTGGAGCAATTTTGCTGTACTATTCAAGAATTTTTTTTTTTAAAGTGCCCTCTCACAAAGTGGGAAAAAAAGAAAAAACAATAGAGAAAGCCTCCCTCCTTCACCACGTAAGATCCTTTTCCCATGGAAAGTATCTGCCATTCCAATTTCTTTAAGTAGCCTTAAATTTGGACATTTAACAGGTGTTCCCAGGGCTACTCTGAAGAAAAAAAGTTTTCCTGAATCAGCATATAAGTGTTTCTCTGAAATGGCAGTGAGAAACAAATCTGGGAAAACTCTCTCTATTCTTCATGGTAAAAAAAAATTAAAAATAACATAGAGAAGCAGGAGAGCATAAAACAAGCTGAGGGAATGAAAAGGGCTTAGAAACCTACTTTTTCCATTAAAAGAATTACTGAAATGCTGCAGATGCACTGCCCTCAAAATGCTCAGAAGTGGTCTCCATTGGGACAATATTGCCCACCAATTAGTTTAACCAGTGGCTGCTGCACTGTGGGCACTTCCGAAGAATTCTATGGGTCTTGAGAGTTTTAAGACTGCTCCCTAATTGCAATTCCTGATTATTTTGTAGACTTTGATCAGATCTTCTCTTGGATGGCCTTCCAAAAGGCTTCCAAAGGATATACATCTATTTCAGGAAAGTGGGGGGAGTCCTTCACACAGATCTTTTATGACAAGGAAAATGCCGTGTTAGGAGGGCTTGCTCAGGGTTTTCTAGAGTCCCCCAAAGAAAGGAGAAAGCTCAAACCTTTATCTTCAGTCTGAGGAGAAAAGTGACATTCCAGTCACATCTCTCTGTCTGCGGAAGAGTGGTCTTGTCATGCTCAGGGCAGCTCAGATTTCTACAGTAACAGAAGCAACAGCATGCCCAGAGGGGCTCAGCATCCAACAGCAAAGGAGAGCTGCCTTTCCAGGCCTGGCTGGGCTCAGAGATGTTCACCTGCAAGCCAGCTGAGCCTAATTCAAAAGAACCACATCTGGAATATAGTTTTGGTCCCAAATCTCACATTTAAAGAGATTTCCAAGCAGTCTTAAAAGAGCCCTCACTTCTGGACAGATCTGGAAACTATGCCACCCATAATAATTGAGAGCACTTAGAAAGTTAAATTTGACTTGGCAAGTCCAAAAGGCTTCAGAGCATGCCTGATGAATACTTCAAAATATTTCTTAAATGGTAGGAGATGGAATAAATCAGATTGCCTGGGAGAATGGAATGAGTTCAATATTTGGTTAATCAGAAGGAAGAATTTGTAAAATGAGGGTTCTTGGAGATGAAATGTATTGCCTTGGGGAATAACGAGTCTTTTTGCTGGGGTTATAATACCTGATGCTGCTGTTTCACTGGAGAAGAAAGAGGGGAATGTCTTCGAGGAGGTAGGATACCTGTGCAGCAGTGAAAACTGGGTTTGGGGTCAAGGTGGACCCAGACTCAGGGTCCAGCTCTGTTTTTGTAAAACTTTGGGAAATTTCCTCTAAACCCTCCATTCCTCTTTGTGAAATGGGTATAATAATAGCTTCTTCATTAGATTATTATGCAAACAAATGAAATACTAATTTATACCGGTGCTTGGCATGGTAGAAATGCTAGATTCACAGTTGTTGCTGCCCTGATCATTGCGTAAGCTCTGATAAACTGGATGGGAAGAGCAAGTGCATCATTTCTCAGACTTCTTTAGCCCTCTGACCCTGTGATCGGTGTGGGGCCCATCCGGTCATTGTTCCTGGTGCCGTCTCCGTAATTCCGTTTCCTATTTCAGCACCCTTCGGATCTTCCTAGACAGTGGGCTATACTCTCACCTTGCTAATGCCACTCTCCACCTATAACGGGAAGCCCTATATCCTGTGCTCCAGTCTGTTATGGCCCTGCTTTCCTCAATGATAACTGGGTATTCTGGGAAGTGAAGTTTATAAAGAATATGATGTTAATATGAATATATGGTCCCCTTCTCCTTTAAATTTTTTCTCCTGCCAGGATGCAAGGGCTGAGCACAGCAACCAGTCAAGAGCCAGCAATCAGTCAAAACTCCACATGGTCATCAGGAGAGATCTTTACTAGTGGAATACTGTAGATCATGCTTAGCTTTTCTAGAGATGATGCTAGTGGTCATTTGGGGCACGAAGAGTACACAGCAGTCTTGTGACAGGTTGATTGGGGGATATTAGGTACGGGGAGGGGGACTTTTCCATTCATTCATTCATGTTCTGAGAGCCCTAACATATGCTCTGACCCCTGTCTTTCTCCCACCCCAGGAAAGAGCAGAGCTACATGCAGAAGTGCTGGAAGGATGTGCGTGTGGGGGACTTCATCCAGATGCAGTGCAACGAGATCATCCCAGCCGACATACTCCTGCTCTTCTCCTCAGACCCCAGTGGGGTCTGCCATTTGGAAACTGCCAACTTGGATGGAGAGACCAACCTCAAACAGAGGCGGGTTGTGAAGGGCTTCTCACAGCAGGTAGGGCTCTTTCTGAGATAAGGTCTTTAACTGGAGGGCCAGGGGAAGATGTCAGCCAACTCTACTTGGAAATTGGATTCAGTCTGGTGGGTAGAGGAGAAGGTAGTAGATGCCTCCTTTCCCAAGCATTTCGTTGTTGTTTTCAGTCACTGATTCATGCCCGATTCTTTCTGACCCCATGGTCTACAGCACGCCAGGGTCCACACCAGGGTTTGTATCCTTCAGAGTTTGCTCAAATTCACGTCCTCTGAGTTGGTGATGCCATCCCACTATCTCATCCTCTCTCAGCCCCTTCTCTTCCTGCCCTCAATATTTCCCAGCATCAAGGTCTTTTCCAATGAGTCAGCGCTTCACATCTGGTGGCCAAAGTGTTGGAGCTTCAGCGTCAGTCCCTACAGTGAATATTCAGGGTTAATTTCCTTTAGGATTGACTGGTTTCATCTCCTTGCTATCCATGGAACTCTCAAGAGTCTTCTCCAGCACCATGATTCAACAGTATCAACCTTTTGGCACTCAGCCTTCTTTATGGTCCAACTCTGACATCCATATATGACTACCATAGCTTTGACTATATGGACTTTTGTTGGCAAAGTGATGTCTCTGTTTTCTAGTATTCTGTCTAGGTTTGTCATAGCTTTTCTTCCAAGAAGCAAGTGTCTTTTAATTTCAAGGCTGCAGTCACACAATCTTTCCAGCAACTCTCTGAGATAAACATCATCCCCTTCTCACAGATGGGGAAACTGAGGCTTGGGAAAGTAAATAACTTGCTGAAACCCTCAGAGTCCTTAAAAGGGGACCCATGTGTTTTGTTGAAGAAACTGCTCTTTGCTCTAAACCAAGTAGTCTAGTATCTGCTCAGTTACTTTTGAGACCAGCCCATTTTTCTGTGCTTATCCGATCCCCACTCATCCTGTCCAGATCAGCTCCAGCAATTTCTCCCTCTATGAATTTTTTTTAGTACTCCTTTGACACCAGCATAAAAGCAGCAAGGTATCATGAATGGTTTTTCCATTTTGTATGTCTTACCTTCGTGACAGTACTGAAATCTCTTTAAGAACAGGGAATGATCATCAACATTTTAATTTAATCCCTGCTTATGTGTATGATACCTTGAACATCATGGAGAAATCATGATTGTTTTGTGGTTACGAACCCAGGCTCTAGAGTCTGGCAGAGCTGAACTCAAAACCCAACCCTACCATTTATTAACTGCCTCACCCTTTATTCCCTCATCTGGAAAATGGACACAAAAATAGTATCCTCTCTATAGCATGCTTCTGAAGACTGAATTGTTACTGAACCAAACTTGATTCTGCTTGCTCATGTGCTGTAGAGTCAATCTACTGATGCTGGGTCATAGTGAAGGAAAACACAGCATTTATTCTAAGGCTTCATACAAGTAGTCCAGGACAGCTAGTGCTCAAAAGGCCCAAATTCCCTGATGGGTTTCCGGATAACATTTTTGTTTAGTTAATTTTTATTGGTGTATAGTTGCTTTACAATGTTGTGTTAGTCTCTACTGTACCACAAAGTGAATCAGTTATACATATACATGTATCTCCTCTTTTTTAGATTGCCTTTTCATTTAGGTCACAATAGACCACTGAGTAAAGTTCCCTGTGCTATACAATAGGTTCTGATTAGTTACCTATTTTATACATAGTATCAATAGTGTGTTTGTCAATTCCAATCCCCCAATTCATCCCACCCACCCCTTCCCCGCTTAGTTTCCAGACGTTTGCTCTCTGTGCCTGTGTCTCTTTTCTGCTTCGCAAATAAGATCATCTATACCATCTTTTCTAGATTCCACATAGATGTGTTAATACACGGTGTTTGTATGACAGTCTCTAGGTGCATCTACATCTCTGCAAATGACCCAGTTTTGTTCCTCTTTATGGCTGAGTAATATTCCATTGTATATATGTACCACATTTTATTTATCCATTCCTCTGTTGACAGACATTGAGGTTCCTTCCATGTTCTGGCTACTGTAAATAGTGCTGCAGTGGACACTGGGCTGCATGTGTCTTATTATAGTTTTCTCTGGGTACATCCCCAGTAATAGGATTGCTGGGTCATGTGATAGTTCTATTTTTAGTTTTTTAAGGAACAGAATGGCATTTTTAAAGCCTAAGTAAGGGAAGGGGGATAGGGTATGTGATCAGCTTATGCACAATTCTCTGATTGGTTGGTGGTGAGATAACAGGGCAGTATCACAACGGTTATCAATCCACAGTCCCCTGGGCTATGTGCTGTAGACCTCGGGGCTGTGTCCTCATGGTCATTAAGCAATTCACATCTTCCGTTTGGTGGGGGCTTTCATGTCAACAACTCAGGAAATGTACATCAGAAACTATTATATAGGTACTTCAGTTCAGTTCAGTCGCTCAGTCATGTCCGACTCTTTGTGACGCCATGAATCTCAGCACGCCAGGCCTCCCTGTCCATCACCAACTCCCATAGTTCACTCAAACTCACATCCATCAAGTCGGTGATACCATCCATTCATCTCATCCTCTGTCATCCCCTTCTCCTCCTGCCCCCAGTCCCTACCAGCATCAGGGTCTTTTCCAATGAGTCAACGTTTTGCATGAGGTGACCAAAGTATTGGAGTTCCAGCTTCAGCATCAGTCCATCCAGTGAACACCCAGGACTGATCTCCTTTAGGATGGACTGGTTGGATTTCCTTGCAGTCCAAGGGACTCTCAAGTGTCTTCTCCAACACCACAGTTCACAAGCATCAATTCTTCGGCATTCAGCTTTCTTCACAGTCCAACTCTCACATCTATACATGACCACTGGAAAAACCACAGCCTTGATTAGACAGACCTTTGTTGGAAAAGTAATGTCTCTGCTTTTGAATCGGAGAAGGCAATGGCACCCCACTCCAGTACTCTTGCCTGGAAAATCCCATGGACGGAGGAGCCTGGAAGACTGTAGTCCATGGGATCGCTGAGGGTCAGACAGGACTGAGCAACTTCACTTTCACTTTTCACATATGCTATCTAGGTTGGTCATAACTTTCCTTCCAAGGAGTAAGCATCTTTTAATTTCATGGCTACAGTCACCAACTGCAGTGATTTTGGAGCCCCCCAAAATAAAGTCTGACATTGTTTCCACTGTTTCCCCATCTATTTCCCATGAAGTGATGGGACCAGATGCCATGATCTTCGTTTTCTGAATGTTGAGCTTTAAGTCAACTTTTTCACTCTCCTCTTTCACTTTCATCAAGAGGCTTTTTAGTTCCTCTTCACTTTCTGCCATAAGGGTGGTGTCATCTGGATATCTGAAGTTATTGATATTTCTCCTAGCAATCTTGATTCCAGCTTGTGCTTCTTCCAGCCCAGTGTTTCTCATGATGTACTCTGCATAGAAGTTAGATAAGCAGGGTGACAATATACAGCCTTGATATACTCCTTTTCCTATTTGGAACCAGTCTGTCGTTCCATGTCCAGTTCCAACTGTTGCTTCCTGACCTACATATAGGTTTCTCAGGAGGCAGGTCAGGTGGTCTGGTATTCCCATCTCTTTCAGAATTTTCCACAGTTTATTGTGGTCCACATAGTCAAAGGCTTTGGCATAGTCAATAAAGCAGAAATAGATGTTTTTCTGGAACTCTCTTGCTTTTTTGATGATCCAGTGGATGTTGGCAATTTGATCTCTGGTTCCTCTGCCTTTTCTCAAACCAGCTTGAACATCTGGAAGTTCACGGGGTACTTCAGAAAGGAACTAAAGCAGAGGATATGGTGTAAGGGTTGACCCCAGTATGACCCCATAAAGTCCTGCTCAGTTATAAAATGATAGGTACATGAATTACTTAGCATGAAGCTAGGCACATAGTAAGAGACCAATAAATAGTTGGCAGTAAATATAAGTGGCATTCATAGGCAATATGTGTTGACTAATTGAAACTAGGTGTGAAAAATTCCAATTTTCAATTAAATTCTGGGAGCAGAGCAGTAAAACTTGTATGCATTTACAAATCTCCCTTCAGGCTGCCTACCCCCACAGCCTCCCCACAAATCTGAGTCCTTTTACTCTCTTGGATAGTTATCTAGTGTCGCTGCTTCACCCAGTTACTTCTCTTGTTTATTGTTGGCAGCAGCCCCAAGCTGTTTCTTATGTATTAATTAGTCTGATGGTTTGGGATTTGACCAGAATGAAGAGCTGGATGAAAGGGTCATTCACACTCCACTGCTATAAACCAGCCAACTCAATTTAATCACATCTCTCAAACTCTAACCCTGACTTCTCTTAGGATACTTGATGTAATGATTTACAAAAAAATAAAATTCATTTGCAAAGGGTATAAGATTTGTCTGATCTTGAAAGTTTTCAGAATTCTCTATTCTATTTCAATAACTGACTCTCCCTCTCAATTTGCTTAAGTGTGCTTTTCTATTTATATAAGAACAGTGATAATAGTACTACTAATAATGCATTCTTAAATTAATCTTTATTGGCGTATAATTGCTTTACAATGTTGTGTAATACCTCCTGTACGGTAAAGTGAGTCAGCTATATGTATCCATATACCCCCCTCCTTTTCGATTTCCTTCCCACTCAGGTCAGCCCGGGGCATTAAGCAGAGTTCCCTGTGCTCTACAGTCGGTTCTCATCAGTCATCTATTTTATACATAGTTAATCCCACGCCCCCTCCCCCTTGGTATTTATGCATTTGTTCCCTATGTCTGTGTCTATATTTCTGCTTTCTAATGCACCTTTTTAAAGTCCTTTTACACATAAGACAGATGAGGCACAGAGAAGTGAAGTAACTTATCCAAGGTCATCGAGCTGGGAAGTACCGGAATCACAATCCAAAGCCAAGTTTGTCCAGTCTCAGCTTTTAAAATGTGTAGTAGCTCTTTTCCCTGGTTCTTTGGCTCTCACTCAGCTTTTACCCAGAGTTGCTTACTTGAAAGCACACATGTGTCATTTTCAATATTTCTTTCCACTTTTAAGTAACAAGAGGCAGGAATGGTAAAAGCAGACCTAGCCAGATCCCAGGGGAGGAGGAATTTTAGCTGCTCTTTGCTCTCTTGCTTCTCCCTATGTCTTTAATGCAAAAAGATTTCTGAATATGGATAGAATTCTCTTCTAACTCTATGTATAATGTGTCTCAAATGTGTTGAACAAAGATGTCCATGAGAGTTGTGAGAAAAAATACATATTGCCCTGTCAAGTAAGATCAGACGACAATAGGTTTCAAGTTTTCAAATAGTGTGTATTGCAGACCTTCTCAGATGCTTTAATAACCCCCAAGGAGGAGGGGTCAGGGAAGGTTCTAGTATGTAACATTTCTAATTATTTAACCACAGAAACCTTTTATTGCAAGAACCATATACCAGGACTACTGTAGGAGAGGTGGGATCACAACTTAGAGATTTGCCTTAAATGCACTGAAGGTGTTTCAGATGTATCATAGCCATCACAGGGAGAAACATTTTCATATATACATATATCCTTCCCCTTTATCATCACCAAATTATAATTCATGGGATCTGGGCATGCATACTTTTTAAATGTTCTCCCAAATGATAATATGAACCTACAACCACTTCCTTAAAAATCTATATAAGAAAAGGAAGGTGCTACTTCCAAAAAAATTTCATTGTATAGTGAAAATAAAGCCATCATCTATAGACATCTTACATGTGCTAGCATTTTTGTGCCCATTTTCTTTTGTCCTCGTGACCACTCTGTGAGGTAGCCGTTTCTCCATCTGATGATGAAAAGCTGGGGGTACAGAAAAGGCAAATTGCACCACTTGTCTCAGAGAAGACTTTGAACCTGCAAATGTGGTTTGTTTGGAAATTTAAGTAATTAAAGTCTTCTGTTAGCTTATTATTCCTATTGGCTATGAGACTTTTATCTTTTCAAAAGGGAGTGTTTACTAATTGCAAAGATTTCTAGAAACTCCCAACTCTACATCATATACTTACACCCATTTTCACCACTGAGTTCGGTTAATTCAAAGTCAGTAAGACAAACTTTGTCCCAGCTGCCCTAGATCAGCATTTCTCAAGGTGGAGTCTGCCAAACCCTATCTCAAGGGACAGTTCTTAAAAAACAAGGTCCATGGTCAAATCTGATTGAGCGGCCCATGTCCTGTCAACCCCTCGTAGAGGTTCCATTGTCCAGAATACGTTAAGATCTCAGAGAAGGCCTGGAGGGAGGAGGTCAATTAATCTTTCTTTAACTCTGAGCTTTCCAAACTAATTTAAACTCAGAACCATTTGGGGCACAATAATTTTTCTCCTTCCTGTGGAAGCTGGAGGAAAATATTAATCTACAGTGTGGGGAACCACATGATCACATCAGCTGAAGAGTGACACAGAGGCCAACCATCGTCACAGCTTAGGCAGCTCATCCTTGCCTTTCCTGTCTAGGTTCAGAGAAATTATAAACATGAAAGAGCTTCTCTAAAGGATCTTCCTTCTGTGACACAACATGTCATCCTCAAGCCTGCCAGAGAGTTAGTTTCAAAATCCTTTTCTCAGAATGCAACTTGGACCAACCAAGTCAGGGTATATAGAACATTTACCAAAGCCAAGGAATCAGAAATGAATTCTTCCAATTAGTATTTCGAGCAATTTCCTAGTTATCCTTTATCCAAACCACTGAAGACCAAAGTCCGACTGAAGTGCCTGTGAGATCATTTCCCAGTGACACAGAACTTATGAAACCCAGTAGACAGGAACCAGCCTCTTCAGCACCGCCTGAAAGCCTGCCAGATGCAAAATTTCAGGCCCCATCCCAAACTGAACCAGAATCTGAAGTTTAAGAACTTCTAGGTGATTCACGTGCACATTAAAGTCTGAAAGCAGAGGCCTAGGGCATCACTGATTAATGTAATTAATAATTGTGCTTATCTTTTTCATTGCCCAGGTAAAGATTCATGACTGAGTGACTTTCACTTCACTTTCATCTTTGTTATGCCTAAAATAGTGGCTGCTGTGTCCATGCTCTAGTCGTGTCTGACTCTTTGCAACCCCATGAACTGTAACCCACCAGGTTCCTCTGTCCATGGGATTTCCCAGGCAAGAATACTGGAGTGGGTTGCCATTTCCTTCTCTGGGGGATCTTTCTGGCCCAGGGATGTGATCAAACCCACATCTCTTGTGTCTCCTGCACTGCAGGAAGATTCTTTTCCACTGGGCCACCTGAGAAGCCCCAAATAGTAGCAATAATTCCTTAATCTCAACTTTTAAGTCAGTGTTCAGTATTTTCAGTTTGCTTGAACAAGGATCAAAATAAGGTCAAATACTAAGATTACTTTCTTAAATCTTTTACTTTATAGTTTCTCTTCCCAGCTTTCTCTTTTTTTCCCCCTTGCATATTTAGTTTTTACTGCTGAATAAACCAAGATGTTTGCCCTGTAAAATTTCCCAGTCTGGATTTTGCTGATCTGCTTGTGATTTCATTTAATATTTTTCTGTCCACTATATTTCTATAAACTGGTGGTTGAATTTAGTCCCTAAATCAGACTCAGTTTAGACTTGTGTTTGTGTGCTTGTTTATGTCAACATTACATTATAGGGAAAAAAATGTGCTACCATCTTGAGGCACAAAATGTCTAATTGTCTTTTTTCAATGTAAGTAGTCATTGATGATTATTGTCTGTATCCATGAACTCAATGGGATTTGCAAAATGGTATTACCCTAAGTCATGCATAAAAAGGAATTTCCCTTCATGAAGTATTCAGTTACTCCCATGGCTGATTCATGTCAATGTATGGCAAAACCACCACAATATTGTAAAGTAGTTAGCCTCCAATTAAAATTAATTAATTAATTTAAAAAATATTTGGTTACTATGCGGTTGTTGCTATTGTTCAGTCATGTCCAACTCTTTGCAACCCCGTGGACTGGAGCATGCCAGGCTCCTCTGTCCTCCACTGTCACTAACAGTTTGCTCAAATTCATGTCCATTGAGTCAGTGATGCTATCCAACCATCTCATCTTCTGTTGCCCCGTTCTCTTCCTGTCCTCAATCTTTCCCAGCATCAGGGTCTTTTCCAGTGAGTCAGAGCTTCACCTCAGGTTGTTGTTCAGTTGCTCAGTCCTGTCCAACTCTTTGCAACCCCGTGGACTGCAGCATGCCAGGCTTCCCTGTCCTTCACCATCTCCTGAGCCTGCTCAAATTCATGTCCATTGAGTCAGTGATGCCATCCAACCATCTCATCTTCTGTCATCCCCTTTTCCTGCTTTCAATGTTTCCCAGCATGAGGGTCTTTTCTAATGAATTGGCCCTTCACATCAGGTGGCCAAAGTATTGGAGCTCCAGCTTCAACATCAGTCCTTCCAATGCATAATCAGGGTTGATTTCCTTTAGGATTGACTGGTTTGAACTCCTTGCTGTCCTTAAGAGTCTCCCCCAGCACCACAGTTTGAAAGCATCAGTTCTTCATTTCTCAGTCTTCTTTATGATCTAACTCTCCCATCTGTACCTGACTACTGAAAAAACCATAGCTTTGACTATACAGACCTTTGTTGGCAAAGTGATGTCTCTGCTTTTTAATACACTGTCTAGGTTTGTCATAGCTTTTCTTCTAAAGAGTGTCTTTTAATTTCATGACTGCAGTCACCATCTGCAGTGATTTTGGAGTCCAAGAAAATAAAATCTGCCACTGTTTCCACTTTTTAAATGCAAGATAAGTGTTTGACCATTTCCTTTTATTTACCAGTTTTAAAATAATGAGTGATTCCTAAACATTCTGCAAAGTTAACCAATGAGATTTTCTTTTCTAGTATCAATATGAGCTCTTGGATCTAAGCATATTTGATGTATATCAAATCAGTGCAGTTATTATATTATCTTTATTGATTATCCCACCTTTAGCCAGTGGGAACTTCTTCGAATTAGCTTCCAAGTTCTTTGGCCATGACCTCAGTAGTCCTAGATTGATCTGGTCCTTTTTGATAGAAAATGGCATTTAGAAATCATGATAAGTACATGCTAGAGGTACTTTTTGCTATCGGATTGATCATTGTTTGTAAGCCATTTAAGTAAACAGAACTAGAACTTTTTTTTTTTAAGAGTCTGTCATACAGATTGAATCAAGTCAGAGAAAAACAAATATAGTATATTAATGAATATATATATATATGAAATCTAGAAAAATGGTACAGATGAACCTTTTTACAGGGCAGGAATTGAGATGCAGACATAGAAACATATGGACATGGAGGGAAGGAGAGGGTGGGACAAATTGGGAGATTAGGGTTGATATACGTGCCCTACCATGTGTAAAATAAATAGCCAGTGGGATGTTGCTGTGTATCACAGGGAGCTCAGCTCAGTGCTCTGTGATGACCTAGAGGGAAGGGTTGGAAGGGTGAAGAAGATCCAAAGGGAGGGGGGGCGGAATATATGTATGCATATATCTAATTCACTTCATTGCACAGCAGAAACTAATGCAACATTATAAAGCAGTTACACTCAAAGATTAGATACATCAGAAATTATGCTGATACTTCCAATTCAGAACTAGAGAGCTTTGTTCAATCTCATCAATATTAAACATATAAATCCTTCTGCCACATGAAGCAAAGTCCTTAACCACTGTACTACACAGCTCCCTTTTGATAGTTGACAGTCAATATTAGATTAGAAGTGGAATTGGCAACATTTTCAAGATGAAGAAACAATTTCAGAGAGATTGAATCTTCTCAAAGATAACCGAGCTAATAAATACAGTGTGGACAGAAGTGGAGCTCAATTCTGATGTACCTGATTATTTTTCCCATGGCTAAAGTAAATTTTAAATTCCTTTATGTGTATTTTCCATTTCTCAAGTGATTATAATTTTTATATATGTGAAAATATTGAAGTGTTATAAGTTTTAGTTAGAATTATTTATAATAATACTTAATTTGACTATGACAGACACAACCCTACAAAAGAACTGTTGCTTTCATTTTTATAGCCCTCAGACTTCCTTTCGGTGACCCTCTCCTCCATAGTCCTGCTAGGGCATGAGTACCCACACACGCACACACACACACCCCCCACAGACATAGGATCCCCCCTTCCAATGTTAAAAGCACTGTTTGCACATTTCTATTACAATTCTTTTTCCATTTTTATCTCTGTAGGGCCCCATGAGGAAGCTCTGCTAGGTTGTGTGTGAAAGATATAACTTCATTTAGGTGTTTCCTGGTGGCTCAGATGGTAAAGAATCCACCTGTAATATGGGAGACCTGGGTTCAATCCCTGGGTCAGGAAGATCCCCTGGAAAAAAGAATGGCAACCCACTCCAGTACTCTTGCCTGGAGAATCCCATGGACAGAGGAGCCTGGCGGGCTACAGTCCATGGTGTCACAAAGAGTTGGACACGACTGAAACTCTCTTTCAAGGTGTTAACAGATGAAAGCTTAAAGGTTTTCTCCCTCTCACTCTCTCCATACCCTATGATAACATATTTATATTGCAATAGTGGCCTTCCCTGCCTTAACCAGTATGGATAATTGTGGGTATTTTAGGCCAATGTGAAAAGTATTTAGTTTCTTAAAGGAAAGGCATTCTAATCTAGTATATGGATTAGTCAAGACTCCTGGTTACATGTGGGAGAACTCCAATTTGAAGTAGCTTGGACAAAAAGGGATCTTATTGGAAGGATATGGGATGAGATGCACCTTAGACTCAGGTGGAACTAGAAATTTGATTCATCTCTACAGTCCCCATCTCTTTTGTTTGCATTTCTCTCTCTATTTGGTTTCAATCTCTCAAACCAGTTTCCTTCATGTGGAAGAAAAACTGGTACCAATAAACCTACCTTTATGCCCCACCCCCAAAAGGGACTAGGGACCTTCCCTGTTGTCCAGTTTGAAAAGCATGCCAGGGACAAGGAGTGATCAGTCTGGCTGGAATCATGTGTGCACAACCCTCGACCAATTCACTCTGGCCAGTGACGAAGGATTCTGTCCTTGGCATCCTCTAATTCACCTTCATGGGTGAAACTGCCCTGTGAGGCAGGAGAGTACTGAGTAGCACAGCAATAAATAGCCATTGCATCTATTCCACATCAGGGCTAGATAAGCCTAACTTAGGTACAACCAGGGTCATCTATGCTGAAGGAGAGGGGCCCAGTGTCCTCTCTCCTAAATGTCCCAGTGCCATTCTCTCTTCCCCGAAAGCCCTTTCCTGCCTGCCCTTTCTCTGCCAGGCAGCCTTCTCTGTCCAGGCAGTATCCGGGACAAATCCCTCCTTTCTTTGTGCTCCCACAGACTTCAGTCTTCTCACTGTCAACCACTGCACATACCTCTTTGTGCTTCATTTAATAAATTCGTTTACTCAGTCAATGTTTACACGATACATTATGGTCATATCTTCCGTGAATAACTGAATATGGACTTTCTCAAACTGGAATTCATACTCTCTTCTTTGTGACCTCTTTTGCGCAAAACATGAGGTACAGAATTTTGGATCTCACGTCATTTTCTCACATCTCAGTTATCCACAGTGAGAAAAATGTGTACAGAAAAGAGTTTCTTTGCAGCACTCCCTTAAGGCACCACTGCCCATCTGGTGGCAGCTGCCCGTGTTTCCAGCATCATGCACTCATGCTTTTGTTCACCAAATATTGACTGGATGCCTTCTGTGTGCCAAGTGCTATTGTGTACTCTGGGGGTCCAGGTGTAAATAAGAGAGATACAGGTTTAAGGGGGAATCAGACAGACAATTGTTAACAATTCCACAAACAATTGATTCCTTTTAGGAATAATAGGAGAAATCATCGATTTTTCAGGACTTGCTTCACACACCAAACTCATGCCTTTTTCGTTGGAAAATGTCATGGGAAGGTTTCAAGAAGAAATTTAATCTTAACCCTGAATAAAAACCAGAGAATTTATTCACTTTAAAAAAGGGAACATAGACCATAAAGAACTCTTAACAGTCCTGTTCCCACAGCCCTCTAGCCTGTTCTGTGTGGGAATCACTGGGGCGGGCAGGGAGCCCCGGGTGCTCGTACGTGCAGAGCATATCTTCATCCAGAGTTAGAGACGAAAGTACCTGCCAGTCACTCTGTTGCAGATTATCTTGAAAAGAACACTGACCAGGAAGCAGGAAGGTTATCAAGCACTGGTAAATGTCATTAGTTTTCACATAGAATTCTCAGCAAGCACAGGGCTAATTTGCGTGCCAGAGAGTAAATCTTTATCACCTGACTCAGCAGCTGGGGCATAAAGGACATTTAATTCTACCATTTATCCAAGCTAGTTTGCTTTAAAAAAAAAAAAAAGAAAAATTAACCACTTTAAGTAGTACCCTTCTAAGGTTGCAGTGTATCTCTTGTGTAGCTGCCCAGGTTAATGTGGTTTGTGTAGCCCGTAACCGCCAGCCCTTGCAGAGTCCCTGTGAGCCCGTGAGTCCTCGCAGAGAACAGAAATGAATTACTGATGCTGCTTTGTCATTCTCCCTCCCCGTGTGGAGTGGGACTGACTCTTCTAGTCATCTAACCTGAGGGTTGTATAAAAACACACTCTGAGAGCATCACAGAAGCTTGATGATCCCTAGTTCAACTCTTCTTTTTCACATACATCTCTGGCTTACGGTAAAAGCTCAATATATAAATGCATTCTGTGTTGGAGGAAAGAAATTAGCTGTTTCTCTTTCTGCAATTGACAGACTTTATTTTTTAATGCACTTAGCTGTTTATTTTTTGTTTTTTATTTTCTTTTTCTTTGAGTATTATTGAGATATAGTTGACATACAGCACTTTTTTCCAGTTTAATGTGTAGAGTGTAATGATTTGACTGACACACAAAATGGAATGATTACCACAATGAGTTTAGTGATCATCCATCATCTCATACATATACAAAATTTTTAAAAATATATGTTTTTCCTTATAATGAGGACTCTTACACCTTACTGTCTTAACAACTTTCATATATAACATACAACAATGATATTCATGTCAGCAATGTTAATCATATTGTACATTCCATGCTTAGTACTTCTTTATCTTATAACTGGATATTTGTACCTTTTATTGCCTTCATTCAATTGTCCCCCCTCCTACCTCTGGTAACTATAAGTCTGATTTCTTTTTCTATGAGTTTGTTTGATTGGTAAGCTGGTATTAAAATAGAATTGACCAATAACACTATGTTAGTTCTGGTGTAAAACATAGTGATTCGATATTTCTGTACATGACAAAATGATCACCACACCATCTGACATCATACAAAGATATTACATTATTCATGACTCTACACCCTAAGCTGTGTGTTTCATCCCAATAGCGCATATATTTTTTAACTGGGAGTTTGCTTTTGTTTCTTTTTCCTGAGGAACCAGATCCAAAATAGTACTGCTAAGACTGATGTTAAAGAGTATACTCGCTGTTTTCTTCTAGGAGCTTTATGACTCAATTTTAAGAGATTGTGTGTTGCTAGGAGTTTATCCATTTCTTCTGTCTTGTCTCTTATTGGCATATAATTCTTCATAGTAATCTCTTCTGGTCTTACATTTAAGTTTTTAATTCACTTTGAATTTATTTTTGTATGTAGTGTGATAAAATAGTATAGTTTATTTCACATACAGCTGTCTAATTTTCCCAGCACCGTTTATTAAAGAGACTATCTTTCCCCATTATATATTCTTGCTTCCTTTGTCATAGATTAATTGACCATATAAACATGAGTTTATTTCTGGTCTCTCTATTCTGTTCCATGGATCTATGTGTCTGTTTTTATGCCAGTGGCATACTGTTTTGATGACTGTAGCTCTGTAGTATAGTTTTAAATCAGAGAGTATGATACTTCTAGTTTTCTTCTTCCTTCTCAACATTATTTTCACTATTCTGTGTCATTTGTGCTTCCAATCAAATTTTAGAATTATTTGTTCTAGTCCTATGAAATTTAACACTGGTGTTTTAATAGGGATTACATTGAATCTATAAATTGCACTGGGTAGTCTGGTCATTTTAACAATATTATTTCTTCCAATCCATGAGAATGGTGTATTTTCCATTTGTTTGTGTTGTCTTTGATTTCTTTTATCAGTGTCTTATAGTTTCCCAAATACAGGTCTTTAATCTCCTTAAATTTATTCCTAGGTATGATTCTCTTTGGTGCAGTTGTTAAATGAAATTGTTTTCTTAATTTCTCTTTCTGTTAGTTCATTGCTAGTGTACAGAAATACAACAGGTTTCTATGTATTAATTTGTATCCTGCAACTTCATGAAATTCAGTGATGGGTTCTAGTAATTTTTCTGGTGACATCTGTAGGATTTTCTGTGAACAGTATTATGTAATCTGCAAATAGTGACCTTTTACTTCTTCCTTCCCTATTTCAATGCTCTTTACTCCTTTCTCATGTCATGTTGCTATAGCTGCTGCTGCTGCTAAGTCACGTCAGTCGTGTCTGACTCTATAGCTAGGACTTCCAATAAAAGTGGTAATAGTGGGCATTCTTGTCTAGTTCCTGGTCTTAGAGGAAATGATTTCAGCTTTTCACTGTTGAGTATGATGTTGGCTGCAGGTTTGTCTTACATGGCGTTTATTATGTTTAGATGTATTTCCTGTATGCCCACTTTGTTGAGAGTTTTTACCATAAAAGAATGTTGAATTTTGTCCAAAGATTTTTATGCATCTATTGAGATGGTCATATGATTTTTTCTTCTTCAGTTTGTTAGTGTGGTATGTCACATTGATTTGAAGATATTGAATGATTCCTGCATCCCTGGAATAAACCCCACTTGATCATAGTATATGATCTTTTTAATATATTGTTAGACTTGGTTTGCTAATATTTTGTTGAGGATTTTTCCATTTATATTTATCATTGATATTGGGTTGTAATTTTTTTGTGGTGTCTTTGGGTTTGGAACCAGGGTGATGCTGGCCTCATAGAATGAATTTGAAAGCATTTGTTTTCAATTTTTAGGAATAGTTGAGAGGTGTAGAAGTTAATTCTTCTTTAAGTGTCTAGTAGAATTTACCTGTGAAGGCATCTGGCCCTGGACTTTGGCTTATAAGTAGATTTTTGGCTACTGACTCAATTTAATTAGTGTTATTGGTCTGTTTATATTTCGTATTTCTTTCTGACTCAGTCTTGAGAGATTGTATGTTTCTAGGAGTTTATCCATTTCTTATGTCTTGTCCATTTTATTGGCATATAATTGTTCATAGTAATCTCTTCTAATCCTTTGTATTTCTTTGGTGTCAGCTATAGCTTCTTTTGTTTCTGGTTTATTTTATTTGAGTTTTCTCTCTTTTTCTTGATGAGTCTGGCTAAAGGTTTATCAGTTTTATCTTTTCAAAGAACCAGCTCTTAATCTCATTGGTCTTTCTTTCTTTCTTTTTTTAAGTCTCTCTCATTTATTTTCACTCTGATATTTGTTTCTTTTCTTCCACTCACTTTTAACTTTGTTTGTTCTTCTTTTTCTTGTTACTTTAACTATAAGGTTATGTTGGTTATTTTGAGAATTTTCTTGTTTCCTGAAGTAAGCTTGTATCTCTATAGCTTTACTCTTAAAATTGCTTTTGAACATAATGATTCAAAATCTATAGAATACAGCAAATGCAGTTTTAAGAGCAGTGTCCTCTTTCATGAGGGGCCAGGGCCCAGGTCCCAGCTCTAAGAGGCTAGAAGGAGGACTCCAAACTGGCAGTTGCCAACACCAGCCTCATCACGGTAGAATGAGCTTCTAAAAATGACTGCCACCAGCCTCTCCCAGAGGGAGTCCCAGCTGTCTCTTGCCACTCTGGAAGGGTCTCCAAGGTTAGTAAGTTGGGTCTCCAAGGTTAGTAAGTTGGTCTGATCCAGGTTCCTTTCAAATGACAACCTTTGTTCTGGGTCTCGGAGTGCATGAGATTTTGCATGTGCCTTTTAAGAATGAAGTGTTTGTTTCCTTCAGCTCTCCCGTACACAAGCCCCACTAGCCTTCAAAACCAGATATTCTGGGGGCTTGTCTTCCTGGAGCAGAACTCCTGGGCTGGGAAGCCTGATGTGAGGCTCAGACCCTTACACCCTGGGGAGAACCTCTGCAATTGTGACTCTCCCATTTGTGAGTTTCTTACTTGTAGGTGTGGATCTTGACTATTACGACATCTCTACATCTCTGTACCTCCTACTCAACAACTTGTGGTTCCTTCATTATATCCTTCATTTTGAAAAATCTCTTCCTCTAGTCTTAAGATCATTCTCATTCATAGTTTCTCTGTAAACAGTTATAATTTGATACGCCCATGGGAGAAGGTGAGCTCAAGGTCTTCCTACTCTGCCATCTTGCTAGAAGAATCTTTCTTTAATATTTCCTAATGGCCCTTGAGGGATTTCAAAGTGGTCTAAGACATACTTCCTGTCCTTTAAGAATTTAGGACTATGGGTCCCTATTTTTCTTTAACATAAAGACTCTCAGTGACAATCAAAAAATTTTTATTAAGAAATATTTTGATAATCCTTGTGCCCCAGTCCCTTTTCTCTGAAAGTAGTTGTCTTTTCAGCATCTATTAGTTAAGAAAATAAATTAAAATTAAAATCTATGAATTTGGTGACCTTTAAAAATAAATTTGTATTTATTGACCTCCGAAATTCCTACAGAAAATTGAAAACCGCGTATGTGTGAGAGTTATTTTTACTCTGTCCACAGACAGCATTTTGGTACACATGGGGATTTATAGACAAGTTGCTATGTTTCATCTACCAGTTGGCTTATAGAAATAACTTGGTATTTGACAATTTAAAGTATAATATACTTCAAGTTCTAAGTGGGGGTATGGATATTGCAAATTGTCTAGAATCAAAGAAAGGAGAAATTGCTGTGATCTGTGGTGATAGATGGGTCTTTAAGAGGTAAAACCCTTGAGCTTGGCAATGAAGGTTTAAGAGAATTGGAAATATGGAAAACTTGCAAAGAAAGCATGAAAAAGGCCCAGAGGGTTTGTTGTGTAAGAAGACAGCAATAAGTGCTTACACCCAGCAAAGAACAAGCACACACTTTAGAATGAGACAAAACTGGATGCTCATGAGCTATGTGACCTGGAGCAAGCTACATAGCATTACCAACACTCAGTTTTCTCTCCTAGAAAATGAGACTAACCTGTCAGGAACACTTTACAGGAGAGTTGGAAAGATCAAATAAGATTAGGCAAATGAGGGACAGCATTTTGTGAAGTGTGATTTTACCAAGTAAGTAAACATCGTTATTTTTTAAAGGCTCAGAGATACCCAATAGATTGAGCAGACCACTGTGTTGACTAGAATTCTTAGTTTTCAAGGAACAGAAATGACTCTGGCTCACTTAAGCAAAACAAGATTATTACAAAAATGTGCTGGGAGGTGAAATAGAAGGAGTGAAGTACACGGTGTGATTCATAGAATCTAAGGAAAAATGAAGTTCAGTTCAGCCGCTTAGTCGTGTCCAACTCTTTGCAACCCCATGAACCGCAGCACGCCAGGCCTCCCTGTTCATCACCAACTCCCGGAGTCCACCCAAACCCATGTCCATTGAGTCGGTGATGCCATCCAACCATCTCATCCTCTGTTGTCCCCTTCTCCTCCTGCCCTCAATCTTTCCCAGCATCAGGGTCTTTTCAAATGAGTCAGCTCTTTGCATCAGGTGGCCCAAGTATTGGAGTTTCAGCTTCATATGAAGACCCAGGCACAAAAACAAGAACTAGTGCAGCAGGAGAATACTGGTAGCAGCAATTACTTAATAGTCTCCTGTGTTTTTCCTTCCCTGAGTTATTCTACTCAAGTCAAAGTCCCACAGTGAGATAGGCTAGTGGGCAGGGCATCTTGATTTATAGTCCCATGAAGATTATGAGCCAGGGAGAAAAGGTAATTTTCCAAAAGGAAGTTAAAGGATTGTTTAAAAAAAAAAAAAAAAAAAAGGAGAACAGGACAGAGAGTGAGAGAACAGAAAACAAATTTCAAAAGAGCATTCATACATTTATATAATCACATTTATTGATCAACATGAAGAATACTGAAAAAATAAGCCTAAGAAAGTAAAAGTTGAGGCTAATTCAAGGGGAATAGCCTATTCTGGATATAGGAATATATCTCAACCTCTTTGCTTCACCTTGACTTTCCTGGTGGCCCCAGGAGGCTTATTGTATATAAGGCATAGGTCAACGAGAGTACCTTAATCCCAGAGTCACTACACTCTTAACTCTTGGCTCACTTTCCTTTGCTTTCACAGATACCACAATTGACACACCAGACTAACCTGGGAACTTTGAGCTGTTTTATGGCTGCAATAATTGAGTCATGTCAATAACCTTTTCCTTCTCTCTGATTCTCTCTTGTTTCTTCCATGGCCCATACATTATGAATATTCAATAAATGCTTGAATATGTGGATGGATAGGAGACTAGTCTGTTGGGATCTAGGCCCATGTCGGGATCTAGGACCTTGACTCCTTTTGCTTTTTTATTAGTTGAGCCAAAGAATTAGATTTTCTTTTCTTAGTTGAGCCACATTTCCTTGCAAGAGCAATCTTATTCCCATGAATCAAAGTTAACATTTGTACCTGGAGCTTTTACAGGTCTTTACAGAGGTTTTCATTGTTATCTTCTCATCCATCACCTTTCAGTATTTAATGTCCTAATATTCATCTCTCCAGCTAACCTTACCGTTACAAATCTTTATGTTGTTGTTATTCAGTTGCTAAGTCATTTCTAACTCTTTGTGACCCAATGGACTACAGCACACCAGGCCTCCCTGTCCTTCACTGTCTCCTGGAGTTTGCTTAGATTCATGTCCATTGAGTCAGTGATGTTATCTAATCATCTCATCCTCTGCCATCCCCTTATCTTTTTGCCTTCAATCTTCCCCAGCATCAGGGTCTTTTCCAGTGAGTCAGCTCTTCACATCAGATGGCCTTCCAATGAATATTCACAGGTTTCCTTCAACCCTGAATATTCATTGGAAGAATGAATCCTGAAGCTGAAGCTCCAAATCTTTATAGTATGCCTGTTAACACAAGGTATCATGAGAGGTGCTCTAGAGGAAGCTGACAATTTACTTAAAAACACAGAGACCTAGATACACCAGTGTTAAACGGAGGCATGAGAGTTTATGTGGAAACATGTTAAAAGAACAGTTCTTATTGACTGAGGTGAAACTGTTTTTTGGATAGGTTTCATAGAAGAGGTGGCAAATTAAAAAATCTCAAATGTTAAAAATATGTGTATAAAATTAATAATTCTCAAAGAATATTCTGTATCTAGGCAGTTTTGTGTCTTAACCTCTACTCTTTGAAAGTACCCTACTTTAAATTGCAAATATACTTGGAAGAAGTAACACACTGCATTGTTTATTAGTTGTAGTAACTTTCATATATTTTCTGTGTGTGTGCATGTATGCTTATTTACTCCATCTACTCTTTGCAACCCCATGGACTGTAGCCCACCAGGCTCCTTTGTCCATGGGGATTCTCTAGGCAAGAATACTGGAGTGGATTGCCATGCCCTCCTCTAGGGGTTCTTCCAAACTGAGGGATCAAACCCAGGTATCCCACATTATAGGCAGATTCTTTACCATCTGAGCCACCAGGGAAGCCCATGAAAACTGGAATGGGTAGCCTATCCCTTTTCTAGGGTATCTTCCCCACGCAGGAATGAACCAGAGTCTCCTGAATTGCAGGCGGATTCTTTACTAGCTGAGCTACTAGGGAAATCCCATAAATTTTCTACAATATATAAAAAATATATTCTTTTTTTCCCTAATCAATCTCCTTTTATCTTTAACCATAGGATAGTACACATATTGCAAGTGACCCAGCCATGCTTATACAGTAGCTTTTATAGTATCGAATGATATATACAGATTTCTCTTATTACAAGTTATTATAACCTAGACCCCCACCATGCTTATATAATAGTTTCTATAGTGTAGCATGATATATATGGATTTCTATTATTATAAGTCATTATGACCTCCAGGCATAAAACCTAATATTTTTTCCAATAGATGAGAAAGAAAATAGAAAAATTCAGATCATGTCCTTTCTTAATGGACGGATAAGATAGAGAATCCTGGCAACTTCACCTCATGTTAACTTGGAACTTCTTTGAGAACAACGTTTAGTTCTTTCCCCACTCCCCAAGGGACATTTGGAAATGTCTGTGAACATTTTTGGTTGTCACAACTGAGGGGGAGAAAGGGAGGGTGCTACTGGCATCAAGTTGGTAAAGGCCAGGGATTCTGCTAAACATCAAACAATCATCCAGCCCGAAATGTCAAGAGTGACAAGGCTGAGCTACCCTGGTCTTAGAAACACCTTGACCTGCCAACCAACTGGGTATCTGTGTAGATACTAGAAAAAACAATGAGTGCAAAACCTTTCATGAAACATAAAAGTAAATCTTTTAGAAACAGAGTAATACAAAAATGTTAATAGCAGTAAGTCAAAGGTCAGCATGACAATACTATATATTTTAGCTTTTGATTCTTATTTGACCCAAGTTAAGAAGGGTGGTAGTGATGGTGGTAATGATGATGATTTCTAGACATTGGAGTTTGCTTATGTTTTTTTATTAAGATATAACTGACATATAACCTTATGTTCAGTCTAGATATATGGCATAATGACCTTTTTATCTGTATATATTGTGGAATGATCACAAGTCTAAACAAATACTGATCACCATACATATTTACCTTCTTTTCTTTTGATCAGAACTTTTAAGGTCTACTCTCTTAACAACTTTCAAATATGCACTGTAGTAAATATTAATATAGTTTCCATGTTGACATTATATTTCTTGACTTATTTATCTTTTAACTGTAAGCTTCTAATTTTTGACTTCCTTCATCCATTTCACCCACCCACCACTCCCTGACTCTGGCAATAGCTTTTTATTAAAATTTAGATTCCACATGTAGTTACCCCTGAATAACACAGAGGTCAGGGATGCTAACCATCCACAAAGTGGATGGTTGTATATATTTGTATATAACTGACTATTTATAATTTATAGTCAGTCCTCTGTAGTCACGGTTCCACATCTACCAATTCAACTGACCACAGATCAGGTAGTACCATAGTGTTTATTTAAAAAAAAAAAACCTGTATAAGTGGATCCACACAGTTCAAACCCATGTTGTTCAAGGGTCAACTACATGTTGACCTCATTCATCATATCGGGTACTTTGATCATAGGAAGTGAAAAAGGAACAGAAAAGGAAACAGGACCGAAAGGAGTTAAATGATCATATTTCCTTTGTGCGTCGAAATAGCACTGTGGTTTAAGAGGGTGGGCTGTATGGCATCAGAAATTCTGAGGTTGAAGCCTGTCTTCTGCTCTGCTAACTGTGTGCCATCGGGAAAATTCACTGACTCTCCCTAAGCCTCAGTTCCTTCTTCTGTATTATACAGTAGGGTAATAACAGTGCCGATCTGATCAGTTTTGTGACTTCAAGAGAGGAGCATGTGTGAAATATTTAGCTGTTCTTGACACTTAGTAAGCATCCAGTAAGTGCTGTAATAATAATCATAGAAAGAGAAAGTGGAATAGATGTACTGTATTGATGATGATGGTGACAGTGATAACAATGACTGTGGTGATAATGATGACTGGCTTTAGATTCCGATGTTGTAGCTTGCAGGGCTGGCTCCGTTACTTACCAACCATAAGACAAGTGCTTTATTGATTTGCACTTCTATCCACACCTCTTAAGGTTACTGTGAAAACTTAATGACTGAAACACAGTAAATGCCCCACATCATTGGGTCTGACCTGAAGAACCACACACGATGCTGTCCTCTACAGGAGGGGTTTATCTTTTCCTGTACCCTAATGGCTATTACTTTTCTCAAGGGTGGTGCCTTCAGTAATAGGCTCGGTCAGCAAGAAAAGGTGGTTAGTGGGCTTTATCCCCAAGGTAAGAAAAGCTACGTGAGCCAGAAGTGGATCAGAAACTCTAATAGGGAGCTGCTGTGTAGCTCAGGAAACTCAACTCAGTGCTCTGTGAAGACCTAGGAGGGTGGGATGGGGTGAGGGGAGAGGGAGGCAGGTCCAAGAGGGAAGGGATATATATATACATACAGCTGATACACTTTGTTGTACAGCAGAAACTAACAACATCATAAAGCAATTATACTCCAATAAGTAAATTTTACAAGCTCAAAAAAGTAAATAAAGCCCCCTGACAGATTTGTGGGGCTTGACAGTCCCCCACCTCTGTGGTCCTTGGGTTCTCCTAGCAGCTGCCTGGAGTGAGTTACAGCAAAGCCAGGGAAAGCAGCAATCCTGAGGGGCTGTCTGGCAACAGTGGAGCCCATGTGTCCTTCTCCACAGCCATCTAGGGAAGAATGGAAGGAGCCCAGGGCACAGGGAGCTAGGAAGGGCAAAATCACCTCTCCCTGTGGAGAAGGAGACACAGCGAGCACCCAAGACAAGTGCCCAGAAGAATAAAAGAACATGGGACACTTCAGAAGGAAGGTCACTGGGAAGCCCCGCTGAGGGACAAGACAGCCGGGCATCCCTGGGGATGATTAAACAGGCGACGGGCTCACTGCAGTGTGATCATTAGCTTTCAGACCCGCTGCTGCAGACATCTGAAATGAGTTCGAATTCCAAAAGCCAGCACTGAGGCAAGTGGTATGGATCCAGAGGGAAGCACATGGCTTAATCAGGACCGCGAAGGCAGCTGACAAATCACGGTGTTATTTGTCATCATCTCAGAACTCAGCAAGTGTTTGTCCCTGAAAAAATCAATACCTGGAGGGGAAAGGGCTGTATTTTTAGAAACTCCTGGATGGGTAATTTATTTCAAGTGAGCAGAGAGTTTATTTATGTTGGCATCCCCACAGAACCAATGGACAGTATATTTACACCAAGCCAGAAGATGCTGTCATTTCTTCTAATCAATTTACCCCTTTGAACAGTTGTACCTTGCAGCTTGGAGTGATAAATTCACTACTCAGGCTAAAAGCTCTACCCAGGGAACCAGTTCCAACACCACCGTTAGCGCCACTTCCTTCTATCGCATGGCCTGTTACATCTTTCAAAACTTTCCCACACAAATTCTGTCTTCTGAGGCACAACAGTGTTCAGTTCAGTTCAGTTCAGTTCAGTCGCTCAGTCATGTTCGACTCTTTGCGACCCCATGAATCGAAGCACGCCAGGCCTCCCTGTCCATCACCAACTCCCGGAGTTCACTCAGACTCACATCCATAGAGTCAGTGATGCCATCCAGCTATCTCATCCTCAGTCGTCCCCTTCTCCTCCTGCCCCCAATCCCTCCCAGCATCAGAGTCTTTTCCAATGAGGCAACTCTTCGCATGAGGTGGCCAAAGTACTGGAGTTTCAGCTTCAGCATCATTCCTTCCAAAGAAACCCCAGGGCTGATCTCCTTCAGAATGGACTGGTTGGATCTCCTTGCAGTCCAAGGGACTCTCAAGAGTCTTCTCCAACACCACAGTTCAAAAGCATCAATTCTTCGGTGCTCAGCTTTCTTCACAGTCCAACTCTCACATCCATACATGACCACTGGAAAAACCATAGCCTTGACTAGGTGGACTTTTGTTGGCAAAGTAATGTCTCTGCTTTTCAATATGCTATCTAGGTTAGTCATCACTTTCCTTCCAAGGAGGAAGCATCTTTTAATTTCATGGCTGAATTTACCATCTGCAGTGATTTTGGAGCCCAAAAAAATAAAGTCTGACATTGTTTCCACTGTTTCCCCATCTATTTTCCATGAAGTGATGGGACCAGATGCCATGATCTTTATTTTCTGAATGTTGAGCTTTAAGCCAGCTTTTTCACTCTCCTCTTTCACTTTCATCAAGACGCTCTTTGGCTGCTGTTCACTTTCTGCCATAATGGTGGTATCATCTGCATATCTGAGGTTATTGATATTTCTCCTGGCAATCTTGATTCCAGCTTGTGTTTCTTCCAGCCCAGTCTTTCTCATGATGTACTTTGCATAACAGTTAAATAAGCAGGGTGACAGTATACAGTCTTGATGTACTCCTTTTCCTATTTGGAACCAGTCTGTTGTTCCATGTGCAGTTCTAACAGCTGCTTCCTGACCTGTATATAGGTTTCTCAAGAGGCAGGTCAGGTGGTCTGGTGTTCCCACCTCTTTCAGAATTTTCAACATTTTATTGTAATCCACAGAGTCAAAGGCTTCGACATAGTCAATAAAGCAGAAATAGATGTTTTTCTGGAACTCTCTTGCTTTTTTGATGATCCAGCAGATGTTGGCACTTTGATCTCTGGTTCCTCTGCCATTTCTAAAACAGCTTGAACATCTGAAGTTCACGGTTTACGTATTGCTGAAGCCTGGCTTGGAGAATTTTGAGCATGACTTTGCTAGCGTGTGAGATGAATGCAATTGTGCAGTAGTTTGAGCATTCTTTGGCATTGCCTTTCTTTGGGATTGGTATGAAAACTGACCTTTTCCAGTCCTGTGGCCACTGCTGAGTTTTCCAAATTTCTTGGCATATTGAGTGCAGCACTTTCACAGCATCATCTTTCAGGATTTGAAATAGGTCTACTGGAATTCCATCACCTCCACTAGCTTTGTTCATAGTGATGCTTTCTAAGGCCCACTTGACTTCACATTCCAGGATGTCTGGCTCTAGGTGAGTGATCACACCATTGTGATTATCTTGGTCGTGAAGATCTTTTTTGTACAGTTCTGTGTGTTCTTGCCACCTCTTAATATCCTCTGCTTCTGTTAGGTCCATACCATTTCTGTCCTTTATTGAGCCCATCTTTGCTTGAAATGTTCCCTTGGTATCTCTAATTTTCTTGAAGAGATCTCTAGTCTTTCCCATTCTGTTGTTTTCCTCTATTTCTTTGCATTGATCACTGAGGAAGGCTTTCTTATCTCTCCTCGCTATTCTTTGGAACTCTGCATTCAGATGCTTATATCTTTCCTTTTCTCCTCTGCTTTTTGCTTCTCTTCTTTTCAAAGCTCTTTGTAAGGCCTCCCCAGACAGCCATTTTGCTTTTTTGCATTTCTTTTCCTTGGGAATGGTCTTGATCCCTGTCCCCTATATAATGTCATGGACCTCCATCCATAGTTCATCAGGCACTCTATCAGATCTAGTCCTTTAAATCTATTTCTCACTTCCACTGTATAATCATAAGGGATTTGATTTAGGTCATACCTGAATGGTCTAGTGGTTTTCCCTACTTTCTTCAATTTAAGTGTGAATTTGGCAATAAGGAGTTCATGATCTGAGCCACAGTCAGCTCCTGGTCTTGTTTTTGTTGACTGTGTAGAGCTTCTCCATCTTTGGCTGCAGAGAATGTAATCAATCTGATTTCGGTGTTGACCATCTGGTGATGTCCATGTGTAGAGTCTTCTCTTGTGTTGTTGGAAGAGGATGTTTGCTATGACCAGTGCGTTCTCTTGGCAAAACTCTATTAGCCTTTGCCCTGCTTCATTCCACATTCCAAGGCCAAATTTGCTTGTTACTCCAGGTGTTTCTTGACTTCCTACTTTTGCATTCCAGTCCCCTATAATGAAAAGGACATCTTTTTCGGGTGTTAGTTCTAAAAGGTCTTGTAGGTCTTCATAGAACCATTCAACTTCAGCTTCTTCAGCGTTACTGGTTGAGGCATAAACTTGGATTAGTGTGATATTGAATGGTTTGCCTTGGAAACGAACAGAGATCATTCTGTTGTTTTTGAGATTGCATCCAAGTACTGTATTTCGGACTCTTTTGTTGACCATGATGGCTACTCCATTTCTTCTAAGGGATTCCTGCCCCCAGTAGTAGATATAATGGTCATCTGAGTTAAATTCACCCATTCCAGTCCATTTTAGTTCGCTGATTCCTAGAATGTTGACATTCACTCTTGCCATCTCCTGTTTGACCACTTCCAATTTGCCTTGATTCATGGACCTGACATTCCAGGTTCTTATGTAATATTGCTCTTTACAGCATTGGACCTTGCTTCTGTCACCAGTCACATCCACAACTGGGTATTGTTTTTGCTTTGGCTCCTTCCCTTCATTCTTTCTGGAGTTATTTCTCTACTGATCTCCAGTAGCATATTGGGCACCTACTGACCTGAGGAGTTCCTCTTTCAGTATCCTATCATTTTGCCTTTTCATGCTGTTCACAGGATTCTCAAGGCAAGAATACTGAAGTGGTTTGCCATTCCCTTCTCCAGTGGACCACATTCTGTCAGACCTCTCCACCATGACCCACCCATCTTGGGTGGCCCCACATGGCCTGGCTTAGTTTCATTGAGTTAGACAAGGCTGTGGTCTGTGTGATTAGATTGGCTAGTTTTCTGTGATTATGGTTTCAGTGTGTCTGCCCTCTGATGCCCTCTAGCAACACCTACCATTTTACTTGGGTTTCTGTTACCTTGGACCTAGGGTATCTCTTCACGGCTGCTCCAGCAAAGCGCAGCCACTGCTCCTTACCTTGGACAAGGGGTATCTCCTCACAGCCACCTCTCCTGACCTTGAATGTGGAATAGCTCCTCTAGGCCCTCCTGCGCCCACGCAGCCACTGCTCCTTGGACGTGGGGTGGCTCCTCTCGGCCACTGCCCTGTCCTTTGGCGGGGGGTAGCTCCTCCCGGCCGCTGCCCCTGACCTCGGAAGTGGGTAGCTCCTCTGGGCTGCCGCCCCTGACCTTGGACGTGGGGTAGCTCCTCTCTAGAGAGGTGATAATCAAGTTCTTACTTCATAGAAGAATTGTAAGCTGGAAGAAAAAATAGCATTTCTAAAGTTCTCATCACAGCATCTGACAGAAGTAAGAGTCCAGTAAATGCTACTTATTTTGTTTTATAAGCTATTATTTTCACAGCATTTTTGCAACAGCCAACAGTTGAAACCAGGTCAGTGTTCAGTAGTGAAATATGGTGGCATTTATACAATAGGTTTCTATCCTGGTGTTTAAAAAGATGTAGAAAAATGTAATAATGTGTAAAAATGTTCACTGTATATGACCACTAAGTCTCATTTTTGAAATGCATAAACGTGGGTGTGTGTCCATACATAAATGTATGTAGGTGTATGTACATACTTATTTAAACTCTGGAAATTCTAAATACACAAGAACATTGGCTAGCTGTAGGTGGTGTGATTTATAATTTCTTCTTTTTGATCATCTTTTTCTGTACTGCCCAGTTTGGTAGCCACTAACCCCAGGTAGCTGTGTAATTAAAATTAAATAAAAGTTAAAAATCAGTTCCTCAGTCATACTATCATATTTCCACAGCCACACATGATGTGTGGCTTCCACTTTAGACAGTGCAGACATAGAACATGTCCATCATGGCAGTAAGTTCTACGGGGCAACTTGAGTCTAGAGACTGAAATCCAGGCCAGAAAAAAATAGTCAGGACAGGGCCCTCCCTTTGCCAAGCACTCAGGTTCTCATCTGTATCTACTTCTTCCTCCTTAATGAGGATGTTAGCTGTGTTTTCTAACACATTACAATTATCACGGTGCAACAAAGCAGGGAATACCTTATTTGCAATGGTTCTAACTGTGATTAGCTCTCCCAGTGATCCTATTAAAACGAGATCTCTCTGACTTAATAACCTCACAGCATTCCCTCTCTCACAGGAGGTACAGTTCCAACCAGAACATTTCCACAACACCATCGTGTGTGAGAAGCCCAACAACCACCTCAACAAATTTAAGGGTTATATGTAAGTATTTGCCACCTGTGTGTTGCTTATAAATATTGCCTCTGCAGCTAGAAGTTTTGTCTCGAAATGGCCAAACAGATAAGCATCTGGGTCCTAAGAAAGTTTATTTCTTTTTATCTTAAGAAAAGGCTAGAGAAACCTAACTAAATTGAGAAACCTTTTCCAGTCTTTGTTGCTGATGGAGTGACATTTAATTATCTCGCAGGTTTAAATTCACTAATAGTTTTTTCAGAACTCTGTGAAACAGCATCAAAATCGAGACCACACTCTGATTCAGGGAAGGCAAGTATGATTAAATTTAGACCAGATTTCTGAAGGAGCCTTTATTGCACTGTAGGTAAAAATGGGGACTTTGGAGTTTGACAGACCTAGATTCAAAACCAGGCTCTATTGCTTACAAGCTGTGTGACCTTCAGTAAATTAATTAACCTCTCTGGGCCTTCATTGCCACTTCTGTAAAATAAAGATTACATCACAGGAATTTTCTTGTCTGAGAGTTGATCATATATAAAGCATGGAAACAGGCAGAATAGATAGTTCATGGTGTTACTGCTGTTGCAGTTACTATTGTTATTATTTCAGTTTTGATTCAGCCTGAGAGTTTTGCTGTAATTTTGCTCCCACATTTGACAACCGGTCTTAATGCAAAAAAAACAAAAAAAAGAGCAGTGGTAAAAGATGTGATAAAAGGCCCTGTTTAGGGCTTTAAGACTTTCAGAGGACTTTCTCAGAACATCATCTCATTTAATCTGCAAAACAACCCAGGGAAGTGAGAATTCTGATTCCCAGTTTTCAGATGGGAGATCTGATGATAAAATTTTTCAGGATTCCCTCAGAGGCATACAGCAGCTACAAGGCAGGGCCAGGACTTCCATCCTGTCTTTTCACTCTAACCCCTGAGTTTTGCATTGTGTGCACACAGACAATGAGCGCAGACACGTTATGGCAGCTTCTCTACCAATAGGCTTGCAATGAGACTTCAGAAATTTTCTCAGGAGGCAGGTGTTAGGGCTTTCCCTCCAACCACTGTTTCCCAGGCCATATTAGATGTCTTGAGGAGCAAGATAAGAGGGGGAAAAGCAAGAACAATGCAAAAGAAATGGCAGATTTTAAGTGCAAATTACTTTTTAAAAAATTAAAGAGCACAGATGGAGACAGACAGAGAAGGGCGCAAGTTCCTGGAGGAGAAGAGGATTCATAGCAGGCATCTGGCAAAGTGGAGCTTGCCACCTGCCTGGGCAAGAAGTCCTCCCCTCATGCACAAGTTTTGTGGATTTGGTTCATCCCAAGGCTCCCATGCCTTGAGTCATTCTCCATCCTCTTGAAGAGCAGTCTCATTGCTGGGTTTTCTATTTGTAATCCTTTCTCCCTAAAACAGCTCATGCCAGCAGCCAGCCTTTCTAAGCTTCAGCCTGGGCTCTTCTCAGAGAGAACTTTCCCAGCTCCATTCAACCCCCAGAACCTCCTCTTCCTGGTCACTGCCTCTAAAGGCAACTTCCCCCACCTGCCCAGGGCTCCTGGGTGAGCCTGGAAAGTCCAGTTGGTCAGTCTAGCAGCCAACCCATGGGATGCTGGCAAGTTCTCCACCATGCTCCCACATCTCTGCTGAGGCCCACCACCCACAGATGATCTAAGCTCTCTTGCTGAACAAACCACAGGTCTGATGCCTCCAGGTGTCCAGAAGCTTCTTTGGGCCTCCTTAATGTAGGAACTCTCTTGGGGCTACCCAGGCTGGCTAGAAACTGAGTAGTTTTTAATGCTTTGAATATTAGGAATGTCAGATTTGATGATGCAATTTTTAAGCAATAAGATCAGTCCAAAGCAGTGGTTCTCAAACCCCTTTCCCTCCTCTATCAGAGGACCTTTATGGTGTCTGACACGTCGTTGATTATCACAACTGAGACGAGGTGCTGAAGGCATCTGGTGGGTAGGGATCAGAGATGCTGCTCAGCATCCTATAAGGCACAGAACAGACCCACAACAAAGACTAATCCCACCCAAATAGTCAGTAGTATCAAGGTGGAGAAATACTGCCATGAGTCAGTTAAATAAAGCATCCCTGTAAACAGTGCACTAAATAGAAGGGCTATGAGATCGCAGTCCCTTTGTACTGAAAAAGGGACATTATGACCGGGAGACAAGGAAGATGCTGTCATAGCTTATCACCTTAGAGCATCATAAAAATGCCCTTTAAACCACTAGCTACCAACAGTGAATCATTCAATATTCTATCTGCAGCAGCTCCCTCCATAAGGACAGGTGGGTCTTCAACTTCAGCCATTCTCAGAGCACCTTTATGATCTGTATCACATTCATAAACACTATCTATTAGAAAATTCTAACTGGCTTAATTTTCTCTTAATTCATTTCAGAAGAAAAAGTTATGTTACTGGCACTATGGGCAACTGGAATCGCTGCTATATATAGCTTGGCATAGATTTATGGCAGTATTACTTTCCATATATAAATTTTATAACAGTAAAATTAGTAAAATGAAATCAAAACTGTTATTTTACTCTAACTACAGCCTATTGCCAAAACCTCCTCTGTTAAAAAATTAGATAAATAAGTGCTAGAAAGGATTAACAGAGATAAACTAAGATATTTCATTGTTAAATTCAAAAGAATTGCAAATAGAAATGACTGATTCAATGTAAATTAATGGGGTGCTACTTTAAGAACTCCAATGTAGTAAAAATCACATGCGGTTTGGTGTTGGGAACTGGGTTCTCAAGTCCTGGGATGTCCTATGTCCTGGAAGTGTGTGTCCTTGGAAAGATCTCTCACCCTCTCTGAGTTTCACCTTTCTCATAAGCAAGGATAATCACCCTGCTAACTTCCCAGAGCTGTGAAGAGTCAAATAAAATCATGTAAGTAATATAGTTTATAAACACAATAAAGAATTATTCTGAGTGTATTGAGTGGTATTGTAGCATTCTGGAGCCAGACTTCCTGGATTTGAATCCCCTTTCTGCCATGTACTATGATTGCCTCGGTTTCCCTATTTTTAAAATGGGTATGAAACATGGCCTACCTTCTAAGGTGGTCATGACCATTATTTAATACATAGGAAACATAACTGGACCTAGAGAGATGGAGTACGAAAGAGCTAGAAGGAGAGAAAATCCATTAGGGTTCAGATGATTACTGTTCTGTTCTCCCCAGTGTTGTGAGGAAGTTATATTTAAAGTTCCTATAAATGCCAGAGGGGGAGGCCATCAGGACTGAATGAAGACCAGACACCAAGTCAACCCTGGTGTGGGTTGTCTCAGAAGTCTCTAGAGTGAAGTGGGAGATTGTGATGCCTCCTGAGTCCAGAAGAAGGGAAGAACTCTGCGGATCTCCCATTTGAGAAGCTGCCTCCCAGGATGCTGCACAAAGGCAACTGGTCCTCCTGCTGTGAGGTCTGTTTATTTTATGAGGATGGAGCAAGAGAAGGATAGCACAGGCGAGAGGCCAAGAGGGAGCCTCTGGGCTGCCCTTCCTCATCATCTTGTGATAAGAGAGGTGTGTGGGTGCAGACCCAGCAGCTGGTGATAGTGGGTGTGTGAACACTGCCTCAGGGAGCACAGCACCTATCCTTGCAGAGTCAGAAGCCAGGTCCCCCACATTTTGTCCCTAAAACCATTTTGAATCTTCCTCATCAGAGTTCTGCCTTTTAGGCCAAATCACATCCTTAGGGATGGGTAATTCCCCTCTAATGGTCCAGTCCCCATTAGGTGTCCTAGAACCAATGAAGTCTTGCATTTAAACATGGGAATTAGTTTCCAAGTTAATATTGCTCTTCTGAAGAAGACGGAGAAGAGGGATCGTGTTCACTCACCACTTCTGAGACACTAACCAGTGAAAGTGTGGAGATGCCACCAAACCGTTCCTGTCTTTCATCATCTCCAGGGAACATCCCGATCAGACCAGGACAGGCTTTGGCAGTGAGAGTCTTCTGCTTCGAGGCTGCACCATCAGAAACACTGAAGTGGCTGTTGGCATTGTCATCTACACAGGTTATTGTCCCTGGAGACTTTCCTGCATCCCTGCCCTTTCTCCTCCTTCCTCCAAAACCTCCTCCAAATTCATCTTTAGTTGGTGGGAGCTCACATCTAAGGGGTAGAGGCATGTGATTTCCTGTTTCTCAGCTAAGCAAACTGAGGCTGGAATCACAGCAGCTCACTTGGTCCATAGGAGACATAATTCAATTCCAAGTCACTGTCACTTATCTGGATAACACAGGGAGGGGGGGCTTATGCATCCCTAATGGTTTTGTGACACTAACCGTAGGTGGGATGAAGAGCATCTTCTTGAGCTTGAAGAGTAACCTCACCAAACTTAGCAACATCACCATGTGTGCCTCAGTGTCCTCATTTGTACAGTGGAAATAACATCTGTGTCTGCCTCATAAAGCACTCATGAGAGTACAGTGACCCAGACATAGAAAGCACCCAGTGCCATGTGTAGCACATGAGGGCACGGTGAGTCTTGGTGGTTGTTTTTGCAGTTGTTTTTATTATAAGCTTTATTCATTTTGTGGATCTCTATATGGTGGTCTGTCTCCTCTTTGCACTTTTGATTTTGCTTCCCCTTGAAAAACGGTTAACAGCAGCACTTCTCATAATGAGATTTGGAGGGGGTCTTGGGACGGCTGAACCCCCAGTACCTAGTACCTGGCGCTCCATGGGTGCTCAATACATATCCGTTTTCACTTGAACAACTGCAAACATCTATGGAGGTAACACAGTCTCCCTGGGGTGTCTACCTTCCCTGGAACTCTCCAGAAGTTTCCCTGGCTCTTGCACTCACTGGGACACCTTGTAATATTTTGTTTACTTTTAGTTGGTATGTTTTGGTGCATAGAATCCAAACTTTGTTAGACTTGGAAGAGCACTAACACATCAGTCTACCCTATGACTCCCTTTGGCAGACTGTGAGAGAAAAGTAGGGGTTTTTTTGAACAGTGTCACAATCTAGCTGGCTTTCCCTAATTTGGGGGAGGGATGTTATATTTGTCAACACAGGTCACTGCTTTCAAGGGTCTTTGACAGTGGAGTTCAATGCTGTCTGGCAGACTTAACACAACCCCATCAGTAATCCCTGCCCCACCAAAAAACCCTCATAAACATTGAGTTTTCTTCTCTGCTTGAGCAGAAACAAAGCTCTGAGTGGGTGACAAAAGTGGCCTATGAGAGGGCAGACAGAGAGGGAGTTAATCATGGTTCCCAGGAGTCAGACTGCCTGGGGCTAAACCAGCCCTGGGCTTCCCTAGAAGCTCAGCTGGTAAAGAATCTGCCTGCAATGCAGGAGACATGAGTTCAATCCCTGGGTTGGGAAAATCCCCTGGAGAAGGGAACAGCTACCCACTTCAGTATTCTGGCCTGGAGAATTCCATAGACTGTGTAGTCCATGCAGTCGCAAAGAGTCGGACACGACTGAGCGACTTTCATACACACTAAACCAGCCCTTGGCTGCAAGTTCCTGAAAAGCTGGTCAAGCTTTCCACACAAAGGCACTGCTAACCTGTTCTCATAGGACTGTAAGTTTCAAACGAGATGATCTTTGAAAAGGGCTTAACACTAGCCTGGCACACATCAGGGTCTCAAAAACCGTGAGCAAAATGGTACTAATGGTGTTCAGTGTTGTCATCTAGAGCAGGGGTTCTCAACCTCAACACTGGTGACCTTTGTCCCAGATTGTTCTTTGTGGGGGGAGTGTTTAGCAGCAGCCCTGGCTTCTGCCAACTAGATGTCATTAGTGCCACCTCCTCAAAGATGATACCCAAAAATTTCTGAAGACTTTGCCAAATGTCCCCTGGGGAACAAAGTCCCCTGTAGAGAATGACTGGTCTGGAGCTGTACTCTCTGCCTTGGTGGTATAGATGGACACAACAGGAGCACCTCAGGATCAAAGGCAATAAAAGCCAAGTCGAGTTTTCCAAGAGGAAGAAATTCCACGTGGAGGTGTATGCTTCGCACTGCAGACATTTATTGAGGCCCTGCTGTGTACCAGAAACTAGTTTAGGTACTTTATATGTATCAGTTCATTCCCTTATGCCAGAGCACACAGCCGTAACATCTCCTTTCGCAGATGAGGAATTGAGATACAAAAGGATTAATTCCACCAGGGTCACATGCCTCCTGAGATTAATTCCCTCCAGCCCAAGGTCAAGTGCCTGAGAGCCGAGCTCTGTCAGACCCTGGAGCCCACATTCTATCCACCACACCATGATGCCTCCCCGATGAGACCACATGTTGCCAAAGGGACAGAAGAGTCTTAGGAAGTGAGGAGTGGGTGAAGGGGGGTGGTCCCAGGACCCCTTGCACAGGGTGAGCCCAGGGCAGGCAGGGACCCCAGCTGTGGCAGCCCTTGAACAACTGCAGCGACTGGAGTCTGACATGATGAGCCCAGAGCGTGGTCACTCCTGCAGTTTCACTGCGACTTTAAATCCACAAGGCCACCAGCTAAACAGCATTAAGCCACTCGCTGCTAGAGCTGATGTATTGGTTCTCTTTCATTTTGCACAGGAAACACGTGACTGGTGTCTTTTAATTTGTCTTCTGAGGGGTATGGCACAGTAATAAAAACTTAGCAGCCCCAAAGGAAAGGCTCTGTTTAAAGACAAGGCTTAGTTAGACTGTCAGCTCTTAGCTGGGTGACTTGGGTACCAGGGGTCAGTGGAAGGAGAAATAGAGTGGGAATCAGCATCCTGGGTTCTCCACGCGGCTCTGACGTTCATGTATCCTTTCACTTGGAACAAGTCCCTTCTATGCTTCTGTCATGGGATTCTCCAACTGGAGAAAAGGGGCAAGCGACTGGATAAGATCAGTAGTTTTTAAATTTTATTATTTTTTCTTTGAAAAAAATTTTATGCCGAACTCCAAGACAGGAGAGGAGCTGCCCAGAGTTAATGCTGGGGTGGAGGCCTTTGGCCACTACACTCTTGCACAAGCAACAAACACCTTAGCAAACAAGCAAGCATGAAAATGACTGGCCTCAAGTACAGTGCTGCCACAGGGCCTTGGCATGCACTGTTCTCCAGCCCAAAGCCCTTTTCTACCAACTTTTCTCTCTCCATTCATGTCTCCCTTTAATGTCACCTCCTCTGAGAAACCTTCCATGACCATGCTCTCTAACGGCATCTCTTATTTTGTTAGCCCTTATTTATTGTTTACTTCATGGGACTTATCACCAACTGTAATGACCTTGTTTGCTTGTGTATTTTCACCAGCATGTGAATCATCTGTCTTAACTACTGTATCCCACCACTAACCCACAACAGCCCCTTTGAGCAAAGTAGAAGACAGCCTCCTGTCATTTGCTAGAAATGTGTCCTAAGAGGCTTACAAATCGATGACAGCTACAAAGTGAGGGCCACCTCTTGAGTTGTGTAGGACACAGCCTGTGCACAGGGGCCTGGTCTATGCCCCCTGCCCCCCCATGTCCGGCAGGTAGGAGGTGTTCCGTAAAAACCTGCTGACCAATTGTGTGAGGTCTCTCCAGCTGCTCCCAGAACCTCCCTATGCCAGGACACATCCAGGTTAGAGAATGAAGCCTCTCTTGTTTTTTTAATTTTTTAAGTTTTTTTTTTCAATTGGAGTAGAATTGCTTTTACAGTGTTGTGTTAATTTCTGCTATACAATAACGTGAGTCAGCCATTTGTATCCACATATATTGTATAATATATCCCCTCCTTCTTGAGCACCCCCCCTCACCCCACCACATCCCACCCCTCTAGGTCATCACAGAGCACTGAGCCGAGTTCCCTGTGCTGCACAGCAGCTTCCCACTAGCAATCTTGTTTACACATGGTAGTGTATACATATCAATCTTATTCTCCCACCACCACCCCAAGTCCCTTCCCGTGTCCACACATCCATTCTGTCTGTCTGCACTCTGTCCCTGCCCTGCACGGAGGTAAATCTCCTGCAGGAAGAGCCAGAGGCAAATGGGGGGCCAACGACTGACGATCTTACTTCTCCCGCAAAGGCCATGAGACGAAAGCCATGCTGAACAACAGCGGCCCGCGGTACAAACGCAGCCAGATCGAGCGGCGCATGAACAGAGACATCTTCTCCTGCATCGGCATCCTCTTCCTCATGTGCCTCATTGGAGCTGTAGGTATGGAATGTTCTGGAAAGAACAACCCCACAGGCAGCTTCTGTTTCTTTTGTGCCAGTTGCCTCAACACAGAGCCTCAGTTTCCTTATCTACGAAAAGAAGTTAATAAATGAAAGCAAGCCTGCTCTGTATTTAACAGGGGGCCCATTCAGCCAAAAAGCAAGTGACATTGTTCTGAAAGTTGTATGTGCCCTAAATCGTAGGGAGAGCATCTGTTATGTGTCTATTCAGGAAATACTACCTGAACCCAGCGCCCCCCTTACCCAGAGAGGGTAACAGATCAATCAATCACAGGACTGTCCTCAGCGAGCAGGAAGGTCCTCAGAGTCCAGCAGGAACAAGTCCAGCCTGAGAACAGAATCAATAACACCATCTGTCGCATTCAGTGAGGGCGGCACCAGGTACTGTGTGTGTTTCCTAGAGCTGCTGTAAAAGGTTAATGCAAATCGAGTGGTTTAAAACAACACTAGCTGATTCTGCTACATATCCGGGGTTCAGAAGTCCAAAATCAGTTTCACTGGATTAAGACCAGGGTGCCTGCAGGACTGGCTCCTTCCGGAGACCCTGGGCGGGGAAAGTGGCCCCTTGTCTTTTTGGTTTCTACTGGCCACCTGGGTTTCTGCATTTGTGGCGTTGGGGGATTTTCAGGACTTCCAGGTGGTAAAGAATCTGCCTGCCAATACAGGAGTCGTAGGAGACTCGAGCTGCGTCCCTGGGTCAGGAAGATCCCCTGGAGAAGGAAATGGCTCCAGTATTCTTGCCTGGAGAATCCCACGTACAGAGGAGCCTGAAGGGCTACAGTGCAGAGGGGTCACAAAGAGTCAGACACAACTAAGTGAATGAGCACACACACACACACGCCTTCATTTTCAAAGTGCCTTACTTCACATCTCCCTCTCCTTGTCTGTGGGCATATCTCCCTGTGCCTCCTTTTTATAAGGTCATTTGTAATACCATCATCAGGCCCACCCGGATAATCCAGGCTCCTCTTCACCATCTCAGGGCCCTTCACTCAATCCTGTATGCAAAGCCCATCTGCATATTCACAGGGCCCCCGGGTCGAGTACACAGACGCCTTAGGGGACATCATTCAGCCTGCTGTGGGTATTATGGGAGCATCAAGGAAGGAAGTCTTGCTGAAGCTTATTCTCACCAGAAGAGGGAGGTGGCAGGGACAGGATGGGGCCGGCAGCTGTGAAAGAAAAGAGAGGACACTTTACCCCAAGGACAGCACAGACAAAGCAGAGCAGCAGGAGGGAAAATCATTCTTTTGCAGAGGAGAGTTTGGCTGTTTGGCAAGAGCAAGGCCAAGAATGGAACCCTGAACAGAAGCAGGCTGAGGCCAGGGTCTACTACAGCCAGGGTAGACCGCTGTGGGAGGAGTGATCCGGAGTTATTTCAGTCGATCCTTGGAGGGTAGGCAGGGCAGTGAGTACGATGCTCATTCTTACTCTCCCCCTCTATGGCTTAACACTAAGGATGGCTCCTGGCACCCTAAAGGAGGCCTTAAAAGAAGCAGGGAGGATCAAATTGAAGGACTTATATGCTGAGTCCAGAGCCCCCTGCTGACTCTGCACCAGGGAGCAGCTGTCTCGTTTGCTCTTCACTTGCTTCTATCAGAAATCGCACCCATCACTGTTGTTATACTTTATTTTTTAGAAACTATTTCTTTTTAATATTTATTTATATGTATTTATTTGACTGTGCCAGGTCTTAGTTGCAGCATGTGGAATCTAGTTCCCTGACCAGGGATCTAACCCAGGCCCCCTGCAATTGGGAGCACAGAATCTTAGACACTGCACCACCAGGGAAGTCCTCATCACTGTTTTTAAAAGACAGCGTCCGAGGCCTAAAACATTGCTCGGCCCACAAAGTTCTTATGTGTCACCACAGTGAAGACAGTGGGGTTTAGTCTTGTGTATGGCCTGGAGTTTTGAATGAATGTGCTTCCCAGGTATATCTCACGGCACTCCAAGAGGGGCTCAAAGCTGGAAGGGCAGTACCTGAAGCCAGCAAACAAGAAAACCACCCATTGGTTTTGTGGTCCATCTGTGTCCCCAGAGATGCTGCAAAACTCTTGGCTCTGCTTGGGGAAGGATTTTTAGGGACCATCAAACCTGGAAAGGACGCTGAAGATCATGTCACTGTGTCTCTAGAGAAAGGAAGCTAATGATTAAAGGGTCACAGAGTTAGGTAAGATTTAGGCAAACCAGAAGCAGCTTGGTAGATTGCCCCAAATATGAAATACTTTGAGAAAGTAATGGGGAGGGGCAGAATTCTCTTGTCTGAGAATAACAACTCATAGAGTGACAGACCTCTGTTGGTACCTAACTAAAGTATAGCTCCTGTAGGAGGTGATGGCTCCCAGATGAGCACCATTCCAGGGTTATTTATCACACATTTCTTTACCAGGTTTCCCTGGTGGCTCTGCTGATAAAGAATTCGTCTATAATGTGGAAGACCTGGGTTTGATTCCTGGGTTGGGAAAATCCCCTGGAGGAGGAAATGGCAACCACTCCAGTATTCTTGCCTGGAGAATCCCATGGACAGAGGAGCCTGGCAAGAGAACAGCTACCCACTCCAGTATTCTGGCCTGGAGAATTCCAAAGACTGTATAGTCCATGGGGTCACAAAGAGTCGGACATGACTGAGCAACTTTCACTTCACTACTTTAATGTATGAAGATGGAATTTCTTTTTTATTTGTCTGGATTGTCTTCCCCAGGCCTTTCTGATCACCTAGTACCCACCTGGGCTTCAGAATCCTTCTAGGCCTCCTCCTCCAGGCAGCCTGCTCTGATTTCTTTTATGATCTCTAGCTCCTCTGAAAGCCAGTGATCCTTACTCTGTACCATATATTTGGCCCTTAACCTCACATCTATAAGTCTCCTTTATTCTGCTGTGTGTGATGGTATTTGGCCCAACCTCTTGGGCAAAGGAGTATCTTAGGGGCAGGGTGGCATCCTTTTTGCCTTCTATTCTCTATAGTTTCTATCCTGGAGCCAAGAGCATTATACACATAGGGCGATCCTGTTCTCACAATAACCCCATGGGGAAGGTACTATTACTAATTGATAGATAAGGATGCTGAGATTCAGAGAGCTCAGAGCCAGTTGCACTTATCAATCTGCACTTGATGGGTGTTGCTATCCCCATTTATAATTAGAGAAACAGAGGGTTCAGTCCGTATCTGAGGCTGTTGCTATGGGCTCTTATAACATTCCAGGATCTAGCTCATGCCAGGTGAGGTGTGTATCTTTACGTCAGACTCCATGACTCGGTAGGGAACTCCTCAAAGACAAGAAGCAGGACCAACTCCTTTTTGAATTAATAAATTTTGGATAAAGAGAGGGAAGGCGAGAGGCAAGGAGGAGTGAGTAAACAGAGTTGATGGATGGGTGGGTGGGTGGAGGGATGGATGATTGGATGGGTGGGTGCATGAGGGAGAAAAGAAACAAACTCTTGCCCCTTTTTCTATTTCCAACTCCTGTATAATAGGACTTAGACAAGATCTAAATAATCACCATGCTAGTTTCCTCTGCCAGGAGGAGAGATTGAAATGTAGGGTGTGTGAAAGACCACCTTAGAGCTAAATGAATACATACACAGTGTTATGAATATATAAATGAATATATAACACAGTGTTATACAGAACAAGGATGTGCTCCTCCAAAGCACACTGATTTCTGGCAGTAGGTCAGGGATGGGCTGATGTAATTGACCAATTTAAGATTAAGTGGAGATTTTGTCTCATGCTTGGCTTTGCCTCCTCTCAGGTCACGGCCTCTGGAATGGAACCTTCACAGAGCACCCTCCCTTTGACGTGCCAGACGCCAAGGGCAACTACCTTCCCCTTGCTCTTGGGGGCTTCTACATGTTCCTCACCATGATCATCCTGCTCCAGGTAGGAGGTCCTCCCCAACTCGGGGCTCAAAAGACCTACAGCCAACACCTATACAACTTTGCAGAAAAAGAAAAAGAAAACTCAGTACTGACCTTGAGAAAGAACTAACTGGACTGAGATGAGGAAACATTTAGTGCTTCTTATGGGTCTTTGAAAGTATTCGTATCTGGTATAAGGTCAGGACCAGCCCTGCCTTGAGGAGAGGACCTTGGCCTCAGATAATAACAGAGGGAAATATTTATCAGACTCTTGTATTTAAAAGTAAGATTGCAGCAGAGACCCACGGGTGCCTGTCCTGCTGCCAGATCTAGAACCGGTGCGTCTTCTGACCTGAGAACCACAAAGATAACACAGCGCAAAGAATGACAGAAACCTTTCAAGCCCCAAGCATTCAGAGAAAGAAACACAAGTTAGCGTTTTCATATTTGCTAGACTGAAGAAGAACCAGCACCATACATAGGAGAAAAGAAGGCAAAAGACAGAGCACCTGTAAGAGGGAGGTAAGAAAGGCCCCTACTTATAGGTGAACACCTACAGTGAGGTATAAAGAGATTTAAAAAAAACCTCAGGCCCAATAAGAATTACGGTCTATGAAAAGATAGGGGAAGTTGTAGTTTTGTTTTGACAAAACCCCGTCTGTTTGAGATCTTACAGTACTTGAGCATGTTTCTTGGTCCTCCAACTGGCAACTTTTTTCATTCATTAGTTCATTCACTCATGGAGCAAAGTAACCCTTTTTAAATGTGAGGAGGAAGTCATGCTCTTCCTCTGCCCTGAACCTTCTGATGGTTTCATAACCAAAAGTGAAATGAATACAAAGGGAAATACAAAGTTCTGAGGCAACCAACAAGGCCTAAGTGATCTGGGCCCCGCTCCCTCGGGGACCACATCTCTGAGCTGTCTCCCACACACTGGCACACACGCCTGCTGACTCTCACCCCGGCCCTGCAGACACCCAGCTGCTGGCCCGTGCCCTGCCTGGAACATGCCTCCTCCCACAGATAACCTCAGGCTCACACCCTCATTTCTTCAGGTCTCAGCACAAAGGTTGTGGTTTCTGAAATACACCCTCCCAGCCTTCACTTTTCATTTTATTCTTTTTTTTTCCAGGAGATTTGCCACCACTCAATATAGATTTTTTGTTTGTTTACTGGACTGGGAGGTCTTCAAGGCCAGGGCTTTTGTTCTACTCATTACCATTTGAAGGACCTAAAACAGCACTCAGTATTTGTGTGTGTGTGTTAGTCACTCAGTCGTGTCCGACTCTTTGCGACCCCATGACTGTAGCCCACCAGGCTCCTCTATCCATGGAATTCTCCAGGCAAGAATACTGGAGTGGGTTGCCATTTCCTTCTCCAGGGGATCTTCCTGACGCATGGATTGAACACAGGTCTCCTACATTGCAGGCAGATTGTTTACCATCTGAGCTACATCAGTGGGCAGTGATCAACAATAAATCTGAATAGAAAACAGATTTAGGATTACCAAAGGGAAAAGAGAGGGAGAGACATAAATTAGGAGTCTGGGATTAGCAGAAACACACTATCATATATCAGAGAAGGCAATGTCACCCCACTCCAGTACTCTTGCCTGGAAACTCCCATGGATGGAGGAGCCTGGTAGGCTGCAGTCCATGGGGTCCCAAAGAGTCGGACACAACTGAGCAACTTCACTTTCACTTTTCACTTTCATGCATTGGAGAAGGAAATGGCAACCCACTCCAGTGTTCTTGCCTGGAGAATCCCAGGGGTGAGGGAGCCTGGTGGGCTGCCATCTATGGGGTCGCACAGAGTCGGACACAACTGAAGTGACTTAGCAGCAGCAGCAACTATCATATATAAAGCAGATAACAAGAATCTACTGTATAAAGTATTATCAATGTCTTGTAATAAACTGTAGTGGAAAAGAACATGAAAAAATATATACAATGTTATATAGAGAGAATGAAATCACGTTTCTGCACACCTGAACCCAGCATGACTCTGTAAATTAACTAGAGCTCCTTACTCCTTCCAGCTCAGTCATTAAACAAGCAGTGGTGAGTGTCTACCCCATATCAAATATTCCTGGCTCAGGAAGGCCTGTTTTTTTCAGATTCTCCTAAGGATCCCAAGGCAGGCATGAGGTCACTGAGCTTTAATTTCTCAGAGAAAACCCACTGCGTGAGCTGACCTGAGCTTTTCATGAAATGCTTTTGCTAATCCATCACTCAGGAAGGTCCTGAGATGGCAGACCAGCCTCTTTATCTGACACAGTGGGACTCAATCTCCCCACAGATACTGATCCCAATCTCCCTGTACGTGTCCATTGAGCTGGTGAAGCTCGGGCAAGTCTTCTTCCTGCACAACGACCTTGACCTGTATGATGAAGAGACTGACTTGTCCATTCAGTGTCGAGCCCTCAACATCACTGAGGACTTGGGTCAGATCCAGTACATCTTCTCCGACAAGACAGGAACGCTGACCGAGAACAAGATGGTGTTCCGGCGTTGTACCATCATGGGCCACGAGTATTCTCACCAAGAAAATGGTACGAGGGGGCTCCTGGGGGCCCCATCCTTCTTATAAAGAAATCACCCCTGCTCTCCTAAGAGAGTGGTGATTAAAACCCATTCTCCTGGCTCTTGCAAAGGCTTAGTGGCTCTGTGGGAAGTAGCTTCCTGTATCCCTGCAGCCTCCTTGTCACAGATCAATGCTGTTCTTATCACTTGTAAACTTTCATTTGTTCCTGAAGGCTATGGGTAATCTCCTGTGTGGTAGCCCTCCAGCTGGTTGATCTTTGTCCTCAGTGGATCTTTGCCTGGTGTAATTGACACAGAGGATTTTTATCTGTCAGGAATGCACTGAGAAGATGTCCAAATTATGTTCCAGTCCTGCAACCAAAGTTTAGGAATTTTTCAGGTTACCTTACCTGACAGGACAGGCCCAGGTGGAAGCGCATGGTGGGATGGGATACAATCAGGAAATGCCCTCCATGCTAACTGGCCTCTTGGGGTTCACTGACACAGAGCTTTGCCTTAGGGGATGTGGCTAGGAAATGCCCGGATTGTCATCTTGCATAGACTGAAGGTGGCTGATACAGCTGACTGATCCCCTCAGTTCCTTCCCCCAACAGCACACATGCGCGCGCACACACACACTCACACACACACACGCACACACACACACCACTTCCTTCATTCTTCATTCTTCATTCTTTTGTGGGAGGGATTAAGAAAGAGAAAAGAGAAGGTACTCTAGGCAGTCCAATCCCCTTTGCCACAGTGATAACCAGGTACATGGGAGTTTCTAATCTTAATAATTACAACTACCATTACCAGTACTTAGAGTATGCTTATCACTTTTATATCGTTATATATTAAGTCTTTTATACATACCATTATATCATTAAGTCTTCAAAACAATGAGTTGGATAGTTTTTATAAACCCTAATTGAGGAAGTAGAGGCGTGGGTTATGCGAAGCTCAAAGTCACATAGATAGGAGGTAGGAGGGCCAGGATTTGAACCTGTGTGACCAAGTTGCACCCCACTTTCACCAGTCAGGGTAACGAGCTGTCTGGTATCTAGAACAGCATAGTGTTCTTACACCATGCTCTTTTAGCTTCACCCCCAAAGTCTAGCATCTCCCAACCATGATCTGGCCAAGGTATGACTGATACAATAACCAGATTCCTTTCTTGCAGCTAAGCGACTAGAGACCCCAAAGGAGCTGGACTCAGACAGTGAAGAGTGGACCCAGTACCGGTGCTTGTCCTTCCCAGCCCGAAAGGACCAGGGCCCAGCAGCAATGAGGGGCCAAGGAGGTTCCCAGCCTCTGAGGAGGAGCCAGAGCGCTCGTGTACCCATCCAAGGCCACTCGCGACAGCGGTCTATGGGGCGCTGTGAAATCTCACAGCCCTCTGTGGCCTTCAGCAGCTCCATAGTAAGTGCCTGCCTTTCCCTCTTTGAATTGCAAGTGACCTTTCTTGAGGAGAGATATGGGATGGTTCCATGGCATGAAAGAGAAGGGTATGTAAACCCTGAATTGCTCTCAAAATGGCAGCCCTTGGTCTTGTTTGTGATCTGAATGGGTTTTGTTAGGCATGTACGAGTCTGTTAATTTCAAATGTTCAATGACTTAAAATTGAGAGATTTCGAAATGGAATTAGAAGTCTCCCCACTAAGCCAGGGTTTTCCTGTGGTGATAACTGGTTTGAATTAAGAAGTCCGCGCTCCCCAGGCTGGGTGTGCCATCCTCAGCTCAGCATGTCCCCCACTCCCTCTCTCTATACCCATCCCTGTGCTGAGGCCCAGCAGCAAGTTCACTATGTACATTTTTCTAAAATACAGTTGATAGGAAAGAAAGATATCTGACATGTCCATGTTTCTATAAAGTAGAAAAATGGAAGATGAACCTATAAGGCTTACAGGTTTCAAGAAAAGTGGGAGAATGTATTTATTGTGCTAATCAGAGAGTCTTAAGCTGTTATGAAGCAGAGGACATCTCTGTCAAATTTACCCAGTCCACCTCCGTCCCTTAGGCTCACTGCTTGGCTCCTAGGATGTTGAACTTTGCAAATTTGGGGTTTTCTGCTTATGGTCCCTACACATTTGATCCACTGAGAGAGTTACCATTAAACATCTAGGTAGCAGGTGAAGAAACTGAGTTTGTTCCCGAAGATGAGACAGCATGCCCTAGAAGCCAAGGCCAGAGCCACGGCCTCTGACTCCTGTCCCATTGCACTGTCCTCGGCATCAAGCTCTTCCTCTAGAGAACACATCATTCAGGGTCTTCTTAAGTGCTGCATTCAATATGCCAGCAAATTTGGAAAACTCAGCAGTGGCCACAGGACTGGAAAAGGTCCGTTTTCATTCCAAGCCCAAAGAAAGGCAATGCCAAAGAGTGTTCAAACTACTGCGCAATTGCACTTATCTCACACGCTAGTAAAGTAATGCTCAAAATTCTCCAAGCCAGGCTTAAGCAATACATGAACTTCCAGATGTTCAAGCTGGTTTTAGAAAAGGCAGAGAAACCAGAGATCAAATTGCCAATATCCACTGGATCATCAAAAAAGCAAGAGAGTTCCAGAAAAACATCTATTTCTGCTTTATTGACTATGCCAAAGCCTTTGACTGTGTGGATCACAATAAACTGTGGAAAATTCTTCAAGAGATGGGAATACCAGACCACCTGACCTGCCTCTTGAGAAACCTATATGTGGGTCAGGAAGCAACAGTTAGAACTGGACATGGAACAACAAAGTGGTTCCAAATAGGAAAAGGAGTACGTCAAGGCTGTATACTGTCACCCTGCTTATTTAACTTCTACGCAGATTACATCATGAGAAACGCTGGGCTGGAAGAAGTACAAGCTGGAATCAAGATTGCCAGGAGAAATATCAATAACCTCAGATATGCAGATGACACCACCCTTATGGCAGAAAGTGAAGAGGAACTCAAAAGCCTCTTGATGAAAGTGAAAGAGGAGAGCGAAAAAGTTGGCTTAAAGCTCAACATTCAGAAAACGAAGATCATGGCATCTGGTCCCATCACTTCATGGGAAATAGATGGGGTAACAGTGGAAACAGTGTCAGACTTTGTTTTTGGGGGCTCCAAAATCACTGCAGATGGTGACTGCAGCCATGAAATTAAAAGATGCTTACTCCTTGGAAGGAAAGTTATGACCAACCTAGATAGCATATTCAAAAGCAGAGAGATTACTTTGCCAACAAAGGTCCGTCTAGTCAAGGCTATGGTTTCTCCAGTGGTCATGTATGGATGTGCAGAGAAGGCAATGGCACCCCACTCCAGTACTCTTGCCTGGAAAATCCCATGGACGGAGGAGCCTGGTAGGCTGCAGTCCATGAGGTCTCTAAGAGTCGGACATGACTGAGCAACTTCACTTTGACTTTTCACTTTCATGCACTGGAGAAGGAAATGGCAACCCACTCCAGCGTTCTTGCCTGGAGAATCCCAGGGACAGTGGAGCCTGATGGGCTGCCGTCTATGGGGTCGCACAGAGTCGGACACAACTGAAGAGACTTAGTAGCAGTAGCAGCAGCAGCACGTATGGATGTGAGAGTTGGACTGTGAAGAAAACTGAGCACTGAAGAATTGATGCGTTTGAACTGTGGTGTTGGAGAAGACTCTTGAGAGTCCCTTGGACTGCAAGGAGATCCAACCAGTCCATTCTGAAGGAGATCAGCCCTGGGATTTCTTTGGAAGAATGATGCTGAAGCTGAAACTCCAGCACTTTGGCCTCATGCGAAGAGTTGACTCATTGGAAAAGACTCTGAGGCTGGGAGGGATTGGGGGCAGGAGAAGAAGGGGACGACCGAGGATGAGATGGCTGGATGGCATCACTGACTTGATGGATGTGAGTTTCAGTGAACTCTGGGAGTTGGTGATGGACAGGGAGGCCTGGCGTGCTACAATTCATGGGGTTGCAAAGAGTTGGACACGACTGAGCGACTAAACTGACTGACTGATACTTACAGAGAAGGCCTCAGGGACCCCCCGGTAGCTTGAACAAGACACATATACTCACAGAGGGACTGAAAGTGCTATCATCCTGTTATTAGAAGATTAGATTTTCAAAATGACCATTTTGGTGAATTTCATTCCAGTCTTTTCATTCCCCTCATTATACACACACACATACTCACACACACAAACTCCATGTGTTAACATTTTTTGCAGTCATCATGCGCATAAATTATAGCTGCTGCTTTTTTGGATTCTGACATGATATCAAAAGCCTTTTCTACATTGCTACCTAGTATTCATTACCCAGGACTGTGTTTTCTGACTGTGACAAGAAATTCTGTGAGTCTGTATCTTCTGGGTTGTTGTTTATCTAATTTAAGTATGTACAGAGTTAACTCACGTACTTATATACTGCATGTAATAATGTACATTCTGTACATGTATGTTATTATGCACATAAACACAACAATAGCAAGGATAAAAAATAGCAGTGTGTTAAGACATATGATACTTACAAACCTACAAGAATAATGACCCATTGATGACTCTGGGAATATTTTGGTTTTTATTTTTCTTTTTGATTTTCCCGAAAGAAGTAACAATAGGATATGCATATTGTCAAGTCTTTCTCTGATTTTATTCCGTCCCCTCTCAATGGAATGCTCTTCCCCCAGCTCTTTACCTAAATGTTTGGACAATGAATTCAGTGCATTCTCTTTGGGCAGGGGGACTAAATCTTGCGCTGCTGGTGTCTTGGTTTCTTCCAGTTCTGGATACCACAGGTATCCTGTGTATCTGAGAATGTCTCCTCCAGGAGAAAAAGGAGGCTTTCCTGTGTAGATATCAGTTGGGATACACAGATTCATTGGTCCCCGTTCAGTCTGACAAATTTCAGAGCCCAGGGAAAACTGCAGCCCTGATTCACTCAGTATAACTTTTATTCAGGGCCCTTAGCTGATGGTCACTGAAAGGGGCACATGCACCTATGAGCTATTTCCAGCTCTTGAATGTCATCGATTTGCCCTGGCTGGCACATTTGAAGTCCAGTTCTAGCTAAATTCACTCAGGAAGAATAAGGAAATTGACACAGTAATATCCAATTCTTGTTGCCTGGGCAGGGGAAGATGGTAATGTGTTCCTTCTATGAACTGCTAAATTTTCAGACTGAAAATCTGGGGTTAGTCAGTCAATAGCACCCCAGCTATTTGTTTGGGGGGTGTGGGCACCGGGCCTAGAGTCCAGAAACGTGGGCTCCGGTTTCAACTCTGCCGAGGTTTGCTGGGTGGTCTTAAGCAATATGCTCAACCTCTTTCTGTCCCTGTTTCATCTCTCACTGGCTCTTCTAAAAGTCAAAGAATATGACGCTTGTGCTGACCAGCAAGGTCGCTTCCAGCTGTGAATTAGGCACGTTGGGGGTCACATGCCCCCAGGTGTTCATCTCAGCTCCCCTGTGTATCAGATCTGTGGCTTTGGTCACTTCACTGGGTGGAAACCTCAATATTCTTACCTCAAGAAAGGATTACTGTTATGCCTCGTGAGTTGGTTTTGAGGATTTAATTCTTAAAATACTGTGTTCTAGACAGAGGGATAAGTAATAGAAGTTTTAAATGACATTTTAAAGGAAAGCTGTCTGCCTTGGACAAATGTTCACCTAAGTGATGACAGGGAGAAGAAATGGGAGTTTTCAAAAAAATACGTGGAATCCTCCCCCCTGGTATTCTGGACTATTTGGCCTAGGGTGGGGCCTGAGTATTTATATTTTGATTTCTAATTATTCTACTGAGCAGCCACTAAGAACCTCTCTAAGCACACTATCACCCCACTCAGAAATATTCATTTGGTTCAAATAGGTGCCTTCTACAACTTGGGAGGCATTGGCTGAAGGGGGTGATTTAAGCTCCCTTAAAGGGGTCTGATACTAACCTGTATACTTTCTGTGGCTGGAATATCAGATCCTTGAATTTGTCTGTGGAGAACGTCTGTGGCAGCCCCAGGAAGATGCCCTGGCTCCTAGCTCCTGACTCCCACCCCCACCCACTCTTGGCAAACTCTATGCTGTCTCCTCTTCCACCTGCCCATCTGGCATCCAATCTAGTCGGACAATCTCTTGGCACCAACAGTGCTTTACCTTCCCTTTGTAAACCCAGCCAGAACTTGCCTCTGAAGCCCTAGAGATGCCAGGTCATGGCGGAACACCCAACCCCCTTCAAAGAAGCCCATTGTTGGCCTCCACTGCCCTTTGCTCTAAACTGAATATAAAATGTGCATCAATAATAACAACCACCACAACAAAAGCTTACTTTTTTCTTTTACTACAAAGAACAAGGTAGCATTGGTAATTGTTGTCTAATTGGCTGCCATCATATCTGTGACTTTAGGGTGGGGTAATATATCCATACTTAGGAAACTAAGGAGTCCTTAGCCAGTATTTAAGAATCCTGGTAGATAGGAAATGAAATACCCTCCCCGCCTACCCCACCCCCACCCCCAGTCTGTGAGCAGCCAAGATTGGAGTACAAAGTCTTTGTTTAGACATGCCACTTGAAATATGTTTTCCAGTCATCAGACCAAACACTATCTTCCTAATCATAAAGTTTTCATCAGGGTGGGTTAGGCTTCATACTTCACCACCTCTCCCTTCTGTGGGCACAGCCTCACCCATCTGTCTGGAAAGAATTCAAAGGAGGAAAGTAAAGAAGGCTGTCTTTGGCCCCTGCCTTCTTTTTTGAAACTTGGTCTTCCTTTCCTTCCTGGGAAGATACTTGTGCCACACTTGTCTGCTCTGGGACAGCCCACATGCGCACACTCCCACAGCAAGGTTAGATAAGAGTCTGGATTTAACTAACCTAGCGTGCAAAATCCTTTAGGAAGTGACATGACTACACAGGGCAATAAATGGATGAGGCCTGTCTCAGCTTAGCTTCCCTTAGCTCCCAGGGTCCCAAATGGGGGCCCACAGCCCCATTCATAAGAACTGGGTCTTACCAGCAAAAGAGACACAGATATAAAGAACAGGCTTTTGGACTCTGTGGGAGAAGGCAAGGGTGGGATGATTTTAGAGAAAAGCATTGAAACATGCATATTACCATATGTGAAATAGATAACCAGTCCAAGTTCGAAGCATGAATCAGGGCACTCAAAGCTGGTGCACTGGGATAACCCAGAGAGGTGGGTTGAGATGGGAGGTGGGAGGGGGGTTCAGGACGGCAGGGGGGATACATGTACACTCGTGGCTGATTTGTGTCAGTGTATGGCAAAACCACCACAATATTGTAAAGTAATTAGCCTCCAATTAAAATAAATAAGGAAATGGCAACCCACTCCAGTATTCTTGCCTGGAAAATTCCATGGACAGAGGAGCCTGGTAGGCTAAAGTCCATGGGGTTGCAAAGAGTTGGACACGACTGAGCAACTTCACTTTCACTTTTCAAAATAAAGAAAGAACTGGATCTTGCAAAATCAAGGAAACTCCCTTCCTTTAAAAAAAAAATCATTGAAGTATAGATTTTTAAATTTTATTATTGGATTATAATTGCTTTACAATGTTGTGTTAATTTCAGCTCTATAACAAAGTGAATCAGCTATGTGTGTACATATATCCCCTCCCTCTTGAGCCTCCCTCCCACCCCATCCCTGCCGCATCCTGCCTCTCTCGGAGTCAACACAGAGCACGGAGCTGAGCTCCCATTGTTTTCAGGGAACGCCCACTGGCTCTGTGTTGCCCACGGTAGGGTAGGTATGTCAGCGCCTCTCTCAGTGCATCCTACCTCCCTGTCCCTCTAGGTGCCCACATGTCTGTCCTCTGCATCTGCGTCTCTATTGCTGCCCTACAGAGAGGTTCATCGGTGCCATTTTTCTAGATTCCATATATATTTGTTAATATATGATATTTTTCTCTATGGTGAAGACCAGTTGATTTACAATGTTGTGTTAATTTCTAGTGTGGAGCAGTGATTCATGTATACACATATATATTCTTTTTCACATTTTTTTCCATTTCGGTTCATTACAGAATAATGAATATAGTTCCTTTGCTACACAGTAAGACCTTGTTGTTTATTTCATATATAGTAGTTTGTCTGTATTAATCCCAAACTCTTAATTTATCCCTCCCTACCCCTCCTTTCCCCTTTGGTGACCGTACATTAGGGTTCTGTACCTGTGAAGCTAACACTGTTATGTAAATAGTTCATTTTTATCACTTTTTTTTTTTTTACTGTGTGGTGTATCATATTTTAGATTCTACCTATAAGTGATAACATATGGTATTTGTCTTTCTGTTTCTGACTTACTTTGCTTCATATGCCAATCTCTAGGTCTATCCATGTTGCTGCAAGTGGTGTTCTTTTGTTCTTTTTAATGACTGAGTAGTATTCCATTTACACCACATCTTTATCCATTCATCTGTCAGTGGATATTTAGGTTGCTTCCATGTTTTGTCTATTGTAAACAGTGTTGCTATAAACATCAGGGTGCATGTATCTTTTTGAATCAGTTTTCTCAGGATATATGCCCAAAAGTGGGATTACTGGATCACTTGGCAACAGTATTTTTAATTTTTAAAGGAACCTCCATACTGTTTTCCATAGTGGCTGCACCAACTTACATTTCCACCAACAGGTAGGAGGGTTCCCTTCTCTCTGCACCCTCTCCAGCCTTTGTTACTTGTAGACTTTTTAATGATGGCCCTTCTGACTGGTGTGAGGTGATAGCTTATTATAGTTTTGGCTTGTACGTCTCTAATAATTAGTGTCTTTGAGCATATTTTCATGTGCTTATTGGCCATCTTAATGTCTTTGGAGAAATGTCTTTTTAAGTCTTCTGCCCATTTTTTGATTAGATTGTTTCTTTTTTGTTGTACAAACTGTTAATACGTTTTAGAAATTAAGACCTTGCCAGTCACATCATTTGCAAATATTTTCTCCAAGTCCATAGGGTGTCTTTTTGTATTTCCTTCTGCTCAGATTTGCTGTGCAAAAGCTTGTAAGTTTGATTAGGTCTCATTTGTTTATTTTTACTTTTATTTCTATTGCCTTGGAAGACTGACCTAAAAAAATATTGTTATGATTTATGTCAGAGAGTGTTTTTCCTATATCCTCTTCTAGGATTTTTATGATGCCATGTCTTATATTTAAGTCTTTAAGCCATTTTGAGCTTATGTTTGTGTGTCTTGTGAGGAGTGTTCTAACTTCATTGATTTACATGCAGTTGTCCAGTTTTCCCAACACTACTTGCTGAAGAGACTGTCCTTTCTGCATTGCATATTCTTGCCTCCATTGTTGAAGCTTAATTGACTGTAGGTGTGTGGGTTTATTTCTGGGACCTCTGTCCTGTTCTATTGATCCATATGTCTGTTTCTATGACAATTCTATGTTGTTTTTATTATTATAACGTTATAGTATTTTCTGAAGTCTGGGAAAGTTATGCCTTCAGCTTTGTCCTTTTTCCTCAGGATTGTTTTGGCAATTCTTGGTCTTTTATGATTCCTATAAATTTTAGTATTATTTGTTCTAGTTCTGTGGAAAGTGTCACTGGTAATTTGATAGAGATTGTTTTACATCTGTGGATTGCTTTGGGTAATATGGCCACTTTAACAGTATTAATTCTTCCAATCCAAGAGCATGGACTTTCTCTGTTTCTTTGTATCATCTTCAATTTCCTATATCAAGGCATTATAGTTCTCAGAATATAAATCTTTCACCTCCTTGGTCTGGTTTATTCCTAAATATTTTTTGATGTGATTTTTAAAGGGATTTTTTTTTAATTTTTCCTTTCTGATATTTCATTGTTTGTTTTAAGGAAACACAACCAATTTCTGAATGTTAATCTTGTATCCTGCCACCTGGCAATTCTAGTAGTTTTTGTGTGGAATCTTTAGGGTTTTATACATATATTACCATGCTATCAACATACTGTGACAATTTTATCTGTTTCCTTCCAATTTGGATGCCTTTCCTTTTTCTTATCTGATGTTTGTGACTAGGACTTCCAATACTATGTTGAGTAGAAATGGTGAGAATGGGCATCCTTGTCTTGTTCTAGATTTTAGTTCGGAAGGCTTTCAGTCTTTCACCATTGAATATTATGTTGACTGTGGGTTTGTCATAGATGGTTTTTATTATGTTCAGACATGTACTCCCTATACCCACTTTGGAAAGGGTTTTTATAATGAATCAATATTGTAGGGAACTCTCTTTTTGCCAGTCCACTGAGTTTTCCCCTTGGAGTTTCTGTCCCATTTGGGAAAAGCTCACCTTAATCCGTGTGCTTTTATTTAAGCAAATATTTACTAACATTCAGTTCAGTTCTCCAGTTCTCTTGTCTGGAAAATCCCATGGATGGAGGAGCCTGGTGGGCTGCAGTCCATGGGGTTTCAAAGAGTCGGACACGACTGAGCGAGTTCACTTTCACTTTTCACTTTCATGCATTAGAGAAGGAAATGTCAACCCACTCCAGTGTTCTTGCCTGGAGGATCCGAGGGATGGAGAAGCCTGGTGGGCTGCCGTCTATAGGGTCACACAGAGTCGGACACGACTGAAATGACTTAGCAGCAGCAGTTCCGTTCGGTCACTCAGTCGTGTCCAACTCTTTGCAACCCCATGGTCTATAGCACACCAGGCTTTCCTGTCCATCACCAACTCCCAGAGCTTGCTCAAACTCATGTCCATTGAGTCGGTGATACCATCCAACCATCTCATCCTCTGTTGTCCCCTTCTCCTCCTGCCTTTAATCTTTCCCAGAATCAGGGTCGTTTCCAATGAGTCAGTTCTTCGCATCAGGTGGCCAGAGTATCAGTCCTTCCAATGAATATTCAGGACTGATTTCCTTTAGGATTGACTGGTTTTATCTCCTTGCAGTCCAAGAGACTCTCAAGAGTCTTCTCCAACACCACAGTTCGAAAACATCAATTCTTCAGTGCTCAGCTTTCTGTATGGTCCAACTCTCACATCCATACATGACTACTGGAAAAACCATAGCTTTGACTAGACAGACCTTTGTCAGCAAAGTAATGTCTCTGCTTTTTAATGTGCTCTCTAGGTTGGTCATAGCTTTTATTCCAAGGAACAAGTATCTTTTAATTTCATGGATGCAGTTACTAACACTGGACTCTCCCTATTCTTCACCCAAACTCAGTATCAAGACCACAACCTCAGCAAGGGCAAAAACATCACTACCCTAAATAGTACTTCAGCCTTCAACTCCCCAGCAACCGAGAAAGTTTATGTCCACAATAGGATACAACCACATGGCTAAGTACTCATAAGGAACCAAAGGGCAGATGGAAGAGTAAGCCTCCTTCCCTCCTCTGTTCCCCACCACTCAAAGACAACCATTATTTGAACTTTTCTGTGTCCTTCCCAGAGGTGCTTGTAACTATATCTTGCTGCTGCTACTGCTGCTAAGTTGCTTCAGTCGTGTCCGACTCTGTGCGACCCCATAGATGACAGCCCATGAGGCTCCCCTGTCCCTGGGATTCTCCAGGCAAGAACACTGGAGTGGGTTGACATTTCCTTCTCCAATGCATGAAAGTGAAAAGTGAAAGTGAACTCGCTCAGTTGTGTCCGACTCTTCGAAACCCCATGGACTGCAGCCCACCAGGCTCCTCCATCCATGGGATTTTCCAGGCAAGAGTACTGGAGTGGGATGCTATTGCCTTCTTCAAGCTATATCTTAGGTTGGCCAAAAAGTTTGTTTGGGTTCTCATATGCTCTTATGGAAAAACCTAAAGGAACTTTTTGGAAAACCCAATAAAAGCATGCAAGTGGAATATACACATAAGCACACCCTTTCCCACAAATAAAAGTGCACCATGCACTGTCTTGGACTCGGAACTTCTCTTCAGCCTACTGAATCTTGAGGAATATTGCATGCATATAGACAAATGGACAGATATTCAGTGGAGAGCTGCCTTGTCACTTTTTAAATGGCTGTTAAAATCTGCTGACTGGTTGAGCCATCATCTCTTTCTACAGGTATATAAGTTTTTTTATAGATTCTTAGAGCATGACTGCTAAATTGAGATTTTGTGCATGTTTAAAATTTGGAGTGATACTACCCCAGTGGTTGTACCAGTCCAGACACTCACCAATAGCAAATGGAAGGGTCTGCTTCCTCTTCATCTGTCAATTCTATATATTCTCAGTATCTACGTTTCTTGGACTAGCCTTTCATTTATTGTCAGTCAGCCAACAAATACAAAACAAGCATCTACACTATGGCAAGTACCATTCTAGCCACTGGGGATATAAAGTCTAATGGGGCATCATCCCTGATTTCAGGCATTTGCAGTCCAATGAAGGGGCAAGAAGAACCCCAGTGACACTGCTCTCAGGCTGGGATGTAAGGGGGCAGAGGTGCATAGAAGCCCAAAGGAAATGCACTTACATCAAACTAGGAGTCAGGGGAGCTTCCTGAAAGGGTTAGCATCAGAGCTGAATTTGAGACAAAATTAAAGGTTAACCAGAGCAAAAAGAAGAAACCATCTAGTGGTGGGATTGCAGGTTTTTGTAGGTTAGACCTGCCATACAAGCAAATGGAGACTTGCGGTTCTAAACAGTAGCTGGAATAAGAGGCACAGGTCATAGAGAGGGGAAGAGGAGATGGAGGCATGGGAGGAACAAGGCCACAGTTTGTTCCAGGCCTGCACACCAGGGCTCCTGTTCATTTCCACCACTGGCTCTGCGGGTTCCCACAGCGGCAATCTGCTGCACTCAGTCAGTGATTGTCAGCAAGGTGAATGAACTGTCATTTAAAGTGAGAGGAGAGTAGTGGATTGGAGCTTGGCCACCTCCTCACAGCTTTCAATGTCGAATGCTCCCAGCCAGAGAGGAAATGGGAGCAATAGGGCAGCCATATCGCCTAGAACCTTGTACTCAAACTGTGGTCCTCAGGCCCACAGCAGGCAGGAGCCCCCTTGAGAACTTATAGAAATGCAGATGCTTAGGCCTCACTCCAGACTTGCTGAATCAGCATCTGTGTTTAAACAAGATCCCTAGCTGATTCAGGTACCTGTTAGAGTTTGGGAAGTACTGGCATCATTTTTAAGGGTTTGGGTCTAGCATCAGCAGAACTGGGTTCAGGACTGAGCTCTTTTATTGATTTTGAGACCTTAGACAAGTTACTTATTTGCAGTGAGCCTCATTCACTTCACTAATAAAATGGGAGAATGATAATAGCTATTTAATGCTGTTATAATGACATAATATACATGGAAGCCAGGCTTCCCAGGTGACATCTGTGGTAAAGAACTTGCCAGACAATACAGGAGACATTGGAGATGCAGGTTCAATCCCTAGGTTGGGAAGATCCCCTGGAGAAGTCAACCCACTCCAGTATTCTTGCCTGGAGAATCCCATGGACAGAGGAGCCTGGCAAGCTACGTGGGATTGCAAAAAGTCAGACACAACCAAAGTGACTTATCACACACATGGAACCACTTAGCATAGCATTCACTTTGTTGTTAGTTGTCAATAGACACAATCCAGTGATAATAACAGGATCCTTGAGGGTGTGGTGTGAGGTCAGAGAGCACCTTCTTCAAAGAGGAAGCCTTGGGGGTTCTGCTATAGAAAGAAATTCAACCAGTTGGGTGCCTGGTTGCCACAAAGGTCTAATCGGAACAACCAGTAGCCCCACAGACGTGTATTTCTCTTCCTTCAGAGAAATAGACTAGCCAAAGGGCCCAGAGGTGAGTAAGGGGCGCTGCTTTCTTGCTAAGTGTCCTACATGCCAAGTTCCTAATGTTAACGAACCAGATAGGAAATCAATGGGCTGTGGGCAAAGGGAACCAGGAAGAAGCTGCCCTGCAGAAACAAGTCTGTGTGAATGGATAAAGCTGCCGTGACATCTGCCGTTGACACCTGCAGGCTGGGCCTGCTGCCAGTGCCAGAGACCAGTAGGCCCTTCGCCGAACTTCTTTTAATGCATTGCTGTATGATTGGAAGGAAATACTAAGAAGCAGTTTTAACAAAGAGCCCCTGTGAGTTCATCGGTGGTGAGGTAGTGTCTTGCCCTAGATAGGAGTCAGGCAACAAAGGTTTGAGCGAGTGCCTGCAGGCTGCCAGGCACCGGGACACATCGCAGTCTCTGCCCTCATGGCACTTAGAGACTAGAGAGTAAACGGACATGCAATAAATGCCCATTAAATCATTTTATCTGTGTCACCGTTTGGAAATACATAATGCATAGCTTGGAGCAAAGCAGAGTGCTGTTGGGCTGAAGTCAGGTGGTGTGAAATCTGTCCTAGTTCTGACCCTGATTCAATGTGCAGTCTTGAAAAGTTCACTTCCCTCCTCCCTGGCACCCAGTTTTATCATCAGGAAAAGAGGGGATTTGGCTGTGATGACATCCAAGCTTGTTCCCAAGTCTGGGTATCTGTGGTAAGGGTTAAAAGCATCCCATTTAGGTACCCTCACCGAAAAAAAAAAGATAAAATATTTTCTGGAAAAGATCCCCATAATCCCCTTTATAATCTTGTGGACTGTCTGCTGAGCCCTAAGGATTAGATATGCAAGCTCACTGAGATGCCAGACACTAAAAATGCCAGCAGTCAGCAAGCAAGAATCAAAGGCTACTTCTTTCTCGTGGGGGATCTTGCCTGGCATGGGGGTTAAAGCGCATAAATTCTAGAGTTGAACTTTCTTGAATCAACTGACTATATGACCTGGACAAGATGCCTAGTCTCCCTGGGCAGCAGTTTCTTCATTTGAAATGCAGAGGTAACTGGGAGAATAGTAGTTGTTCAGTCACTCAGTCATGTCCAACTCTTTTCAACCCCATGAACTGTAGCACATCGGGCTTCACTGTCCTTTATCATCTATCTCCCAGAGATTGCTCAAACTCATGTCCATTGAGTCCATGATGCCATCCAACCATCTCCTCCTCTTTTGTCCCCTTCTCTTCCTGCTTTCAACCTTTCCCAGCATCAAGGTCTTTTCTAATGAGTCAGTTCTTCTCATCAAGTGGCCAAACTATTGGAACTTCAGCTTCAGCATCAGTCCTTCCAATGAATATTCAGGACTGATTTCCTTTAGGACTGACTGGTTGGATCTCCTTGCAGTCCAAGGGACTCTCAAGAGTCTTCAACACCACAGTTCAAAAGCATCAACTCTTCAACACTCAGTCTTCTTTATGGTCCCTCTCACATCCATACATGACTACTGCAAAATCATAGCTTTGACTAGACGGAACTTTGTCAGCAAATAATGTCTCTGATTTTTAATATGCTGTCTAGTTTGGTCATAGATTTTCTTCCAAGGAGCAAGCATCTTTTGACTTCATGGATGCAGTCACCATCTGTGGTGATTTTTGGAGCCCAAGGAAATAAAGTCTGTCACTGTTTCCATTGTTTCCCCATCTATTTGCCATGAAATGATGGGACCTACACAGCATATTAAGAAGCAGAAACATTACCTTGCCAACAAAGGTCCATCTAGTCAAGGCTATGGTTTTTCCAGTAGTCACGTATGGATGTGAGAGTTGGACTGAACTGAGTGCCGAAGAATTGATGCTTTTGAACTGTGGTGTTGGAGAATACTCTTGAGAATCCCTTGGACTGCAAAGGGATCCAACCAGTCCATCCTAAAAGAGGTCAGTCCTGGGTGTTCATTGGAAGGACTGATGTTGAGGCTGAAACTCCAATACCATGGCCACCTGATGTGAAGAGCTGACTCATTTGAAAAGACCCTGATGCTGGGAAAGATTGAGGGTGGGGGAAGAAGGGGACGACAGAGGATGAGATGGTTGGATGGCATCACTGACACAATGGACATGAGTTTGGGTAACCTCCAGGAGTTGATGATGGACAGGGAGGCCTGGCATGCTGCAGTCCATGGGAAAGAATCAGACACAACCAAGCAACTGAACTGAAGCGATTGGGACCAGATGCCATGATCTTAGTTTTCTGAATGTTGAGCTTTAAGCCAGCTTTTTCACTCTCCTCTTTCACTTTCATCAAGAGGCTCTTTAGTTCCTCTTCACTTTCTGCCTTAAGAGTAGTATCATCTGCATGTCTGAGGTTGTTGATATTTCTCCAGCAATCCTGATTCCAGCTTGTGCCTCAGCCAGCCCAGCATTTTGCATGATGTACTCTGCATATAAGTTAAATAAGCAGGGTGACAATATGCAGGCCTTGACACGCTCCTTTCCCAATTTGGAACCAGTCCATTGTTCCATGTCTGGTTCTAACTGTTGCTTCTTGACCTGCATACAGTTTTCTCAGCAGGCAAGTAAGTGGTCTGGTGTCGCCATCTCTTTAAGAATTTTCCACAGTTTTTTGTGCTCCATGCAGTCAAAGGCTTTAGCATAGTCAATGAAGCAGATGTTTTTTTCTGGAATTCTCTTGCTTTTTCTGTGACCCAACAGATGTTGGCAATTTGATCTCTGGTTCCTCTGCCTTTTCTAAGTCCAGCTTGAACATCTGGGATATAGGTAACATGCTCCAGGGATGCAGTGAGATGACAGATATACGGACCATCAGAAACACTCCACAGATAAGCACTCTCATTACTGTTAGGGTAAATCGGCTCAGAGTTCTTTGAACAGTGTTGGTAAACTGATGACAGGTACTGGAGGGACCCTGAAATAAGGTTAGAGGACTCAGCATGGGAGTATTGTGAAGGGAGCATACTGCTTTACTATGACCACAGAAAGGAAGACCCTAGACGTGCAATCAAGGGGTCTGATGTGCAATTCTGGCTTACACTGACTCCTTGAGTGGCACTGGTCAAGTCAGCCCATCCTTCTGGCTTTCAGCTGAGATGAGTTTCATCTCTGGTTGGGGCTGTGAGAACCCAGTGAGATGCATAAATGACCCTGTTGGAGAGGTAGGATGAGCTCCATCACTGTGAGCTCCTGCTGTGACAACTGCACTCAAAGGCACAGACGGTGGGTGGTCCTCGCTCCTTCCTAAGCTTTCTGAAAGCGCAGACACCATATGGTGCGGATGGTCCACCATTACTCACTACAGGGCAATGAGAGGAGATGCCGGTGATGCAGTGTTACTAGCACTCCTCCTTTTCATAAACAGGTTCTTTGCAGGAAACTCTCCTCTTAATATGGGATGAACAAGATGGAAGTGTAGGTGCTGGCTCTGTGAGAGTCCTCCAAATGAAGGTTAGAGCTCTCTGGAGCGTGTGCTCCACGTCCTATCCACTTCCCCTGATCAACTGTGCAGGTGGAGACCAGAATCTCATCCCTCCAGTACCTCCACGCCCATCTGTGTTTCCTCCCTGTGACTCTCCCTGTGACCTATGCCTGCAGACCAGGGAGCTTAGAATCTGATCTCTGGGGTAATTGCAGTTGGTAGTCAGAGAAGACACAGTCCGAGGACACTTCCCTACAGGATTTTTTTTTTTTAATTTTTCATTTTGCATTGAAGTATAGCCTATTAACAATGTTGTGGTAGTTTCAGGTGAACAGCACTGGGACTCAGCTGTACATACATGTATCCATTCTCCCCCAGTCTTCCTTCCCATCCAGCCTGGCACATAACATTGAATAGAGTTCTATGTGCTACAGTAAGACCTGGTTGATTATCCATTTTGAATATAGTAGTGTGTACATGACCTTCCCAGACTCCCTAACTATCCCTTCCCTCGGGCAATCATAAGTTCATTTTCTAAGTCTGCCCCACGGGATGTTTTTAATTTCAACTTGGGTTCTAGTTTGTAAAACTTGCCGGCTTATTGGCCCCTCAGTCTTCTCTCTGCATGTATCAGTCAAAATTCCTTCAGTGCATCTTTTTCAATCATTGACTCTTCTAAACTTGAATGAACCTGTGAACTCTGAGCATTGATAGAAATGGCTGTATGTAAAAATGTCTTTACAGAATGGCTTTTGTCATATCTATGAAGAGCTGGTGTTTATTGAACTTCTGCTTCACATCAGGCAGACGTGAAGTTCCAGAAGAAACTTTGGAGTTCCAGAAGATACAACTTCATAGAAAGGGCAGTCCATCTTTCAGGCTCTTGGTTTATCTCTAGGGATATTAAACATGGACATAAGAAAATTTAATTTAAAATATAGGCAATATGTAGTGAATTCTAGAGGGATGGAAGAAGTGGCAGTTTCAACAAAGATGTGAAAAAATTGGAAATCCATGAGTCAGATCCAGCCCGCAGAGTTTCTTAAAAAGAAATTTAAAAAAACACCAAAAACAGTCCTTACATCATTCTCTACTTTATCTTGAAAAACGCAGAGATTTAGCAAAATGCACCAGCCTTGGAGCATTTTACTAGCAGAAGAGTCACCTCCTTTTAGATGGGGTGGGACTTGCCGGGTCTCACAGCCCCACTCCCCCAGCCCATAGTGTCCTCATCTGTAACTCGGCCATCTTCCCTCATTCACCTTACCTGCCTGACTCCTGTGGATATTCTCAGCTCGAGAAGCTGCTGCTGAAGCTTCTGCCTCAGAAGGCAGATTACTCACTGTGGCTGAGTCAGATCTCATGAACCCATGGAGTTTTTATGGTTATGAAGTCCAGGTAGGATTTGGGTAGACGGGAGAGGACTTCCAAAAGAGTGTGATCAGAGGCCTAGCAGGGGAGTATACCCCCAAGAGGCAGCCACCAGACCACCTGGCTGAGCTGAAGGACCATGCACAGAGTGGTGGGAATCAACAGGAGAAATGCAAACTGGGAAATAATTTAGATGCCAGACTGAAATGATCATGTTCACAGTGAAGATCTGAAGATTTTTTAGTCTCAAGAATACCTTGAGGGAAATGGTGTCTTAGAAGGATGTATGGGAGATCTACATATGAAGGGTTCGAACTAAACCAGGTGAAAGGCAGTCACCTCACTTTAAAGGCTGAATTGGAAATCCAGAGGGCTTCCTGGGGGACTCAGTGGTAAAGAATCCACCTACAATGTAAGAGATGTGGATTCGATCCCTGGGTTGGAAAGATCCCCTGGAGGAGGGCATGGCAACCCACTCCAGTATTCTTCGCTGGAAAATCCCAGGGACAGAGGAGCCTGGTGGGCTACAGTCCATGGGGTTGCAAGAGTCAGACATGACTGAAGCAACTGAGCATGCATGCACAGATGCATGCATGTGGAAACCCAGGCTGGAGGGCTAGAGGGTCTGAGCCTGGCTGGAAGCATCAGGAATGAGGGGTAAATGGTGGGAAAATGCTGCGGGGGCAGAACCACCAGAGCCTATATAACTGATGGACACGTGGGCTTGAGGGAAGGGAAGGAACCAAATCAGACTCTGAGGTGAGCAGGCCCAGGTTAGGGAAGACATGCTGGGTGCAGGATGCAGGAAGGACTGTGTCAGCCTTTCCCGGGCATAAGCGAATCTGCTGCAGGGGGCCTTCCTCCCCAGTCCCTTCAGGAAAGACTCTGACCCTAGCCTTTCTCTCCCAGGAGAAAGACGTGACTCCAGATAAAAATCTCCTGTCCAAGGTGCGAGACGCAGCTCTGTGGCTGGAGACCCTGTCAGATGGCAGAACCCCCAAGCCTTCCCTTGCCACTGCCTCCTCCATTGCTGACTTCTTCCTTGCCTTAACCATCTGCAACTCCGTCATGGTCTCCACGACTACTGAGCCCCGGCAGAGGGTAAGGACCAGTGATGGTGTGGCTGGGATGGATGGGAGGAGCAAAGGCGTGAAGGGGGTGCCCTGCACAATAGCACAAAACACTTGGGTCCTTGTCACACTGTCACCGTGTCATCACTGTGAGACCTTGAACAAAGCTCTTGTCCTCTCTGGGCCTCAATCTCCTTATGTTTTAAATACAATATAAGAAGTTTCATATGAGTTTTCTGTGTAGATTTCACATTTTGTGTCTGTCTGCAGGGTAGACGTTAAAAGTTAACATTTACTGAGCGCTTGCTATGTGCAGGACTCTATGCCAAACGTCGCCTGCACTATCATTTAATCTTGATGGCCCAACAATCCTGTGGGGTATGTCTTTGGATTTAGCAAGTGAAGAAACAGTGGCTCAGAGAACTTGAGTAACTTAATGAAGGACATATGGTGAATACATGGCAGAACCATCTGTATGATTCTATCATAATATCACGGTTTACTGGTATCTGATTTTTAAAGGGGGGGTTAAAAAAATGAACACCTTGTGTGAGGTTTTGCTAAGTTAGAGATAACACAGCTGGGTGGCCATTTATAAAAGATTATACTTGGAGTTATTTTTCAGTACTGAAGATCGATTTATTTTGATTATCCACATACTCTCACCCAAGCTCTCTTGTAAGTGATGAATAAAAATAATGGGTGTTACAACACTTGGCCACAAAAATCAAGAAAAAGAGGGTTCATCCAGGTACCAAACCAGAGCCCCTATTATTGCACCCAGGTTCTAAACTACCCTGAAAAGTCAGCAAGTAATCAGAGGTTCTGCAGGGAACTTTGGGAGGCAGGAAGCTTTATGTGAGAAGTTCTATGTTCAAGAAAGAAAGAGGTATACCTTCCAGTTCTCAATTTTCAAGCTAATGGAAGGCTGCAGCTGGCAGGTAGCTCAGAAGCCTCTGGAGTCAGACAGAACCAGATGTGAGAGCCAGCTCTGCCACCTACAAGCTAGGTGATCACAGCCCACTTAATCTCTTTATGCCTTGGTTTCCTCATCCAGAAGTTGGGATAATGATAGGATCCCGTAGCCCTGTTGCTGGGAGGATGAAGTGAGATGCTGCATGCAGAAATATAGCAGGCAAGGTGATGATAAGGGTTCAGGGCCCGTGAACTGCAACCCTGAGTCTGGCTTTTGTCTCCTTTGCTTTGCTTGGCCCGTGATCAAAGTGGGATGTCACCACCAATCCCTAGGAAGTCAGGGCTGGAAGGAAACCAGTGGCCTAACCCTCTCACGTTTTAGTTGGGTAACCCAAGGCTCACAGAAGCGGGAAGGCTTGCCCACCATCATTGAAGTGGATGACTGCAAAATGAGCTTCACATTCTGCCATAAGGCAGCTCGATAGTTTTCCCAACCTGAAGAGTCATGTTCTCCTTTCCTCTTTTGCCTCAAGGTCACCATGCCACCCTCAACCAAGGCTCTGGGGACATCCCTGGAGAAGATCCAGCAGCTGTTCCACAGGTTGAAGCTTTCAAGCCTCAGTCAGTCCTTCTCATCCACTGCACCCTCCGACATGGACCTAGGGGAGAGCTTGGGGGCCAACATCCCCACCACGGACTCGGAAGAGAGAGATGACGGGTCAGTGTGCAGTGGTGGCTATTCCACTGACGGCGGCTACAAGAGCAGCACGTGGGAGCAGGGCGACATCCTGGGGGCAGGGCCAGGGGCCTCCCTGGAGGAGGTGCTGCAGGCCCCAGCCCTCAGCCTGGCTGGTCCCGAGCTCTGTTATGAGGCTGAGAGCCCTGACGAGGCCGCCCTAGTGCATGCTGCCCATGCCTACAGCTTCACACTGGTGTCCCGGACACCCGAGCAAGTGACCGTGCGCTTGCCCCAGGGCACCTGCCTCACCTTCGATGTCCTCTGCACCCTGGAGTTCGACTCTGTCAGGAAGAGGATGTCTGTGGTCGTGAGGCACCCGCTGACCGGTGAGATCATCGTCTATACCAAGGGCGCCGACTGCGTTATCATGGACCTGCTGGAAGACCCAGGCTGCAGTGAGTCTGTCTCATCGGGGTCTAAGAAGAGAGGGTTCTGGTGTTTAACTGGTGGCATGGAATGGTAACTGGGGGGCTTGAGCTACGGTGTCACTCAGTCCAGCAGGTCCCAGCTGGAACACAAGCCCTCAAGATGTTTTCCTCATAGCATCTTCCTTAACACACACTGCTCCCCACATCTCCGTGACCTGGAGAATTACAGAGCTTGTTAAAGGCATTTAAAAAAGAGGATCCTCTTTATTTATCCCAGTTTCTAATTTTCCAAACTCAGTTAAACATGGGTGCTCCATACACAAATTCCTCCCCACCCCAGGACATCCGTCAATATACCCTAGAAAATACTGTGGTCCTAACTCTTAGTTTTGGGGACAGGCCAACTGAACCTGAAGAGGGAAGTGACGTAAAAGAAGAAGCTCAGCCAACTAGTGGTGAATCCTAGTGGAGGTGTCCTAAATCCTGGTTCAGAGCTTTTGTCACACCACCAGAATTCTGCACTGGGCTTGATTTGCTCTGGGAAACCTCAGGGGATGCTCTTTATCATCCCTTTCCCCAGCCTCCCCGACATGGATTTTCATTAACTTGCTCCAAGCCAGAAAAATGTTCCAAAGTCCCTACATTATCAGTGTCCAATTTTGGAGCAGCATGAATTAGCGTGTAGCCACTTCCTGATTGCTAACAAGGAGAAGACAGTTATGGGGCTATGATTCTCCCAGGACAGGAGATTCCAGCCAAGTTTCAGAATTGCCCAGGCAGCCCTGTGCCTGCTGCATTGTCAGCTATGGATCAGAGCCAAGAGGTTCATGGGGATTGATGAGTGTTTAGAATGGGAAGGGAGCTAATTAAGTGTCTTCATCCCCAGACTCTGGCAGGCAAGCGGATTCAGTATTTCGGAGTCAGGGGAGCCACAGCATTCCATTCCTGAACAACAGCTTTCCACACTGCCCTGGAGATATTTCTTAGTTCCTCACCTGATTCCAAAATGGATGAGAGATGCCTCCAATAAAAGATACATATACGATGTTACCATGAGATTTAAGAAGCAAAGATTTCAAAAGCAGGGGGGGAAATAACCTCAGGTTTAACATATGTACAATGTTAGAACAGTCAGTTTGACCCTGAGGTCCCTGGTAGCCTGAGCAATAAAGTAAACTCAGAAGTACAGAGGTAGAAGGCAAAAGGTGTTTTTAATCTCAGGAGCAGATGTCTTTGAATATAAAACATCGTAGATAGTGCTCCAAAAGACAAGGCACAAAGATTGTGCTTAAGGCATCTGGAAACCAGTAACATCTGAAAAATAAGGAAATCATCTTTGAAGGGATTTTATACTGCGTAAAAGCAGGCTTAGAGTAGTATTGGGAAAAAAAATCAGAGCTTTGTTGGACTTCCTCATACTTGTCTTACTGTAAAGAATTGTACTTTTAATTTTGCTTTATATGGAGGGATGGATACAGGGCACGAAATTTGTTTACTGCTTAGGGTTACTAAAGATCTCAAGCCAGTCCTGGTAAAGAAGAATTCTGATGTGTTTTTCAAGCTTAGACTTACAAAGTGCTGCCACTGATTAGGGATGTCTGTGATATCTCAGATGAAGGAAGTGGTGATGGCATCGATCCTGTCCCGTAAACCGCCAGCCCAGGCTGAAAAAATCTTTTTTATCTGATAGATAAAAGTACTGAAATTTCAAACAAAAAAGATAAATTTCTTCTAAGAGAAATGTATTATATAGGACTTCAAATGGGGGACTTTGAGCTACACAATGAAATATTTTTCACACTAGATTTACAGGAATCCAAAAAATATTTTTTTGAAGCCTAACTCAGCAAACCCAGTATCGTAAGGAACTTAGCAGTGAGATTTAAGTCTCTCTCCATCTTGGAAGCAACTTGCCATAAGGACGAAAGTAGATTACAGAGCAGGTGATGGATAGCATTTTTAAGACTTAGCAAACAGCTGGTTGGAGCTTCCCAGGTGATGCTAGTAGTAAAGAACCCTCTTCCCAATGCAGGAGACTGGAGTTTGATCCCTGGATTTAGGAAGGTTCCCTGGAGTAGGAAATGGCAACTCACTCCAGTACCCTTGCCTAGAGAATTCCATGGACAGAGGAACCCAATTGGCTATAGTTCGCAGGGTCCCAAAAAGTCATACACGACTGAAGCAACTTAGCACACATGTAAACAGCTGGTTATTCAGGGCTAAACGAGTCACAGGGAAGACTTCTTGTTCTTTGATTCAGCAGGCCTTCAACTGGCCCTTCAAGTCTCTACTATTTAAGTTCCCAGGTGATTCTGATGCAAACAGGTATTTGAGTTTTCCATGCTTTTTTTTTCCTGCACAGTATATAGGATCTTAGCTTCCCAACCAGGGATGGAACATAGGCCCCTGCATTGGAAGCACAGATCTTAACCACTGGACAGTCAGGGAATTTCCACAAACAAGCATTTGGGAATAATACTTGAAGCCGCCTAACTTCCCTAAATAGTACTTCTCTCAGCCAGACTTTTGATGATCAGATATAGAGAGCGGCCAGTTTAAGGACCCATGGAGTTACCACTTTGCAGGGCAGCCTGGAAGAGCAGCTTCGTGCTTGTGACAGGGGTATGTGTGTGGGGGTGGGGTGGGGGTGGTATAAGGGAATTCCTCCTCTAAAGACTGCAGGGTGTTAGAAACAGAATCCCTGAGCATTTTGTCCATGACCTCATGGGGAACAATGACTATTTGACAGTGACTGACTCTGATGTGGAAATGAAGATGAGGAAAATCCGAGCCCGGACCCAGAGGCATCTAGACTTGTATGCGAGAGATGGCCTTCGAACACTGTGTATCGCCAAGAAGGTAAGAATAAATTCTGCGTTTAGTGTCCGAAAGGCTCCGACCCTGCTTGTGTCTTTTCTGTTTCTTGTTAGAAGATCCTCAATATTGGTTCTTCTAATATTTTCAAAATTGGCTATCCTGACCACACAGACCCACAACTCTTGACACTCTTGCTGGGACAGAAATCTGAGTGGTAAGGTTCCTTATCAGTGTAGCCTTGTGGTTCCCTGCTTTTCATTGTCTATGTAATTGTTAACCTATAACTCATGATTTTTAATGTTGTAATTTTGCCTTTAAATATCCTCTTACCTTTTCCATCATTTGCTGAGACCTAGAAGTTGGGAGATTTTATGTGATCACATACAAAGCTAGATTTCTGGTTTCTCTTGAAAATGCAGAGGATCTGGAAAACTGGATTACCATTCTTGGATAGTTTCAAATACTATAGCCAGGTAGCAGCAGATTCCTGCTGAGGAATACATTCTTCTGCGTTCCGGGGTTGGTCACAGTTCCTACCACTCTCTATCACATTGCCCTCGGCCCAGCTAGATTCAAGAAGGTTACCTTCCCTGGGCCCTGCAGGTCTTTCAGTTTGAAGCCCCTACAGGAAAGGCAAGCCAAGAGCTATGAATCCCAGAGCTGGAGTACCTAAAATTAGATAGGGGAGCTACAATGGGCATGCATTTCAAGATGGTTAAAAGTGATTTATGCGTTTGAACTGTGGTGTTGGAGAAGACTCTTGAGAGTCCCTTGGACCTCAAGGAGATCCAACCAGTCCATCCTAAAGGAAATCAGCCCTGGGATTTCTTGGAAGGGATGACGCTAAAGCTGAAACTCCAGTACTTTCGCCACCTCATGCGAAGAGTTGCCTCATTGGAAAAGACTCTGATGCTGAGTGGGATTGAGGGCAGGAGGAAAAGGGGACGACAGAGGATGAGATGGCTGGATGGCATCACTGACTCAATGGACGTAAGTCTGAGTGAACTCCGGGAGATGGTGATGGACAGGGAGGCCTGGCGTGCTGTGATTCATGGGGTTGCAAAGAGTCGGACACGACTGAGCGACTGAACTGACTGAACTGATAATTGATTTATAATGTTGTTAGTTTCAGGTGGACAATGAATCAGTTATACATATACATATATCCTTTTTTTTTTTAGATTCTTTTCAAACTTAATGGTTATCAGGGGGTAATGGGGGAGGGATAAACTAGGAGATTGGGATTGATATACACACTACTATATATAAAATAGATAACTAATAAGGACCTACTGTATAGCACAGGGAACTCTACTCAGTATTCTGTAATGGCCTATATGGGAAAAGAATCTAAAAGAGAATAGAAGCGGTTTCTTCTCCATAAATCCCAGAGCTCTTCATCTCTTTTGTGGTGCTTAGCACACCATAAAGTTTAAGAGCACCCACTTTAAAGCCAGGCCTGGGGCAAGTCCCAGTCTCACCGTTACCAGTGATGTGACCTTGGGCAAGTTTCTTCACCTCTCTCGGCTTTAGGATGTTCTTATCTGTAAAATGGTGCTAGTGTTCGCTACTTCATACAGTTGTCATGGAGATTCACTAAGATAACACAAGTAATGCTGGGACATTGACTAGCACTTTCTACTCTATAGATTGTAATTAAAACCTTACCACTTTCTGTATTTTATTGAAATTATCTATTTCTATTTCGCCTCCTCTGATAAGACTGTTCTTCCTCAAAAGTAAAAGACCTACCTGTATCCCCTTTGTTTTCCCCACAGTGCCATGCATGGGTGGGAAATTAAAGAATATTTGATGCTTAGACAAAGGAATCATTTATTGCTATAACAGACAGTGTGCATATAATGCCAACAGAGAGATCTAAAATGCTATGGACTCCAGAAGAAGAACTATATCCTCTGGAGGTGGTTTAGTCTCTAAGTCATGTCTGACTTGCGACGCCATGGGCTGTAGCCCACCAGGCTCCTCTGTCTATAGGATTTTCCAAGCAGGAATACTAGAGTGGGTGCCATTTCCTTCTCCAGGGGATCTTCCCAACCCAGGGATTTAACCCAGGTCTCCTGCACTGTAGGCAGATTCTTTACCAACTGAGCTACCAGGAAAGCCCCCTGTGTCCTCTAGTTGGATTTTTTCAGCCATTGGACACCTCCAGGAGCTAGTGGAATAGTCTACCAGGCTACACAAGACCTGTCTGCTACTTACTTTTCCAGCCTCATCTCTGGTCCTCTCCATCTGGCTCTCCATCCTTAAGCCAACTGCTGAGTTCAAGGAACAGAAAGAAAGCCAAGTTCACTGCTGTTTCACGGCCTTTGAACTTGCCTCTCCCCATGACTGAACACTTCTCATCATTGGATTTCAGCCTGTACATCACCTTGTCTAAGGGTCCTGGCGACCCAAATAAAAATAACCCCTCTTCCCACAGCTATCCCCCTACCCAGTCACATGCTATTTGTCTTCTGTATAGTCCTTGGGATGGTCCATTCTTTAAAATTATTCACTTAGATAGTGTCTCTCACCCTCTACTAGCACATCAGCCCAGGTCTGTAGGGCCCTTGTCTTTCTTGATCTCTACTGTATCTACAGTACCCAGAGCACCACAGAGGGCAACAGACATTTGATGATAATGGAACATGAAGATCAATCCTTCATCAATTCAAGAATATTAGAAAAAAATTTTTAAATCATTGAGGGGAAAGCCCCATCTAATTGTATAGTGAAGCTCAAGCTGGCCTGTAGGAGGTCCAGCACGTGGGCAGGGGAAGGAGACACCCAGAGTTGTGAACAAGCCTCTTCCCATCTCATAGGTCTTGAGTGAAGAGGACTTCAGGCGATGGGCCAGTTTCCGGCGTGAGGCTGAGGCATCCCTCAACAACAGAGATGAGCTTCTCATGGAGACAGCACAGCATCTGGAGAATCAACTCACCTTACTCGGTAGCTAAAAATAAGTTTATTGTTACATTTTTTAAAAGGAATGCTACAAGCTGGAAATCGCGTTCACAGCCTTGATTCTGACACTATTACAAATGTGTCTCAATTAGGAGCCTCCCTGGGGTGCCCTTCCAGGCATTTGGCGCCAGTGAGCTGTGCCGACATCCTACCAGACTCCACACCCTGCTTCCCGAGGATGCCCAGGAGCATTCCTGCACTCCCTGCTGGAGGAAGCCAGGTTGCTTCTCCTCCAGTCATTCAAATGTTTATTGAGCACCTACTGTATGCCAAGTAGCACGCTAGGTATTATGGCTACAAGAGCCACGGACACTGCCCTTGATGATTAAATAAGTAATTTCATCAGAGTGTGGCAAGAGTGGGACTGGGAGATGTAGCTGGTGGGATGGAAGCACAAAGGAGAAGGTGGCAACCTAGTACAGAGCCAAGGAGGGCACAGGAGGGCTTGAGCTGATTGCAGAAAGGGAGCTCATCAAAGCGGGAGGGTGTTCCACGAAAGGGAAGGGCCTGAATGAAGGTCTGGAGGTGAGAAAGCCTGGCTAGCCAGAGACTTAGAGGTCTGCCTTGGCTGGACCATGGAGTGTGAGGGAGACACTGGAGGTAAGGGAGGTCAGGAGGATGTAGATTAGGAAGGGCCATGTAAATCGTATGCTAAAGGTTTGGAAAAGGGGAGTTAAAGCAGGGACAGATTTATGTTTTACAAAAATCACTCTGACTGCTGCTATATAGAAATTAGATGGCTACCCTGGGGGAAAGATGGAAAGCATCAGCTAAGAGACAGCAGTGGATTTCTGTTGAAGGAAAAGCGTTGCCAAGGGATAAGGGAGAAATTCCTTTTTCAGATTCGTCTCCTCACAGCTTGGGAACAAGATCTAGGAAAGGCAATGCCTGCACAGCATCCACATACTGGCCACGTGGCCACATGGAAACAGCCTCCTTTGGGAGGCAGTGCTGACCTGGGGATGAAGGCCACCTCTTGGCCCCCGCACCCCTCTGAGCCTCTCTGCCTCCTCTAGATAAATGACACTCCATCTAGCTCAGCCAGGCCGGGGTGAAGGGGAAGACCTAGGGTGTTGCTGTAAGAAGATGGTAAAATCTCTTTATACTTAAAACGTGGCAGCAAGATTTAGTGGGATGAGTGGTGAGCCAGGGGAGGCAGTTTTGCACCGTACCTCCTTCAGCCTTTTGTTTCGTGTGTTTGGACTGCAGAGGCCTTTGTCTGCTGTCTCACGAGGCTCCCTGGAAAGCTGGTCTGGAGAACTCACTCTAACAGGAACCAGGGGGTAGCTAGTCCAGACAGCTCCAAGTACACCAGGCCACGACCAGAATGTCATCCCATTAGGGCCCCTGACTCCTGCACACCTTTCCCCTTGTTCCAGGGGAGCCTTCTGGCCCCAGCTGGTGAGAAGCGCCCCTGAGCCAGTTCGGCATAAAAGAGAACACATTTGTTAGGACCTGTCGGCTTCCCTGGCTGAGAAAGGCTCTCACCACCTGTTCCATTTTCTCTCTCACACCACTAAATGTGTTTTTCCTCCTCTCTCCACTCTTCCTCCCTGTAATACACATCAGCTTCAGTCTCTCACCTTCCAGGTTAATGCTTGGAGGAAAAGATGAGGGTCAGGCGTCATTTGTCATGGGATTGTTCTCCAGTGCACTTGGGCCTGAAATACAAAATGGGCCCATTTCAGGATGGAGAGGTTTATTTTTCTTCCCTCACAGTGGCTTAGGATAGAGCAGACTGGGGCTGGGAAGAGACTTCATCCTGCCACCAAGAAACTGCCTTGCCATTCACAAGCTGCGCTGCATTCACACCGGCTCTCCCAGTACAAAATGATCTTTTCAACATGCATCCAGCGTGACTGCTTTGCCAACCTATTGTCACTCGGGATTATTAAAAGAAATGGCATGCTTCACTCCTGCCCAGAGTGAAACGGACAGCCATTAGTCTGTGGTCTGAAACGAATCTCAATTAAAATGCAGATTTATTTTTGCTTAATCACTTGGCAACCATTGCATGTCTGGGTATAATTCATCAAGGTTGGCTCAAAGCTTGAGACCATTCAAAAAATGATGTAACTCACATCTTTAATTCCCTCTAAGAATAGTATTTTAAAAACCCAGCTCTATTAATTCTGTGGTGAGCACTTGCAGAGGAAAGACTTTAGTGCCCCCATGTCTTTCCACTCCTATTGCGGCTATGCTGGTCCAGCCACACCCGCTTTCCTCTGACTCTTAGCCCTGAGCTTCATCCTGCTTCCTCCACCCTCCAATCCAGTCTCTAGAATGATCTTTTTAAAATTCAAAACTGTCCATCACTCTCCAACTTAACCCCCTTTAATTTGCTACCAAGTAAATGCCAAATCCCTTCATGGCCTGATGGGCTCTCCATGACCCAGCACCTCCCGTCCCTGCCTCATCTCTCACCCAGCTCTGCCTCCCTTTTTGTGTCATCTTCAACTCTGACCTCTGGACTTTCACTCATTCTGCTTTCTCTGCCTGGAATTCTCCTCCTTCCCCACCTTCAGGGTTTATCTTCCACGTCTGAGATTGAATGGCACTTCCAACTTCCCTGGTGGCTCAGACGGTAAAGAATCTGCCTGCAATGCAGGAGAATCTGGGTCAGGAAGATCCTCTGGAGAAGAGAATGGCAACCAACTCCAGTATTCTTGCCTGGAGAATCCCTTGGACAGAGACTGGTGGGCTACAGTCCATGGGGTCGCAAAGAGTCAGACACGACTGAGCAACTAACACTTTCACTTGTTTTTCTCCCTCAGCAAGGCCTCCCCTGATCTTCTAGATGAAGTTCAAGTCTCCGGGTATATGGTTGCCTGGCACTCTGGGCTTCTCTCCTCCCATCACTCGGTTATAAATCCTTATTCAACAGGGCTTTGAGCTAAGAGAGGGTGGGGACCTGTTACTGCATGGGGTCTCTGTTACTGCTGGATCCTGGGTGCTTAGCACAGCCTAGAACATGGAGATAATCAATAATCACTGCCTGGTTTGATAGGGCCTTGGGAAGATTAAGCAGCTCCTTTTTCCAACAGAAATGTGAGCTATGCTGTCTTTCCTCATTCCAGGAGCCACTGGGATTGAAGACCGGCTGCAGGAAGGTGTTCCAGACACCATCGCTGCTCTGCGGGAGGCTGGGATCCAGCTCTGGGTCTTGACTGGAGATAAGCAGGAGACTGCGGTCAACATCGCCTATGCATGCAGACTCTTAGACCAGATGGACACCGTTTACTCCATTAACACAGAGAGTCAGGTGAGGCCAAAGTAGAGCCCAGATGTCCAGGTGCAGAGCGGTACCAACAGGTCTAGGCCAACAGGAGACAGGATTACGGGTACCCAGGGGCAGCACCACCACCACCCCCCCCCAAATCTTGGCTCTCCAGCAGTCCTGGTACTCTGCTTCATCCCCACACATGGTTGACAGGTCTATTTATATTCATCTAGCAAAACATAGCAGCAAGGTGCGGCTCTCCCAAATCCCACCCTTCGCCAGCCTCCGCATTCTGAATATGAGAAACTGAGGCCCACAGAGGGGCTGAGTCACTGCCCAAGGCCACCGTGTGGTCTCTATAGACAGACTAAGCCCCGAGCGCCCTTCTCTGGCCAGGCAGTGCTGTTTGCATCATTCCAGACTGTCTGCTCACAGAGTCTCAGTTGTTAATTTCTTATACTTTGGATTAACTCATCCATTGAAAAACCCTACCTAAATTGACATGGTTCTGAGTTTAAATTTTCGGCTCCAATTTGTAATATCAAACTGGTTGCCACAGAATGAAATCTGAAGAAAATAGTACACAAGACCCGTATGCTTTGATGGGATGGGAGAGAGAGAAAGATAAGCCAAGTTCAAAAATTGCAATTTTCAGCCTTAATAGGTTGTGAGTGGCAGGGAACAATGTTTGGAGAAAGAGGGCTGTATAACGTCTAAAGAAGTATATTTAAAGCTGCAATGGTTTTTCTATTTAGGAGGAAAACATCTATTTTCAGGAAGTAAACTGAAGAAAGTAAAATTTCACTAGTTCCTTGGCCGATGAACATGGGAAGCAGGTGTTGGCTCAGTTGCCCCTATCAAAGGGAGTAGTACTGGAATAGATGTGGAGTTGGAACAAGAAAGACACTGGGTTGTGGGGGTGGTAGGTGGAGGGCACTGGAGACCTAGAACATTCCATGGGGAGAAGGATGGAGAGAGGGAGGAAGATGAGAGACGAGAAGAACAGCACAGAGAGGCAGGAAGGATGACGGAATCTCACTCCTTCACTTTTGCCTGAGGCTGATCTGGACCTGAAACAGATGCTTACAAGTTTCATTTTGGTTTTCATTCAATGAAGAATCCATGTAATTTTTTAAGAAGAAGTGGTGTATCCTAATAAAAAGTGCCAGAGACCCTAAAGTGGCCTAAACATGAATTAGGAAAATCACTTACTTTCTTGTCAGGTGCACAGACTATGCTATGATTAGATGAAACCCCGGTGAATTTTCAAGATGAAAATAATCTCAGGGAAATCTTGGCATTAATATTATGCTCAAGAAAGAAAGAAATTTGCATCTCGCTTGAGTGCTTAATCCCTGTAACAGTGTGGATGTCTGCCTGCCCAGCTTGCAACGGCAATTCCATTTGCAGTGATCATTTCACTTCCAGGAGGAGGACATCAACATGCCTGAGTCCTCCTGAGAGGGATGGAGTGGTTTTCTGTGGATTTTGTTAAATGCAATGCCTTCCTGTAAGACGCTGAGGATGTTTGTTGATTAATTAGCTGAAGTTCCCAAAAAACAGCAGCTCACACCCAAATTGAGCTCAGTCACTGTTAACCATTTTAAAGATGTCCATGACCCTCCAAAATGGTACCTGAATGTTGAGCACTGCCCACACCCCGGGCCCACTAAAGCTGAAAGATTAGGCTTTCTCATCCTGTTGAAAAAGTTTGAGTACAGAGAGAACACAGAGTCAGCATCACTAACTCAAAGGACATGAGTTTGAGCAAACTCCAGGAGATAGTGAAAGACAGGAAAGCCTGGCATGCTGCAGTCCATGGGGTCGCAAAGAGCTGGACACGACTTATGACTGACCAACAGCAACAGAGAGATGTTAAGACAGAAATGGGGGAAATCCATTCTAAATCTGACTTATTTATATCCCAGTTTAATGTAATTACATATTCTGTATGCATTTTTTCCAATAGTTTTAATCTGTTTGATTCTATATACATGGATTTCAGTTCAGTTCAGTCACTCAGTCATGTCCGACTCTTTGCGACCCCATGAATCGCAGCACGCCAGGCCTCCCTGTTCATCACCATCTCCCGGAGTTCACTCAGACTCACGTCCATCGAGTCCGTGATGCCATCCAGCCATCTCATCCTCGGTCGTCCCCTTCTCCTCCTGCCCCCAATCTCTCCCAGCATCAGAGTCTTTTCCAGTGAGTCAACTCTTCACATGAGGTGGCCAAAGTACTGGAGCTTCAGCTTTAGCATCATTCCTTTCAAAGAAATCCCAGGGTTGATCTTCAGAATGGACTGGTTGGATCTCTTTGCAGTCCAAGGGACCCTCAAGAGTCTTCTCCAACACCACAGTTCAAAAGCATCAATTCTTCAGCGCTCAGCCTTCTTCACAGTCCAACTCTCACATCCATACATGACAACAGGAAAAACCATAGCCTTGACTAGACGGACCTTAGTCGGCAAAGTAATGTCTCTGCTTTTGAATATACTATCTAGGTTGGTCATAACTTTTCTTCCAAGGAGTAAGCGTCTTTTAATTTCATGGCTGCAGTCACCATCTTCAGTGATTCTGGAGTCCAAAAAAATAAAGTCTGACGCCATTTCCACTGTTTCCCCATCTATTTCCCATGAAATGATGGGACCGGATGCCATGTTCTGCGTTTTCTGAATGTTGAGCTTGAAGCCAACTTTTTTGCTCTCCTCTTTCACTTTCATCAAGAGGCTTTTTAGCTCCTCTTCATTTTATGCCATAAGGGTGGTGTCATCTGCATATCTGAGGTTATTGATATTTCTCCCAGCAATCTTGATTCCAGCTTGTGTTTTTTCCAGTCCAGCGTTTCTCATGATGTACTCTGCATAGAAGTTAAATAAGCAGGGTGACAATATACAGCCTTGACATACTCCTTTTCCTATATGGAACCAGTCTGTTGTTCCATGTCCAGTTCTAACTGTTGCTTCCTGACCTGCATATAGGTTTCTCAAGAGGCAGGTCAGGTGGTCTGGTATTCCCATCTCTTTCAGAATTTCCCACAGTTTATTGGGATCCACACAGTCAAAGGCTTTGGCATAGTCAATAAGGCAGAAATAGATGTTTTTCTGGAAAAGAAATGCAAAAAAGCAAAATGGCTGTCTGGGGAGGCCTTACAAATAGCCGTGAAAAGAAGAGAGGAGAAAAGCAAAGGAGAAAAGGAAAGATATAAGCATCTGAATGCAGAGTTCCAAAGAATAGCAAGAAGAGATAAGAAAGCCTTCTTCAGCGATCAATGCAAAGAATTACATTGATTTAGGACTATTGTTTCTTTGTTATGTATCTTAAAGTGATAAGCAAGTTAAGAGAACTTTCAAAACTTCAGGGTTCTCATCCATAAAATGAGAGAATTACCAACCCATCACTGGAAGTGTTGATCTGTCAAGGAATTTTAGAAGGGCCTATATAGTATTAGATGTTGTTGCTTAGTCACTCAGCCACGTCCAACTCTTTTGTGACCCCATGGGCTGTAGGCCACCAGGCTCCTCTGTCCATGGAATTCTCCAGGCAAGAATTATCGAGTGGTTGCCATTCCCTTCTCCAGGGGATCTTCTTGACCCAGGGATCAAACTTGTGTCTCCTGCATTGGCAGGCAGATTCTTTACCACCGAGCCACCAGAGGAACCCATAGTGTTAGATAGGAACTAGTGATAGCAACTATTATTATTATCACAACAACATATATTGGAGACTTATTATGGTCCAGATACCATATTTCACCACACTTCAGTCTTCTCATCTGTAAGATGGGGAATTAAAAAGTTTTATTTCAGAGGCTATTGGGAGGATTAAATAAGATCATAGAAGAAAAATAGTTATTAACACAGGATGTGTATGAGCTAACAAATTACCCCTAAACTTAGTAGCTGAAAACAGTGGACACTTATTATCCCACAGTGTTTATGGGTTAGGAGTCCAGGAGCACTTAGCTGGCTACCTCTGGTTCACGATCTCTCTTGAGGTTGCAGTCAGGGATGTGAGCTCATCTAAAGGCTCAGTGGGATGGGTCATTTGGGGATGGGGAGTCCTCCTCCTTCCAAGTTCATAGAAATGATTTTAAGTAGGCTTCAGTTCCTCTCCATGGGAGCCTCTCCATAGAGATGCTTCACAACATGGCAGCTGGTTTCCCCCAGGGTAAGCCATTCAAGAGAGAGAATGAGAAAGAGTGCCAAACTGTAGCCACAGTCTTTTGATAGACTGATCTGGGAAGTGACAATCCATCACTTTTGCAAAATTTTCTTCCTTAGAAAGGAAATATTGGTCATAATGACAATCAAGGGTTGGAGATTACACAAAGAAGGACATGACTCTCAGGAGGTATAGGGATCACTGAGAACCATCTTATAGACTGCCTGTCTCCACACCTGACAGATACTAAAGGGTAAATGAATGGTAACAATTGTGATTATTATGTAGACAGTTTGAAGGAAGTACATTCAGAGACTTTATTTTGAAGCTTCTGTTTCTAATGATTTGCTGCAGTCATATGTTGGAGGAATTTATAGGCATACCTCATTTTATTGCACTTCACAGATACTGTGTTTTTTACAAACTGAAGTTTCATGGAATTGAGCAAGTCTGTTAATGCCTTCTTTCCAAAAGCATTTGGTCACTCTTGGTCTCTGTGTCACATTTTAGTAATTCTCACAGTACTTCAAGCTCTTTCATTATTATTGTATTTGTCATGGTGATCTGTGATCAGTGATCTTACTGTTTTAGGGTGCCACAAACTATGCCTGTATTAGATGGTGAACTTAATCAATAAATGTTGTGTGTGTTCCGAGTGCTCTACCATCCAACTGTTCTCCATCTCTCTCCCTTTCTTCAAGCCTCCTTATTCCCTAAGACACAACAGTATTGAAATTAGGCCAGTTAATAACCTTCCAGTGGCCTCCAGGGGTTTAAGTGAGAGGGAAAGTACATCTCTAGCTTTAAACCAAATGCTAAAGATGGTAAAGTGTCTGCCTACAATGCAGGAGACCTGGGTTCGATCCCTGCGTGGGGAAGATCCCCTGGAGAAGGAAATGGCAACCCGCTCCAGTACTCTTTCCTGGAAAATCCCATGGAGCGAGGAGCCTGGTAGGCTACAGTCCATGGGGTCACAAAGAGTCAGACATGACTGAGTGACTTCACTTCATTTCACAATGAAGAAGGCATGAAGAAAGCCAACAGAGACCAAAACTAGGCCTCTTGTGCCAAACAGTCAGCTAAGTTCTGAATGCAAAGGAAAAGTTCTTGAAGGAAATTAAAAGTGCCACTCCAGTGAACACACAAATGATAAGAAAGAGAAACAGCCTTATTGCTGATAAAGAGAATGTTTTAGTGATCTAGAGAGATCAAGCCAGCCACAACGTTGCCTTAAGCCAAAGCCCAAGCTAGAGCAAGGCTTTAACTTTCTTCAATTCTAAGAAGGCTGAGAAAGGTAAAAACCTGCAGAAGAAAAATCTGAAGCTAGCAGTGGTTGGTTCATGAGGTTTAAGGAAAGAAGTCATCTTCGTCACAAGGTGAAGCACTGAGTGTAGAAGCTGCAGCAAGTTATCCAGATGATCTAGCTAAGATCATTAATGGAGGTGGCTGCTCTAAAGAACAGATTTTCAGTGTAGACAAAACAGCCATATATTGGGGGAAATGTGCTGTCTAGAACTCTAGTTAGAAAGAACTCAATGCCTGGCTTCAAAGGACAGGCTGACTCTCTTGGACTAATGTGTCTCCTGACTTTAAGTTGAACCCAGTGCTCACTTACCATTCCAAAAATTATAGAACCCTTAAAAAGTACGTTAGATCTACCCTACCCGTGCTCCATAAAGGGGATAACAAAGACCAGATGACAGCACATCTGGTTTACTGAATACTTTAAGCCCGCTATTGAGATCGACTGCTCAGAAAAAGATTCCTTTCAAAATATTACCACTCATTGACAATGCACCTGGTCACCCAAGAGCTCTGATGGAGATGTACAATGAGATTAATTTTGTTTTCATGCCTGCTGACACAACACTCATTCTGTACATACCTGTACACTTTGTTAGATGTAATGTTACTGTATGCTTAATAGACTGCAATATAAACATAACTTTTATTTGGCCTGGGAAACCAAAAAATTCACGTGACTCACTTTATTGCAGTAGTCTAGAACCAAACCCACAATATCTCCAAGGTATGCCTGTATATAAATTGTGCTAACCCCAGCTTCCAGCAAGGACTACTTTGCTCTCTTTCCCAGAGAAATGCTTCAGCTGTAATCACCTACTTCTGAACTACTTCCTGTGGCCCCTCTGGGTCCTATGCATGCAATGCTCAGTTTAGCATCCCCTAAAGGAAGGCTCCAGAACAATGAACTGCAGTTCTACTCACTTCAGAAGAAATTGTTCCAAATAGTCTTAGAAGCTCCTAGATCAATGGTCTTCAAACTTGCCATTTCAGAACAAACCACAATTTTTGCCTAAATCCATATAATACCTATACTGTTATTTATTTAATAAGTTCATTTAAATAGACTGAAATTTTTTTAATTTCTTTTTAGAAGAATTTTTTAGCAGCACAATAAATGAAATATCATCTCTTGCCACGGATAAAAGAACACTGCTAAGTAAAGACCCTGTGAACAAAACAATGCAATTTAAATTGGTATTCCAGCTGACTGTCACAACTTTTCTCTATCTTTATTTAAAAGTGATGTTTACATAAATGAAAGAGGTATTAAGGATATGTTTAGGTCCAAATCTGTCTTTATCTTTGATACAATCAAAAGTAGTAGAGAAGAATTGATAAGAGGAAATAGCTTCTTCCCCATATTTCAAGATAAACATCAGAAAAAATAAGTTTCTTTAAACCAATAAGACTCATCAGTTCAGTTCAGTTCAGTCACTCAGTCACGTCCAACTCTTTGAGATCCCATGAATCACAGCACGCCAGGCCTCCCAGTCCATCACTAACTCCCAGAGTTCACTCAAACTCATGTGCATCGAGTTGATGATGCCATCCAGCCATCTCATCCTCTGTCATCCCCTTCTCCTCCTGCCCCCAATCCCTCCCAGCATCAGGGTCTTTTCCAATGAGTCAACTTTTCGCATGAGGTGGCCAAAGTATTAGAGTTTCAGCTTTAGCATCAGTCCTTCCAATGAACACCCAGGACTGATCTCTTTTAGGATGGTATACATGGTCAGTTTCAACCAGTGTGACCAATACATTTGTACCAATGATAAATAAACAATGTATTTTTTCAATTACAAAGCCACAAGTCGAATCATAATGATCTGCCTCCACTACTAAATTGGATGACTTTAGACAACTTACTAAGAATTTCAGTTTCAATTTCCTCATCTCTAAGCTAAAGTCAGTAATACCCACCCTACCTACCACACAGGTATGTTCTGAGGCACAAAAGAGAAGGGAAATGATTTGTAAGAAATGAAAAGCCCAATACCAGCCTGACGCATTGCCATCATTTACCATCTCATCAGTATCATTTATAAATGATACCATCCCTGTATCAGTCCCCATCTTACTGAGCTCTCTTCACTCTCATTCCCAAGCTCACTCTCTCTTTGGGCCATTAATGTGGTTCCAAGTTATTCTTACTCTGATGCTGTTTGAAATACTGCAGAGAAATGTCAAAATCAGAGAGTGATTCCCAGGCCATCTCTATGGTAGTAGAGTTTTATAACTCTTATACCAGAGGATAAAGTGAGGCTTTTAACCTATGTTCCCAGTGTTGCTTACTAACACCAAATTGATTATTCTGCTCTTTATACTCTTTACAGGAAACGTGTGACTCCATCCTCAACTTGGCACTGGAAGAGGTAAAGCAATGTCATGGCCCTCTGAAGCCAGACGGCAAGCTCTCTGGGTTCCGCCTACCTTCTGCGACACCACCCTCTGCCTCAGGAGCTGCAGCCCCAGATGTTGGATTGGTCATTGACGGGAAGACCCTAAATGCCATTTTCCAGGGGAAACTGGAGGAGAAATTTCTGGAGTTGACCCGGTATTGCCGCTCTGTCCTGTGCTGCCGCTCCACCCCGCTGCAGAAGAGCATGTTGGTCAAGCTGGTGCGGGACAGGCTGAGAGCCATGACCCTTTCCATAGGTACCTGGCATGTAGAGATGGGGGAGGGGGAGGGGGACTGGGCAAGGCCACTCTGACATGACACCTGGACCAGAGCCGGGAGGTTAGGCATCACAGTCAGGATGCTGAGGCTGAGGGCACTGTCAAAGTGACAGTCAAGACATGACAGCAGAGCAGACAGGCTAAGCAGAACGGGAGAGCGAACCCAGGTTCTCTGCTAAGGAAACATCAGGACTTGGATGGAGGCCAAAGCCAAGTTCAGAACATCCAGGTAGATCAGTATACACTCATGCTCCCTCAGTTCTGGAATGCAGACCATGTCCCCTTCAGTTCTAATACCATGCACCACCGGGGTCTGTGGACTTGATATTCTGCTGAGTGTGGGGAGATTTTAAAAGTGGAGCCTGCCCCACATTTAAATGAATGTATATACATTCATTTCTAAATACAAGACTCCACATAAAGCATACCCTCAATAAATGGTGGCTTGTAGGTTGATGAAAAATTCCTTATAGGAGATTAAATTTTAGTCGTGGTTGAAGCAGAGAAATTAAAACTGTCCTTACTTCAAACCTTCCAGAAACATCCAAACCTGGATTATAAGAATCTTTGTGATCTGGATTCCATTACCTCTCCAGCTACCTGCCTCCCCCCAACATTCAGCCATAGGAGGCTGCTTACCATTCTCCAGGATCCTCATTCTCTCTCACCTCCTGGCCTTTGCTCAAGTCATTTCCTCTGTAAAACCCCCTCTAATCACACCAGTGTTCCTTTCCCGTACACTCTGCTGGCTCCACAGCACTTTTATGACTTGGCGATGGGCTGCCCAGGAGACCACGAGTTCCTTGAATGGAGGGACAGTGTCAGTCTTACTTAATTCCATCCTGTACTCAGCGCACACCAAGCACATGGTAAACATTGCTTTCATTTAGGGACATCCTAACAGATGGTTCAGGTTTTCTTCCTCCTACACAGATATGGAAAGAAATTTTCTTTCCTGGCATTTCAAATAAGAGACCTACTTTACTTGGTTATTGGTTTTTTGTTTTTTCACAGGGGTACAGGGTTGGTTTTTGGTTTTTTTCCCTCTTGGTCTTCAGGTAAAAGCAGTTCAAAACCAGGAGAAAAAAAAAAAAAAAAAGGAGGGGATAGGCAGAAAGAATACAGGGAGCAGAGTTTTACCAACTGCATCCTAATTTCAATCCCTAAATTGTCCTCTTGAAAGCTTCAGACACATTTAAGGCAATAGCCCAGGATTACTCCCTGAAGTAAAGGGCTGGCTTCAGTGCCACCACAGCAGAAACAAACCAGCAGGGCAAAAAATAGAATTCCACACCTCTACTTGCCCTGGCTTGCCAACAGAAGAGGTTAAAGGGCAGGTTTGTTCTGCCACGGGGAAGAGGAAAAGTATGCACTGCTATGCTAGCAAGGAAAGCATCCTTAGAAGAGTAACAGCTAGTTACAATGGCAGCATTTTTAAGATTAATAAATTTTGTTGCTAGACAATTAGGAGAAAATTCTCTCTCTCAATTGCGTATTCTTTATAATATCATATATTTCCACACTATTATGAGACCCTACTAGAAAAACAGGTGGGGCCAGGAGAGAAAGGAAGTCATTTCAGTCTACAAATTGTGGCCCTCGGGCTGAGTTTAGCCCACTGCATGTTTCTGTAGAGATGCTAAGAATGGATTTTGTGTTTTTACCGGTAAAATGTGTAAAAATCTGTTTGTCATTCAGAAAGAACAGTTGTTCAGTATTGCATCTTGGCCCACAAAATCTATAATATTTATCATTTGGCCCTTTACAGAAAAAGTTTGCTTAACTTTAGTCTGAAGGATAAGGCATTGGAAAAAGCCAGGCTTGTGAAAAAGATCTCACGGTTGTCAGAGTTGTTCTGTCCAAAATGGTTGCCACCTGCTATGTGTGGCTATTCAGTGTTACACTTCAAACTAAACAGAAATTCACCATTCACATTTCAGCGTTCATAGGAGGCTAATGGTTTTCAAATTGGACAATAAAGAACAGGACATTTCTATCACACAAAAATCCATTTGACAATGCTGGTATGAAAGGTGGCATGTGAATGTATGTATTTGTTGAACGATAAAAGAAAAGTAGGATTTCTCGTCCAAAGAGGAAAAGACATCTCTCAGGCTAAGTGACTGTAAGGATGGCTTTTCCAGAGGACTATTCAAAGCAACATTAAAAGGATTCAATTATGTGCAAATAGAGACAATCGAGAGCCACTTGTATAAAGCTTCTCATTGTCTCACAGCAGTTGGACCAGGATCTCATGACTACTTTCCTTTCAGGTGATGGAGCAAATGATGTAAGCATGATTCAAGCTGCCGATATTGGGATTGGAATATCTGGACAGGAAGGCATGCAGGTATCAGTGCCTTCAACTCTTCTTGTTACTTTCTTACTCTCCTTTATCCTTATTGGTGAATTAAGGAATTCCCCCTCAGTGTTGGAGGAACTCCTAAAGAGCTTTGCAGAATTTTCATCTGAGAGGCAGGGGGCTTCCCTGCCTATACATAACCTCTATCACCACATCCCTACTGGCCAGTCCTTCAGAATAGAGATCAAAAGATGCTTGGCTTTTTACAGACAGCTGACCATACCTGTAATCTAAAGCCAAATAGTACTCAGCCATTCAGGAAAAACTAAGTTTCCCCCTGATTCCATGTTTCCTCCTTGCAACCCCTACCCACATCAAGGTTGCAATACCCTTTGTGAGCAACTGGAAAACAATTTTCAATTGCCATTTTAGCTGTGATGGCTAGATGGACCTACACATTGCTTGTACCAAAATTACTCAAAATTCAGCCTGGAACAAGCATACCAACTTGAGCTGCTGTGTTCCCCATTAAGACAGACCCCCACTTTGTAGTTTTGAACCATTAACAACTGTGTTCCCACCACCAGCACAGATATTAGGTGTTACCTAAATTTGTTGGTGAGGAAGAACGAACATTGTCACTTTTTGAGTGTCTGTCATAGGCTAGCACTCTATTTGCACTTCGCATTTATTACCCCAGTTTCAGCAGTCACTGCCACCCTGTGTGTTAGGGATTGTTATTCCACTTTTTTCTGATGAGGAAACAGGCTGAGAGAGGTTAAACACCTTGACCAAGACTCTGACTAGGATTTATAACCAGGCATGTCCAAACCTCCTACTCTGAAAAGTAATATGAACTGGGTCTAGTTCTGAGTCATCCCAAGGGCAGAAGACACATTTTGGCTCTGCAGAAAGAAACAGCTATCCAACCAGCATCTCCACCTGAGACTGGAGTGGAAGGCCTGCCTCGGGAGGTGGCCAAGGGTATTGAGAGGTTTGAGGATAATTTGCACGGAAGCCCCCAGTCTCTGCTCAACCATCACATGCCTAGCATGGTGCTCAGCACACACTGGTTCATAGTAAATGCTTGTTGGATAAGTGGAAGGAGGGGAAGAGCCAGACCAGACCACTGGTCCCTTCTGGCCACCCTCCTTGGATTCTAGTGAGATCCAGATTTCCCAGAGGAGGGGCAGGGGAGTGTCAGAGTCCAAAAAGTCATCCAAGGGTGCTATATGTGACAAAGGGTCTTTCAGGCCTTACCTACTGCAGACCTTAGAACAGAGCACCACCCTCAGGGGAGCCTCTTTGGTCCATTAGCTGCTGTGGACGGAAGCCGATATGTCTGCTCTGCCTCTCAGGCTGTCATGTCCAGCGACTTTGCCATCTCCCGCTTCAGACACCTCAAGAAGCTGCTGCTTGTGCATGGCCACTGGTGTTACTCGCGCCTGGCCAGGATGGTGGTATACTACTTCTACAAGAACGTGGTAAGTAGCCCGGCTGCAACCTCCCACCCTGCTCCCAGGCAGACAAGGCATCTCAGCATAAGGGAATGAGTCAGGCTGACCGGGATTTTGAATCCTGCAAATGTCCCTTAGCAGCTCAGTGACCTTGTACTTATGAAGTCTCTCAGTCATGTTTGACTCTTTGCAACCCCATGGACTGAGGCCTACCAGGCTCCTCCATCCATGGGATTTTTCAGGCAAGAGTACTGGGGTGGGTTGCCATTTCCTTCTCCCAGAGATCTTCCCGACCCAGGGATCGAACCCAGGTCTCCCATATTGCAGGCAGACACTTTACCATCTGAGCCACCAGGGAACCTTGGGCAAGACAATTCAGTTCTCTGGGCCTCAATTTCTTCTCTGATAAAATGGGGCTAGTACTATTCAGTGAGGTTATTGTGACTAGCAATGCTATCTGGAAAGCATGTGGCGCATAGGCAGTACTGTGAGTAGTTCCAAGCATGCACTGGAGTCAGATCAGATTTGATTCAAATAGAGGTTCCTGTATTCAGCAATGGCTTCATACCTTCGTTTCCCCATCTGAAAAATGGGGATGGTGATAGTAGCTTTCTCATATGCTTGCTATGAAGATGAAATGACAGCTTGTGTAGAAAGTGATTGGCATGTAGTGATCACCTCTAAAATTAGCCATTCTTTTTTTTATCATTGGTACTGCTATTGTAACTCTCAGAGGGACTCCATAATTGAGCTTTCTGACTGCAAGGAGGAAGGACTGGAAGATCAGCTAGTGTGTCTTGTAGCTAAGGTTTCCTCCCCAGATAGAGACAGACCAATGCAAGAGCCCCATTCTGCCTCTTGGGAGAGTGAAGAGAAAGCTTTAGGACCCAAGACCCTACATATCACTTCAGCATTGCCAGCCTTCCCAGCCAGGACTTGTCATTTCTTTAGTGGTCCAGTGATTAAAACTCTGTACTTCCAGTGCAGAGAACATGGGTTCAATCCCTGATCAAAGAACTGAGATCCCCCATACTGTGTGGTACAGCCAAAAATAATTTTTTTAAGTATCTATTTGCAAAAATACTTAGAGTACAGTGATCATCTGGGTTTTAGTCTGGCTGACTTTAATACGCTGGGTGAACTTGAGTTACTTAACTTCTCTGAGCCTTGATTCCCTCATCAATAACATGGGGGACTAGGACTCTATCTGTCCTCAGAGACTATTATCAAGAGGCTTTATCATCAGAGCTCTGGTAGCATGTAGCACTATAGAAATAGTCATTATGAGCTATTATTGATTCTCTTAAAAAAACGTGTATTTCTGTCTTGTTGATAAGGGCCCAAAGCAGGCACACACCAGCTGAGGTATTAAAACTGTCAGAGGTTGTTGTTTGCAAAGCACATGATTAACAATGGGCATAGGAAGAAGCCAGAGCACTGCCTTACTAAGTGAGGAAACAGGGTCTGCGTTTCCCATTATCCAGTTCAGGGACCTTTAAATAATTCCCAGGAGACTCCAGATAGAATCCTGTTTGCATAAGGAAAAGGGGAGGATTAAGACCAGAGTGATGGAAGGGAAACGTATCAGGCCAATAGAAATTACAAAATGGCATATACCTGTCTCCCAGTCCTGCTTTCAGGCACCGTCATAGTTACCCTGACTCGGGAATAAGCATTTCTGTGCAGAGTTCAATGTATATGTAAATAAGCAGCATGACAACTAATAATGTAAATTTGAGAAACTGTATGGCACCATGATTTCAACAAGTCTATGCAAACAAGTCTCTGACTTGAAAGACTGCTTATTTAGAATTTAAAATGCCCCCATTTAATGTTTTTTCTCCTTGTCTCCAAAAGAATCATTCTTTTGAATAAGCACAACTTCTCTGCATTAAATTTGTGAAATAGAAAAGGAAACGTTTCCAGCCAGGCATGCTTTCAAAGCTTAAATGATATTTATTTCCAGCCCCATGCCGTGCTTGAAATTTCAATACCGATGCCGTATTATCTCCCCTTTGCAATTAGACGGTGGAGAACTATGACTTCCACATCCGAAACCAATTTCAGAGGGGATTAAAACCCTGCTTGCTCTGAAATGTGAACAATGAATTAATTATGCACTGTAGCTTCTTGGGAGGAAAAGCAGACACCCAATCTCAGCCATGCCATCTGCCATCACGGAGTTCAGCACTCTCCCCTCGGGGTGCAGAGATTTCAGCCAGGCAGAGCAAGTAGAATCAAGCAAGGTCCTAACATGACCTGTGGGGGAAGGAAACACACTTTCATGTTCAAACTCCAGGTTGGCTGTTAGGACAATAGAACTACCAAGATGTAATTCGTTTATTCAGATAATTATTGAACAGTATCAGGCACTGGATATGGAGCAGACATCTAGATAGATATGTTCCCTGCTCTCGTGAGGTGTATGGTCTAAATCAGGGCTTAGCAAACTTTTTCTACAAAGGGTCTACTCATCAATACGATCTGCTTGGTGGAAGTACAGCCTCTGTCACTCTGTTATACCAGCTCAGCTCCACTCTAGCTGCTACAGGCAATATGCAAATGAATCACTGCGACTGTCCCAGTAAAACTTTATTTATGGCTGGACTTGACAAGCAGAATGTAGTTTGTCACCGCCTGGTTTCAATAAATCTTCTCAAAATGTGGTTCTTGGATCAGCAGCATTAGCATCATATTGATGCTTGTTAAAAATGGGATCCTTGGGCTGCACTCCAGGCCATCTACCTTGGAATCTGCATTGTCAGAAAGATCCCTGGGTGATCCATAGGAACCTTAAAGCTTGACAAGCACTGGAACAGGGGGAAAGAAATGAAAACTTTTAAAACATTTTCTTGGCGTATCTCCCCTAGAGGAAGATCAGGGTGCCATGAACATATTGCCAGAAGACTTTAACCCAATCAATCCAGAAGAAAGTAGCATTTAAGCTATTGCCTGAAAGACAAGATGCAACTATGAGTTACTCCATTCCCTGACAAAGGAGGAGACGTTTGACAACCTCAGTCCTTACAGGAAATATTTCAGGAAGTTTACTCATCATTTTATAACGTATGTTATATCTAATTCCAAAATGAAGCGTAAGTGACTTTCAGTAAAAAACACAAGGCAGTAAGGAAGTTATAAAGGAAGTATAAGAGTGTAGATCAGGAACCATACAGGGAGGAGTTTGGTCACACCTGTAACCTGGGATACTGTGCCAAGCATTTAAACACATGTTCAAATTGTTTGTTACATTCAACAGACATGAACGACTCTGTCAGATTGCTTATATAAGTTTCTAAAAGCTGACTTTCAATTTTGTATCATGGACCGGTAACAGACATTCCTGGGTCAACACAGGCCCAGCACGGAAGCAGCACTGGTGCGCTGTGCAGAGGTGCACGTGCGCTCAGTCGTGTTGGACTCCGTGTGACCCCATGGACTGCAGCCCACCGGGCTCCTCTGTCCATGGGACTTCCCAGGCAAGCATACTGGAGTGGGTTGCCATTTCCTACTCCAAGGGGTCTTCCCAACCCAGGGATCGAACCCATGTCTCCTGCATTGGCAGCTAGATGCTTTACTACTGAGCTATATGGGTGTACTGTGCATATGTCTCTAATTGAAAATCCCTGGTGGAGCAGTAAAATAATATGGTAGTAAAAGTCCAAGAAAAAAGGTCAGAAATCTTGAATTTTTTTTTATTTTTAGATTTAATACAGCTTCACTTTTTTATATTAGATTCAGTTCAGTTCAGTCGCTCAGTTGTGTCTGACTCTTTGCGACCCCATGAATCCCAGCACGCCAGGCCTCCCTGTCCATCACCAAATCCCGGAGTTCACTCAAACTCATGTGCATCGAATCGGTGATGCCATCCAGCCATCTCATCCTCTGTCGTCCCCTTCTCCTCCTGCCCCCAAAACCTCCCAGCATCAGAGTCTTTTCCAATGAGTCAACTCTTCATGTAAGGTGGCCAAGTATTGGAGTTTCAGCTTTAGCATCAGTCCTTCCAAAGAACACCCAGGACCGATCTCCTTCAGAATGGACTGGTTGGATCTCCTTGCAGTCCAAGGGATTCTCAAGAGTCTTCTCCAACACCACAGTTCAAAAGCATCAATTCTTCGGTGCCCAGCTTGCTTCACAGTCCAAATTTCACATCCGTACATGACAACTGGAAAAACCATAGCCTTGACTAGATGGACCTTAGCTGGCAAAGTAATGTCTCTGCTTTTGAATATGCTATCTTGGTTGGTCATAACTTTCCTTCCAAGGAGTAAGTGTCTTTTAATTTCATGGCTGCAATCACCATCTGCAGTGATTTTGGAGCCCAAAGAAATAAAGTCTGACACTGTTTCCCCATCTATTTCCCATGAAGTGATGGGACCAGATGCCATGATCTTAGTTTTCTGAATGTTGAGCTTGAAGCCAACTTTTTCGCTCTCCTCTTTCACTTTCATCAAGAGGCTTTTTAGTTGCTCTTCACTTTCTGCCATAAGGGTGGTATCATCTGCATATCTGACGTTATTGATATTTCTCCCAGCAATCTTGATTCCAGCTTGTGCTCCTTCCAGCCCAGCATTTCTCATGACATACTCTGAATATAAGTTAATAAGTAGGGTGACAATATACAGCCTTGACGTACTCCTTTTCCCATTTGGAACCAGTCTGTTGTTCCATGTCCAGTTCTAACTATTGCTTCCTGACCCACATATAGGTTTCTCAAGAGGCAGGTCAGGTTATTCCCATCTCTTGAAGAATTTTCCACAGTTTATTGTGAACCACACAGTCAAAGGCTTTGGCATAGTCAATAAAGCAGAAATAGATGTTTTTCTGGAACTCTCTTGCTTTTTTGATGATCCAGCGGATGTTGGCAATTGGATCTCTGGTTCCTCTGCCTTTCCTAAAACCAGCTTGAACATCTGGAAGTTTACGGTTCACGTACTGCTAAAGCCTGGCTTGGAGAATTTTGAACATTACTTTACTAGCATGTGAGATGAGTGCAATTGTGTGGTAGTTTGAACATTCCTTGGCATTGCCTTTCTTTGGGCTAGGTATGAGAACTGACCTTTTCCAGTCCTGTGGCCACTGCTGAGTTTTCCAAATTTGCTGGCATATTGAGTGCGGCACTTTCACAGCATCATCTTTCAGGATTTGAAATAGCTCAACTGAAATTCCATCACCTCCACTAGCTTTGTTCATAGTGATGTTTTCTAAGGACCACTTGACTTCAGATCCCAGGACATCTAGCTCTAGGTGAGTGATAACACCATCGTGATTATCTGGGTTGTGAAGATATATTTTGTGCAGTTCTTCTGTGTATTCTTGCCACCTCTTCTTACTATCTTCTACTTCTATTAGGTCCATACCATTTCTGTCCTTTATTGAGCCCATCTTTGCATGAAATATTCCCTTGGTATCTCTAATTTTCTTGAAGAGACCTCTAGTCTTTCCCATTCTGTTGTTTTCCTCTATTTGCATTTATCGCTGAGGAAAGCTTTCTTATCTCTCCTTGCTATTCTTTGGAACTCTGCATTCAGATGCTTATATCTTTCCTTTTCTCCTTTCCTTTCCAGTTCTCTTCTTTTCGCAGCTATTTGTAAGGCCTCCTCAGACAACCATTGTGCCTTTTTGCATTTCTTTTCCATGGGGATGGTCTTGATCCCTATCTCCTGTACAATGTCATGAACCTCCGTTCATAGCTCATCAGGACGTTCATAGTTCAATAGTTCAATCTCCGTTCATAGTTCAATCTGTCTATCAGATCTAGTCCCTTAAATCTCTTTCTCACTTCCACTGTATAATCATAAGGGATTTTAGGTCATACCTGATTGGTCTAGTGGTTTTCCCTACTTTCTTCAATTTAAGTCTGAATTTGGCCATAAGGAGTTCATGATCTGAGCCACAGTCAGATCCCAGTTGTTTTTGTTGACTGTATAGAGCTTCTCCATCTTTGGCTGCAAAGAGCACAATCAATCTGATTTTGGTGTTGACCATCTGGTGATGTCCATGTGTAGAGTCTTCTCTTGTGTTGTTGGAAGAGGGTGTTTGCAATGACAGTGCATTCTCTTGGCAAAACTCTATTAGCCTTTGCCCTGCTTCATTCCGTATTCCAAGGCCAAATTTGCCTGTTACTCCAGGTGTTTCTTGACTTCCTACTTTTGCATTCCAGTCCCCTATAATGAAAAGGACATCTTTTTTGGGTGTTAGTTCTAAAAGGTCTTGTAGGTCTTCATAGAACCATTCAACTTCAGCTTCTTCAGTGTTACTGGTTGGGGCATAGGCTTGGATTAGTGTGATATTGAATGGTTTGCCTTGGAAATGAACAGAGATTATTCTGTTGTTTTTGAGATTGCATCCAAGTACTGCATTTCAGACTCTTGTTGACCATGATGGCTACTCCATTTCTTCTAAGGGATTTCTGCCCACAGTAGTAGATATAATGGTCATCTGAGTTAAATTCACCCATTCCAGTCCATCTTAGTTCGCTGATTCCTAGAATGTCAGCCTTCACTCTTGCCATCTCCTGTTTGACCACTTCCAATTTGCCTTGATTCATGCACCTAACATTCCAGGTTCCTATGCAATATTGCTCTTTACAGCATCGGACCTTGCTTCTATCACCAGTTACATCCACAGCTGGGTATTGTTTTTGCTTTGGCTCCATCCCTTCATTCTTTCTGGAGTTATTTCTCCACTGATCTCCAGTAGCATATTGAGCACCTACTGACCTGGGGAGCTCCTCTTTTAGTATCCTATCATTTTGCCTTTTCATACTGTTCATGGGGTTCTCAAGGCAAGAATACTGAAGTGGTTTGCCATTCCCTTCTCCAGTGGACCACATTCTGTCAGACCTCTCCACCATGACCCGCCCATCTTGGGTGGCCCCACATGGCCTGGCTTAGTTTCATTGAGTTAGACAAGGCTGTGGTCCATGTGACTAGATTGACTAGTTTTCTGTGAGTATGGTGTCAGTGTCTGCCCTCTGATGCCCTCTAGCAACACCTACTGTCTCACTTGGGTTTCTCTTACCTTGGACGTGGGGTATCTCTTCAGGGCTGCTCCAGCAAAGCACAGATGCTGCTCCTTACCTTGGACAAGGTCACGCCTCCTGACCTTGAATGTGGAGTAGCTCCCTCGGCCCTCCTGCGCCAAGATAATCTAATAATATAGTAGATTATTTCTTTTTAATTTTTGAGTATAGTTGATTTATAATGTTTGTAATTTTAATTTATGTTTATAAACGTAAAATTGTCATTAGTTTCTGTTGTACAATAGTGATTCAGACATATACATATATCCTATCCACTCTTTCCCAAATTTTCTTATATATATTGCTGACTATTGAGCAGAGTTCCCTGTGCTATACAATAGGTCCTCGTTGATTATGGATTTTATAGAGTGTACATGTTAATCCCAATCTCCCCCCACCTTTCCCCTTTGATAACCTTTCGTTTTCAAAATCCATAGTTCTATTTCTCTTTTGTAAATAAGTTCATTTGTATCATTTTTTAGGTTCCACATATAAGTGATACTATATGATATTTATCTTTCTCTCTGACTTTATTTAGTATGATTATCTCTATTACCATGTTGCTGTAAATGGCATTATATCATTGTTTTTATGGCTGGGGAAACATTCCATTGTGTATATATATACCTCATCTTCTGTATCCATTCATCTGTTGATGGACATTGAGGTTGCTTCCATGTCTTGGCTATTGTAAATTGTGCTGCAATGAATATTGAATGCATGTATCTTTTCAAGTTATTTTCTCTGGATGTATACCCAGGAGTTGGCTTGCTGGATCATATAGTAAGTTCTATTTTTAGTTTTTTAAGGAACTTCCAAACTGTTCCCCATAACAATTGTACTGATTTACATTCTCACCAACACTATTGGAGGTTCCCTTTTCTCCACACCCTCTCCAGCGTTTATTGTTTGTAGACTTTTTGATGATGGTAATTCTGACTGCTATGAAAGTGAAAGTGAAGTCGCTCAGTCACTGCTTTAAGGTGAAACCTTATTATAGTTTTGACTTGCATTTCTCTAATAACTAGTGATGTTGAGCATATTTTCCTGTGCTTTTTGACCATCTGTATGTCTTCCTTGGAGAAATGTCTATTTATATCTGCCAATTTTTTGACTGAGTAGTTTGTTTTTTTTCATATATATTGAGTTGAGTTTCATGTATTTGTATATTTTGGAGATTAATCCCCTATTGGTTGCTTCATTCGCAATATTTTCTTTCAGTTCATAGGTTGTCTTTTCGTTTTATGGTTTGTTTTACTGTGCAGAAGCCTGTAAGTTTGATTAGGTCCCAGTTGTTTAGTTTTGCTTTTATTTCTAGTGCCTTGACCTAAGAAAACATTGGTATGATTTATGTCAGAAAATGCTTTACCTATGTTCTCTTCTAGGAGTTTTATGGTGTCATGTTTTATATTTAAGTCTTTAAACCATTTTGAGTTTATTTTTGTATATGGTATTAGAGAATGTTCTAGTTTCATCCTTTTATGTGTAGTTGTCTAGTTTTCCCAGCACCACTTATTAGAGAGACTGTCTTCTCTCCATTGTATACTCTTGCATTTTTTTGCCGTAGGTTGACCATAGGTGTGTGGGGTTATGTTGAGGTATGTTCCTTCTATGCCCACTTTTTGGAGAATTTTTATATTAAATGGGTGTTGAATTTTGTCAAAAGCTTTTCTGCATCTATTGAGATGATCATATGGTTTTTATTCTTCAATTTGTTAATGTGCTATAACGGACTGATTAGCAGATCTTGAAAAATCCTTGCATCCCTGGAATAAATCCAATTGATCATGATCCTTTTAATGTGTTGTTGGATTTGGTTTGCTAGTCTTTTGTTGATGATTTTTGCATCTTTAGTGTTCTTGCCTGGAGAATCCCAGGAATGGGGGAATCCCAGGAACAGGGGAGCCTGGCGGGCTGCCGTCTATGGGGCTGCACAGAGTCGGACATGACTGAAGTGACTTAGCAGCAGCAACAGCAGCAGGGCTTCCCTGGTGGCTCAGAGATTAAAGCGTCTGCCTACAATGCAGGAGACCTGGGTTTGATCCCTGGGTCGGGAAGATCCCCTGGAGAAGGAAATGGCAACCCACCCCAGTATTCTTGCCTGGAGAATCCCATGGGCGGAGGCACCTGGTGGGCTACAGTCCACAGGGTCGCAGAGAGTCAGACATGACTGAGTGACTTAACTTTTGTATCTATTTTTATCAGTGATATTGGCCTGTAATTTGTGTGGGTGGTATCTTTGTCTGATTTTAGTATCAGAGTGATGATGGTCTCATAGAATGAGTTTGGGAGTGTTCCAGTTGTTTAGAACAGGTTCAGAAGGATAGGTGTTAGCTCTTCTCTAAGTGTTTGATGGGATTCGCCTGTGGAGCCATCTTGGGAGATTGTACCTTTCTAAGCATCTGTCCATTTCATTGGCATATAGTTGCTTGTAGTAGTCTTCCATGATCCTTTGTGTTTCTGTGGTGTCTGTTGTAACAGGTATCCTTCTTCATTTCTAATTTTATTGATTTGAGGCCTCCCTTTTTTTCTTGAGAGTCTGGCTAAAGGTTTATCAATGTTTTTATCTTTTCAAAGAACAAGCTTTTAGTTTCATTGATCATTTTTATTGCTTTCATCTCTATTTCATTATCTCTACCCTAATCTTTAAGATTTCTTTCCTTCTATCCTTGGGTTTTGTTTGTTCTTCTTTCTCTAGTTGCTTTAGACATAAAGTTAGGTTGTTTCTTTGTGATTTTTCTGGTTTCCTGAGGTAAAATTGTGCATGTATGTTTGTGCTCAGTCATGTCCAACTCTTTGGGACCCCACTGACTGTGGCCCACCAGGCTCCTCTCTCCGTGAGATTTCCCAAGCAAGAATACTGGCGTGGAAATGAATACATTTCCTGCTCTCAGGAATCTTACCAACTCAGAGATTGAACCCGTGTCTCCTACATTGGTAGGCAGATTCTTTACCACTGCACCAGATTGGAAGCCCAAGATAAGATTGTATTGCTATAAACTTCCTCTTTGAACTGCTTTTGCTACATCCCATAGGATTTGGATCATTGTGTTTTCGCTGTCATTTGTCTCTATGTATTGATTTCCTCTTTGATTTCTTCAGTGATCCATTGGTGTTTTAGCAGCATATTGGTTAGCCTGAACATCTAGGTCTTGTACTTTGTTACTTACTAGTCTGTAACCCTAGCCGCATGACTTGACCTCTCTGAAGCTCAGTTTCCTCATTTGTAAAATAAGGATAGCAGTGACTGCCTCATAAGGCTTGTAAGTGGACTGAATGGGTCAGTACAGAACCTGGCACCTAGGAAGTGCTTTAGGAGTCTCTGTTGTTATTGCTGCCATTGCTATTCTTGGCCTCGTCTGTAGATGGGTCACTTCCAGCCCCGGCATCCTAAGATTCTACAACCTCAAGTCACAATTCCAGCCCCAACTGGCCGAGGAACTTTAGTGTAGTCAGTCACCCCATCTGAGCCATTCAAGCCACCTGTGTGTACATGGAACTAAGAGTGAGTGTCTTTCTCAGTCAGCTAGAGAGAGAAGCAAGGTAAGGTGCTCAAAGAGCCAAGAGACAAAAACCAAAGCCCCATACGATTGCTAAACACTAGTATCAAGGAGACTTTACCACTTTGGTTCTTCTTAAAGCCACCCTGTCAAGGGTATAAATGGTTGATGTTGTTTTGGGGACTCAGTCTGCCCGGGAAACAGAGCCCTCTCTGTTGAGGGCTTTCCTTCCCAAAAATTGAGCCCTCTCCTTCCCAAATCTCCTTCTCTGAGAAATAACTTCATCAAAAACTGATAGCAGAAAAGCCCTTTAAGTATCATGGGACTAGAGTGGGATAGAGGTGACCTGAAGCCCCAGAGCAGCAATGGAGGGGACCCTAGCCCTCAGACAGAGAAATGCAAGGTCCAGTGTGTCTAAGAGCACCAGGGTCGCTTTCAGACTCCCCACTAGTCATCTGGGCAGAAAAGCCAAAGGTTGGAGCTTCTTGCATGAAAGAATCTGGGTCAGCATTGTTACGGCATTATCCAAAGATGGGACTAAGGGCTTGGAGTGGTTGAGGAAGAAGCTTTGAAAACTCAGGGGCTAGTTGTGCCACTTCCTAGCTCCGAACATAGGCAAGGGATAAGTGAGTATATCAGAGCCTCAAATTCCTCGTCTGTAAGTAATGTTAAATATTATTTAATAATATATAATATAGTACTATTATATTATTAGCAATAACATTATCTTGCTAGGTTGTTGGGACAAATTATGTATATTGCATATCTACTAATGTGCTGCGTGCATGCTGAGTCATATCCAATTCTTTATGACCCCATGGACAGTACCTTGCCAGGCTCCTCTGTCCATGGAATTTTCCAGACAAGAATACTGGAATGAGTTGCCATTTCCTTCTCCAGGGAATCTTCCCAACCCAGGGATTGACCTCCTGTCTCTTTCGTCTCCTGCATTGGCAGGTGGTTCCTTTACCACTGTGCCATCTAATGTGCTTTATACTAATATACTGTTACCACACACCCATCACAAACAGAAGCTCAAATAATAATTGTAGTATTAATAATATGAATGTTAATATTACTACTAGTAGTATAATAATAAATGGAGAGCCTCTTAAAAGTAATGCTGGCCCAGTAGTTAGTGGATGAGAATACTAGCTTGAACACAAACCTGCAGAATGATTCCTTACATTAAAAACCCTTTACCCCTCTGTGCCTCAGCCACATGGAGCTGAGTTCTAGTTCTAATGCCAGGACCAGCTGTTATTGTGACCTCGGTCAAGTCACCAAACCGTATCACAATATGTTAGACAATACTTGTGACCCAGCCCTTCTCCAGTGAGGAGGTCTTGAGTGGAAAGATCTTCAGAAAGCATAAAGCAACACTTCAGCATAAGATTTTATTCTTCACCCTCAGTTGTGTGACCATTAGGAACGGGTTTTGAGGTCAACCTCCTCATGAAGTTCTCCTCCCACCAGCCGTCCTGCCCACGGTCCAGTCTTTCCTCTTACTGCACTACTAACCACAACTACTTGCTGCGTTTTGGTGTCACGGACCATGGTCTATATACTACTATTCCCATACGAAAGGTGGCAAGATGACATTCAGAAAGGTTAAACAATTTGTCCTAGGTCACACAGCTAGTACATGACAGAACTGAGGATTCAAAGCCAGTCCTCCCTGCCTCCAAAAACCACCATAGTATACTCTACAAGTTGATGCAATTCCCTTCAGGTCCTGAAGAAGGTTAGTAGTAATAGTAATAGCAGAATCTAAGGATGAGAATTACCTCTAATCCTTAGACAACCCTGCATGTAACAAGTGAGGGAACTGAAGCTCCAAGTCCGAGCAGTTATTTGTCAGCGCTCCTAAGCAGCATCTGGTGATGGCTGCCTTCGGGTCCTCACTTCCAAGGCCACGCTCTCTGCCCACAGTGCTACGTCAACTTGCTCTTCTGGTACCAGTTCTTCTGCGGCTTCTCTGGCTCCACCATGATTGACTACTGGCAGCTGATCTTCTTCAACCTCTTCTTCACTTCCTTGCCTCCTCTTGTCTTCGGAGTCCTGGATAAAGACATCTCTATGGAAACACTCTTGGCAGTGCCCGAACTGTACAAGAGCGGCCAGAACTCCGAGGTAAGGGGATCGGGCGGGCAGGGGGACTGGGAGGTGACCCTCAGCTCGTCCCTGGAGGTGTCAGAGAAGGAGTGCTGGGCTGGAAATCCTGTGTTCTGGTCTCCACTCTGCCACTTACTCCCATGTGACCCAGGAAGTCTGCTCCCTGTTCCTGGCCTGTTTCTCATTTGCTGTTGAAGGTGATGGACCAGGTGGATATTTTTCTTTTTAGTTATTTCTTAATTATATCACACATTAATATGGGGCTGTGCTAGTTAAAGGGGAGGAGGGCTTACAGAAAGACTGCATCACTTTTACCTGATCTTTGCAGGCCTTCAACAGAACCCCCAAGGCTTGGTTTGGGAATCCCTGGGGCTAAAAGCCATCAAAATAGTTTCTTAGAAGGCACAGAGGCCACGCTGATGGCCTAAAGGATTTGGGAAGGTCCTACAGCAGGCAGTCTGACCAGCAAAGACAGGCTGGGAACCTGGATGCAGGAGGCAGTGAGGGAACCTCATGGCCTCAAAGGAGGAGCTCTGGGAAAAGGGATGTCGCTATGCACTAGGGTAGCTCTACACCTCAGATAAGGAGGGCAAAGCCAGATGTGGTGCTTGAGAGCTGGTGAAACTTTGTGGCCAACCAGCGAAGAACCAAGCCCCATATTCACCCAGAGATAGGTGGAGAACAACTTAGCAACCCCAGCCCTTCAGGCGAGGGAGATGTGGAGATGACTACATCCTGGGCCCTTCTCATTGTCCCCTTCCCATAGGTGAGTTGGCTGCATAATGTATCCCTTTAGTATCTAACAGAAACATACACTGTAAATGGTTTCACTGTTCCCAGGGAAGGAAGCACAAAATGAGATGCTTCTGCCCATCTCCAAAGCCACTGAGCTGTCTCTTGGGAACTCGTGATCCTGGGCTGTGATTTAGAGTTCCTTTTCAGATGCTATTCAGCATCTCTTAAGTTTGTATTAGCACTAGTATTAATGATCATTATCAGCCGAGCCCTTTCTAGGTACCAAAGCACAGATGTATTTAGACCTCTTGAAACTCAAGGAAATCTAGCCGGTGTTGTTTTTATCTACTTCCTATGGAAGAAGAAACAATTCCCAAAGTGGTTTAGTGACTTTCTCTAAGGTCGCACAGGCCTGGAACTTGACTTGAGGCCCTGTCACTCCCAGGTCTATGCTCTTGATCATTCCATCGCATTGCCTCTAGGGTAAGAAACATTGTAAGTGCCACGTTGTCAGGCCCAGCCATGCACAGGAAAGCTGCTTACAAGGAACAGAGGCTTGCTCGGATGGTGGTAACTGTCAATGTGTTCTTTCCTGGCAGTGCTATAACCTGCTGACTTTCTGGATCTCCATGGCGGATGCGTTCTACCAGAGCCTCGTCTGTTTCTTTATCCCCTACCTGGTAAGGTGTATGGTCCCATTCTAACCATACCAACAGCAGGGTAGAACTGGTCCTGTTAACATGAAATCCCAGACAAATAGTATCTTTCTGGACACTTCAGAGCAGGGGCTCCAAATAGGAGGCCTGCAGACTCCACCCTACCCAGCATATTCAGAAAGTCAGAATACTGTACCAAAACATCTTAATTTCTGCCAGCTTCAGAAAAATTAAAAGCGGTTATTACACTGGGTCATGGCAAAATCCAGAGTTGACTCACCACCCTGCTTAGATAGGGCCCCTGTTCTCTAGTTTGTCATAGTCCCCACCATGCCCTTTTGTGTCATGCCTAGCCATCTTCACTCGCTCATTTACTGCTTCTTACTTGAACATTGAAGGTATTTGAGTTTACACCTCTTGATTTGTATTCACATTTGTGCTTCCAAGTTCTGATAATAAGAGTTACTACCTTATCTGAAATAAAACAAGAATACAGGGAGCACAGGATACAAGCCCCATCTCAATTCAGTTCCCCAGTTTAAAGAGTGAGAATGTATGTAGCATAGGATATCTGTATTCTTCCCAGACAAAGAGTTCAGATGTAGAGTAATTTGTGCCGGAAAAACAGTGGTATCTGCCTAGTTTCTAGATCACATTCTTTTGCAAACAGCAACATGATGGATATTGAGGAGGCAAGCATTTTGTGCTTTCTCAGACGTTCCCGGTTTACAATACCCTCCCTAATCAGGCCTCTTTTGCCCTTACTATATGATCAACAGACTTACCATTTAGGACTATTCCATCTAGGATGATTTGGACTTTTCACCCTCAGTTCTGGCCTCTGCCTGATCTGCCTTTTCTCTCTCCTTTCAAGAAAACAATTCCCCTTACTACAGTCTCAGCTGATTTCTCATCTCTACTCCCAAAGTGCCTTGTACTTGGTTCCATTTTAGCATTTACACCCTGAAACTGTACCACATTTGTCCTGCCTAGCAGACTCTAAACTCCTTGAAAGTGGACACAGGAGTATCTTTAGCAGTTGGCATTGTGCCTGGTAGGTACTCAATTTTTTGTTTACTCATTCTGCAGAGCTCTGGGATACTCTTCATGGCTTCCTCTGCAAATGCATTTTGAAGAGTTTAGTCCTATCAACTCACTCCTCCTCCTATCTGTCCCTGCAGTCAGTTACACATGACGGTAGCTGGACAGCTTCTCCCCATTCCTTTCCCTCCCTTGACACCTGCCTTCATTGATGGTTTACAATCACTTGGCCAAACTAAGGCCTTCAGTCCATGGGCGCAGCTGACACTGCCTGTTTGTTCCTACTCTGCAGACCTACAAGGACTCTGATATCGACGTTTTTACCTTTGGGACACCCATCAACACCATCTCCCTTGCCACAATCCTCTTGCACCAGGCAATGGAAATGAAGACCTGGGTAAGTGCCCCCAAGCCCTTTGGGCCTAAAAAATTGTGTTCCTCTCCATCGACTGCA